>NC_053517.1:49122606-49748339 GCF_016920715.1 Anopheles arabiensis
TATGTGTTTGCAAAAATCAAACCATCGTTGCTATTTTACTATTCTTTTCAAGTTCTGTACCTGCCATCTCGAGAACCCAGCCAACAAATATCGAATCACTTAATGCGCGCAATGTGATAAACTTTGAAAGCGTTTCATTGTCGTCGCTGTCTTCGCGCAATCCCTTGCCCATCATCATCGTTACTCTGGGACAGCCGCTTTATCCGTAATTTATCCGCCGGTGCAGTTTGACATCCACCGTCGTACACACATTCGTTCCGCCCAACAACACTGGTCCGCCAAAGTAGCTTGAACCGACCTAATGCGGGTATAGATGAAAAATGCTTATCGCAAAAACCGTTCCACTAATGGTGCACAATCAACAAATTCAGTCGACAGCTGGTGAGGAAAGTTTGGTACGCGTACCTCGGCCCGCCGGTCCCTGAGATGGTTTCTGTTATCCGGCACCGTGGGTACGAGAAGCGAAAGGTGTTGGAAGAAAAGTTGCACCTTTTTTCCGTCTGCAAAGCACCACCATTTCACCTACGAAACCACAATGACGGTCAGACAACGACGGCTGTTCATGTCGAAACAAAATTGCACGGCAAAACTTTTTTGTTCGACGCACGCAGAACCAAGAGCCCGCCGCCATTATTTGTCTCCTAACAGGGTGCGAAGAGTGGCAAAGTTTTCTTCTCGGAGGAAAGGCCGGCACGCCAAGTGTTTCTTTTTACGGTTGCACAAACAAAAACAAGCGAATTTGCCGCGCCCAGCCCGTCGCGGATCGCTGCAGATGCGCGATATGACGTTTGGTCGGAAAATAAAGGCAATTTTCTTGTGCTGCCACAAGAAGGTAAATCAAGCACCCCACCCTGGCTTCGGTTATGAGCGAGCGGACGAATAATGGGTAACTTTCGTGGCTGCCAAGCGGCTATCAACAGTTGTAACACTCCATCAACGTTAGGAGAGTTGATGGTAAATGTACACCATTTGCCACACAGATACACACAGGAGACTCCTCGCGGGAATTTAACTTTAGCCAACGTACTTTATAAACTCTGCTCCTAGTTTTAGCATCTAATGGGATAAGACCGTACGGTAGCGCACTGTGCTGAAAACAAGAAGGAAAAAACGACATCGGCACGCTTTACTCACTCCTGAGAGTCCACCCCACGCCAAGCAGGCTTTTTGGGGCCAATTCCACCAGCTTGCCCCAACTGTGGTTGTTTCGGAAACGTCTCTCTAGTGATTTAGCGAAATTAAATTAAAATCTTCTTCCGCTCGCATTGACGCACGGCTGCCACTACTTGAACAGGTCCACGAGTCGACCCACCGGCACGAGTCGCTCGAGGCGTGGTTGGAATGGAAAGTTGCCGCTTTTAATAAGGCACATCCCTTTTATACCTAATTCCCGGTGCGAACGCACTCTACGCCAGAAGAAAGCTTTGCACACCGCTGGCGACGATGATGTTGATGGTAATTTAATCAAATTAAGGCACTTTTCTCCCAGATCTCTCCATCCCTTTCTTTCTCTTGTTTTGCATACGGATGTGCCACACGCACGAAACTTCCGGAACGGAACTTTCAGATTCGGGTCAAGCTTTAATGCTCAACTAGTTTGTCCACCGCCTACGCACACACCGACGCAAGAGACTCGTCGTCAAATTCATCTAGTGCTCTGACCGAACAAAATAAAACACCCATTTTCTCATCATCCTTATCATTTTCTGTGTCTCATTTCAGGACCCCCCGGACCACCTGGACCGCCAGGCAAAAGAGGGAAGCGGGGCAAAAAGGGAGACCCGGGCGATCCGGGCGTGGAGGTAAGCTTTCGTTTGTAGCATATGTCCGGCTCTCGTGCCACTCTCTCTCTCTCGCTGAAGCCTCAATATCCAACGATCCATGCTCGTCCAGTATTCGTCAAGATCAAAAAACCACTTTTCACAGCACATCCAGCAGGAGGAAGTGTCTGGCGGGACAGGAATTTTCGGACACCAGGTTGACTGACGGATGATGCGGAGGACGCCTCGCAGACGCAGAGGAAATCGTTTCCGCTCGCTCTCGTACCGACGCACCAACGAAAAGTGACGGCGAACAATTTGTCTTTTGTGGTGCAGCAGAAACGGGCAGCATGGTCTTGGTCTTATCTTCACGCCTGCGGGTGCGCATGTGAACCGCCTCGAGTAATTAATTATAGTAAATTACACGGTCGTTTGTTATTTTAACCCCCCGCGGATCTCCCGGCTGGGCCGACTTTTGAAACTCTGGTGACCGACCGGCGCACCGGTCGTACGATTAGAGTAGTGACCTCTCGCCCGTTCGCATAGCGTACGATGAAAAGTGAGGCTGATAAAAAATATCTCACCATCACTTCCTGCGGATTCATTGTCACAGATACGATGGTCTTAACGTTTTGTTTGATAATTTACTGTCGGCGATCAAGAATGCTGTTGTTTTGTTGTGTTTTATCTCGATTTGATTGAGGTTCATTTGGAATAAACTTATGAACAGGAGCTTCATATAGTGTTGGTAGAAGCGAATCTTGATAAGCGATGTAGAAGCAGCTACTGGTGCTACTGCATTTGTATCAATACACAAATGGTGTTTGTTAAACTTTTGTTAAATTACAGATGTTAAGGTACGAGTTGGACTGGTTCTAAACGATATTAGTTAACACTTTGATATTTATTTAATTAATTGATATGGGTGGATCTGTGCAATGCCCAAACTTTTGGGGGTATTCAGAAATTAGGTAACGAAAATTATATTATGTTTCTTTAAAAATATGTAAGTTCAAATGGTTCACCAATCTCGGTGCCCAACGTCCATCATCCAGGGGTTCCTGGTCGCTATTAATATGTCAACTGTCGACTGGAGTTTCGGTTTAAGCTATTAGTTAGGTCGATATGATGCTTTATGCAATATGGCACCAAATCCTGTTCAACAATCTAAAATTCTGTTCATTTTCGATTTTAGTGTACATAAACATTCAAATTCAAATCAATCAACAAGAATATCAGTAAATAGGTACATTTAATCTTAACTTTCATTTTGCTTGGTGGAATAGGGTTAAGTCATTACAATACAAGCTGAATAAATTGCAAAAAAAAACAAAGATGCCTTAAACCTTATTGATGTCACCGAGGATCGATCAAAATAACGTTCGACACCAATTTAATGCCAGAATTAGATAACACACAACTAACGTCCTGTTTACCGAAGCCACCCGTACCTTCAAAGCTGTAGAATGTGTGGCGTTCTTGTCCTAATGCTTGTAAAACCCATCAATTACAACTCCAAAACTAACGCACTCTATTCACAAGTCTCGTTGCTACCTTGGCGATAGTCAGTGTGCGATAGGAAAGTTTTCCAAATAGTTTCAACCTTCGCCATTTGGGTTAGATGTGCATTTCCAGAGCGGTGTAGTATTTATTCAAACTTGCACCCGACATTTTCTTCCCCCATTTACTCTCCGCTCGAAAAAGATAGTGAATATTGCTTGCCTTACAATCAAAAAGCTGAGAACTCCCTTGAGGAAGGTCATCCAAGGATACGGTTTCCACCTGTCGTCCAGAACAGACGAGCACGAAAAGCAAACAAAACTTTTGTAATTCTATCATCTGTTAAACAAGTTGCCAACTTTTCTGCATTCCTGTACACTTGCCGATGACACACACGGTGTCTCGGGTGTTTGGTGTTGTTGTCTGAGCAAACTTCCACCCTCTGGCAGGATTCACTTCGGATCGGGTGCAGGGTTCGCTACAAACCGGGCTTAAGATGTTCTGGCGGTTTCTCTCCGGGTGATGGCCAGCGGAATCGTTGGGAGAGTAGTCCTCCCGATTGTGGGATGCTTTTATTATGCACTCTGGAAAAACTCATCAAATCTCTTGGCTCTGGCAGGCAGATAAGGGATAGTAGATCTGTCCTCTCCCTGGCTTGCGGTGTCGTTCAGTGGTGCAAAAGTGTTGCGATGAGCACTTTGCTTCCCAAGTAATATGCATCGGTTCAATGTTTTTGAAAGCTATTCCACCGCCCGCACGCTACTGTCGTGTTGAGTAGCGTCTTTCAACACTGAATGTTCTACTTCGCTGGGGGAAGTAAAGGGGGCGTGGGTGAATGAGCAAGAATCGCATTGCCCCGTCGTTGCTTCAAGCGCACTGTCCACTGCCCGCCCAAAGCCATTGGCCATCGATGGAACGTGGTTGGCTGGTGGTTGGTCTGAAAGCTCTCACTAAAGCACACCACTGCCCAAGGAACGTTCCCAGCTGGATGGAAGCAACGAACTCGGCAAGACATTTCAACTCATGAAAAGGTTATGGCCGGACCGGGGCGTCTTCTTTCTGCTGAGCGAAGCGCAAACCGCAACGGCGACAAGCAAGCAGTGTGCTGAAGGATCGGGGACCGGAAGCGGATGTTGAAACTTTTATTAGCTAGCTCAACCGTAACCCGATCGGGAGCAGCATCGGGGAACTATTTACTGGCTGCAGTGAACCATGCATCACTAAGTCGAATGAATCTGAACATGCAGGATGGCACAGGAGCGCACGGCGTCTAATATCTCGTGTCGGTAATGCCCGTGCTGCATGAATCATAAAGCCAAATGATTGCATTGCATTTTGGGCTGTATTCTTTTGGTTCTGTTGGTGAGCTGTGTTGTAAGGAGAGACTTGCGGATCAGATGACTGGGAACGGGTAGAACATGAAGAGCTTCGGGCGAATATAGCAAACGGAAAGCAACAGCATGTCGACAGATAATCCTAAGCTCAGCTTGTTTGAATTGCGGTTCCGACGTAGATGAAATGCTCAAACTCACCGGCAGCTGAGAGAACCGGAGCTGGTTTCATGAAGTGTGGCTAATTCGTCTTGCCAGCACTTGAACGACGGCTGTGGATTGTGCTAAGGATACAGTTATCGTTACAGAGTGCTCCCTGCAAGTACGATACATTCGATGGTTTCAGTTACAATGCATGCGAAAAGCGTGTTACAGACATCAAGGTGCATACATCATCTAAACGAGACAGTCGTTCAATTCATTACCTTTCTGAAGCGAACAATTAATTCTTTGATAGAGATATCCATCCTAATCCAGTTCTGAATGGTTAATGAACTGTTAAAATCTCTTAACTGATAAATCCCATTCAAAAGACTATCACCAATCAATGTATGATTAAAAGTTCACTGTTTCTGTTTGGTCGCCTTATAGAACATGTGAGGATTTGAAACGATCATCAACATTGTATGCAATAAAAATGATCAAGGATTTGCTGCTCTTACTGCTTTCCTCTGCATTACTGCATTTTAAATCTGGTTCAACGTGCGATAACTGAAACCATCAGATTTCGGTCTGACTCAACTTTCATGGCGCCCGGCATCAAGACGATCACGTTCCGCTTTGTTATTGACTCAACTATCAATTCATTTCAGGCTGCAAACAGGTCAGCTGGACGTATTTTTATAGTTTTATAACTGGAAGTTTCTCCGTTTCGAAAAGATGCGGCGATGAATTGATTGATTGTACCGGTTTAATCACCTTGAGGAACGTTTCCCTCAGATTCGGGCGAATTCAGTGTGGACCGGCTGCCGTCTGCAACGATTGAACCGAATCACTGCAACACATGACGCACTCGAAAGCTCATAATGGTGTCCTCTTATATGTCTTTTTTTACGCTACAAAATAACAAAACACTTTAATGTTGTCTGTTTAACAAGCAAATTAGTCAATTCCATTCGCAATTTTCTCACTTTCTCTGTGTTTCTCTGTATTCATTCGCAGGGTCCCACCGGTCCACCGGGCAAAAACGGACTACCGGTAAGTGCTTGCGTTCACGTTCATGGTGCAGAATTTCAGGATACAGGAAAATGCAGGCAAATTAATTTTCACAAATCATAATTGCTTGACCTCGCTTCATGCACGAGGATGCATTGCATCGCGATACATTAAATTAAATATTTTTCTTGCTTGAAATGAATGTGCTATGGTGTAGAATTCAACTCTGACACCTCGATTCGGTATGCACGGCACGTTGAAATCCATCTCTGTGTTTAATGAGGAAAATCTTCAACAAATTGCCATATTTAAAATAAGTTTCGCATTATTAGTTATTCTTTTAGCAAACCTGACACGAAAATAATTTTTTAAGCTTTTACCATTACCAAAACTATATAAGAACTGTCTCAGGTAATACTTTTTTTAAAGACATCAAAACGCCTTTGTTATACTGAATGAGTATTTAAATAGAAATAGAACATATATTGATCCACATTTACCATTGTTTGCACGCCATTTTGCATGTCCATCAATGCCGATGCATCTCCTTCATCTGCACCAACAGGGAATCCGAGGACCGAAAGGCGATCGAGGACTAATGGTAAGAATGATTTTACACTCCATTAATCTAAGTCTTATTAAGTTATCCATTTGATAGAAGTTATTTAAAAAATAAACTCTACTCTTGTAATAAGTTCCGACATCTACTAATTCTAAGCTAAACTAAATCTTCACTCTTTACTGTTCAGCAAAAACACACCGCGTCTAATACGACCGTAATACTATTCGATTTGTTTGTGTATGCTAGTGCTCAATTTAAAAACAAAAAGTATTTACAGCAACGGTACCCTAGATTGACACGTCCAGATCCCTGGTCGGAGAATGCCCTAAATTTATCTCCGCTCTAGTTCCGTGTTCCCACGGCGCGTGATGTTTACCTTGGGTGGTTTCTAACACGCGCGCACACACAGACATTCGAATGGTTTATTTATTGTTATGGTGAATGATTTCAAAACAATCACTCTCCATCCCGTGATCGCACTCGATTGATCGAACGATCGATCAACGACGGTTCGAAATGGTTTCAACGCTCAGCATCCTCGACCGTCGGAATTTCCATTTTCGTCTTCGTTTGTTTGAAACGAACGCTAAAAACAACAAAACTCAGTGTGTATGTGTGTGAAATACGTTTTACAATTCGGCTGAGTCGGGTGTACATGGTTAGATTGGTTTAGATGGTGGGAACTAAATGATTATGGATCTAGAGCGGGCCTACATGCTGTTGTTTATGAACGCGGTTTAGGTGTACCGAACCTTTTAAGAGACCGCAGCCAAAACGTGCTCTCCACAGTAAACTCCATTCGGGCCATTCGCATTTAATATCGGAAATGAAACTTACTTACCCAGCATCGATTAGCCCAGAATCAGCAGTCTATGCATATATCGCATCTCCAGCGACGCATAAGTAAACAAGGAATAATTGTTATAGTGTACAGTACGGTGTTGTCGGCATAGTGCGTCGGTATACTGCATAAGATACGCCTGGAAAAGGGCAGCAGGAGAACAATTTATTATCAACTTATCGGGTCCAATCGCTGGCGGCCAATTGACGGGGGCCGGACCGACGGAAGCTTCCCTGCGATATTGTGGTCAAGATTACGAAACAATCATGTCTCGCGGGAAAATTACAACCACTGCAATCGTAAATTAGCTGCACCGTCGATGGAGCGCTTGCCCCATTTGCATCGCGGATCGTTACAGTCGTGTCAAGGGAATGCGCCAGTGTGAGAAAAAGCCAAGCCAAACGCAGCATGTTGTCCAAGCGGAAGTCTTTACCTCTAACTTTACTATTTCGTGCGTTGCATTTGTGACTCTGGTGGACGATGTGCTGCCCTTGTGGCAAAGCCATCCCAATCAATCGCTCACCGCCGAAGTCAATCGAATCGGGCAATCAGTCTCAATTTCAATCACTCACTCACTAGCGTCCGTACGCGGAACATGCAGGCAACTGCATGAAGCGTTGGTTCTATCGAACGCCCTCGGGCCATGTGTAGCATGAAAAGCCACAGCTGGTGCTCTGGACGGACCGTTCGAATCGTAACAGTGACATACGACCAATGCGCACGTACCCTTTCGCTGTTTCGAAAGCCATCCTTTGACGAATGGCCAGTTGCGTGAGTGACCGTGTGGGTGCATTTTTGCCCTCTTCCTCTCACGGCTAATGTACAGTGGCCTGCTCGGTGTTGCCGTATGGTGCAACTACACCCTCGGTAATTGAATCTGCGTCGAAGGGTAAGATTTATTTCGCTCGATCCTTGCAGGGCTTCAAAGGAACCCAGGTCGTGGTGCTAGTTTGATGCAAATTTCCGTGCAACTTCGGTGCGTTGTTGTCATTTCGGGAAACCGGTGAGCACCGATCGCTATACGCTTTCCATCTTAGAATTCGCTTTAAATCGAGCAATTTATTGGCGGATTTATTCGATGAAATATTGAAGTGAAATGGTTTCCGGTCGATTCGGATCACATCGGTTCGTTTAAGGCCAAAGCCTACGTTTCAATGTTTGTTCCATCGTCATATTCATTCCTAAAACCGTGCTCATATTTGTGGTTAAGTAACAATTATGAACAATTTAATAGGATTTTTTTTAAATATTAGTTCGCTACAAACTAAATTCATCAATTTGATTCTAATACAACAAAATATGGTTTTGTAGCAAATTATGACAAAAAATTGACAAACGGCATCTCAGCGTGGCTGAATATGTTCTGAAAGCATTTAAATTGACTAATGCCTAATTTTCTGAATAAGTTAACATTTCTTTTAGTTTCCATATACATGAGTACACATTGGCTATAGCTGTAGATAATAATATGATACGAAAATAGCAAAAGCTCTAGAAAGCAAAAGCTGCAAAATACCACAAATAAAACCGATTAAGTGTCATTGCAATTGGCCAAATATTGCTAACAATATTCTACATAGTATAACAACACTCTGCTGTCTCGATGATAGCGCTTATCTCAACACCGAGCGGCTCTTGCCAGCTGGTCGCAACATTTTGCCGCAGCCAACTATTCTGTAAGCAATATTGATGATGGTAAAAGTTTTGCACCAAACGACGCAATATCAATCCTGGACGCGAGCGTTCGTCGCACTTTACCCAGCACTGTAACCTGGCCGGGTAACGGCTGCACGTTTGTGGCAAATAAAAAAAAATGTGGAGACAACTTTCCGGTCCACACAAATTTATTTTTCCACCGCTGGGAGAAGGAGATAGTGTTGCTGCAGTAAAAACCGAAAACACTGCCATGGTAGCTGCTTTTTTGTCTTGCTGTTCTTTTGGCTAGAATGGAAAGAGATTTTTTTTCAGCTGCCATTTCCAACACAGCCCAGGATGGGACAAAGGACTTTTCGGAAGGTATGAATACTAATTTTCTGAATTATTTCAGCCCAGTAGCGTCCGTGGGCTGTAAGAAACGTGTAAAAAGACCATTGCTACACGAAATCCGTATTTTTATCTGGTTTTGAAGATTATTCAAGGTGTCCACTTGCAAAGGGGCAACGAAATGAAGGTAATAAAGATAAGTGGGGATGAAAGATGGCCATTTTTTCTCATTTCCGTACAGGAGGCGATGGTGATTGTTTCCCATGTTTTGCAATTATTCGATTACGTTTGCTTCGTCAAGCGTGATTTCGTACAAAAATTTTAACAGGATTCCTGTGAACAAGCTTGATGAATTTTATTCGAAATTCATATCAAATTCTCTGTAACTAACGTCCATTTTCATTACAACTTTCGCTGTTCGCCGTTTAAGCAAATCAATTGCACTGGAAAATTCATCCCTGTGTAATGCATTTTCCGAATAAATCACTTACAAGCGCTGTTCGTCCTTTCTTTTCTCATACCAAATAGTATCTTACTTCCAGACATTGGCCATGTTTCCAATCCATTCAATCGACTTGCCACCTTTTTCTGCCCCATCATGCCGGTTTGCTGTGCCATAAGCAGACACTTCTTGAGTCTGTATGCAGCGTCACGGAGCATGTTGAAAATTGTGATTTAATTTCTTTTCCCCTCCCCAAACGACTTGACGTGCTTGGCCGGGCCACGGGACATTGTTCTCTGGGAGTGCGCTGCTGGAAAAACGTCCCAACGCAGGATGGGCAGCGAGCGTTTGATCGGTATCAGCTTAATAGATTTTTCTCTAGTGGTTCGATTCCTGGCCTCCCAGCTTCTGAGAACGTGTGCCATGAATATGACCACTGTTCCAAGGATGTGCGGCATGGCAGAACAGAGCACAAGACACAAAGGATTCGTTGTGCAAACAAAAAAAAAAAGGTAGCTTGCCAGTAACGTACCGAGACCCAAGCACTGAAGCACAGCTCCAGGCAATGTCCTTTCTTCTAGCGTACATTCTGCGCCGTCTCTCGAACCGTGTACGTGTCATGCGTGAATGTGCCGTCGTGCATTCCGTGCTGCAACGTACTGCCAAGAATACTAATGATCTTGCCCAGTTTTTCGTGGTTCGCGCCTTCGGGAGCGGCCGTGTTTCGTTGGTGCTGATTTGTTTACAAACGGCTAGTCAGCTGCACCGCTCGGGCCCCCCTTGGCACTGCACCAGCGACTGCACAGACAACGGCAGCAGCACGATGAGTGAAAGCGTATTCCAAACAATGCCAAGCTCTATAAATTAACTGAACCTCAGTCGGTGTTAATCTGTTCGGCAAATCTTGACTCAGCTGGGCTGCGTGCGCGTACCGACCTGATGCCCTCGTTGGTGGCTCGGTGTGTCCATGTAACAGGGAGCGAAGAGGAGTGAAACGGCACAAAGGTAAGAAATGGTTTGTCACCCGGGCTTACGATGGGATTACGGTGCTGACAGGCGATTGCACGAATAGACACGGAGGGAACACCAGTGTACAGCCGGAGGTGGATGATTAATCTGAGGAGCGATTCGGAATGGATTGTGTCGCTACCAATTTTCACCCCGAGACAGGACAGTGTTGTTGTGTTTTACCCCGCGTAGCTCGGCAGCGAAGACGAATTTTCCAGTCGCCCAACAACAGCCCGACAGCCAAACCCGGGTGTGTTGGTATTTGGTGCGGCCGCAGCATTGTTGACATAAATTTCATTCCATCCCAGGGGCTCGCGGAGGGTTGTGATGGAATCGAGTCTAACTGGGCCCCTAAATTATTGCCTACAATACGATCCGCTGACAGGCGCTGACAATGGGGTATGTTAATTCTCGCCTTTTTCCCCGCCACTTAAGTCGTCGTCAAATCATTCTCCACTTGCACCGAGAAGGTGGTTGTGGAAGAAGTAAAAAAGGTAATCGGGATGTATCGCACCACCGCCATTGCGATTGCTCTGGCTGTGATAGATGATGATCCTACTCCGACAGCGGCTTAGTGGCGTTCAGGCGTAAGTTTTCTTCGCTTCGATAATTTATCATCTCAGCCGAATCTCTGCTGCCTGCCGAGGAAAATGATCAACATTCACCAGCCGTTAGTGTTTTCCGGGTTTGCAAAGTGTGACTTTCTGTGGCCACGATATTGTGGAAACGAATGGGAGAGAACTCTCTGCGACCGAGTCGCTGTCTCGAGACGACGGTGATAATAAGAATGCATTCGCTTAATCGCTTGAACGATCAAAGAACGAACTACTCGGAAGATGGTTCGGCGTCTGGGTAGAAGAAAAATAGTTCCGCTTAATCTCTAATAGCCAATTATGCAGAAGAAAGGCGTAGCAGCTACGAGCCCCTCCTATATGTGTTCGAGATGTTCATGTTTTGGCCGTAAAGTTTTTCCTTTTTGGGCCGACCAAGCTAACTCTGAACCCAGTGCTGTTGTCGGAAGGAAAGCTGGACAGGGCTTCCGGTTGGTTTCATGCACAAACACTCTGATAGTGCGCCGAGTCGCGTTGAAATTTATTGGCACATATAGTAAGAGTTTTTGCGGTTTGTCGGTTCTTTTTTCGGACTTCAGTTTAGTGTAGAAATACACACGTACATAAACTTACTTTTGCGTACGACTTCCATTGGATCGCTTTTCCAGGGTCGGTGCATCGTTTGTTCTCCATTATCCAATGCTCGCTATTTTCAAAAAACTGGGGTTCTGCCAGAGTGTCCCTTTTGCTACATGATTGCATGTGATAGATGGAACGACGGCAAGGGTATGCACTCCTTCTGGACAGAAATGTTACGGCAGACGATAGTTCTAGGGTCATGGGAGGACACCGAAGGACGAACAAAATTTGTTCTACGAATGGCTCGCTGCATCCTTTAACATTACCCCCAGTGCAGGTGCCCCTTGCCTGCAATGGAAAAGTTGAAACAGAAATTATTAATACACGACACTAGCAGACTGTGCTCCGGCAGACAAATCCGCCGCTGCATGGCAAGGGCAGTCGGGAAGTGTGCCCGAGAAGGGAGGCTACGAAGGAAACAAGAAGAATCATACATCAGCTAAGCAAACGTTAGTACGTTGCAGGAAATGTTTGCCTGGGGGAAGTAGAACTGGAAACTCTTTCACTGGGTGTCTACGTGTTTGTGCTTCCACGGGAGCCATTTCTCTTGAGGGCTTCGCTCGTGTAATTATGGTGAACCCTGGAACGCAACGGATGGTATCGTTCGGGGACAAAGGGGGAAAAAACTTTCCAACATAGAATAATAGGTTTTATTGGCTCCAACAACCTTTCCCCCACTTGCTGCTTATATCCTTATCACAAGTTGTTTTAACCCAATTACACGACTCTAAACATTGGTACATGATTTCTAGAATGGACACGTTTGTTTGGCATTGTTGAATTTAATGTTGCACCTAACGATGGTATACAACTTGTGCAATTGTTGGTGGAAGCTATCAAAAAACACTTTTTGAAGTTGATGTTGGCGATTCATATTGTCATTAAATGTATTTAAATTTTTATTCCATCCATTTTCCAACTTCAATTCCACCAATAATGTTTAAAATAAAACTTTATGAATGGAAATTACAAACCCAGTTGGCAAGTAGTGAATCTTTATAGTCATTTTCAGATGAAACTCTTGACTTTGTATTCGTAACATTTAGCTAAATATAAAGATAAATGCTCAAGTCAACTCTGTTCAATAGGTGCTTTGTAAGTCATTATGGCAAGGGAAAAGAATGTCAAATAGTTGCTTTAGCCTTGTTACGAGTAGGTAGTATTTTACCTTCTGATATGAATACTTTATTAGTACACCATATTAGTTATTCAAATGGAGCTTTCTTATTTTGTTGTGTGGTATAGTCACTCTGTATTATGATCAGTTATCGATAGGTACTATTACAGGCTCAATCGACATCTTTATTGACAATTTTGTGGATACTACTCACCAGTGCAACTATTACAATCATTGATAGTACTAACCAAATAGCACACAATCATTCGGCCATTTAACTATTGGTCCGCACATAAAGTGATGCATTTAAATACGCTTTAAACGCGTGCTTATTTTTCTCTAGTCAAGTTAGAGACCATCATAAGTAGCCCAATTAAATGTTATGAGCAACGAAGCAAGACCCAAACGTAGTCACCTCCTTTGTAGCCACTGGGGTCTAATAAGCTCCTAACCGTGTGTGCCATTTCCTTTCTTCCCCATTTCAAGTGGAAGTGCTTGAAGAGAATGAATCCTTTTAGTGTTGTGTGTATTGTACCCAGTGCTTTTTTTGTTCAGCTACTTCCCCACCAAAGAGCCATTTTTGTGTACCCATGCGTGCCGATAACGCAAAAGGACGTGAATGGATCAAGTCACTCCATACACGCTCACTTAAAAGCCGACATCCTTCATGCGGAGCTGTGGTATTATTTCTTCCAGGACGGTACCACTTGACCTGCTCGTGGGTAAGCTTAAAAGCGGCCCGTTGGATTCCACTCTAGCGGTCCAACAACACTGCTAGCTTGGAGGTGTGCATGTGTTTGTATCCTGAACAGCAAAAGCATTCGCCTGACGAGTTAGGCCCGGTCTGCAAATAGGCATGCTCGCAAGCATGAAAAGTCAGATTGCATAAATGTGGGCCCGTGTCTTCGGACGCCCATTAGCCGTGAAGCCGTGGGAAAGTCTATGTGTGTGTATGTGTGAGTGCTGTTTTTTGCTTTGCTGGGTTGCAGCAGCTCAAGCATCCTTCGGTGTCGGAAACTTTATTCCTCGAGTACACTCCTAACAGTCTCAGGGAGCCAGTCAGTCTAGCACGGCGCGGACGAAGGAAAGGATCACTCTTGACAGCTTCCCATCCGAAAGCATTTCTCCTTTCCGGGCGGATGCTCTGCAACGGGTTTTCGCCTCACGGCGCCATCCTCGAAGCCGTGACGAGTTCCAGTCGCGACTTTTACACAAACAACTTTGTCTCCCGGTACAAACCGTAACGTGTCGCGATCCGGAAGATGATCTCGCCCGACCCAGCTCATGTTGTAATCCTTCAAAAAGAAGGGTTTCATCCTTATGGGAAGTCTCTGTCTTGCTCTTATGTTCCGTTTGGCGTTGCATCACAAATGCATGACCGTGTTACAAGTGCTGCTTCCGACGTTGTACCTAATTGCTGATAAATTATTCTCACCCGTTGGGCGCAAAATGTGCAAGGGAATGTGCCAGACACAGGGATTTGTCGCCCAGCGAGAGTACTTGCTGCTGGCAGCAAATTCGGTTAGGCGAACCGTATGCAACAATTTAATTTCAACAATGAAAACAAGCATCCCGCCCGATCGGTGAGTGTGTGTTGTGTGCGGACGGTCCCCTCCGCTGGGAAATGTGTGCTGTCTGCAGCATTTACATGCATTTATTCTTGATCCTTGCCCTAGCTTCTAGTCGCTCGTGTCCATGCTCTATGTTCGTATTACAAGTATGCTCGCCAAAAAAACATGCCATACTGACACACGCACACGAACCTCGACTCGTTGCGGAAGGAGTTTACTTTTTGCACACAAAGTATACGTTTGCCATCCACAAACGATGCCTCCAGGGCTAAAGTGGAGGGTTTTTTTACGTTGCAACATGTCTGCGTCCGGAACGTGGAACGTTCTGCTACTCAAACCACCGCCTTACCCAGACGAGACCGAGACCACATTTAAGAAATGAGGAAACAGATAGGAAAACATGGGACAGAAAAACACCAACGAAACGGATGGCACGAATGAGCTAAATGTGCGAAATATGTACATACCGTTTGTCTGCATTAAGTGCAAAATTCTTGCACCATATTCCGTGGATCTATGACTTTGCTGGGCCCGCGCGGCAGGTAGCAGCGATGAAGTAGCCCGCTTTGTTCGTCCGCCGGAGTGTTGAGTTTTAATTTCACCACCAAGCACAAACGCCCCTGGGGATGTTGTACACCGGACGAGGGTGCAAAAGCTGTTCTTCATAGTAAACCGCCACCAGGCTCGTGCCGGGCGGAAACCAAGGCACATAAAATTGTGGATTAACAGTCCTGGCGCAATGGCGGCGGTACGCCCAGCGGATACACAGCAATAACAGCCGCGGAAGATGAGCAGTCCGACAAACAAAAATGGAGAAAACATCCCTCAAAACACATAGCACGTGGACAAAGAACAGCAGGAATTAGCAAAACCGTATGCCAACGAAGCTGCCATTACCTTTAGCCGTTTGTACTCGGTAAACGTCGGCTCAGGAACCAGGGATATGGGTGGAACGACACTGCCCGGAGCTAAATTTATGTGTTATTCCGGAACAACGCCAACAAAAACAGAACGCCTGGATGGTTTTTGTTTTGAGCTGTACAGCACAGTAGTGCGACCTAAGGTTTGGCATGCAAAGGACGCTCTCCCTAAAACAGCTTGAAGCAACTCCTGAAGAAGTATATCATTTCATAATTACCCCGGTTGGTGTAAAACTATGACACCGGTGGTCAACGGGAGGTGTTTCTTGTGTGAACTACCGAAATTGCTCAGCACATTCCGAAAGGTCAAATGCATGTGCTGAGGGAAAATTGCTTTCTCACAGTGCAACTTTTGGTCCAGCAGAACAAACACTATCGTGGTACGGTCGTGCACTAAAATGGAAACGATAGTTTTGGGGAACCTTCCACAGCGCAACGGTGGACCACACACAGCGACCTGAGAAGCCTTTAGGTGGTTTGCAATGGTGCACGGAAGAGTGGAGCATACTTGAAAAAAGGCATTTTTGCACGATAGCAGCACGCCACTTGCCAGGATGAGGCGGATGAATACCTGTCGGAGCAGAGTTCTGCCCCGTTCATCGTCAAGGTGAAGTGGATACGCTATCAAAGAGAAAACTTTTCAATAAGCTATTAACTCGGAGGATACTTTAGCGTCCTAGTTTTTCTATGACGGTAGATGACTATCATCGCCATAAGTAACAGTAGCAGCAGCTACAGTATCAGAAGCGGCGCCGTACTACCAATAGCTGCTATGCACCGATGCAGGCTGAGTGTGACAAGAATCCATAACAGTTGTTGCCCTCGGGTACAGTGCTTAGACGGTTGCAAAAAGTCTTTCTGAGATAAAAAGAACAAACTTTTATCAATTTTTAATTCATACTCTTCGATCTCGCCCGTGATGTTTGAGTTGTGATGGCGAGTATCTTATGCAGGTCGTTTTCCTTTGATTAGACAAAATATTATGCTGCTAAAGGCTTTTCTCAAATTTATGTGAAGTTTAGTCGTGTATAGGGTTGAGGCTTCACATCCATCCATATTATTGAAAGCAAAAAACAACCGAAATGAACTTTATAAAAAACTTTGTAAAAACAAAACAATTTATACTTTTCTTTCCAAACTTTCCTCCGTAAATTTCCATTCATCTGTCACCTTCAAGCGCTTGATTGTGTTCAAGGAAGCGAAAAGTTCGTCCGAAAACCATCGGAATTTTCTTAGCTTCATCCGAAAACAACGAGTCAAGCAGCAGACAGGGGAAGGCAGCAAATTGAATTAAATTAATATAAATTAGATGGAGATATTTGAATAACATTTATCTACACTCAATGCCGGGAGTGAGGGCGAACGTACAAAAAACATACACCGTAGCTTTTCCACCCCCCACGAACCATCCCCGCCAGGCATACCAGGGATGCTCATTGATGAAGGTAACTTTACCGATAAACTTCACCCAAATCAACCGAAAACCGAGCAGCGGGACGACGTTCTATGTTACTGGGGCTCCTCCGTGTTCGGTCGAATCGAACTCCATCGAACGGATCCTATAGGGGTAGGAATTCCCTCAACAATTCGCCAGTACCGGATACTTTAGAGCTTCACTGCATACACACACGTACATGCACACAAACCGTAAGCACTCCACTGGCTGATCTAATGCTTCCGTCAATATGCCAACGTAGAACGGTAGCGAGGAGTATCCCTTTAGCCGGGAGAGGCACTGGCTTTAAACCATGTTTGTGGTAGCTAGCTGAATCGATCGACCAACTTTGTGCTTCAATTTCACCTCGCATCCTTGCCCCAGCCTTACACCCACACACACCTTTTCGCGACGAATAAACAAGGCTCGCCTGGTACATTTCAACACATGTTAATTCATTTAGCCGAAGCCGAAGGGATGCTAGAGTAAAGGTAAATAAGGTTCCTTTTCGACATACTTTTCAAGCCCCTGCGGGCACGAGGCTACTGCCTTTGCCTCCCCAATCCCGAGCACAACCACAACGAAGATTCCCACTTTCGCAGGAAGGGTGCGGGGGTCAGCTCGGTGCGCTTCGCTCAATCAAGCCATCCCGAGGGCCGTTCGAGTGATGATGGTTTACTGTGTTTACTCTGTGCTACCATCAAAAACCGTCCGGATTCTACGCCAGCCACCGATAATAAAACGATACGCACATTCTCATCCGGCACATCCGCCGATGTTGCTTGCCAAATTTAGTTGATATATTTACATTGGGCTGGTTTCGTGTCGGTCCGCTCTCCGTTTGTTGCGCGGTAGTAGGCAGCATCAGTTTGCCCCGCGATAGGCTGCCAAAGGCAGTAAATTCTAACGCTTGGAGCCGTTGCGTCGAACATTCTCGTGTAACACGTGCCTAAAACGCTAGATCGAATCGTACCATCGTTACCGGTGGATGTTTATCGTAAAATAGTCCCTAGCAAGGATCAGCATTATTGGGTGAGGCGAATGGTTTCCCATAAAAATTGATCACTGTTCAATGTTTTCTTTTTTTTCTATGCAACTCGTAAATAAGGCACACAGGCTGTTTGGGGCGTTATGGTTTGAATTTAGACCTGGTCCTAGTCCTGTACCTTCACGAACTACAAACAGGTGTTTCTGTACACGCACACGCACATACCCACACAAATGCTGCCCAATAAGCTGCTGCTTTCGCCGGGAATGTTGCAAACGACACAAAATTTCCATTTTATGGTTATCATTATAATAATTCTATATTCAAACCAGATCCGTCTGCCCGCCTGTTTCACGTCTGCCAAGCTGCATGGCTTCCCGTCAAATCGAATAAATGAAACATCAATTTGCACCTCATGATGGGGCGGCCATTGGGGTTTACGATTTATCGAACAAGCCCTCCCCTTTCGCTCGTTGTGTAGCACAAATAGTCTGGCACCTGTCACATGATGGCGCACGACTTTCGGCTAGTGTATTAGTTAGTTCATTCAGGAAGTCAAACTCACACACACACACACATATCGCCAAGCTAGCATGGACTTTATTATGGCTACCATCGTTCGATACGATCGCTCTGTCACGCACCTCGTCTGCATATGACACTGGCCATTTGCATTACCATTGCTTCCTCTCAAGTCTTTCCGGCAGCGTGCACGATCCTTACCGGAGCGGATGTTTAAATATACTTTCTCCGAGCTAATAGAGTCCATCGTCGTTTGTTATTTTGCACGGTGAGCTTGCCGATAAGACTAAACGGTCATGAAGATTGGCTGCTTTCCATCGCACTGGATCTACATATTCCATCAAACCGTCCAGTACGTTCCAGGAACAAGCAATCTTACCCGGAACTGACTACAACTATCACCGGGCATGATCTCGTTTCATTATTTATTACTCGGTACTGTATCTTTTCTACGATAAGCCAGACTAACGCCTGGAACTGGAACGGGGAATAATCCTTAACGGGAAGATGACACCACGGCTAATCGAATTGTTCTCTTACATTCTTCCTTTCTCTTTCTCTCTCTCTTTTTCCATGCCTCACCTATAACAAACAACTCCATTCGTGCTACTACCGTGGAACAACGAAACCGTCTTGTACAGGGTCCGATAGGTTTGGACGGACCAAAAGGCGAACCGGTAAGTATCTTGTCTGCATGTGTAACGCGCGTGTGTGTGTGATGTTCGTCCCCCAGCAGTCAGCCCCCACCGCAAACTCATTTGTTTGCATTTCGTTATTTTTCCGCTCAATTTATGCTCTGTCTAATCTGGACGGGGGCAACAACGTCGGGCGACTCGGGTACGACACACGCTCAACACGGCACACACGGCACGGTACAACAGGAACAGGACGATTCAATTAAAATGTTGGTTTTCCTTCCTTCCTTTCTTTTTTCGCTCTTCTCTCTCTCTCCCTCTCCACTCATCACACTTCTAAACCGGCACAAAAACCAACCGAAGGGTCGACCGGGCGACAAGGGCTCGAAAGGTGAAGTTGGCGCACCTCCGATAGACGTGTTCCAGACGGTGAAGGTAATTTATCTAAGCACCAATTGCTCATTCCAGCGTTTTGGGATGCTGGATTGGAGTTTTTTTCCCTTCCTCTCTGTTTCTTTTCAATTCAGCTCCCTTCCTTTTTGCCTAGTTTCACTCCTTTTGGTTTCTCCACCCATCCGTGCGTTCTCTCCATCCGGCGTGTTTGTCCAGTATTTTGATCTGCTGGCTTGGTTTTCCCCGGCTTCGGCTAGTAAGAAACACAGCCGGACGAAGCATCCATCACGTCGAGATGTTACTGATAATAATTTGATTTAAATTTTTCCCACCATCCCCAACTGCCCCGTCTTCCATCCCGGGACATGCGAGCTGCGCATTGGAACCGTCATCCCCACTGGCGAAGGGTGTGCATTTGGTATGCATGAATCGCCCCAGCCTAACACAACGTCTCCCCCCGTAATGACACGTAACGAGCTAAGGAATGCGTAGCGTTGGAAAATGGTTTCGCCTCAGGTACACGGCGGCTCGGTCAACTGTGTGTTCCTACAGTGTGGTTCGGACATAGTGCAACTCCTTTTCATGTAGTCTATTTGACAAATCGTCTATTTGATTGCTGCTTCCCTGGAGACATACCCAGCGGTGCACACTGTATCTGCCTGCCTGGCAAAAGGAGTAGATTAATCCGTCGTCCCATCGACACTGGTCCACCCCGTTAGGCAGTTGGGGTTAATTTGAGAAATGTCTCCATGCACCGTCGCCACTGTCGTCTGCCTTCTCTGCCCCGTGTGCCCCTTGACCTGTCTTGGGCGATGCAATCGAGTCGGTATCTGTTGCAGCGGACGTATTGCGCATTTGACGGCAGAATGGGCACGATCCGATGAGTTATAATAACCGAACGATAATAGTCTCCGGCAAACAACATCGTTGGCGTACAGGCAGCGTACACCCGTCCCTGACACGTTGGACGTTGTTCTTGGGGGCAGCCATGATTGCACACTGAACAATGGGATGAACGGATTTGGTTCATGGCTGTCGGCCACCCAATCACTGCGAACAAGTGTACGCAGATGACGATGTAATTATGATTAATTAATTAACCGAACCCACCCAGCCAGCCTGCCTGCCCTTTCGATGGCACACTTCAAAGCGTTTTAGTAGGGTTGTGGGTTCGGTAAGCTCAAGGAGGTGGCCGTCCTCGTTTGCCAACTTTACCATAATTTGAACCACACCCACACGAATTATTTTGCTGCTCAAAAATGACCCATAATCTGCCAAATCGATCGGTTGGTTGCGTTTTTATTGGCCGCCACCGGGCGACTCTTAACAAGCAGTTCGCTAAAACACAATGAACGATGATTCAATTGAAAGATAAACCGCGTTCACCGAACGCTGTTTGACCAACGCTCACCGTTAAGGAAAATGGCCGCCAGCTAGTGGGGTCTGGATCTATTCAACCCCAACTGTCGCTAGCCGGACGTTTCCCCATTTCTCCGCTGGCAACCCATCGCGAATCAATGTCATCTTAAGTGGAAATCCGTGCCACCGCCACCCTCACCGCCCGCTAGTAAACAAGGATCGGTTCGGGAAACACTGAATCAATTTATTAATTAAGTCCTTCGCGAATGTACACTTTGCACGCGACAGCCAGCGTCTCGCAGGGCCAGACACGCCCGGCCGAAGTACATTAAACAGATACAAGGCACAGCAGCAATCCGGACACCCACCCTGGAGGCCTGTGGTTGGCAGCAGTGGAAGTAATGCTTCGAGCGCACTTCGATCCACTCTTCGCCCAGCCTTTCCTGCACTTTGCACGGAGGAAAAATGTAATTTAATTTTTCAACATCCTAACAACACAACCCACGGCAAGATGTTGTGTATGATGGAAACTCGCCCAGTATCGTCCGCCTGGCTGGGTGCTGGGTGGATCTTTTCCAGCGATCCGGTGCCCCTGGCTCGTGCTGTAACGCGCTCGGCCCGGCAAATCCTTCACAAAAGCAGGGCCCCATTCCGCCCTTTCCCTGGCGACCATTAGAGCGGGTCAAATAAATTGACCAGAGGTTACAAATCGGACGGACAGCACGGAGCCAAGTCAATGGTCGGTAAATGGTCCGAAAACGGAACAAATTAAATTTCATATCGTCCGGCGACATTTGGTCGGAATGTGTGTTTCAATGGACCGAGCTGGCCTCCCTCCCCTGCGGGCTCCCTTGTTTGTGCCTCTGTTCCACCCCGATTCCTATTAGTGGTGATAACAAGAGGACAGAAACATCCGCATACACCGTTCTGTGTGTACCAGTGGTGATCGTACGATGCGTACTTTTTATCTCTCTCTCTAGCGCGCGCAAACAGAGACGCAAACCACGCGGTTCGGATTCCTTTTGCGCAATGAGAAAGAACGACCACAGTGCAGCCATCAATCCAACGCGGCGGCGGCTGGGACAAAGGGTGTGACGGTGGTAATGTGCCATGAGTGCAGCATGTCTGTGTGTGTACTCATTTGTGTAAAATTAAATTGAAAATTACTTCCTTCCTTCCGCGTGGCAGATCGTTTCCCACGGCAACGGTAGCGGTCTTTCGTAAATCTTCCACTTGTTCTGGCAGGCCGTACTCACTTAACTCCCAACAGCCCGACGGTGGTGGATAACGCAACGTGTTTTTATTCCATTCCAAGCCGAAGCCCCTCTCCCTCCCCACTGCTCATTTGCCCTGTTAATCTTACCTCTACACTACCTTTCATGCTCTAACACAATCGCTTCGAAACGCATCGGCACGGGTCCAACGACGCGTATGGTCACGCGCGCGCTCCAAATGCGAAAATCCGCCTCGCATCAACAACGACCTGGGACGACCGGTGCAGGGATTAAAGCGATCCGTAACGACATTGCGCGGTGGCTCGTTAGGCTACGCGGAAATCGTAGCCGTGAAGGTATACTGCTTTGGTTCATGCGTTGCTTTTGTTGCTTTCTTCCGTGTTGCTGCGCTGTCTGTTAACTAGTTGCCAGCAGCAGCTAGTAGTAGTAGTAGTAGTAGCTGTCGTAGTAGTATTTGCTGTAATATTTGTAGTTTGCTTCACCTGCTTTACACATAGGATCCACGAAAAGGTGGGTCCTCTTCCGTGAGCACCTTCTCTTCTAGCGCACCGTAACTAATCTATCGTATCAATAGGTCCACCGCTGTACGAGGGGACTGTAGCTTTTTGTGTGTAAGTGCCCTGGGGGGCGTTGCTTTTTATTTGCATGCTACACGTTTTTCTCCTCGTTTGAATGTCCGCACCCGTTTTAGATGATCGTGTTGTCCATCGATGCTCATCCCCCCGGGGTTTCGGAAAGCGGATTAGCAAGCGGCGATTCCCAACCCATCGAACTCTCCTCCCCATCACAAACCCGCGTCCGGTGGTCTGTGTTTCGCGCGCTTGCTATCTGGATGTTCGTTCCCTGTTTTGCAGTGGTGCAGTATAGAGCGAATTTAAATTCAAAGCATCATCGTTGATCTGCGCTTTCCGGCTGGAACTTTGTTTAGGGTCGGTGGTAGCGGTAGTGCTTTAACGACTTGCCTTCCTGTGGCTTTTTCATCACCTTCACCCTCACCGGGTGCCCCCTTCCCTGCTTGGTGTGAGTTCCTGTTTTTCTTTCCTGTGGTTTCGGCGAGCAGCCTTCCAAAAAGAAGTAAACTTCCCCCGGGCAAGCTTTATCTAGCCCCAGCGTATCTGTACTGAAGCATACTTACACGGCCCGGGACGGTGGTAGCGCTTCTTGCCTTTATTAAAATCCTCCTGTCCGGTGGTGCAGTGCAAGAGCAGCCTGTTCCGCTTTAACTCCAAGCTAACCAACCAACTACCAAGAGTACAAAAAGTAAACAATGTTTGAAGCACAGTGGGCAGCAGCGCACAGCGCACGGATCAAACGTTACAGCGCTAAATGGAAATATTATCTACCGGGGTAGTCGCTGAACATTGTACAATAAGGCAATAAGCACTTAATTTCACAGCACATACACTTTCGTACACACCAAGGCTCGTATCATGGTTATCTTTTTTTACTTTCTTGACGTTTTTACTTCAAAGTAATGCACGTCCTATTTTAGCCGCACTTCTTGCCGGCTCTTTGTCCACTGTGCGCCTGTGAGCTGCTGGATGAAACTTGCCACATTAAAGAGTGCATAAAGTACGGATTTAATATCAAGCAGCATGTTTTGGACGCATCTCTCGGGACGCCATCATCTTCAGCTTATTGGCTAGTGCTCTCTTACCAACCGGATCATTCCCCGGATCGTAATTTCCACTCAAGAAGGTGCATCTTCACCACCATCGAGGTCAAGCTTTGTGTAAATAAACGCTACAAAAACACCCGCTTTGGGAATAGTTTTCGCGCCAGCTGAAAACACACACACGGAACATCATTGCCCACTAACGGCCCATCGGTGCTTGTGGATCAATAAATTGTGATACAGCAACTTCGGATATCGAAATGTCGCAGTGAAACACACATACACAAACACGTGCGGAAAATGGCTCAATGGGACGATAATGCATGTTTGTGTCCACAAACTTTTCAAGCTTCAATACCATAACCAGGCGGTAACAGAATTTGACCAGAGCAGTGGAAGCGGAACCACCGGCTGGTAAGGAAAACAACACGCTGCATCAATTTTCCCAAGGTACCCGCAATGTCCGTCCGTCCGTCCTCCGTGCCAAGTGCCCGTTGTTTTATTGTATGTTTTTAATTAAAAGCAATATTTTATGAAGTTTTTCTTTCGCCTCTGGCCAACCACACTGTCACACTGCCACACAAGGAGTAGTTTGTGTCCTTGTTTGCTACGTCCCGGTACAACAGCGATTGAACCCATTCTCTCTCTCTTTCTGTGTATGTCCTTTCCATCTGGTTTATTTTGCGTTCTCTGGTCACACAGTCCGGTCGCACATTCCATCACCGGTTGTGTTTGTCGGGAAGAAAAGCTGTGTTTTTCTACCGACCGTGCCAGCTGCGTTTTTGGGATACTGTTTGTCACGACAACAATGTTAAGTTTGTCTTTTTCGGGTAGAATTGTTTACTTACCTTTTTTCCATTTCGAGTTTTTCCGCCACAACGTTGGCAATGTTTAGCAAAATTGAATTTGACATTCATAACACGGGTTGCAAAACCAGCGGGTGAGTGTAACTTGTGCAAATCAGATCGGAAAATTAGTTGACATTTATTGGCCAGCTTACACATCGGGGTGGGTCGGCATTTAACGTCAAATTGAGCAGACGAGGGTGCAATAGTCTCAGCAGACTGCAAACTATTTACCCCACTCTTGTTTGGTCTTTTGTGTTCCGCGTTTTTCGTTTCTACTTTCCATGTTTTACTACGATTCTTCCTCATGTTGCTGACCGACATTGCGCACTTTCACTCGCTCTTTGCACCCCTTTGTCCCCTCATTGGTCTGTATCAGGATCTGCAGGCGGCCGGTCATAATGTTTCCGCAGCCAACATCATCCAGCTGAAGGTAAGTTGGAGGAGATAAAAAATGTGCTTGTGCTGTATCTGCTCATGCTAGCGACGAGTATCTGCCATCAGGAGTCCCATACCCCGCTTCATCAAAACTATTTATTCTGAGCATCTTTGGTGTTAGTTTTGTATTGGTTGGCATTTTGTAAAGCTCGGATTTCATCAGTCATGGAATTTTGTTCTCATCAACCCTCTCGCAGACCTGTTTCGCTTATAACGGAAAAAAGGTTTGTCACGGTGGATATCATATCTACACATCTCATCCTTCATTTGCTTTTCAATCTCATATCGCCGTTGCCCATCATTGTGGTAGGTGTTTGGGGTTATTTGTCTTTTCAATTTCATAAATTATCTTGCTCGAGATGAAACCTGGAATCGGCGTCAGCGCGCGTGCTAGGCGACGCTTAACAAACGACATTCATTTTTCACCAACCCTTCCTCATCCGTTCTGGCCCATGGTTGCGTGCGGGCGGGGACGAAGCTACTCTGGGTACTCTGGTATGCGTACAACTCTAACAAACGGGCTCCATCGTCATCGGAACCTCCACTTGGCCCTACTTTCTAATCCAATTCATGCTGTTTGCAAGCGTTCAGGTGTGCAGGAGACCCATCGCACGCCATTATCCTGCCTCCCGGGCAACGGCAACAGCAGCAGCTCCTTCGTTATTCCACTTTCTCTACCGCACTGAAAATAAAGTATTCTCGCTCGTGCATGCCTGCATGTCGCTTGATAGAACGATGGTAGCAGCTTACCCGCCACAGTACAAAGTAGTAGTTGCAATCGTAATAGTTTAGCGTTGTTCTTGCATGCTCAAGTGGGCACGTAACCTGAATGGTACTCGAGACTCTGCTCGTCCTCCTCGTGCTTGAAGGGCGTGTGTGGAAGGAGACAGCCCGGCCTTGCCCCAATCTCGGTGACGCACATACACTACTCTCCCTCACACAAGCTTACTGTGCCTCTGAGATGAATGGTTGGACGGGTTGAGATGGATGGTTTGCATCACTTCCACACAAAGATGAATGATAACCGGCAAGTGACAACGAAATGTCGGTGGGTGTAAGTGTATTTGAGAACAGTGCATAAGGGCTGCCAGGTAAAAGGTAGCGTAACCCAAAGGTACAAGAAGCACAACAGATGAAAAAAAGAAACACACACACACCCACATTCAAACGGAGCATCAAGCAATGGGTTTAGTTGAAGCACACGTGTCCTACACGCTATCCTGCCAGTTAAGTGGACCAAATGACAGGTGATGCTCTTCTCAGAAGGGTCGTGCCGCCGTTGCTGCCACTACAACTCTTGCCCGGTGTGCGTTGACATTTTGTCATCTCGAATAAATTGTACCTTTGGTTGCGCTCCTTTCCGTGGCAGCTCCTTGGCACGGATGCTGCTCTGCCAACGACATTCGTGTGATGAAAGATGCCTCTCCACCTCAGTGTCCAAACTGCCAACCGTTCGCCCGCGAGCGCGTGAGTGGCCCCGTGCTGCTGGAGAGCATGTTTTGTGGCACCCGGGCAAGCCACTTCTCACGCCACTAGAGCCCACCAACACTGGAGAGGGCTTATGAGCTCGAGTGCCGACACGTTGGCCGTGCATGGAGAGTGTAAGCCAAACCGTGAGCCAAGCGTTTGCTAATTTGATTCGTGATGCGTGATTGCAGGGCGAACCGGGAGAGCCGGGACCGCCGGGACCGCCCGGTCCACCGGGTGCGACGGGTGCGATAGGTCTGGACGGACGTCAAGGACCGCCGGGAGATCCAGGACCGAAGGGCGATCCTGGTCCGCCGGGTGAGAAGGGTCCGGTCGGTAACCCGGGAACGCCGGGACTTCCGGGTGCGAAGGTATGAGTGATCATGTTACTTCTATTCGCTATCGTTTTGTAATGAAAACGTTCCATCTGCAGGGCGATCGGGGCGACAAGGGTGATCGGGGGCTAACGACACACTTCAAGGGCGATCAGTTCCCGGCCGGCATAATTGAAGGTCCACCAGGACCGCCAGGACCTCCTGGTAAGTGAGCGCTCTTCATAATGCGTGAAGATGTGAGTCATGTTTGCTGATGGAATTGTTGCTTCTTCCTACACCAGGTCCACCGGGAGAAAAGGGTGACCCAGGACCAGAGGGACCGCCAGGACCGCAAGGCGAGAAAGGACCGCGAGGCAAGCGTGGCAAACGGGTAAGTAATGGACGGTGATCAATTGCCAATCTACAGGACCTTACGAACGACCAGAAAGACGATTGACTTGACAAACTGTACAAAGACACACTTAAGGACAATGTTTCACTTGAAATGATGCACAACTAGCTTTGCATGTCATAAAATGGTAGAGATATTGTAAATATGCTTTAGCAAAACGTGCCACTAACTATAGTTTGAATGATGTTTGAATTTATGCATGGCTTGCTAACCATCAATTTTGTTTGTAATACAAAAAAGTAGTTCTATCCTCCAGTTTGGCATGCAATGATGCCATAAATGCTTTCGCACAAAGCGGTCAACATAAGCATAACGAAACGCGAAACCAAACGTGGCGCCTATCGTCAAATCTTTCCAAATCACACATCAACACAAGATGAAAGCAATAAATTTCGACCCAAAAAGGCTTATGTTACCCACCGGGTGGCTAGATTTTTTTGTTCCCCTCATCCACAATATGGCGCGAAAAAAAGCCCAACCGAAAAGGATCACGCTGCCACAACATCGCATGGATCGCTTTCCTTATTTTCAGCCAGCCAGCCAGCCGGGGGCCTGGTGTGCTGGACAGTTTGTATGCGGAACGATTTTTGGTGCATGCTAGACACATAAAGTGCTTGTTGCAAAATAAAAATAAAGATCAAAATTCAACAAACAACAAAACTCGGCACCGGCAATAATCACGGGCCGGAGATTGTTCTCGGGGGCAGAAATAGAGAGCAAAGAGAGGAAGAGAGAGAGAGAGAGAGAGAGAGAGAGAGAGAAAGAGAACGAGAAAGTGTACAAACACGTACGATATAACATCTCGCACACAAACTCAGTGGAATTGCCGCTTGGAACGATTTCACACGAGATTGTTGTGCCCCAGTGTGGTGCCGGACCATTCCGCTGACAAATATTGCCTTGTCCGTGGCGGTGGAGAGGTCTGGTAATAAAAATTGTATTTAATTTAATTGGATTCCTTCCGCCATCACCGGCGGACATAAATGGTTTCGGGAGGTGGGTTTTTTTGGGGGTTTGTTTGCTTTTTCGGTTTGTGATTTCTACCTACTGGTAATTTCGGAACGGAGCAGCGATATATATCTTCGATTTTATTTTTCAACACATACAGCGTGTTTTTTTTTCGCTTCCAAGTGAAATGACAACATCGTGTTTTGGTTGGCCCGTGGTGCGTTCGCTCTGCACAAAGCATTGAAACTTATCAGTCCATCTAGCAGCTGATACCTGACACCCTACGCCTTATATCAGTGAATGCTGTTCGCATCGTGTCTGCGCCCATCCACTAATAATGAGAATCCACAAATCACGCTCATTCCATTTCTTCTCAACAGTTGCTTTCATCCGCTCAGGATCCATCCATTTTGAACCACCGTCTGGGTCTGTGTGTGGTTCTGCTTTTCCCATGTTTATTAGAAACCATCAATCGAACGATTTTTCCTCCCCACTTGCTCGTATGGTAACAACATCAAAGGACCTTTCAATCATCACCATCAGCGACAGAGTCTCGTCAGCATGCTTGCCCGGTAGGTCCACTGTCCCTTTTGCTTTCGTGTTCCCGTTCCATCGCGAGCATAAATTACGTCGGACAGCATCGATACATCATTTATGCATCACCATCGGCGCAACCGATTGGTTGTGGGAGCGTTACACGAATCTACCATCCAACCATTGATTCGTAGGGCTCAGTTCTACGGGCTGGGAAACTTTTCCACTGAATTCAACGCGCCCATCATCCGGTGCTTCGTTCGATGGGTTGGAAAAGTTCATGTGTGCGATAAGCTTCGCTCTAAACAAGCTCACTGCCGTACCGTCATCGTGAAATGATCGCATCTAAGATACAGTCGTTACACGAGGAACGACCATACATGACAGTACATCCTTTGCAAACAGTTAGCACACATATATAGGAATTGCAAAGTTCATGTTCAAAGTTAAGGGTTTGCTGATGAAAAATTAATTATATTGATTTTTTTTTGTCTTGTTGTATAACTGTCATGTTTTACTAACTATTAAACACACACACTCACTGAGCCGAAAAGCGAATGTCGCTTTGGGAATGGGTTGTAGATACAAAAATTCCATGAATGTAATCAATGAAATGATGTTGCTTAATTGATACGACCAGAGTTATGGTGAGTAAGGATCTTAAAAAAGGATGTCACAAAAAAACTATTATAGGATCCATCTAAACTCTTCGTGGCGTACTTACTGATTACATTCAGGACTCAACTCACTAACTGTCTCTTATTCAGTAAGTAGATCTCTAATAACAGACCCAGTAGCGGGTTTACAGTCTCGGGGGCCCTAAGCAGTAAGAGTTGTTGAGGCCCTTATGTACATTATTACCGGGGGTACTCGGCATCCGTCTTTGATTATGTAACATTTTAACTTA
Organism: Anopheles arabiensis; assembly: GCF_016920715.1. Classification (NCBI taxonomy): domain Eukaryota; kingdom Metazoa; phylum Arthropoda; class Insecta; order Diptera; family Culicidae; genus Anopheles; species Anopheles arabiensis. Next base: position 49,152,034 of record NC_053517.1, read on the forward strand.
AATTTTTTGCCACCGGGGGGGTGCTTATGGTTCGTCTAGCGCGGGGCCCCAACGTCCATAACCCACGGGGCCCTCCTTGCTAATACAGTACCATATTCTATCAACTGTTATGGATTATGTGTTGATTGCGGGGCCCCTCATTGACGGGCCCCCCCGCAATTGCTTACTTTGCTTACCGTTAAATACGCCACTGAACAGACCCATTCATACATCAAATGTATCAATGTGTACATTTCGATGTGCGCGTTTTTCTAGTTTGTGCTTTTTGCAAACTGCATTTCATTATTTGTTACATTGAGTCGTATGAGTGAATTCGATATTGAATCAGTTGTTATTTAATGGACGTCCCGGGCATAACTTTAATTAAGCTGAATGTTATATCATGAAACTTAACAACCCGTCCTGAACCACAATTCGAGATTTATTTAAGAACATTGCAATACACTGATTCTTCAAATTGATAAACTTTGTTTTCTAAATACATATTTAGAATGATGTCTTCAATTTCGGTTCTGTAAGCTAATTGCAATAAATGTAGTTGAAGAACAATATTTTTTGAAACTTTAACCACCACGTATGATAACACACTCACTGGAAAAATGTTAAAGAAAAAAATCGTCAGGTAGTAATTATGCCATTGCTGCAACACGTCCGTGAAAACAAACGACGCGCAGAATGCCGAATGACCATTTCGAGCTCGTTTATTTCGACTTTCCCCTTTCATTTCCAGTCAAAACGGCACTAATAGGCAACACGTAAGGACCTTTTTTAACCAACCGTATCCAATGAACCGTAAAGCCACCGATCGACGGTTGACCGATTCAAATCGGAGAACAAAAGCCATTAAAGTCCACTCCGTGTGCATCGGACGGAACTGGGACGGAAATGGGACGCAAATAGAAGCATTCCCAAACGACTGCGAATGCTACGGCCAGGCCACAGCAGCCCGAGCAGGCACGGGTTGGACGGACTGCAGTAGGTTCGGTATTTGGTTGTTTCATTAGTACAAATTTCGCCCGTTCGCCGGACGATTTCGGTTCGCTTGTTTCGGGGCGTGAAACAACGATAAAATTAAACCGTTTTCCTGCAGCGCTTTTAGCTTTCCTGCTGCGAAGTTAACCGACGAGTATCGCAACGGCAGTGTGCAACCCACCCGTATCCGTTCCACTTAGCAATAATATAGGAACGTTTAATCCTTACGGTTGCGGGCGTCCACAATGCAACAATGCGTCTGATGAAGCGCAGCCAAAGTGCATCCACCATGTACAGCCGGAGCGTAGGTGAATGCAATTATGCAGCTCGATAGATTTGCCGTCCAGAATGAATGTCAGAATGGGTTCTGTTGGTTAGGCTTTTAATCGGAAATATGTGTACAGCGTACAGGCGATAGAAAGCCACAGTTTGCTAATGTGGAGAGATGAGGCGAAATGAAGTATGATGCACCATGGTATACATTTCAATCGATTTTTTCTTCTTTTCAAATAGTTATCAATTGTCTATCTACTGTAATAAAATTGATGTTAGAAAACAATTGCATTGTGATTCAGATTTGTGGAACAGCGGAACACTGGAACATCCTTACATTTAAAAAATGAATCTCATTCGATTCGTAATGAAAAAGTCCCAATAATAGTGGTTATTTATGAAATGTAGGACTTCTGTTGCTTAACATAATTAATTCTGCGGTCACAATGCTTTACAAGCCGGCTGGTTACTGAGGTATGCTTTTTTGTATGGTTGCCTTCAATCCCCGCCCACCATAAACGCTTCGTTGGACCAGTATTGGCTTTAATGGTACGGTGAGGCCATTATTGCGATGTGGATTTAATAAAATGCCCGCTTGAGCTATGATGGTAGTGAAACGAAGTGCTACAAACCCGCACCATGCGACCCGATGAATGTCATACAAGATAACGATGCACACAACACATATCCCGCAAATAGCGAGCCAGCGAGAGGCAAATAAATGAATGGAGAGTGAGCGGACAGAGAAAAAAACCCATACATGGTCGGAACAAATCCGCAAAACCACTAACGATTGGTAACCGCACCGGCCATAGCCCTAGTGACAGGCTCACTTTTCGACGCATCACCCCAGTCCGGCAGCGCCGCTTCCATACCTATGCCGGGAACGCAGAACCACCAGTGCACGCACACACACACTTTGGCGCCGAAGGATTTATGTTATCAATAGTGTTTTACCAATTTTCGCTGCGGCGCTTCGATCCATAAGTGAATGGGCTGTTTGGCTTCCACCAAAACGGCAGCATAAATTACGGCTACAATATGGTGGAAACAGTAAACGGGGTGCGATGGGTGGGATGCATTGTGAATCCCGTTCGCGCCAAATGGCACCAAAAAAAGGAAAGGGAGATGATCGTGGCCAAAGGTCCAACCAACGGCAAAGCTGCCGCACGCGCACTGGTCATTCTGGGTGCGCTATCGATAAATTTTCCTGCGGCTATGATTTATTCAATTTTTCCCATTCATCCACATCGACAGGATCGTGGCATAGAGGAACCATTCTGTGAGGTGTATGTGTGTGTGTGTAAACTGTAGCTATGTAGAGTTTTGTGTCGACATTTAACCATTTGTTACGCACTGCTTGTAGCGTAGCGTTCCGGCATAAGAGCATACAGTAAAGCTGACAGGCTGCACGCCACAACCCATCCGCCCTGACACGGCATACGTGTGGGTGAAAGTGTTGATGGTAAGTGGTTTTTACCGATGCTTTAATTTTCACCCATCTGCTCGAAAGCTGCTCCAAACGCCCGATTGCTCATTAGGCGTGAAATCACGTAATGTTGTGAAGCTGTCCCTGAATTGCTCTCCCTTGCCGCACGTGACATGACGCTACCAGCCGGTGGGAGGGTTGGTTGATCGATCGCAGTTCGAAAAATCGTCACTGATATCCTGTATAATTGCAAATGGCTGAGATCTATGTTTGCTCATTCACTCACAACACACGCACTCACATTGCCTTTACGTATCGTGTAATTTGTGGAAAGCATTTTCAGATGAATCGGTCAATCATAATTAAAACGGACTGAAATTGAAACCGTGCGACGGTTCCGCTACGCCCCAAGGGCTACAGCAAGGTGCAACTTTGCCCATATTTCAACACGTTTTCCATGTTCGTTATTTATGTATGTGTGTGTATGTTTTTTTTAAACTTTTGGCATGTCTTATCTGTTAGCACAATGGAACGAATATGTGAGCGGATTCGAAAAAGAACGTTAAAAATAAAATTATTAGCCAGTGATTCCAAAATTCGCATTATTTAAATTTCCTTTTCCATGGAAATACAGTTGGTATTTTTACTTCCAACAATTTCATAACCAAAAAAAATCTATTAAAAATTATTCCATCCTGGAAGTAGTTTACCCTATACAATCACCAAATGGCAAATAAATAAACAACACAGCAACGAACGATGTTACCCGGCGAGATTATTTTATTGCTCGTTAGGTTGTTTTGTACACCTCTGAGTGAGTGTTTAATCTTTATTGCATCGTAGGCGTTATTTTCCACTGTTTTCAGCGCACAACATTCCCGTAGTACCGTGTAGTTTTTGTTCTAATCCCCCAGCTTCACACTAGCATACATCACCTTACACGGCGCTTAAACGCACCTGTTCTAACCCACCCCTGTCCTGAGCAGCACAACAGCACAGCAACTTTCCTCCCCCTCGAATGCCTCTACAGCTCATAGGGATCGCACAAAACATGAGACACACGCGAGACATGAGAGTTTGTTCGTCTTATTGCTCGATGACACGACGACATTGGAGCGAAGCAGGTAAGTGAAGGCGCCATCAGCCGCGGGAACGTCTATTCGTTCTTGCACTGCTGTACACCCGACTACGACACGACACACAATTCAGCATCCCTGCGAGAACACAGCTAGAGAGGGAGAGCGATAAATGTTGATGGTAGCAATTTCACGTCACACCCCAGGAACAAACAGCGCCCTTCGTCGCTTCACTGGACGGACGGGTGAAATGTCCCGGCGTTTGGAATGTTCCCGCTGCTACTGTTTTGTCCCATCCACACACACATAAAAACAACGCGAAAGACACATTCGATTAACGGTTGACAGTTTGTCCCGGAGACGTGGGGTGATGACAAGAAATCACACTCCCCAAACTGTTCGCGATCGTACTGCTGTTGCTGAACTGCAGCTTACGCGCGATACGCGATACACGAATTTGTCAGCGCCAAACGATTGGCGTGGTGCATGTTTTGTTGAAAGTTATTTTCGCCCCAAATGCAATTGCCTTTTTGTATGTGTGCTAGTGTGTGTATGTTTTTTTTAGAGTCGAGAGCTAGGAGAGTTTGACTCATCTTTGAGTCATCTGTAGAGCACCAGTTGTCATCGCATCTCTTACATGTCGGCAGTATTGATTAATTTTCAAAACGACTCTTGGGACATGATATCTTCCTAGTTGACGAATAAAACATCTTTTGCTTATAAGTTTTTTTTATTTGTGACGATAATTTATTGTTCTGGTACCACATAGACAATCATGCTTGCAACTTAATGTTATTTGTTACAACTATTCTTTCCTATTTCCGAGTTAAAGAAACAAGAACGAGATTTTTTTCTTTATTTTTATAGAGACTTTGAGCCAATTGGTCTCATTCGCCTCTTAAGAAAGAGATAAAGGTACAGAATAATCTAATTAAAATTATTAAATTAAACTAGTAAATTATGCAAGTAAATGGCTATATCCCTTAAAATAATATTTATATAAATGTAATACAAAATTTGACAACAATTAGGGACAAACATGACGAAAATGAACATAATCAAACAATACAATACAACAATATAACGGCTTAACAGACAAGTTAACATTAAACAACACCTTGGACGATTGTCGCCCACGTTCACCACTCTTTTCCCCAGCACCAAATAAATGTAGTTAAAACATGCGTATAAATCCTTTAGCACACCTTCTCCTCTCCTACCATCTTCCCTAACCATCGAAATCGCTCCATTCCACCACCGACCGTCCGGATGACAAGCGATTAAATTAATCTTTCTCCTCCTTCCCAAGCTTTATTTATGGTTATTAGTGTTTACCTTAATGTGGAGGTACTAAAAGCCTTTTAGTATATATATACGACATACGCATCTGGTGTGGTTTTTCGGTAGCACAGCTTCTTTGTTCTACCTGCTATGTAGTGCTGTTTGCTTTTGTTTGTCGCGAATGTGGTGACAGGTCGCCAAGATGATCGAGTGCTTGGGTGTAGGTTGCTTTTAACGTTCGCCACAGTAGCGTAGGTAGCTTGGTGGTAGTTTGGCTTTATATTTCTGTAGCTCGTGTGTGATTCTGTGCGTTCGTGTGGTTTTACATTTACTTTTTAGCCGGCACCGACGGTAGCGTTTAGTTTGAACGATTTATAATGTGCGCTCCAAAACGATACGAGCAACAAGTCATTCCGTGTCATTCACCTGTAGTAATGGTCTTTTGTTTTCGTCCACTTTTTCTACCCACTTGCCGCGTAAAGGGACCCGGCAAGGATGACGATTACGACGAAGCGACACTGGCACAGTTCCGTGGCCCTGTAGGTCCACCGGGACCGCCCGGACCACCTGGACGCGATGGAACACCCGGCACCAAGGGTGAAGCAGGTGAAGTGGGAGCTCCGGGATCGCTTGGACCGCGCGGTCTGGACGGAATGCCGGGAGAGCCGGGTATTGAGGGTCCTCCCGGATTGCCGGGCTATCAGGGCCCGCCGGGCGAGAAGGGCGATCCAGGCGATATCGGACCTCCAGGACTTATGGGGCCGCCTGGTCTGCCGGGTCCGCCGGGCTACCCAGGAGTAAAAGGCGACAAAGGAGATCGAGGAGATTCCGTAAGTATTACCGTGTGGAACCACTCTGTCCCGCTCATGCTAGGTGGCTGTTATCGAGCGTTGACCTTTTTCCCAGAAGTTCCGGAAAATGCGACGGCGACAAGATCACGAAGGCATGGCCGACGAACCGTATCGGGATGTTGTGTATGGACCGCCGGGACCACCGGGACCACCGGGTCCGCTCGGACATCCGGGACCACCGGGACCGCGAGGCTACGATGGCAAGAAGGGCGACCGAGGCGAAAAAGGGCAGAAGGGCGAATATGGACCTATGGGATTACCGGTAGGAGTAAATGGACGCGCATAGTTCAAAATTAGCTCACATGTTGAGATGTGCATTTGTTTTGTCTTCTTTTCCCACACAGGGTCCAATGGGAATGCGTGGAGATTCCGGTCCAGTGGGCCCTGTGGGCAAACCAGGACATCCGGTAAGTTTCAGTGAAGATCGAGGAACTCCAGATTCCAATAGCTGCTAAAAGATAACAAAACAATTCGTTCTTTTTTGTAAATGCTTTCTATAAAAGACACCTGTGTGTACTAGTAAAAACTAACAAATGTTTCTTATCTTCCCTTTTTCTGCATCTCCCTTCCCTTCACCACCCTTTCTTTATCATTCTCCCAATTGTGATTCTAACACCAATGTCCATATGTCACCAATCCACGCGATCCTCACATTCCTCCTTTTCATCATCTGTGTATCTCTCTCTGTTTATCTCTTCCTGCAGGTCTGGGAGTATTAATAAGGCTTTCTAATACGCTGACTTACCATAAAACGGAATCGGTTTGAACTCGTTACATTTGAACGCTTGGTTTGAACGCAACTTTGTTATAGTGTTAAAATAATAATGTCCTCGGCCAGTGGTGGTGGTTTAAACATGAACGAACGTACGAATGGCTTCTACAAACACACGCACACACACGAACACACATGCCGACAAACAAGTGTGAAAAGGATCAGAATGGCGGCAGCTATTTTTGTTCAAGCATTCTTGATTTAACTTAAGCTTAATTCCTCTTTAACTTAATTCTAGATCAAAGTTGGCGATAAAGAGAGAAAATCCATCTATTGAAGGATCATATTCCTTATCCTTTAACTCTCCATCTAACGTAGTAATGCTTAACATGTTGATTCTACTACATTTCAATGGTTTCATTCACTCCAATCGATTGATGCAATTAGTGCAAAGATAATTAATTCAATTACGTTCAACAACAAATAAAAACGACACACCACAAAAAAACAGCCATCTTAAGGTGACCGAAATCTAAAAACGAAGCTAATTTCAGCAAGCGAAACATTCATTGCAGTATTTTTTATAGATGTTTACACAAAGGCATTAGCATCGTTTAAGGCACTTCCATTGGGAGTTATCAATGATCCTTCGAACGGGAATTGATGTTTCCCAGCAGTGAAACGTGGATGCATTAAGACTTCCCAGCCTAATAATCCATCCAACCCTTACATAAGATGGATAATGTTGTTGATACTGAAAAATTGGAGTTTAAATTCTAAGTTACATCGTCTGCTCAACTATCCTGTCTATTGTTGTGGTGTGTGCATAAGCTTCTTACCTTACGGTTTAGCATTTACTTTACCTTAAAGATCGTTCTCATGTTCCTCTCATTCGTTCTATCCGTGTGTATTGCTTGTGTCAGTTAAAAGTGTCAAATATTGCCTTTCAAACATCTACACGTTCACAATGATAGGATTCCAACGATGAAGCAGCGCAGATAAGTCTTAATCTCTTCGATTCCGATCCAACACTTTCCCCCTTTTTGCGCTCATCGTGCATAAACGTTGGAACACACACAAACATACACACGTACACAAACCAGAACTTAAACCATACATATCTCCCATTGAAGTTAAGCGGACTGGAAGCGAAAGATGAAAAAAATCATACAAAAGGAAAACCTTAACACTATGCGATACATGCAACATAGCTAACTAGTCTGTCGTTTATACTCTCTCACACTGACATACACCTACACACACCTAACCTTTTACTAATGTTCTAAAAATCTAAGCGAACTGCAACTGAACTACACTAGCAATGGCATGGCAATGAGCTCCATCACATTCTCCGTCTCAAGAAAGCCCTCCCTCTTTACTCCCCAATTTCGTGCGCACCAAATACTCCATCCATCTTTGAAACGAACGTGTTAGGCACACTGCTCTGCCCATAATAAGTGTTCATCCACTCTTTGACTGGGAACGCTACAATGCAGACGTTGTTGAATATAGCATTTACAAAAGACGTACCGAATGTAGATCTTCGATACAAACGAGCGAGTCACGTGCGTTGTGTGTTTTTATGTTTATACTCATCAATAAGATGAACTATTGCGCGTGGAGAGTTGTTCGAGATAGAGTCATGAGCACAGGAATAGACATGCGGTCAAGTGTGTGAGAAAATAAAATGGTAGAAATTCATTAGATAGGATCAAATTGTAGTACCGACTCCAGTGAGCGACTTCAACACGGGCAAGACCTCTCTAGCTCGGCCAAAACTCATCCAGCACAATCAAGCTCACCATGTCAAATCGGCGCGGCTTTCCCCAAACGACGTCAACGTAAACGGAACGTCATCGTATCTGTTCTTACCTTCTACTCTCATTTGTTGCTGTTGCTCGCAATACGTCAATCAATCTGCGAAACGCAAGCTCCTAACAAAGTGACATCTTTTCCCCATTTTTAAAGCTCTACGGCGAGAGCTGTCAAAAATCCTCCGGCATAGCAGAGCAGATCAAGTAGAATGGCTGGGTCATGCTACGCTTTAACCTTTTTGCCTAAGGTTGGTGAACCGTTCGTTTTTACTTCCCACTCGCTTGCACACACTGACACGCTGAAAAGGGAGGGTGACGTTGTTACAGCAGTCATCAATGAACCGACACACGATTTCGTTATCGATTGGCGTTTGATTTTCATCTGCCGGTGGAGTCTCGTGAGATCATTTGCTACACCTGCGACACGGTTCGGTGATAGTGTCCGTATCCGAGCTGCTCCTTCGAAGTGATTTCCCCAGTCGAAACGGCACACATGTGGTGGATGTGTTATTATCACTGTCTCTCCCTGCCATCTTTGGATGTTGGAATGGGTTTCAATACGAATCGGTTCGAGTCGGGTACTAACCATCCTTCAAATCACTTTCGCTAGGGATGTGCTGGGGTTCGTACCAAGTGATGATGCTTATTTTCTTGGTTTTCTTTCCGCATTTTTGTGGAACATAAAAAAAAGCAAAGATCCAAGATTTCAACCTATTGGACCTTGGTGGCTCCATCGCTCCGCAGCAAGGCTAGCTGATTAAACTTTAAAGAGCTTCCTCAACGTCCTGTAGCTACTGCTGCCTGCTGCTGGTAGGGTCCAACCGGAAGAAGCTGCCTTTCCCGAAGATACGATGCAGTCAGCTAAAGTTTCTTATTGGAAAATCGGTCCCACATACATAATGTGATTGTGTATGTGTGTATATGTGCGGTCCTTAACGACAAACAAAAACGGTACACCAGAAGCGGCCATCCTGTTTGCGCTCAGGACCGCCATCGACTGCCAAAGCTTTCCTCATTTTGAGCCAGATTTCATTGAATTTTCCACCAACTGCACCACCTTATCTCGCCGGTTCTGCTTGCCCTTCGATTTTCCCTTTACTACGGACCATGATTTCGGATTTTAGACCGATCGGATCGGATCGGTAGCCAGCGAACTGGATGCGATGTTCAACTTCGCCGAACTGCTCTACATCCGGGAAAGCACGGGGAAACAACGAGCACGCGGAGCGCACTGCACCGTAAAAGGAAGCTCTTTCGGAAGCGGAAGCATCTTGTTGAAAACTAATAAATATTTGAAGCAACGTTTTGCTCAGGTTACGGTGTCCGCTCCGAACGTGGCGCGGTATGTTTGAAGTTTTCGTCGGCGAGGCACGGGAACGATGGAGCGATGCTTTAATATTTAACAACTGCAGCTCAGCGCTTCGTTCGTAGCGGAATTCGGTCACTAGCTGGCTGGACCGGCGGACAGCGAGCTAATCAATATAGATGTGTGTTTGAGCTTAGCGATATGATGTGGAAAATGTCTAATGACACACGATGTGCAGAAGAAGCGCGAAGCGCACGAGTAATGTATAAAAAAAGCAATGCATTTTCACTTTTTATTCGTTTTTTATTCGCCTCTCATGTACAAATTCTACGTCAACGACATTTCTTCCAGATGTACAATATATGGCAAAAACATACGTTTTTCTCATGCTTTGGTTCACGATGTTTTGGTGTGATAGTAATATCGCCGTGACCAGAGTTTTCCAAACAAGCATTTCTTCGATAAAAAATCCACCCCGGGAACGGATCACATCTTGTAAATGGAGCATGGCGCATGGAGCTACTTTTTATACAGTTTTCCCTCATCAAAACCCGCTCCTCAGCCAATTTATCGGTTTCGATACTTTTGCAGGATCAGGAGGGCAAATATCAAAAATTGGAACGCAGGTCCGGTGGCAGGGCGTGTGATGCAACCCCTCAAACTCAATCATCCTCCCCAACGTCCCCCGTTCGGTACGTTTCGGTTGAAAAGTTGGCAAACATATGTTGGCAATAATTGGCTTCCCGATCCCGGTCAGTCGTAAATAATTGGCTTCCCCGGGAAAGGGAACACCCATTCCCATTCTAAGCCTGATCACATGGCGTAATGGCGGGTCGGGCGCTTGTTGTGCCTGCCAACGAGCCTACCAGCCCGGATTGTACGCCATCTTTATGGCATCCATAGCCGGGGCGCGAGATTGTGCTGGAGAGTTTTTCGAATTTGGCAATGCGCGAACAAACGCAATAGAAAGGATAAACATAGAAAAAAATAGCACACACAAAAAGTAAACAACATGAAATAGTGGAAAACCATGGCCTGGAAAACCAATTGACTCCGGACAGCTTTTGACCGTTGCAACAAACTCACAAACCCATTGAGTACCGATGGGTCAGTGTGAAGACAAGCGTACGTCATTGTGGAATTGTATAAAATAGTAATTAAGCTACGAGATGGAAGGTATGGTGCAGCGGAGCTTTAGGTTTTGTGTGCTGACGGCTGATAACACCGATCGATGCAATGCAAAAGTACACAACATTGTTCTGAGCTGCTTCCAGCTGCACACTACCTACATTCCCTACATTTACCGCACAGTGAGGTAAATGTGTATTGTAAAACAACATCCCCAAACTCCGCCCGAAAACACGCAGTTGTTTTGACACAAATAGATAAAAATGAAGAGAAATAAAATAACAGACAGAGAGGAAAAAGTCAGAATAACCGAAAGAACAAATGGAAATAATTTTTATAGTATACAAATCGATGTACATAGCCTTGAATAGTAAGGTAACTCACAAGTAGTAACGACAATGCAATAATTGGGAGTTATTACATGCAGATGAAGTAAGGATAAATGTGTAACCGTGTGTAGAACAGAAAAGTGAGGGAATAAAACACATACACCACACACACACGTATAACAAGTCCAAACCGATGCCAAACAGAGTTGAAAAGAGGGAAGAGAAAACAACATAAAAGAACGATGGAGCAAAATATGTGGAGAAAATGATTATACATTAAGCGAATTAACAAAACAATAAATAAACAGTGAATAACAGACATGGCGAACGAGAAGCTCTAACATCCGGCCGTTGCATGATGAAAATGGGGTTGAGTCTTTTTTGGTTTATTTTTGTGTGTATCTGAAGGGAATAATTATGCTAGATCGAAAGCATGCTTGTGATGAACCAATTATTTCTATTACACATAATAATGTGAAATTGTATTGGGTGATATGATTGGAATGCAAATTATGTGCATTTGATTCTGCATTACATGAACAAAAGCTTTAAACTTTTACCCTACAATTAAATCCTTAATCAGACACCTCAAGCGGCACACTCTATCCTATACCCTTTCTCTATAATTCATCGTCCTTCCATTCAACAAAACATTACAACATTCGCTCTCATCACCGCATTTTGCAACTGGAAACCACTTCCGGCAGAATATAAATATTTAAACAATATGGGAAGCGCATCTGCACCCCGCACGCACCCCTTTGTTCTAAGCGACATTGTGTGCACCTAGAAAGCAGGTGCAAGCGTACCGTTCGTTCTCAAACACTCTCAGTCCTCGAAGTAGATCAACACCAGAAAAACCTCCAAGCGTAACGAACCGTTTGCTATACCCATACCAGTGTCGTCCTTCTCTGTCATGGAAATCGTAGTCTATCGTCTCATAAACGATTCCTTCCACTGCTTGTGGTTTCCTTCAGTGCTTTACTCTTGCAACAATCGGCACCCTCTCACACACCAGCAATCACTTGAAAGAGATCAATTGAAAATCAAATTAAATTTACCTTCTCATCCCTTTTGTGCAGCACCCTGCTTCCTATGTCATCTTGAAACGAGCTGTGGTTCGTCTCTCTGTTTTCTCTTTTGCCTTTCCCCATACCTTAGGCTAAAGTGTTCCTGCTTAATGTGGTTGCCTTGTGTACACTCACTTAAAAGGGCACCTGACTACGGAACGGAACGCAACATTGCAATCAAACGTAGTTGTTATATCGTGCCAACGATTCTTACTGTGCGACATTTACATCAGAATTGATGTCTAAACGAAAAGATTTTCATGATGTCGATTTTATGGAAAGGAGTCATTTTCTGTGAATACATTTCAATGAAATATGCAACAAATATGTATAGGGCTTTTATGCAAAAGAACTCGAAGTTTTCGTTACCCAATCTATGTATTGTGCAATGTTTTCCACAAATAAGCAAATGCTACATTCTAATCAATCATGGCCGGTGTATGTGTGACGTTTCGACAGATTGGAATTGAATTTCAGCTCACTTTTTTGAGAAATTTCGTCCATCCGACGGCGGTAGAGCTTTGCTACTTCTAAGTGCAGCCTGCTCCTTTTTGCCAAATGACGCATAAAATCCGATTCTTCTGAGAAGCTCGCGTTAGCCTACCTTTTTTCTCCGAGCCGTATAACATCTCCCACTCGTGAACCATTCCATACATTCGCTTCGAGTGGCTTCCAGGAAGTGCATGAACCCGGTCAAAATAGGTACAAAATTTCCATCTCATGATCTTTTATTGAATCTATTCGAAAAACTCATCACAAAAAAGTAACCCATCCACCGAACCACACAACCCATCGAGCGGTGTACCGAAATTGGCTTTAAATACGTTTAAAGATCAGCTTCCCTACGATCGCAAAATTGCCCGACCGCACTAGCATTATGCCTAACGCTCAATCGTCCTTTTAAACGGTGGAAAATAATACAATTGTGTACATACTGTAGAGTGTAATGGAAAAACGCAACCACTCGTTCACGTACAGCATCGTTCCACATCTCCCCTTCCCTCTTTCACTTTCTTCCTCTCTCCATTGTCAGGACACACTCCAAGGGGAACAGAAACGATTTCCACCCGATTGGTACCACTCCGGAGTACGTGGTGTCTGGTGCGGTGCCCGGAAAAGCGCGTTTAATTAGAATCGCACGCGAACGGACCTGTAGCATCCGTACAGACACACTCACCCCCGTACACACAGAGAGGCCCGATCCTAGCGCCGGTCATAGGGCTTTCCACTATGCATTTCGGAAACACACAGACAACTATGGAACTTCATTCCACTAATTTCCCTCTCGCCCGCATCGTATCGCTCCATCCCGAAAGTTCGCTTTTTGCTAACTCATTTAATTGAAATTATATAATTAATGAAATGAAATGGAATTTTAAAGCACACGGCCACCGCCAACCGCTCCTACAATCACCCTGCAGCGTGCTACAAAAACTGTTGCCAAATGCTAAAACTGGCTTCTCCCACAACATCATGCCGCTGTCCTCCCGGATGCCTCCACCCTTAAAACGGTGCGCTTCCGCTCGAGAGAGCATCGTTCGATTTTAGGCTTTCGGAATTGGTCCCGGGGTGGTTTGCGTCGCGTTCGCGTGCTTGGCGAATAAATACATTCTTTCCATCGGCTTGCCCCAGCCTTCCTGTAATAGTAAAGTTGGCGTTCGGAAAATCGGTTGCCGCTTGGGTTGAAGCTTTTTGTTTAATCAACCGAACGAAAGGCAAAGTCCAGTCAGAATAGCCTCTCCGTTTTGCTGGAATAGCCTTTTGCAGGGTGTGAATCTGTCTCGAGTTTACCTTCCTCTGGCGGAGAGGGGACAAAAAATCGCCAGCGGAAATGCGGTGTAATTAAAAGCGTAAACTTTTCTTCGTTCACTTTTGCACCCATCTCACCCTTCCCAGAGAACTTGAGTCTGCCTTTCGTTCCTGGTTCATGTTGATTGAATGAATCTTTAGCTATTGGTTCGATTTTTCTCATCGCTCATCCATACAAGTTCCTCCCGGCCATAGTGTGGTGTGCAATGGATTGGAAGTTTGCTGCATGAAGTGTTGCAAGAATGAGAAAAGTTTATTTTTTAATGAAGCCGTGTGTATGTTTTCATCTAAGGGAGAAAGAAACGAATCCATCCTTCATCCATCCAACTTCTTCGCTAAGCATTTCGTTCGATATTTACTGTCATCTCATCACATACACATTTAGACAGGACGTATTGTACTTTCTCGACACACTTATGACACTGGTGGCGGTTTACCAGGACTCGTACTACCATTCAGACAAAACGCATCGCGACAGGACACTGACAAAAGCACTGAAATGTGCTGAAAGCTTCCGCAATGGTTGCAGGAGTGTAGTGGAATAGTGTGTGATAAGCAAGCTCACTAACTTACCGGTCATATTGACAGCTGCAAAACTCGTTTAATAGCCCTTCGTTCTGTTTGTGAATCTCTTATTTTTTTCTTCCATGTTCCACCCTCACAACATCTAGGGACCGCCGGGACTGGACGGGATGAAGGGCGCCCAGGGCGAAACCGGCAACAAGGGCGAACGGGGCGATCCAGGACTGCCCGTAAATATGCTTCACTGTCTCAATGACGTTTGCGAACGGATGGGAGCATCGTCCACCGGATCCGATCATTACACGTTGCCATAAACTCCTGCCTTGCCGCCATACAGCAGCATCTTGCATCTTTCTTTCCTACTCATGGTTGCCTGTTTCGGCCTGTTTTCTTTCCTACCTTTGCTGAGGTGACAAGTGCACTGTGGGGCCTCGCAAACATAATCTTTCCGCATGCTGGGTACAAGTGCAAGGAACAGCTCGCAGAAGTAATTTAAATTAAATAAATCCCCTTCCGCTCACATTCGTCGCCATTTGTATCATCGTCGTTGTGCCATTGGGAAGAATAATTATACATTCAACATGTACATGTGCCACACACATTCAAACAGCAGTGTTTGTCGAATAATGCGCGAAAGTCTCCGATGTTTGGGAGAATTATTCAGTTGATTTTCACACGCTAGGGCGCCTCCTTCGAACCCCCGTGCATGTAACTAACTTAAATCAGAGGCCTCTTGCCCGAATCATTGAAACCACCCGCCAGAGCCATCTTTACAATCTTTTCTCTGCCCTTGTGTACTCGTTCCCTCCCTACGCACAAGGGATTATACACTCATTATAAAAGTTTTGTAAATAAACACACATACAACAAGTGAAATAAAAAAGAGCAGTAACAAGGACATGTAGTACACACGTCTCATCTCATCACAGCAGCATCTCGAGTACGTCGAATGTGCCCCCGTATCGTATTCTGTTTGGTACGTCTGTCTGGTTGTCTGTCTTGTGAAAGAAGGAATGAAGACGTTTAGCATTCTTTACGATTTTTCTCCATCCACGCTCAATGAATGCTCATCAAAATCCCTCTCCAGGACATCGTCTCTACTGTTTCATACTTTACTCAAGCATTTGATTCGATCGTCTAGCAAAGAATGAAAAGCAAGCGAAGCTTTCAAGCAACTGATTCCTTTCCTACAATCATCATAACTGGTTAATGGAATGAAACGAAACAACTTCATCTGAGTTATGCGGGCGTAGATTTCCACACTAAAGCACGTCCTTTCCACATCGGTGGACACATCTCCAACGCAAACGGCAAAGCCAAAATGGCGATACCACTCCGACGCGTTCTTTCATATGCACACACACATATGCAGGGAACGGATGGCATCCCGGGCCAGGAGGGACCGCGAGGTGAGAAAGGGCGGCAAGGGTGATCCGGGCCCGATCGGCAAGCGGGGACGGAAGGGCGATCGTGGTGACAAGGGTGACCAGGGCGTACCCGGACTGGACGCACCGTGCCCGCTGGGGATGGATGGACTGCCCCTGCCCGGATGTGGTTGGCGTGCGCCGAAAGTGGTAAGTAGTGTGCGAACTTTGGGCCACCACGCACGCAAATGAGTTTTGACCTTTTTGCCCAGCGCGGGAAAACAATGTCAATCTGCTTCTTTATCTTTTTTTATTTTCAACCAAATCCCCGTCCACAGTATCAGGAACCGATCGTGCCGTCACCACCCCACAAGGACTATCTGCCCGATGTGACCGGAACCGAGAACGAAAGTGAATACGTCGAGGAGGAGGACGACGGGGCACCCGAAACCGAGGACTACGAAGAGGAGTACGTGGAGAACGAAAATGGAAACTGATTCCAACCCCCGTTGGCGGTTCAGGGCGGTACAGGGATACGTTTGGTCGTAGACTTGGGTGGAACGGGAAATGTTAAATTTTACCAACAAACAATTAACATTCCACTGGCTGATGTCCTTTTTTTTTTTGTTGCGCGATTGCGGTCATCTTGCTGTGTGTAGTTTTTACATGACCATCCCTTCTTTTCCATATTACCGCATTTGTGAATGGAAACGAGTTTGCCCTTTTGTTTTTGTCCGCTCACGTTGATGCTGATGTGTTTCCACTTTAATGCTATTATTTGCGTTGCGTTGATTAATTTATTTCGATTGCTGGCGTGAGCCCATTTTTTCATCTTGCTTTTGCCATTTCCGATGGGCCAATGTATGTAAATGAAACTGCCAAAAACGGAAAAGGGGAAATGGAAGCCTCCCGTACCTTCGTCAACGCGCGTGCCGCCATTCGTGGAAATGCGCACGAGCGAAATGATAGATGTAAATTAATTTAAGCTACACAATCCGTATCAGATTTTTATTTTCGCAGCATAATTTATGTGAACACACACGGGAACACACATACACACACACACATTCAGTTTACAATTTATGAGCAATGCTGTTCTTGGTGGTGTCGGTCCGTGATTGCTCGCGCCTATGATTCATTTGCGTTCGTGTGCTACATTATGTACAAAACGTGGTCCACGTGGCTGACATTCGCCATTCAGAGTGATAAGCGGAGGTAGATACAGACGCAATGAGCTCGGTATTATCGTACAAGTTTGATTAAAGTTTAAGCCGTAGTCAGTGCAACAATCTCGTGCGCCGATTCTCTTTTGAGACTTGGCAATTTATGATAAGAAGGCGAGGGATGAGAAAATCAGACATTATTATGATAGTGTAATGTAATTATGAGAAAAATCATGTAAAAATAAAAACAATCAGATTATACTATAACTTGCCATGTTTCTCTGGATGTGTATTTAAATGTGTCATTAGGCTATTTTAATAGATTTATAATGTGAACAACGATGAGCTCGTAGCAATCATAGCTCACGTAAACCTTTTTTGTAGACAAAAACACGTTCTTGCCAACAAAGACAAATATTCTTTGCAAATTGTTCACACTTGTTTCAATGAATCGCAATATCGACTGAAAATATAAATTTGATACCTGCCCATGCTAATTCAAAAATTAAAAAAAAAATAATTAAATACATTAGATACTATTGATGCGCCCACGACTCTGAGTGGTTTCAAAGCAACGTTACTCCGGCCCTAATTCCGATCAATCGTACCCAAGGTTTTATTAGGAACTAACGTCGGATCTGCTTGCTGACTAGTAACTTCGGACGTCTCCGAACTGTCCCGAGCTAAAGGTGTAATTTGTGATTCATTAAAATTCGACGTACCACGTGTGGTCATCTTGCAGCGAAACCAGGTTACATAAATTTCATTACATTACACACATGATTTAGTTTCGTTTCAGTAATCGTTTTTGTCACGATTACTCTTAAGTTAAAATACTTAACACGTAGAAGGTCGCACGGCGCGAATACTATTTAACAACGCGATGCGTGACATGTTAGGTTGATGACGATCACAAATGACATTAAAATCACGGCACATACGAACAAACGGATCTGAGGAGCCCACCTACAGTAAAGACATTTGGTATAGCCCAGCGATCGTCCAAGTGCGGCTCTTTGATGTCGAGATGACGGTTCTTAACAATTCATATATTTCATAGAACTTTCACGCATTTTTGTTCTTGGTTCAACAATTTGGCTCTTCGCGTGAAACTGTACGAGCATTATTGTAGAATTTAGCTCATTCGGTCATAAAGTTTGCCGACCGCTGGTGTAGCCTCAACTGCCACAGTTGAAATGATCATTTCAAGCCCATGAAATATTTCAGTTGCGCCTAATCCGTATGCAATGTTTTAACAGCATTCTGCACCATGGAATCAACGGTAAAGAACTAGAAAAAAAACTTTATTATATTTAGATAGAATTGAAATTAACATTCTTTCTCAATAATTTTTACTGTAAGAAAATGTTTAAAATAAGAATAAACAATTTTACGAAATTTGTAGAATCCGATCCGTAAAATTCCATTCAATCAAAATTATATTCATTTGCTACATTCAATTGAATTTCGAATCTTCTTTCACATATTTACAATGTTATAAAAATTATTAAATTATTATTTTTGGATTGTTAGTTTTTGTTTATTAATTCCATAAATTGTATTTAGTCGCGATTATAAACATGTATCAAATACTTCGGAATAATGACATATTGCATACCTTCAGGCGCTCAATCAAACCAAACGAGAGTGAGCCATGAGTAATGAGGATCAGAGGCTTTTGTTTAATTGTATCTAGGGTGTATGATTCAGTAATATTGTTAGGCTGACCAGACCTGAGTAGACAAAAAACCGGACACAGTAAAACAGAAACATCAGATTTTCCAAAACAAAAAAGAATTTTGCTAACATTTTTCTATTCTTTTAAAACAGTACAATGTTACTTAGACGTTGAATGTATCTAGATTAATTAAAAATTTCATGCAGTAAAAAGTGATTCTTTAAAGTAGGCAATACATATTCTACGATGTTAATGGAATAACAGTACTTTAGTGACATGTTTTTCTTTTCCTTAGACACAAGCACCCAACGATCTTTAGCTGAAGTTAATTCTTCATTTCGATAAATACGGAACGTCTGATAAGCCTAGCTCATAATGTGCAGCGAATATTTACCATCACAACAAGTGACTCAATATATCTGCAGTTTTCCACATATATGCACAAATGAAACGTATTTTTTATACGTTGTTCAATTGTACTTGTTCTGCATCGATTTCCATTTTGAAAGGCTAGTGAAATATCGACCATGAATTTTGGGTCCGTGAGTTTTGCGATTACGACAGGATTTTGCAACCACGGATTTTGCGACCATGGATTTGTGATCAGGAATTTGCCACCAATCATTTTGCGTCTAGGAGTAAACAAGACTAATTAGAATTTTTCTTATTTACTATGGGATATTAACTTTTGGTAAAACAAAACGAGCAAATTGTTAAATACGAACGTCTCATCAGCTTATTATCAAACGTGGATGATAGATTGTCTATTTTTTTACGTCAAATTTTATTCAGACACCATGTTTTTGATCTTTATTTATATTTAGCCTAATTTTATCGACACTCATACAGTATAGTTGGCACAGTAAAGGCAATAATTCGAATCTCATTAATATTCTGCTCTGATAAATTATACGCAATGTGCGTAGATCGAAAATATAAAGTCTATTAAGTAAAAAGATAAGGTTCATAAGCTACAACTGCATTCCTTCTCTAAAATATAACCTTCCAGCACTCTACTCCGTCAAACATCTGCATGCATGCACAAACGTGAAATGCTAGTAACACAAACATGACCTGTAATTTATGTAACCTTCCATCTGGAATACCAAATGCTTTGAAAAATTCAACGTAGTATTTACAATATTCTTCACTTGTCACAAAAGCAATAAAAAATCTACCAAAGCATCCGGTTCCACCGGTACACCTCTGTGCAATTATGATCAGTTGCAGAATTCGCGTTTTTCGATAGTGGTAATTCATTCTCCAGCTTACACAAATCGTCCACAGCCACGCTGGACTGCACCAGGCGCGTTCCACCAAATGCTGCTTATAATTATGGTCCTTGCCTGCACACCGCGGCAGCATCAGGGAAACAGCGGCAGCAGAAGCTCAGAAGCTGCTGTACGACTCATCAACGATCGATCGGGCAGTGAGTTCGCGGTCTCGTGAGCACAGATAAAAAAAGCTAAGCCAAACCAGAGAACGAAAGAGACGCAAAGAAGGAATGTCGTTTCGAAACCTGCCAATTATGCCAGGACGCCTGGACTGATGATGAAACGAAGTGAGCCAATTTCCGGTCAACATCCAGCAACTTCGTTTTTCACGACAACTTTTGCTCTTCTTTTGCTATCTCTCTCGCGCTACTTGATCGGTCCACTCATCTGACGAACCACCAAATTTCCATCCCCACTGTGGCAAGGGAAAGACAAACTGATGAAACTTGGCCCATCCTTCAGTCCTTGTCATTTCATTTCTTTTTCGCTACTCCAAACCGCCAAAACACACCGCGCGACACACCGGCCAGTGCATGACGCAGAGATGCAAATTGAAATGATTGCACCGGCTATTTCCGGCACGGTTTACATCGTGCGAGTAATGAGCATCCATGTTCTTAGAAAGGCACCTAACGAACTTCACGCTTTAGGGACGAGTAAAATGTGCCGTGTAAAATAAGCATGTATCAATTACGGGTGAAATTGTTTTAACCAAATCCTACGAAAAAACAGTGCACGTAGAACAATGGCAGTGTAGATGGATAGTTAGCAGCGGTAGCAGCACTAGAAACGGAAACAAATGGTTGCACATTTGCGCAATGAATGGGTATGACACATCGTGGCAGCTAGTTTTGTAACATCTTGAATACATTCGCCCCATGCGTGACGAATAGTCATTGCTGCGTCATCCCGGAAGCGGAAACGGGGTAAGTACAAGTTCCTTGTCCAGGGATTCGTGAAATTGTGCAGGTGTTGAGGCTGAGCATTTCAGTAATTCGTTTTGTTTTTTTTTTCTAAAAGTCTTTTTCGAAGGTTGAAAAGACCATCGTTTTTAACACAATTTCTACTTTCATCAGCAATGCTCATACAAAATGGCATTTGCTTACGAATGAAGCTGCCTATAGTTTTATTTTACCAAATATATAAATATTACACTTGGAACTGTTGTCATAAATTTTGAAAACTTCATCTACATTACGCTTAGCAATGACACACCCATTATCATCTTCATCATCAGCTATAATCACTAACGTGATAAGGTTTGTCTTATATTTCTAGACTTAATTGTAGCAAATACCAGGATAGTTTGTTTTTGATGAAGTGAATCACTTAAAAGCTTCGGGGAAAGTTAAATCCTGTCTATCCGTTACAGGAGTTGGCACTTGTACCATCAAAACATCTCAACTCACATTAAGAATAATATCAAAACAGCAAAACGTTAAACTCTAAATACTTAGTTGGGTGATTTTGGCTACTAGGAATAGCACCAAAATCCTTTTGGATCTTTTTTAATCCGGAATCGTTTCCGATCCGACTTCGATAAATTTGGAATCGACTCCGGAAGGTTGGTCCGCACCGTAATAACCGGAGACGTTTGGAATCATTCGAAAAGGCCCGCAGTCGTCCGGAGTCGTTCGGAGTCGTTTGGAGTCGTCCGGAGTCATCCGGAGTCGTTCGGAGTCGTCCGGAGTCGTTCGGAGTCGTCCTGAGTCGGCTGGAACCGGAGTCATCCGGAGCCGGCTGGAGTCGCCCGGAGTCGTTTGGAGTCGAATTCATCCGGAGTCGTTCGGAATCACCTGGAGTTGGAGTCGTCCGGAGTCTTAGTCGTCCGGAGTCTTAGTCGTCCGGAGTCGTCCGGAATCGTCTGGAGTCGTTCGAAGTTGTCCGGTCCAGTCCAACTCCGGGCGGATATAGTGGTTCCATTTTGCCGGAGTCAGAATCGAACTAACAATAGTCGGAGTCGGACCGGAGTCGTGGGTGCGTTCCATACAGTACATTACTACCACAAACCGTCCACGAATTGGTTTAAGTACGTACCAGAACGTATAAATCAATGGGATATGCTAGAATACTATAAACCTCTTCAATTTCCAACATACCAAAAACTTACACGTGGCCATCTTACCCTTCATCTTTTCCATATCAGGCCGTCTTACCCGAACATTTTAAAACAGCACAAAAAATCCATATTTTTATTTCAATAAAAAAAAAACATAAAAAACATAAAACACGAACATTTTCATTATCGTTTAATCTTTTCCTTAACGTGTCTTAACCTACCTTCAAAAATGCCTTAAGTTCTACAAACAAGACAAAAGATGAAAAGCTTTAACAGTGATATGCTTACACGACACTAGTTGTTTTAGTAGCTAGAAAATTTACTCCAGTACCTCAGCATACTTAGCTTGACAACTTTTCTTAAGTATTTTGAGACAAACGCATCATGGTTAGATGTGTGTTTCTATCAAAATCATTGACTTTCGCAACATGAACCTAGATGACATCTAAGAAATGCCGAAATGTTTCATTTAATTTTAAACCTTACTGAAGACATTCATCACGAATAATCCATATCAATCACACGAATCCTCTAAAAGCAGGATGCAAGCTGCAATCTGATGAACGCTTATATAAATTCATCTATTGTACGCTTGAGAAAATACAACGCCACGCCCTTGCTAATGTATTCCAACCTTCTGTTCAATTGTTTTCCGCCGCATTCAATGGAATGGCTCGTTAAATAAACATATTTGCGCAGTGTTTTCGTCCGTCAGGCGGATTATCGCACTGATTGACATCCTGCAGCTGCAGAACGTGCAAACGATCAAACATCCATCCAAATTTCGCCGCTGAATATCTGACTAAAGCGAAAAAAAAACCCTCAAGAAACAATGCACACAGCAAACCGTTTGTGGGGGCTGGCGAAAAATATTGTCAATTAAAACCCCTCTTCCAGCCTCGTTGCAATTCCTTTGACCGAAACCGACCCGCATTTCGGGAGCCACAAATTCGTCCACAAAATGCCCGACCCGCCCGATATTTGACTTTCAAATGTCATCCGTGTGTTCGGCATTAATCCATCACACACCGCGCATCGGCTGATCCATCACCTCTCATCTGCGGTGTGCGAATCGTTCAAGACGAGCGATCGTTGCAATTCCAATGCATTTGGACCCCCGAACGTGTCGTTTGCTGTGCGACGCATCGTCTGAATATATTGAACCAAAAATTCCTAACCGATCAACCAACTAACCGATTCGATCAACACCGGGAACAACGATCGACAACAAACAATGACACACAGACAGACGCTCTGAGCTGGCGTCGTTGCTTGTAGGGTTGAAAACTGAACAGCCAAAGATCGCTGCAACCGTTGAATGATATCCCAATACTCCTCCATGTCGCTCCCCTTGGTCGTGTTTTTACCTGACAGTCCGCTGATGAATGTGCATCCGGATGGACAATGTATCGTTTAGAGCGGCTTCGGTTTGCCATTTTCCCGCCTGTCCTTCCAACCGGCCAATGCGAAAAGCAGAACACATCAAACGGTTTCGAAGACGACCAAAACATTCAATTGCCATTTCGCCGTTTTCGCTTTCCACCGGGCAGCCTCGGTTTTTGGGGTGTTTTAATCAAGCCTCGAGTCGCTCCGGGGCAGATTCCACAGCCTGGCCCAGGCACCAGCCCGGGTCCACCACGAAAATTATACCTTCCGAATGCAACGCCCGTTTACCCACGCCTCGTCCTCGGAAGGCACTGTGTCTCCCATCGGAAGGCTTCGACGAAGTACGCAAAAAAGCAAAATCAAAGAAAATAAATAATGAAACTTTTGCCCCGTTAAGATACGAGGACGGATACGTCCAACTACACACAGGGCTGAAGAAGGAACTGGGGATTGCTTGTTGTGTCGAGAGGAAACGACTGTGAACTGCATCTCGTGTGGGTCTGCCAGTTGCATCAGTCAATGAAGGGATCCACAACACAGTTCCAGCTGCCGCCACAAGCCACTCGAAGCAGCTCGAAACTGCGAAAAGCGCTCCACCAGGACAGGAGGGATATTTTAACCCTCGGTTTCTTTTTTTTTACATCAAATTCCAAAAGGGTTTGGACCTCGAACATTGGACTTCATTTCGCTGCAACGGCCCTCACTGTGTCGGGACTGGAACGCGCGAGCGAGTTAAAACAAGTACAACGTGTTCCGTTTGCCTGCCCGCGAGCAGAATATTTTAATCGTCCGCTGCCGCCACGTTGCTGCCCTTGGAGTTTTCTACTTCCATCGCGATCGGTGTGACTCCTTCGTCCCAAACCAATCGGAATCAACCCTAGAGCCACACGGCAATCCCAACATCACCAGCCAGCTTGCCAGATGTTTCCATTTCCTGTCCCCGTTTACCATGTCCTGGGATTGGTAAACTCCTGTCCTTCTCTTCCGGTGCGTCCTAGAAAGGTGAGGAAGGATCCAATCCGAACCCTCCCCAAGCATACACACAGTTTAGTGGAGAAAACTTTTCCAATGTTTTGTTGAACTTCAACCACAAGAGTTATTCGGTTCGGCGCCGTCGTTGGCGTTAAAGAGTGCATTTCGTTGCATCGGGGGTGTTTTTACTAGTTGGTAACAAGTCGCACATAAATGCACTCAATTCCTGTGCTGAGTTGTCATTTAGCGCTCTTCCTTTAAGAGGTTTCGTTCCTCAAGCGATATGTATTGTTTCAATTGCAAAAGAGTAGTTTTATTTCTTGCTGCCAAACATTATCGAAGAAGTCTGTTTAGTTCTTTTAAATGCGAAAACGAAAAGTTTGTTATTGATTTCAGGGAATACTTGTAGAAATGTCTGAAAGTTATCACAAAAACACGTTCGCAATTTGGAATTGAAGAGAAATCTTGCATTGCGCATCGAGCCGAATAAGTTGGTATAAGTAATTATTTTTCTTCCATTTTTTCACGTGCAATGCACTTCGGTTCGTGAAGAAAAAAAAGTCACTCATACAAGAACCCTTCCATCGGAAACTATGTGAACGCGAAATTGCAAAAGTCAGTATTTGATCGTCCTGAAGTGCTATTGCGCTTGCAACTGCACTTCACTGCTGCCGCAGTCATGATGGGTGAATTTACGGATCCATTTCATTATTTTTCCACCATCGGATCAGAAAATTGGAACATTCCAGGAGCGGAAATCGCGCTGCAAACCGATGCTCCGCAGCATGTGCCTCAACCGCCCAATCGTCAAAGGATCAACCGCGCGGTTATACGATAACACAGTGGTCCATAATCAGGCCCGATGACGAACAGACGACATCAATGACGAAGACGACGACGGCAAAGCGCTCAAAGACGGGGACCAAAGCAGCCAATTGGATTGATGCGAGTTTGCGTCCCTCCTTTGCATCCGTTTCGCGGTGTGTGCTTGCCTTTCAATTTTCGCATTCTTGCCCCATCTCGGCCGCCTACCTTCACACCGTCATAATCATCCGAGGATCACACCGTATCCCCACCAAAGGCTCTGCGACCCTTCGGTCGTCCCAACTGCCTTTGCCAACCCAAAAAAAAAATGAAAACGGCAAGATTGTAAAGCGATGTGTGCTCATGATCTGACTGCAAGGCAGACACAGCTTCCGCTTGGTAGGGACAGAACCGAACGAACACGTCCGCTGCTACGAGCATTATATAAACATATGCTCGCGATTTTCATCTTACTTCTTCGAATGCGCCGAAATGGCGAGGCAAAGGAGTGGACGGCATTCTGTCGACGGTGGTTTGTGTTTATATTTTGAGCAAGTTTCTTACATTTTAAGATGCTTAACGATCAATGCGCTTGTTTTAATTATGGGCAACACGGAGCAAGATGTTCACACGTGGATAATAATTCTAAATTTTATGTTATACTTTATGAAATCAAGATTTAAAAATAATTCAATCTTGACAAAACCAACTTCGAAATCTCAGAAAAAATGAAATAGCATAAATATATAATGTCCCTTTTGCACCACTTTCCCATATGAGTCTACAATCATCCCGCTTGATGTGAACTTCTGTCGCGAATTGTGTGTTGCTTTGACAGACGGAAAGTTGCAAACGAAAAAGGAAAGGATTCGTTAACGGTATCGATTCAATCTATGCAAATGACGAGTGGCGGACAGACAGCAAAGAAACCGCAGCAAGTCAGCAATTCCAAATAAATAGGGTACAATGTAAAAGCTTCATTTCATCCGCACGCTAGTAACACATTATATCCTAAATTAAATTAACTGCTACCTCGAAAGTAACACAATCGTTTAATTAAACTTCCTGCTGTGACATCCTGCAACTTACTTCCTGATAACAACCTCATTATCTAACGATTCATTACCTCCAAGTGTGCTGCCTATACTTGCCCGATTATCCTATCTATCCAAGCTCACTCTTTTTTTTTTTGCATCGAAAGTGATTCCCTTCCGAGGCAGCACCGAATCGGTGACTACCGCGAGAACACGCGAAACACACGAATCCACCAGACGGGCGACCAGACACACATCCGCACGAAAAGCAAAGAAATCCAATTATAATCGATTCGTTTGAAAAAGGGAGTATAAAATGTGGATTTTTATGCTCCCTCCATTCTTCTCCTGCGCCAACAAACGATTTGGAAGGTTCGTGTAGTTTCAGGGAGCACACCGATTCGATATCCACAGGTACACGGTGTGATGGTGTTGTGACCATCGCCCGTGTGAGCGAATGCCTTCCGTACCTGTATGCTTCGCCTACCGGCTGACGACAAAAGGGGGGGAAACCACAGGCTCCAGATGAAACGAATTGGCAAACCGACGAGTTCGTCGGAGAGTGCTGGTCAAAGCTTTCCAAGGCAGTGTTCAAATGCTCATGAAGATTTGCGAATTAGCGCGAAGAAGTGGCTCATCGGAAGGTTGCATCGTGCCGGACTGCCGCTACACAGGATGCTGACGAGCGGATTTGCTTTGTTTTGGTACATCGAGCTTCTTTCGATTGGATTTGAGGAGCTTGCCAATGTGTTTTGGGTGTTTTTTGTGCTCCAGAATGGCTTTGGTTTTTTGTTGTTGTTGTGGTGCTGTTTCCTTTCAGTCATTCTTGCCCGTTTGCAATCAATTGATGCACCATTTTGACTGGTTTGGCGTTTGATTGTCTGTCCGTCGCGGACTGAGATGCCGAAGCGCGAGGACAAATGTCACTCAAAAGTTGTGTCGCTTTTGTGTTATTACATTCACCAAGAAGCACATTTCAAATGAACTGAAACAGGTTTGCCTTCCATTGGTTCTTCACCCTTTATTCAAAAACGTTCATTTTCTCATTGACATTCACGAATAGATTCAATAAGTCTGCTCCGCTCCATACTAAATCACTCACCTAAATGCGATTAGATTGCGATCCTCACTTGAGCATACAATCTGGCTTGGTTTTGTTTTATGTTTCTCTTCAAACATTGTTTTTAAAAACATTTTTTCGCTTCGCTTTTACTCCTCGTGTTCCTCGTAATTGCTTTCCAAGCAAAGGATACTCTTGCCATATACATTTCGGCATTCGTTCAGCTATTTCGACTCGTTTTTGCAACAGCATCACCGCGTCGTGCTAGCCCCTCACGTCGTGTAGAGGGCTGAAAAGCAGGCTCGTTCTTTAAATGAAGAGTTTCATTTTCGTTGCTCCAGATACAATGCAGCGAAGGCTGTTCGAAAGAGCGGATGCTCGGCGCTAAATATATCACACAAAAACAAAAAGCTTGCAGCAGCCAACGATGCACCAGCGGTGGTGGTTTGGCAACACAGCCCCCGTCCAACCTCGGCATGAAGCTGAAGACGAACGCAGTCGAACGCAAACAACGGAAAAGAAACTATCGCCATAAAATTACCACCGAAACCAAAACATACCCCATGTCCGTGTTCGGCTGGCCGGGCTGCACATAAATTAGGAGCAAAATTTGACAATGGGGATGGGCCGGATTTAATAAGTTTCTACATTTTCTACACGCCGCGAACCATGTACACCGTGGAATGGATATTCAATCAAATTCAACCGCGAGCGCCGAGCTGGGGGCTCGTACAGGGGGTATTGCAAGAGATTCGATTCCCTTTGCTCTCGGATCGGTTTTCGAATTTAGTGTGGCGCTTTTCGACCATTGCGCAGCCCAATTATGAACACGCCGCGTTCCATCCTTATAGCTACACCCAGGTGGATGAAGTGAGAGGCAGCAGGTTCCAAACCAGATGCAGAATTGATTTTGCTTCATTAGCGGAGGACAAGAAGGGCAAGCAGGTTGAAATGAAATTATGGAAAGCTTCCACAACTGGAAGCTTGGTGGCTTGGTGTCGGGCAACTTTCGACAGCGGGCCGCAAAAGTTGTGTCGAGGCCCCTGCGGGCACAGTCAGCCGGACGATTAAACGCCGATTTGTTTCTACTGCTGCCCCTGCTCCCAGCCCACCGCCAGCCAACGTTGCGGTTGAATGTTAATTATTTTCGCACCACAAATTATGCTTTCGCGCACCGGCGATCGAACGATCGGCAGCGAGCAGGGCTGAGATTAATCGAAAATATTACTATGCTAATGCATGCATACAACCGACAGCGGGCAGCAAATGGTATTTGCCGAAATCTTCCTCCCGAGATGGGTATGAATATTTCTTGTTTCATTTATTTATGCGCTTGTTGTTGGCGATTGGGCAATTATGTCGTACAAGGCGTACCATCGGGAATATCATTTCCTAACGTTGTCTTTGAGAGAACATGTTTTGCATTCTCAGAATTCGAACAACGAAACAATTGGCTGTTTTCTCTTGTATGGTTGAATGTGCTCCTTACAAATAAAATAAAACTGCGAAACGATCGCATAGAACTAAGCATGACGTTAATAAAAAAATTATAACTTCACGGAATCGAAATAGTAGATCGACTATCCAACGCATGACATAATAACACGACATGCTACCATAACACACTTCCACGCCGTGACTACATTCGCTTTAGCCAAACCATCTTCACCAATAGTTGGAACGGTGATTGGGTCAGCAGCGGCTTTCCGGAGAAACATGAAGACCACAACATCACCATGTAGAGATACTAGATTACACCAAGGTCAGAGAGTGCTATCACATCGTCTTATTTTGGACTCACCCTCATCCATACCTTTTTATTGCAAAAAATCAGCCCACCATTATGCAGTTTCTGTGGCGTCGACATCACCGTCCGTCACATCTCAACCGAAATCCAAGAATATACTGCGAAACGCATCACCTGAAAACTGGGCCCCAACATCGACATTATCCTTTCACCAACGAAAACTTTTAAAATTTCTCCTTTTTCTAACGTTTATAAAGAACTCTAACCAACGCTGTTTGTAAAACAGATAAACATTTTTAATAAAATCAACTGATAGCATAACATTTACCAACACTACGGGTAATTGCACGCCAGAAATATAAATGGCTTACAAAAAATAAAGTTAGGTTTCAAGATTAGATTTAAGTTTTAGTCGCTGTACTAATACTCTAATTATAATCTAAGCCCACATAACAGAAAGAGTTTTGTTAGAAGCCACTATGTCGGTAAACCTTGATGAATTTACTACTGGAACAAGTTGAGAGGCAGCTCGTAATCATATGCAAGCCTAATTTTTCAAAAGATTTGATTACGTTTTCGTTTGCTCTTCTAAACTATATGGCCCAGTTGTAACTAAAATTGGTTGCAATTCTCTTAATTTTACCACAAAAAGTGTCAACGCTGCTAAAACACTACATTCCATGAGGCGTGACGCATCATACCCAAACAATAATTGTTCATGTCAAAACTCATAACCCGTACCTTTGTTCCACACGCTTTCATTCAGCGATGTGACGGCGTACAATCGTCTCGGTTGTTTTATTTGTTTCTCACCACCGATCCGCCCCAAACAATATAAAATAATCATTCAAATTCACGCACAATAAGTTCAACACTCCATTTGGTAAAGCAAATTTTGCAGCTGTGCAGCGTGAGCGGCGAGGGACACTTAGGCCCCGCTTTAAGCACAAACCACAGCCGCGTCACAGCCGCAGCCGCCGTACACACACACACACACTTCACCACAGAAGCACACGCATTCAAATCGAGCCGACTTGTTTCAGCAGCGCAACCAGAGTGTTCAGCAAACAATCAGGAAACGCCGAAATAATACCGTGCCGAAAGTCAGTTAAACAAATAATAACCCCCTGAATGTTCCCCACCCCACCAAATGGTGACCGGGACCGCTCAGGACCGAGTGCCACCGAGTGCCCAAAAACTAGCGTAATTAGCGTAACCATTATGCCGTCATTATTCCGGTCTCGGCAATTCCATTGTCCTTTCAATAAAGTCGCTGAAGACGCAGCCAAACGTTAAAGGATCTGCCTATTTTTCCTTCTAAAAAGTCATGACTGTTAGAATAGAACTAGGGGACCGTCCAACGTCTTTTCTACGACTTTTCCGTTGCGCTCTGTAGGGAGTGAACGCTATACCAAAGACGTTTCTAGCCCTTTTATGCCTCACTCTTCACAAATGATGTTCTTGCTTCTCAGCCATTTTCAAAAGCGGAACTTCCCGTCGATGGAAAAACGTTGCCACGGTCTGCCGATCGCTGTTTGGGCTTTGGTAGAACCATCACAGGAACGCGTGTGCGTCAAACGAATGCCCGATAGGAAACAGCAACTTCCTTCTATCGCCGATTAAAAGAACACCTTCGCCATTTTCCCAAACCCCCGCCAGCAGCTCGTGGCTGCTTCTTCAACCACCTACACCCGACGATCTTCACCCACGATCGACGGGTGCGCGATGGCAATTTTCGATGGTTTGAAATGAAAATTAACAAAACTGCTGCACCGAAAGCGAACCACGAAAATCCATCTAACAATGCACAAAATTATTCGTTTCCTCTCGTGCGCACACTTTAGCTTCATTTCTTGCGGCTCCATCCCCCTCTTATTTTCCATGCCTGGCAAGCATGAACGAAAGCCAGCTGCGCGTAAGCGGTGGAGGCGATTGCGGGAGTGGGCAGCACATTCCGGCAGCATGGTAGCGAAGAATGGCGGTAGAACTACCACTTCCATGCGCTTCCTGTGCGCTTCTAATCGGCAAGGCAGAAGCCCTGTGGAGTACGCAATTTTCTCATCTAAAAGCTCAGAAATTAAGGCTCTCCGGCCTCCCGAAAAACTCCTACCCACCCCCATCTGCTTGGTCCAGCAAAGGAGGGCAGCGGGCAGCGAAGCAAAGGGCAGGACGAAATAGAAGCCATAAAGAAGGTAGGCAAAGGCAAACAATTTTATCATTAAACATCATCATCGAGCGCTTCTACGAAATGCGCACGTTCGTTGCGCAATTTTTGCGCGATCGCAGTCCAGTGAAGTGGCCTGTGGCCGTGCGCGGAGAGGTCACTTCCGCTTCGGGAGGATATGGCAGCAGACCCGCTACCAGATGATTAAATCAATCAACACCGACACCCTCCAACAAACGCTTCCCGCCACGGCCAGCAATGTTTGACTTTCCCATGACACTACGGATCCACCGATTGATCGTGGCCTGATGAGTCCTCCACCAGGGGCAGGGTAGGGCAGGGAAAAGCTAATAATCACTCGCTCACTGATCGCAGATCGGATGCTGCCGGTGGTGCCCGGCAGATTATGGTCGATGGCACTAGAACACCACCCCCTTCATCTCGTCGCGGGACGGTAAAGGTCGGTAGCGCTGCTTAAGCGCTTGTCCAACCCACTTTCAGCAGTTGTCGAAATAATGAGCACTAAACGTTCTGTGTAAATAACTTTTTTC
Source organism: Anopheles arabiensis (assembly GCF_016920715.1). Taxonomy (NCBI): domain Eukaryota; kingdom Metazoa; phylum Arthropoda; class Insecta; order Diptera; family Culicidae; genus Anopheles; species Anopheles arabiensis. The sequence goes on from NC_053517.1 coordinate 49,183,862, forward strand.
ATCGCCAGCCGATGACGAGGTACGCTTTGTTGTCCCCCTGACACAGACATGTCAGAGACCCGGCGATGGTGTGAGACGCGGAACCTGGAGTGATGTCTCTCGCGAGGTGAACGCGATTTTCCAACCACCGATCCTATCGCAACCCAAGACGCGGGTCTTTGGTGGAGCGCTTGTTCTGTTTAATTATTTGTTAAAACTACAAACGACTTCATTTAGGAGAGGCGGGACGACGAACTCCTTTGCTTGTGGGTTCCGTTCCATAACTTCTATTCCGGGCGCGAGCGAGCACGTGCAAGCTCATGTGCTGCGACGCCCGCTCCACGCTGTCTATACATCACGGACAGCAATGGGAATGATGTTTCAATTTTTACCTACGCCCTCTGCGTCCTCCAGAACGTCCGCCGCGCCCAAGAGTGGCCGGAAAACACAACTAACGGAGCTCGAGATTCCCACCCAAACACAGCAGCATCATCGAAAGGCGCACATACCTTTCCCGACAGCCCACACGAAGGGCAACCCATAAACGAGTCTGTATACGTATGTGTGTATGTGTGTACACATTCATCTCTATTCTAAACGGCGGAATAGACTAATTTGGAGCGTTTTTCGGCTCCCTGTCTCCATTCCAGCTTCCCTGCCTTCCCTGTCAGCACCAAATTCAACAACCGCAATGCATCAAAGTTTGCCTTTCAGTGTGTGTGCCACGCATTCCCTCGCATGCCCACTGCATGCCACCCCTGGAGGGGGTATGTTTTTTTTCGACGGTACATGTTTTTGGGCGAGTTTTATGACGGAGCAGTTACAAGGAGATGGACCAAACTTTATATCCACCGCTCCTCTCGGCGCGGTCCGATGGCTCAGGCTCATCAGTTCACCGTTCAACCGTAACTGGGCCAGTTTGTTCCGTGTGGGGCAAGGTTTTGCTTATCGAGCGTGTAGATCTAAGATTTGACTGTCCAAGATGGGAGTCTGCTCGCATAAACTCTCACACACACACAAGTACAGGGGACGCATTTTCGCGGTCCCAGAATGATGGGTTGTGGAACTGAAGTCAATAAGCGAACGAGCAAAATTTTATTGCGCAAAATTACATTGGGTATGACGTTGTGAAAAGCTTAAGGTTATTTTTAATTTGTTGGTGAATGACGTCGTAGTGAGTGCAACAACAATGAGCAAATCGTACTAGATCCAATTATTTTACAATACCAGGTTTTTCAGAGGTTCTCATAATTTTGGGACACTTTCATAAATCTTTTTTACGGGAAATGAATTTAATGTGTTGGGAATTGGATTACTTAGCACCTTTTTTGAACACATTCAATAGGAATTTATAATGAAATTATCCAAAAAGGGTAAAAAATAGACGAAAAATGCACTCTCGAGTATTCGTATTGTTTTTATTCAATAATAACTGTAGTTAACTTTTCAACTGTAGAATACTGTTCAGATTCAATCCTGAGATCCCACATACTCTATCCGTTAATAAATACATAAAAATAATAATTGAACAACTGTTGATTATTATCAACCCAATATATCAAACATTTAAGTTTTACATGTATGCACAAAAACAATAAGAATCGAAATAGCACATCTACCAATAGCAGTAGTTCAAACACCAAGATCTAGTACAACACAAATTCAATGCTCAGTTCATTCCCCACACCATACGCAATTCAAAGAAATCCCTTAATAAAGTGGAATAATATTCAGCGCAGCATCAATCGTAACTACAACCTTAATTAGAGCAAAGAATGACTATATATCTTCTCCTAATGAAATGGTATACACCCAGGAGATTCAGAGATATTGTTGCACGTAATCCATGCTTAAAAATCCATACCATAATTTTCCATATCCATACTTTGTGTTAAACACATTCAAAATAAATTAAAACAATTTCAAGATAAAAATATAACAGAGCGCTTTTCTTCAAAACAGGTAAAGTACATGGGACTAAAGTATCATCCTTTTACATTCTAGTACATCAAAAAGCTTCCGATTAAGCAACAGTGACGGACGATCGACAAATAAGGGTGAAATTCTCTCACTGCTAACTAAACAGAAGTAGAAACTAAGCTAGCTGAAGCTGATACAAACACAATTGTTAACAAAAAGTAGTGTGCAAAATATTTCAACTAAACAAATCACATCATATCTTAAGTTGTGTAAGAAAGAAGATAAACATAATTTTTAGACATGTTTTAGGTATAAAATGATACTTTTGTGAAGATTGAAATGAACATTAAAGACATAAAATCATTATGAGCAACGAAACTTTGAGCATCGAATCTAATAATTGGTGAATTTTTCTACTCCAATATTCGACTAAAATAGAAAACCAGCACATTGGAAATTTTTAATCTTGGTTAGACATTAAATAGTTACAGATTGTTGAACATTGTTGTTGAATGGAGCATAATTACCAAACAACAAGTACTTTTAATACCATTCTATTGCTTGACCCTATCCCAGTTCAAATCGTACAACAAAAGCAACGCAATAAAATAAAATCAAGATAAAGCGAATAATTTCTTCATTTTCCCACCTGCTCGGTACGCCCAATTTGTGCTGCCAACACTGGCGTTGACAAAACCTGGTCTAACATCCTTCGAATTATTTTAATTATCCTTCGCCCGGCTTCCGGAAGCCACTGGCCACGAACTGTCACGGCCCCAGCGATCGCGATAAAAACCTCAACCGCACTGCAACACACACACCATAATCGCTCCATAATTGCTGTCCCCTAGAGATCACTAGATCGGTCGTCAATCTATTCTTCAAAGGCTTCCATGCCTCCCTCTGATCCAATTATCCTGCCGCAATTTTCCACGCCACCGCTGATGATTGGAAGAGGAAGTACCGTCTGAGTAAGATTCCGTCTTGATCACGGTCAGCAGGAACCTGAGCAGTTGGCGGAGGGGAAGCGGGATCCGGGAATGATTCGGCAACCGTACGCAGATTTCGTACCGGGCCACCAGGGTAGGCGAGCGGGTGAAAAACCTGCTCCCAAAAGCGATCATTTCGGTGGCGTCTTTCACGCTCATCAAGCGCGGGTCAGGGGGAGAGAACAGAAAACGTGGCTGTGTCGACAATTTTCCCACCGATCGAAGCACGTCGCGGTGGAAGCGGCCGTTCCCGAAAGTCCGGAAGCGAGAACGGCGAGAAAGGCACGTAGTGCGCAAGAATTAGCCCACCGTCCGTAGTGCCGTTTGGCCACGGAACACCCTAACCGTACCGAAACGCTCCAGAAGCATATAATTGATGTAAGGTCCGTGTGGACAACACCGCCATCGGGATCGACGCCATCTAATGACGTACACGGATCCGATGCTGCCAGGTTCTGCCAAAACTCTCACACGCACCGCAACGGCAACGCCATAGACCCTCGGCACGATCAAATTCTATCTAATTACCGTCCCAAAGTTGGATAATGTATTCATTGCGTTACCTGGGCGCGGTAAATTCGGACTACCGCTGTCGCTAAGCGACGAACCGGATGGAGAGGAGCGGAACGGGTGGCAAAAAAGCGCAACAAAACGGAAAGCGCCCAAGGAAGCATGGCTGGAAAAGTACATTCCTTCTCGTGGCTAAGATGTGCCCGAAGCCTCCTGGTGCACGGATCGATTCCATACGTCACACCGCTTCACCGAGGTCGTTCGCCCTGGGACGAAGCACGATGTTGATGATGAAATTCATTCACTCGCTCGATCCTTTTATTGTGTTTCGAATGTTTCCAAAACGTGTCTGTTCCACCCACGCACAAATACCAGAACCAGCAAAGTAAGGTAAAAGTTTCTTCCCGTGGTCCTTTGCTTGTTTTCGACCCGTCAACAAAGGGGCGAAAAAACAGTGCAGCCACATGTCTCAACAGGCGTTTGCGTCGCCTGTGGTGAGGACCCGGAGACGTGTGTGTGATTCAATTTTGGAACGGTTCGCCCTCACCCCGCCCGGGCATGCTGGCGGTGGTGATCGGTGCCGTTTCCTTCGTCCATCATTATTCCGGTGACATTGTCAAGAGGCACGTACGGTTCCTGCCGCACAATGTGTGCAATGCCACAGCGATGCTCATAAAACGGGCTCGGGGAACAATAACGATCAGCATATATACTATGCCCCACAGCGGGCCCCGATTACCGCTCGATGCGCCGAGTTTCTCACACCTTGTTGCTGCATTTTGATCGGTAGGCCGATGATAAGACGGTTCCACCTTCCCATTGAAATGCCGGTAGCTGGCTGCTGCGGCTCCGCAGGAACAGAACAGAAAGGCTCGGGGACTCCGACGATGATGAATCACGTCTCTGCTCACGTCGGGCCGGTCGCACTGCACACTGTCGAACGCACTTTCGTGTTGGTTCGATCGAGCAATCGTGATAAAATTCCCGAAATTTTAAACTAACCAAAACCACGGAACGAAGGCGTTCGGTTTGTCGCCTGGGCTGGCCTCAAGCAAGATGCACACAAACACGGAAGGCATGGAATGAATCTCGGGAAACTGGCGGGCGCCGCACAACGGACACGCTCTAACACACGATGGTGCTAGCTGTGGAGGAGATGGATTATGTTATTCTTTTATTTTATTCCACTCACCCGCATCCCGTTGATTGTTGCTCTGCTCCTGAAAGAGATTTCCTCCCCTCTCAGTGTCCTGTTACACAAACGGACACGGTGAAAAGGAAAAAAAAACTGAACAGAACAGGCCCAGAAGAACGCGGGTGCGACAATTGGAAAAGGGATTTTTACAACCCGAAGGATTAACGGACGGGGATTTTAAGTCAATGTACCAGGCCGTCTCGTTGGTTTGCGGATGATGATGCAGATGATGAAGTAGCAGCGGCAGAGGGAAACAACGATATTTGCCGGTGATAAGACACGTTCACGTTCGAAACCCTACTGGGAACCGGTGAGCAAAGAGAGCTTCAGCCTTGGAATGATGTTTCCGGTTCAGTTTGTACGGTCTATAATCCAATCTTCGGTAATGTTGTGCTAGTTTGATGTGTGTTCTTATTTCAAAGAAATGTCTCAATCGTGTAAAACCTGGGAAGATTATGGCTGTTGTGCACACACGAGCGAGTACGAGTGTGGGACTTGGGGAAATGTTTAATCCCTGATCATGAAGATTTGATGGGCATCAATCGGGTAGACGTAAAAGTCGATCATTTCTTTTAATGTATAATAAGAATCACTTGTTTGCTTTCCTCAAAATATAAAATAAATCGCATGCTTATCGATTGCAACCAACGCCATTACTACTTCACTATTAAGCGATTGAATCACTACTAGTTACTTGCCAGACAGGTTCACTTCTAACAGCACTTCACCAGGATAGTTCCGATCTGGCCCCTTTGTTCGACGACTATAAAAAGTCTCAATCGGAACTTCTTTTCTGCTGCGATAGGGACGTGACTTGTGTTGAAATTAGCTCGCACCATGGTGGCCATATTTGAGGACAGAGAGGCACATTCTTGTGCCTCCCCAATCCATCTGTCTGGTTGTGTGACGTGTTTTTCGCAAAAACACACCAAAAATATAAAAAAAACATGTTCGGAAAAAAGTACGTGCGTTATTTTTATGTTCAAACAGCTCGTGGGTTCTCATGAATCTCCACTTCAGTTTTCTGTCCGTTTGCACCGACGGGAACATATCACACACAGACACACGCACACACACACATGGAACGGAACGGAAACTGTACCATCCCTAAACACCTCCAAAACGCCGTCGCAACACAATGGCCCCGAAGGTTTCGGAGACCATTTTCGCCGAATTTTCGGCACAAAGAGACACAAACCCCTCGGTGGCATCTTTAGGTTGGTGTTGGTGATGTGCACTCCACACCACTCAATCTTCAGGCCGATGCTGTGTCCTCCTGTGCGAGAACGGAGTCCTCATTCCCTTCACACCGTGCTGCGAGATGGATCCGGGCTTTGTTTTGTTGTTGTGCTTCGGTTCGGTTTTCGTTTTTACTTTCATATTAATCTCTTTAGCACTTCCCTTTGTTGGACTTGTTTGCTGCAGGTTTGACGACGGAAAGAAAGACCCCCGAAAGCTCTCCGTACGGTTTGGTTGCATCGATTCGAGAGATGCATCTCATCCGCAGGCTAGGTTCAGGAGGCCGGGGAAGAAGGAAAAAAACCCGAACGCCAGCTCCTCAAACAATGGAACGCTGCTGCCGGACTGCGGATAAATAAACAGAAAATATGAAAATTAAAAAATAACACCAATTGAGCGACCGGAAAAAAGGTGAACCTATCCAGGATGCCTGAAGGACCACAGCTCTAAGGGTGTGTGTGTGTCCGTCCGTGTGGTTCCGGAGAGTCCACAAGTGGTGCGGTATTTGTGTTTGTCTCCATTACTGATTAAATAACGCTCCGGCTATCGGTCCGTTCTTGTGCACCAGAGCAGGGCCATCATCTTGACCATTTGGCCGTACCCGCCAGCCTGTTTGCGTTGCTTCTCGCGGTAGGCTCAGATCATTAGTTCTCACCCGAATCCATGTCAGCACGTTCGTCAGGATATTGACACTGGCTCTCGCGTTTTCCCCGGTGGTCGGTTGCCGTACAACGCCAGCTCCAACTGCAGTGCCATCGACAACCAGATCACCAGCTACGAGATCTCTCGTCCAATGCAATCATGCGAAACGGATCCGACTTGGGGGTTAAGCAAGAAGTAAAGCCACAACCCTGCTAGCGAACGAGTGCAGGCCATGTTTGATCAACACGCCAATGTAAGCCGGGTTATGGTCACTTCTTTACGGTGGCGAGTTGGTAAGCCGCCCGTTTCCCTGCACCATCCTAAGACGCTTATAATGAACTGATTACAAAACAAGCAGCATTATTTGGCAAATCTGCTGCCGACATCCGACACCCGGCCTGGCCACAACCCAACCGGCCTGTGTCCGTTCGGTATTGATTAACTTGTTCTACCAGGGAAGTAAATCGAAACTTTGCCGAAACCGGATGAGCCGCCGCGCACCGTCCGAAGGTACAGTAAGAACAATAAAAAGTACCCCTAAACACACACACACACACGTAAACACGTACATGCTCGGTCGGTACAACAACAGATCAGACGGATAAGTACGAAATAGCCAATAGCCAACAGCCAATAATCCTCTTTTACCGATTCCCATTCCAAACACTGCTACTCTCAGCTAAAGCGGCCGATACGATGCCGGCTCACTAGTCGCTGCCGGGGTAAGCATCAACTTCGAAAACACGCCGAGAATGTAGGAGGGCAAAAACAATTAAAATCCTTCGCCAGGTCCGAAGCCCCGAACTTTGCTCCGTGGTAGGGCTAGGCGGTGCGACCCGGAGACCTCGATGACAACCTTAAATGGTGAAGATCGGCATCATCATCATCATCAGCAGCGGCAGGCGTTTTCAACTGACCCCTTACCCCCGTTGGTCACTGTTCAAGCGTTCGAGGGGAAGAAACCGGGAGCAACGTTTCAGGGTTATGCTCGACGCGTTGTTTATGCTTCTGGTGGTTCAGTGCGTGTGGAGCGCTGCCTTTCGGTGGTTCTTTATTCTTCCTTCACGGATCACGAACAGTTCGATGGAGATTCGAATTGGGGAAGATTTACGACCAAAAATCAGCTACAGTGACAGATTATCGGTCTTGATACTCCATAAGGTTATTTTGAATGTTCAAGGCAAATTCTAAAACACAAGCAAAAGACAGGAAACAACTATTAAGCTTACTTTACAACTCTTCCAACCAAACTAAACAATGAAATCAACTAACGAATAGCGCACAATGAACATCACTAATACAGATATTAATTACATCGTTCTCATCACTGCGCCTAACTCATCCACCAACTGTCCGCGAGCGCAGACTAAGCGGACGAAAAGCCCAAAAGGTAGAGTGGAACAATTTCTTCTAAGAAATCCACGTAACAGACGGACACACACACGGAACCTCTCATCAGGACCAGATTCTAAGCTCAAAGAAGACCTGAAATACGCAAGCTTGAACACGTTGCTCTATTCCAATCTGTTCCTCCTTCCTTCATCTCTCGCCCTCAACATTGCGCCCCGTATAGAGTCATCAGGGTGGTGCTGGTTCGCCCGTATGCGACACGTACGCTGTACGATGAGCCAATAAATGGTTTCAGTTCTAGCCGTTGCCTTCGTTCAAGTAACGAAGAAAATCACTCAATTCTGTCGCCCCGGTCCGTTCCACCCTTCTTGCCCGGTTCTTGCCAACAAACGGTGAAGCCATTTCGCGAGACAAGGTGGTGATGCACGGAATGCGATAGTTTAACCGAGATTCGATTTCTCGCTGTGTGGTTTCCGTTCACAGGCCGCCAACGACCGGAGCCAGCGGTGGTGTAGAAAACGAAAAGACAAAAACATTAAATGAAAATAAAGCAACCCTGCCTTCGTTGGAGCATACATTCCACCCTCCCCTTCCTTGGTAGATGTGGAAAGGATGCATAGTTTGCACCTAAGCGACGAGTGCAGTTTTTGCGCTTCCAGTTCTTGCACCCAGTGGCCTGCCGGTTCTACCTTTCTTCATTTTTCTTCAATTTCGATGACGATCGATGAACACACTGCTGCTCCTCTTCCAGCATTGGCCGTTTTCGGTTTGGCAAATCTCGGCCCAAGACCGGTCGCATTCCGATCGGTTTGTCATCGTTTTACCACAAGCACGGCGTGCGGCTGAAGTCAAGCCACTTAACATTAATTGATCAAATTCCTTGAACTCAACCCGTGCCCCGATGGGCAGTAGAAATTGACAGGAACGGGCCGGTGCGATCCCACTATCAACCTGACCTCGACAACACACTCTTCTTGAGGGGTGACGGCAATGTGTTTGTGCGTGTGTGCCCACTGGAAGAGCTTTTATCTAATCTTGCGTCAACCTGCCCTACCGACCATGCTCCGGAGCAGTAGAACCTTGACGAGAACGGCCGGAAAGGCCGGGCCAGAGATAAGCGCGCCGAGAATGCGTACCGAAGCAGAACAGGCCAAAACGCTAAAAGGTAACACTCCCGCCCGGACCGGCCGGGCTCGACAGGAAGTGTGCGTTTCAACCTGCGACAAACACACATAAGCATATATTTGCTTGCCCCTTGCCCAATGCACACCCTACTGCGCCCTTTTAGCAAATGAAGTCAACAGCAGGGCCTAACGACCATCCTTCCCAGCGACGAGTGCACAAGTAATGCCACAAATAGTTTCACCGCTGAAGATCGTTCCACTGCCATCTCGGGCAAGGCTACTTGCTCAAGACACCGAGGGCCAGCGCTAGGCCCAGGAATGGTGACGGTTACTGGATGGAGTTGGATCGAGACTGCCACCCGCTTTAGTACGGTGTCGTCGTCCCCGTCGTCGTTACTGGTGTTGATTTTTACTCAACGTAAAATCAATCAACCGGCGTCAGTCGAGCGCGACGAGCGCGCGAAATCGACAAAAAGGTGTGGCGACAAGAGTGTGCTGCCCATACAACATAGGCCGACTCATCGCGGAATGATGCAATTTGCATAGACGTTTCTGTGACGACGACAGCGCACTTCCGCCGTCCAAAGCGTCAAACTACAGTCCCGATCTCGACCAGCCCATTGTGGCCTAGAACATTGCCGCGGGATGCATGTCTGGGGTTTTATGTTTTTCTAACGATGATTACTTCTTGATTTATTTCATCTCTTGCCTTTTTGCCTCTCACTTTCTCGCCTTGCCGTGCCCATTTCGGTGCTCGGTCTCCTGTGCCGCTTCAGCGCGGTACCTGTAGCAACACAGCCTTCTCCAGCGAGCGGGTTTCTTGCCTGCTCATCCCATCCCTTCATGTGACGCCAATCTGCAGGGACCCGGGACCACAGAGCAAAGCAAACAGCACATACACAGACCCACACACGGTAAAGCACACCTCTGCCAACCTCGGAGACCTTCCGAGCCAACCTTCTTCCGATCGTAAAACGGAGTGCCGGGACACACACACAGCAGGTTGCAAAACATGGGAAACTACATTACCACGGCCAGCGACCATTACCAGGAAATGGAGACTCGAAAAACACATCTCCCGCACCTACCGGGACGCTGCGTGGCTTTGTGTGTGTGTGTGTTTGTGTATGCTGGAGAGAGTTCTTCCGACGTGTCCGGATGGAACAAGACACGGACAGCGTTAGGAACGAACCCCAAGGCAGATGAGACGGTTTCTTTGCGTTCCCTTCCAAGCGTTAATGTGATCGTTCCGGACAGAACAAACCGGCGCGTATTTATGCACGGAAGGATTTGCTTTCTTTCTTGTTTTTTGCATGCCACTGGTTTTTAATTTCATGTTTCGTGGACAATATGGCTCGGGAAATCGGCGTGTTTGTCGCTGCAGCACGCTGCTATGCCATGAATGTAATTTGATCTGCGGTCTGGGAATAATTGGACCGGTCTTGGTCGAGTGGTAGAAGCGTGTGAATTATGAGCGCTTTATTGGCTATTAGAGACACACAAAAAAGGAATTACTCCCATGTCATGGATTGAGGCATCTTTAGGTATATGTAAAGAAGCGAATAACGCTAACCGGGTCAAAGTTTCTATAAAAATAAACAAATAAAAACATCTGAAGACGCACTATGGTTGGCATTTACACTTAAATGTACAAGTTATGGTAACAACTATCCCTTTTATCTAATAAACTGACTAATTCATTTCCGATAGGATAATCTTTTTGAACAGTCTTCTTCATTATGGGCTATTGCAGTTCAAATCAATTGTGTAGTTTCCTTAATTTGGCCTACGCGATGTGACTGTGCTGTCACATTCAAGAGCGTTGCTTCGAACTCAACCATTTTATCTCATGATTCCAGTTTCCCGAGGATTATAGCTGTCCGATTTGACTAAGCACTGACGAAAGCTAGCACAGAAAATGCATCAAACCGGCGACTTTCCAAGTCCAGCAAACAAATCCAAACTAAAAAATCACATGACAAGCGCGTACCGCTGCACTCTAATACCATTTAGATGAGTTTGACTAATCCTGATCGGTAATCGTTCAACGATACGATTGTGGCTCGAGCCTTCCACCGCATCGTTGGCATTCCAGCACCGGCAACATCGACAACCTGCCCCCTGGCAGCAACACAACCGGTCCCCGATGCAGCAACGTGCGCATGTGTATGTGTGCGTGTTGTGCGTATCACGACCGAACAGAACGCCCGTGTGGTAGGTATGAATGAATGAATGGAACATAAACCCCGGTCGACCCTCGACGCTGCACCACTACGTCAGCAGTTCAGTTAAGGGTTCGGCCCTGAGACGGAGAGCCAAAAAGCTCGTCCAGCAAAGGCCAGAGAGCCAACACAAAAACGCGTGTTTGACAGAAAATACACATCAACAGCAACATATTAAACATATTTTGTGTTGTAATTTAGCTTACGGTTTTGAGTAGCTTTGCTTATTTCGATGGTGAGATCAATCTTCAAATCTGACCCGGCCAGAACTTTGCAAGGAAATGCTCGAATTCAGGCTCAACTCGTAACATCCGGTGGTATAAACTGTGCGGTAGGAAAGTTCAAAATACCTTTCATTCATTAGTTTCTCCCTCTCCCGCTTCCCTTACCCACGTTCCGACCGCCCGTCCCTTCTATTGCCGGGGCCGCACACGCATTCCGGTTCGTTCATTCTTGAACCGAACGGAAGAAAGAAGTGGTGCAAAAGCGAAAAAAGACACACACCAGCAAACCTGCGAATGAAACGGAGGCACAACAAACCCTGCGATGAGCTCGAGAGCAAGCGAGCAAGTTAGAGTGCCAAGTGAAAAGCCTTAGCCAAGAGGGTCAGTGGTAGTCAAGGGTGTGTGATTGGCAGAGTATATTTTATTAAAATAATTAATAATATGATGAGAATTAATACGGCGAGAAATTGATAACATGATGAGTTTACCTTCTCAGCTCTTAACAAACTGAAATAACCAAAGATTGAAGCTTTTTTCACAACTTACCAAGATTTAAATGCAAAATGTGTGCTTGGGTTCTAAAATCTCGACGTGCCCAATCGAACGGATTTTGAATGACAAATATGCATAACTTAAGAACTACTCACAAACTTAATATGGAGAAATGTCACTCATTTAATTTCAACAAAAACTATTAAATTTCGAACGTCACGGGAAGAACGGTTCTAGTAAAATATTTAGCATGTATAGAAGAATATTGGACATGCTGCTGTCTACCGAACGAGAAAAACTAGAAAATGGAACAGAGAAGCTGGGAATCTGAAAACAAAAATATAGTTCTTTGCCTATATTTCTTCGAGAGTATTCTAATTTATCATAATAAACTAAAATAAATGTAATTCTAATATGAAAATATTGGAGGAGTATTAATAGAATATAGAGAAAGAGTTTGATTTCCCCAACCTATCCACATGACTTTGTATGTAATTACTCATATCAATCGCTAATCAACGCTTAAGTGCGCTGCAGAAACGCAGGTGAAGCAAAACTAGCTTAAATTCACGCAATTTTTTATTCAATCTAATTGAAATTTATTTGAAACGCGGCAATGAAACATGTTTTGTGTTCATTATTTTTCATTCAAAATTATCTAAATTTAGTGGAATATTTAAAAGCCTAAGGACTTCGAGTGCGTAATAAAAGTATAATTAACTAAATCTACATTCAAACGAAAACGTAAGGTATAATATATAGTTTAAAATTTTGTACATGGTTATGCTTGATATATTTCATATAGGTTATAATGTGATGTAATCCGTAAAACAGCTATGTCAAATTGACGTCAAACATACATTTATGTTAAGCTCTAAGAAACTAACTTGTTTTGGTGCATTCAGAGAGATCTCTTGTGTTTGTTGAACAATCTATCATAAAGTTTTAACACATAAATATGCATTCAATTACGAATGTTTTGAAAATAACTTTACTACCTATACATCTTTATCCTCAGCTTCTTCCTCAACAACCCGCGCCGAGCTTTCGAGTTACCAACCACTGGCAGCGACGAAGAAGAACGCGTGCAGAAAAGGGAAAAAGGTAATAAAAGAGGGGGAAAAAACAACCACGAACAGCCTCGACCGCCCTGAAGCACACCGAAAGGGAAGCCTCAGCAGCACCGGCCCGGCATACGGCGTGCCAGTTTGAAGAAACACGTCGTCGAAGACGGTCAGACATACACGTTCACCGTTGGTTCGCGCGAGCAAACCAACCAACTCCGCTTTTTGCGATCGCCGGTCGGTTTTGCGCATGCGTCTGCTTCCCATTCCCGCATCTCGAATTCGCTTTTGCGCAACACGCGATCAATCGCAATAACCGACTCACACAAACGTATTGATCTCCATCATCTCGCGGTGCTCCCTTCAGTGCAGCAGTGGTGTGTGGTTTGTTCGATTCATTCATTCGACTGTGTGCGAAGTGCTTGCCCCAAAACGTGGGGTGGGATCGTGGTTTCATTCATCGCGCGCTGCTTAGTCATTTGCGGGTCGCGGGACCGCGCGCGCGAGGAGATAGTGATCGCGAAACGGTATTCGATCTGGAAAATAAAACCCGCGGCGGTTCCAGCTTTTTCAGTGTGCAGTGCTTTTAGTGTGGTGCGCAAGTTCCGCCAGTGAGTGAGGTGAAAGATTTAATTGAAAATCATTCAATCAGCAAAGGTTATCGCGTGTGTGCCCCCCCGCGTTGTGTTAGATTGTGCTTCTGCCCGGAAACGGTCGGTTACCTTATCCGCGGTTCTATCGCCGCTCCCAAGCCGAGGTTAAACTTTGCGTGCTTGTGCACATTCGCCTATCTAACGCGCTTCCCCCGGCGGCTTCAAAAGCAACGAACCCGACCGAACCGAAACGGAAACGGAAAATGTATCATTTAATGAGATTTCCTTAATTTATGGATTAGAAAAGTCAATTGTTCGACGAGGTTTGCCCTCGAAAAGCCGCCTCCATCGCGTTTGAAGCTTGCGGCGGAGCGGCAGTAAGTGCGTTCCGGTGCGTTTTGTTTCGCGTCCTGCGACTCACCCTCAAAAACATCCCCCACTCCCCTCCCTCCCCCAATTCCGCGGGCGGTTTGGACGCGGGAAGACATCTTGCCGGGAGTGTATCGGCGCGGCTGGAATTTCGAATGTGTACCGCGTTTCCGTCAGTTTCGCCCGAAAACCACAGGCACCACATCGCAACCACCACCACAGGAGCGAGCGGTGCGGTGAATGGCGTGCAGCCATAAAAATTGTGAAAAGCTCATTAAAACAAAAGCTTGCCGGCGCGGTACACGGCGCCAGGTGGAAGCCAGCGTGTGCGTGCCCGTGGGAGCTCCCCCGAATATCAAACTCGAGAATCGACTAGAAGCCTAGCCGCCGAACAAGCGTGCCCGGGCCAAATAAGCGAACTATTCGGTGCTGCGTGCGGATAAAACGCGCTTCCCCCAAAACTCCTCCAGTCCGGCTCCCAAAAGATGCTGACGATCGTCCGCCGTGGTCGATCGTGGGGCTTCCCGATGGGGCATTCTTCGGCAATTACGCAGCAGCAGCTGCTGCTGCTCGCGCTACTCACCGCCGTCAGCGTCATCGTGCATCCATGTAAGTATTGCTCCGTCTCTCCAACACAAATCTCCCTACACTTCCGCTCGATGCGTCTTGCGTCAAAGCTCGTATCTCGTGCCAGCATCTCATGCATTTCAACGGATGCATAATGCACAGAAAGCCGCCCGCACTGCTGACGTCTTTTCTGCCGCCGACGAGTCATTACTGCTTGCGAGAGCGGGGGTTTTCCATTCATCTCATGCGAGAATCTACCGCCCCATCTGACGGCACCGCCAAGTGCACCATCGTCTCGAGCGCCAGTTGACGCGATGACTAGCCCCGTGCGAGGTGCACTCACGCATGATTCATGGCGCACCTTTCCGTTCGACGGTGGCTTTTTAGTGCTAGCGAAGGGCGATACAGAGCTTCCCCGTTTACTCTTTCCCGCACACTGCGCCACGATCGCTTGGCCAAATATCGCTCACTCACGCGTGAGCCAGTTATGACGTTTCACAGCCGCCACCATTTAGCACCTGCACGCTCGAAAGCTTTGGCCGGGAACTACAAAAAAAAAAAAGAAAACAGGGGAGCGAAACATTCCACCGGTGCGCGCTGAGAAAGCTAATCTAATCATATGTTTGACATACCGTTTAACGCACAGATGCTTCTGGAGCTGAGCGGAGCTCGTTTGGAGGCCGCTGGCTGCAAGGGAACGTGGAGCCAGGACGAGTCCACGAGCATGTGGAAGCAA
Organism: Anopheles arabiensis; assembly: GCF_016920715.1. Classification (NCBI taxonomy): domain Eukaryota; kingdom Metazoa; phylum Arthropoda; class Insecta; order Diptera; family Culicidae; genus Anopheles; species Anopheles arabiensis. The sequence goes on from NC_053517.1 coordinate 49,199,077, forward strand.
ACCCGGGCAGCACCATGCTAATGTGCTATGTGCCGATGGGTAGGCGGTTATGGCGAAATATCAAAGCCACTAAAGGCAAACGCTTTGAAGCGATGCCGCACTTCCTTTCATGTTTTTCGGGCACGTCCGGGTGCATGATGAGGGGGTGAGAGCGGAAACTCGCGCTGCCACGTTCTAATTCAATTGCCACGCAGGGGAGAAAAGGAATTCGATCATTGCCAGCGACTGCACAATGAGTTCCGGCTCTGGAACCGCATGAATCATTAGAGCGTATGCAAAGTGTTTCCAGAAGAATGTCTCACTCCACTCACTAGTTTCTATGTATTCCTCTGTTTAACACACTCTCCTACATGACTTTCAAAGCCCTCTTTAAAGGCATTGGATTTGAAATTGATTGTTTTCTATGTGTCAACGGTGCCAGTGCGTTCCGGTGTAAATTGTGAAACCCTGTAACTGCTCGCACTTACATCGATCGACATCTCCCCATGGTGTGCGGTCGGTAATCAATTTCCTTGCCGCATTATCGCACTCCCGCAGTGCTTTCAATCAATTAAAAGCTACCCCCATATGTGTGTGTATGTGCAGCGTAAGGCGATTGGGTCGCGCGGAGTGTTGATATGATTCACGCCACGAGCCGGCAGAGTGTCCTCATGGATACTAACCGCCCGAAAGTCAATATGTAAATTCGATCCCGGACATTACACACACACACACACGCGGCGTTGCACCGAAAGTGGTTCACCTTCAGGCGATGGCCAAAGGCGGGGAGGCTCTATCGTTTAAGTAATAGCTTCGTTGCGCTGCGGCAAAAGAAGACTGAAAAGGAAGAAAAAAGGCATTAGAAGACTTGAGGTGAGTTTGTTTGTCTTTTTTCCCTCCCCGTCTGTCTAAGCGGCTGTGTCTTTTCTGTCCGATTCGTCGCCTTCAAATACGCCTCCGCACAGCGACGGCGGAGGTCGGAACTTAAAGCGATCAAAAGTGCAAGACAGCAAACTGGAAATGATGGCGGAGAGGAAAAAGATAAAAATAAAATCCTATATAAATATACACACCCAGCGACACACACACAAACACAGGGCCGCTGGCGGAAAGAATTCATTCCCACGCACCGAATATGCGCTCCGCGATCTCGCGTGGCTGGAGAATGTCATCCTTGCGACAATGCGCGCGATCGATCGCGAAACAGGCACGGACAGGCGCACAGACACAAAAACCCACGCGCGCTTCGCAAAGGAATGCAAAAAGTCAGTCTCACTTACAACAACAACAACAAAACAAACCCCCATTCTTTCACAAAAAGCTTTAAGCCAACGACAACAAAAAAACTAAACGAAGAAACGCGATAATAATGCATCTCAATGCGCCCCAACGCGAATCGCTGGTTCCTTCTTTTCGCCCGGTTTATCGCGACATCGTCGTCTGCGGCAAGGACCTGTAGGATGTCGCCGCCGCCGTCGAACCGGCTAAAACCCACGCGCGGCAACGCTCACACCAAGCGCGCGACAAGCTTTCGAGCGTTCGAGCTCATTTATCACACGCCACCGTAGTTGGTTGGGGATGATGATGGTGGTGGTGGAGCTGGTGGAGCGACAACGCCTCGCTTAATGCCAGAGTAACGAGCTCAACACCGGTCAGTTGCCAGATTCGCAATGGCTCCAGCACAGCTCCAAGCAAAATCAAGATCCGCCAGCTTCTCCCGGGAAAGTTGTGCCCGAGCGGCTTGTTTCCCAACCCTCTGGAGAGAAGGTATGGCAAAGAGTCGTCGTCGTCTCCAAGACGTCTCGGACATTTGCGGACGCGAGCAGGTTCGGTGCGTAGGTGTCAAAAGCTTCAAAGGCAACGGTCGATTAGCGGTTTGCTGCTGTTGCTACGGTTCGATCAGATTGCGACATTCGGTGGTCACTCGGTGATTACAATTCTCCCAAAGCGACGAACGGATTAAGTGAGTTGAAGTTAAAAAAAATCACCAAATCTTCGTCTCAACAACAACCACTGGTGCACAACAACAGCAGCAAAAACCCGGCTACTACGATCATTTTTTCTTTGGTTTTTCGGGGACCCCCATTTCTTCGCTTAATAACGATCCCGGCATGCTGCTTGGTTGCGCTGTTCTTGCGTGCCCGACGCTACGCGAGTATCATTGCACGCAGTCAACGACGCGGAACCATTATTAGAAATGAAATCACACAGCCCCCGCCCGGGACGGGGAATGATAACCCAACTGAGCAGGGGAGGGGAAACAAAAAACAATCGTACATTCCATTCCCGAATTAACGAACACAAAAACCACGAAAAGTTTGGACTTTTGTTTTTGTTCATCGCCCCCGAGAATTCGTCCCTCGCCCGCGTAATGATTGCGCAAAACCGTGAGCTGCTTACACGTGCGTGCTACCAGCGTGTGCAAACCGTAGCACCAGCCAGCCACCGGCACAACATAAGTGCGGATAATGTTGGGCTTCCTTGCGCGGGACTATTGTTTCGCGCAGGTGACAATTACGTGCGCTTCGATCGGTTGGGAAACGGGCGCACAACTGCGCAAGAAAATGCCGCATCACTACAAAACGGAACCACGCGAACACACGAAAGACCAAAAAACAAACCCCAACATGCGATCATGATCGTGTTTTTGCGTGTTTTGTCGCGGTTTAAGACATTGTCGTCGGCTGTCGGTTGTGGTTTCGATGTCAATCCTTCCTCTCTATCTAAATTCAACCCCATCGGTGTGTGGCGCATCTTCACGATCGTGTGTTTTTGGTGCCTCTCAATCTCGGACACACCGAAACGACGGGCCCCGTGCCCGTTGAGAGCGGGGTGTGTTTTCTTTCAACCCCCTTTTTTGTCCGTTTCCATCCAGCTTTTGCTATTAGCTGTTTGGTGGGTTTCCATCTAGAAGCTTTTTGTGTGCGAAGCTTTTAGGCCGCGCGTATTACTGTTATTAAATATCATTACGATTAATTTCGCTTATTATTTCATTCTTCACCTATGCCGGACGAAATACCGGATTACATCCGCATCTGTGCAGAGGCCTGGCTGGGTGGATTTTCCCCCCTCGGGTCAGTTTCAGCAACCGCCATTAGAAGGCTCACGCAGGGAACGCGGCAAGCATTTACCGTTCCCTCACACGCTCCGAACAGTGCCGAACGGCGCTGGCCCGCTTCCCGAATCTCGGGCCCAGCGGCTGCCTGCGAATAAAAAGCTAATTCGGTTGCTAATGGGCCCCCGCACGCCCGAAAAAGGGGTGGAATGTGTCGATGCGCTTACGGCGCAAGGGTGATGCTGTCTTGTCTCGGGGAATCACTTGCTGGCCCTAGTGCGATCGTAAGGCGCATTCTTTCAGCACCCGGGGTTGCGCACGGCCATTACCGAATAAAAGACGCTTTTTTGTTGTTGTTGTTAGAGGTGCTGGCTGCCGACGGACGACCGCGACGACGACGACGACGTACTTGTGTGTGTCCCCTTTCAAACAGTGCGCGTCTGTGGAATTTTCGGTGAACTTACCTTTTTTTAACCGAAAGGGTACCCAATCCCCCTCCCCCATCTCCCCACACACACATACCTGCAATACTAAATAACGATAATTTGCCACCCGTCTCGGGACACCCAGCAGCGGCGGTGATGATGGTAACTGAATTAGGCACACTTCGACGCTGGACCGCGACCAGCTTGGCTCCCTCAGAAGAGCCCGCCCGGCCGTGCTCGCGCGGCTGTGGATAATTCGGGTGCGACTTAATGATACCGATACCGGATGGGTCCCGCGAGACTGATCATTGCTCAGACCGGGTGGCGTTGATGCATCATCATCATCATCATCGGCATCCGTATCGCGGGACGCGACTTTGGCTGCACATTAGTCGCGGTCTTCGCGCGAGATTGATTGAACCGCCACCGCCGTCGTCGGCATCGCCACCGTCGCCGGGATTCACATGGGAAAAACGGAACGAGATTAGGAAAGGGGAACCGAGCCACGGTCTTCCCCGGTGCTTCATCCGATCTCACGTTCGCTCCATTCTATCGGGCTGACCATAAATCGAGGGCGCACTGGACCGAGGAACCATAAGCGATTAAAAACATTCAGCCCGCCCGCATTCCTGCCCACCAAGAGGGGCTGAAGGGGGCCCTTTTTCTCGGTTTGATACGATTCGGTCGATCCGGTTCGCGGTTCGATTGAGTGCTTCCTCTCTCCATTTTATCCAAGCAAGTTCCTCATAGATTAATTCACGGCGTTGATCAGTGGCTTAGAGGACTTGTTCTAAAAATAGAGAACCTTCACTTCCGAAAAAGTCTGTGCTTTCAAACAAACTCATCGAATAGCTCCAATCTCTCTTCAGTTGTCGGATTTCCAAAAATTCAAATAAACAACAACTAAGAGCATCTAATTATTAGTCACATCTTCTATGACATCCACTATGGTTCCAACATAAAAACACCCCAGAACAACACACCACCTACAAGGGTTTGCCGACAGACCCTCGGCAGCCGGCCCCGAATCAATCGGGCTTCCTTTGTTCTTCTCCCACCCTACCATCTGGTTATCAGAAGCCGAAAGCACATGAAACCGATGAAACCGATCGCCAGACACACAGGTTGAACCGCGTGTGGTCCCCGTCCGTCCGTCCGACCGGTCGCGATGAGATTGCCCTACGAGCGACCGTCGATCGTCACCGTCTGCTTAGAGCGCCGCCAGATGCCACCCAGCGTCAGTGTCGGCGGAAAACATACAAACGAAAGGTAAACCCGCACCCAAGAACGAGCGAGCGACAGTGTCTTGCGCCCGCGTGACCAGCTGACGTTACACGACGGCAATTAAAATGTCATTTCAAACCCAACCTGTGTGTGTTTGTGTGTGCATTTAGGCTTCCTTCTAGTGATATCGAATTCCTGCCATCATCAACAGCAGCGGTGACGTAATTGAAACCAAAGACCTGCAGCACGCGGCTGCAGGACACGCGCCCGCGCACCGACAATCTGTCACAACCGAGCGAAAGTGATCCTTGCGACCTCGCATGTCAAGGATTTTTACGATCTCAGTCCAGTGCACGTAAAAGCGGCATTTGAATTTCCCCCTATCATCCAGACGCACCACATGCTGCCGCCGTCAGTGCTTCCGGAATGGAGGCTTCACCCGGTAATGCGATCGTGGTTTTGTTCTGCGGAAGCCCCTCCAGGGTGAAGATGCCGTAGGCCAAGAGTGGGAACAGTTGGCAGTAATTACCCGCACACTCACACACACACAATCCACTCATATCAATTCCATTTTGCACCACCTTCTGCCGTTTAATCGTTATCGATCGCATCGAACGATCTAGCATCCTATCGCTCCCATGCGCCAGCCGGTGTGGTGTTTAACCGTCGACTTCCGTTTGCCACCGTAAATCAATTCCAGCTCCTGCGAGTGAGTTCCTCGCGTACGAGGGGCAACACAAGAAGCCTCATTTCGGGCACCGTATGCATATGCGCAAATATGGCCTCTCCCACGGGCGTTGGCCCTGGGGCTATTTTCGATCCATAAATCGGTTTCCGGCAGTTGCGCAAAAAATAAAAGCAATCGGAAATGGAAAATTACCCCCCAGGCCCCAGGCTGGGCTTCAGTGCGGAGATTTTGCCGCAAGTGCTTTCCTGGGTGGTTTCGTGCGTACGCCGACGATGGGGAGCAGCGCGGCGCCAGAACATATGCCGGGCATGTAAATTCCACGCCAGCAATGGTTGGGCGAGGCCAGAAACAAAACAGCAATCACAACTACCAAAGCCATTCTACACACCCCGAGGTGATGGATGAGTCCGGTTAATCAATCCATGCCCTGGTCCGCGTGCCATTCCAAAGTGGCGTAGAATGCAATCAGCAACCTCCGCACCGCCGGCCTCCCAATGGATGAAAACATCACTTGTCGCCAGCCGACCCGCAGTGGCAGAAGACGAACCCGACGAAGCATCGTTGCAAATTGCTTTACCACGCGCTCATATGGAGATAGCCACAGTGAGTGTGAAGGAGCGATTTAAATCCACCAACGAGCATAGCATGGAAGGGGGATTTGCAGTTGAAGGAGGGGAAAAGCTCCCTCCCACTAACAGCCATAAATATCATTCCACATCTTTTCGCGCGGGTTTCGTGTTTTGCTTTTCATTTCTAAAATGAATTCCATTACAAACGATGCACCTTCATCGTCGCCCGGCGCTCTCGAACCCGTTGGCGTTGTGCATGGCTATTGTGCTTTGCTCATGCTGCGACTCCCCTGTCCCCTTTTTCTATCACGTAAAGTGAATTTCGCAGAAAGTGTGGAAACACAAAAAAGGGCAACACACAGGTGCACACACATAGGTGAACACACAGCCACACACGCGGTTTCGTTTTGCACGTGCATCAACTTTGCAAAGCACACACATGTGCGGCTCACCGGCCGCCGTTCGTGCGCGGTACGTTTGGTGGTGGTAAAATGGCAACAAGTACACACACACGGACCAAGGAACAAAGCTGCCAACTAAAGAAATTAAAGTGTGAGAAGCTTAATTATAAGGCTGCACTAGTCCACGGGCGACGCAAATGGCGAGGCGGAGGCAGGCAGGCTCGCGGTTTAAAAGTGTCATTTAAAAGGGAAACATGTCGTTACAGATGACTGACGTATGCAGTCCCAATTATTGTTACAACCAAGGCACGTTACACACACGTTCCCTACGCCAATTTGTACGTCCACGATGGCCGGAAATGGGAAAACCAAGACCGTGGTGGCGTCGGAAGGCTCCACTGCTCCGCTACGCTTGTTTGCTTGCGCTCTTGCCCTGCAACTACAACCACACCACAGTTTGTCATGGTAACATTACTCTGTTCGCGGGAACCCGGGAGCTACTTTGGTGTTCGGTGTGGTTGAAAATTCGGGCAACACCTTTCACTAATTATTGATTGACCTTTGCGTGTCCGTTCCTGTGTTTTGGGTGCTTTTTGTCTCTTCTTTTCACCCGAACAACTTCCTCTCGCCCAATTTGGAGCGAACGGCGGTAAAACGGTGTCCCTTCAAGTATGCTGACCGGTGCTGCTCCACTTTCATTGGAGACAGCTACAGGACAGATAGCGTCCGAACCGGCCAAACGAACAGGTTGCAACAGCCGCTGCCGAGCGCTCTTTCGGTTTGGTGTTGGTGGCCCCAGCCCCCCAGGGCTCACGAAATTATATGAATCCGAAACCAAATCGGCCGAGTGAGAGCGAACTTGCGAGATGAAACGGGAACAGAAACTAAATACAAAAAAACAAACCCTCCGAGAAAACATCGAAATTTGATTTCCTGTAATCAATTCCGAACCTTATCTGGTTCAGCGTATCTTCGCACCGGTGGGCTCACCTTCCCTGTCCACGTCCTCCCCCCGGACTGGCGGAGTCCAAAAGGACAGGAAGAGGAGCACACCGCTCCCCTTCTACGATCGCGATGGAAGAATATTAACGACCAAATGTACGCGCTTGTGTGTGTGTGTGTCCATCTGTCGACTGTGTGGTCATTGGCCCCGCAATGCGAACGCTTCCTTGCCCGCCGGGCTCGTCCTATAGAGTCACACACACACGCGAGGTAGGCAATTAATAACATTCCAATTTTGCCATCCTTCTGCACACACACACACACAAACAACGGGAAAGGAGGACAGGACACACAGGCCGGTCCGCGCAAAAAGACAGTTCCCCGGTTTGCGTTCTTGCTGGCAGCAGGTTCTCGCGCGAATGGAATTTCCTCCATTTGCCGTTTCAAAGGGGGTGATGGGAGGAACGGAGGACGGAAGAGGAAGAAAAACGACCGAACAGACGACGGCAACGAAAACGCCAGCTCCACCGGCCGGAGCAAAAGGATCTCGCCACCGGAGACAGCTGCATCTTGCCGTACGCCCTCGGGGTGCGCACTTTGCCCGGGCCGGGAACGGGTTTGCAGCCCCCGTCAGTGTGTACAAAATCGAGCACGAAACATGCGTAACGTTCTGGGGAGGGACGGCAGAAGAGGTGGGTGGTGTGGCGTGGAAAGGAAACGCCCTGGCACAGGTGCCCGAAGGCACCGAATGGTCGAAATAAAACGGTTTCAAATGCGAAGCAATGCGTCGTGTGCCCGCGTGTGCGCGCTCTCTCGCGCAAGCAAGTCGTTTCGTGACCATCGTGCCCAACATTACGTGGCTGGACGGGAAGCCCACAAACGCGAAAGTGGGCGGAAGAGGAGAGGGGAAAGGCAAAGAAAACGACACAACCGAGCGACATTTAATTTCTGTTTTTGCATCAAGAAAAATGAACGCAAAAAGAAACAGAGCAACAAAACTCGATCGAATCGAATCGAGTTTGCGAAGAGAGCCCAGCATAGAGCGTGTGCCAACGTGCTGTGACAGCCCCCCCCCTTGCTTGATTCTTGCACGGAATGTCGTGTGCGTTTTGGGGAAGATTTTCTTCCCCTTTTTTTGGCCAGGACAAAATGGGCAACCTCATAGCAAATTGTCGGATGCGAGCGTGTTGTTGCCACCTGCAAACGGATGAATTCCAGTCCAATGATGAATTCTACGAAATTGAGTCCCTCCGATGATGATGCTGTGGCTCAGGCGATGGACCAAAACACCAGGAACCAGATTATACAACACAACAGAACAAGAAAAAACACAACTATCAACAAAGATGGGTTGGGGAAGGGAATGCCGACGACATGAGACAAAATGAGAGCAGAACTCAATCCAGTAAAACCTGAAAAGGAAAGAGAGAAGCGCAAACGTCGCCTTCGTCTAACCGAGCGACCCAAAACACGCCAAACAACGGCCCGGGCCACTACGATGAGTATGAATATAAAAATTTCGGAACCATAATTACTGTTATTAAAGCAAAGTAGTAAAGGATACATGGGGAGTGCTCCGCAGGCGCACTGCCGCAGCCCTGCTCTCTCACACCGTGTTGAACAAAAACGCGCCGGCAGATCGGTGTACGAATAGACGCGAAAGGTGAGCTTCAGTTGCTTGCAACCGGTTGTGGCTGCTGATGCTGCTGCTGCTGCTGCTGCTGCTGTTGCTGGAACCTAATTATCATAATAATATTCACTCGATCTTTTCTTCTTGCTCGGCCGAGTTTTTTTTTCAGTTTGGGGTTTGAGCTCATGTCGAACTTTATACTGCCGCTTCCCTACCCTTTTTGTGCGCCCGGATGCTGGGCGCGCGCTGGCCTCTTCTTCGGAGAGTTGATAGCTATTCATTTTGCCCACCATCATCCTTCCCTGGCATTCTTTCGCACTCATTTTGCTACCTTCTCACTTGGATGCTGTAGGTATCGTCCGGGACTTTGCTGCAGATGCGAGCAAACGATGAGACCAATTCTGGCAAGCTTCCGTTTCGACGGATTGGCTTGGCACGCTATCAGATCGGCACAGGGATGTTGTGATACGCGCCTGCCCAAGCTGTTTGCTCGTTAGTCCTGCCCAGCTGTGTAAGTCGATAGCCGCGTGGGGGAAGAGGCACGATTACAAGGCCCCGTGATGTGTGAAGAAAGCTGCCCCTGCACCGAACTCATTCGCTTTGAAATGCTCGCTCTTTGCTCGATCGCCACTTCGCGTGCATGCCAATCATGTGCGCAGAAGCCGGCCACGGCCACAAGGGCACAAGGGCGATCATTTCGCTGTTGCATGGTTGCACCGGCTGCTGCACCGGGCCCAATCCAGCGAGCAGCGATACTTGCTGCGTCATCGCGCAGTGCAAATGAGTGCCAATCGGCTGTCGCCTTACGTTTATGCTGTTTGCTGTGGCGCTCGGCCCGGGCCCACTGACTGCGTGTTTGGTTTGTGCCCTGGTGGCGAGAAGCGAGAGGCGCAGGAAAAGCCTATAATTTCGACGGCTCGATCGCGTCAATTCCGTGCGCTTGATTTATGCTCGCCCTCGTATCGATCATTGTGCCTCCGGCGGGCGATCGACATTTATCGTTCACCTGTGCTCGCATCACTGCCCGGCCCGGTTTCGGTGGCGGATGCTGCCGATCGCGGTGAAAGCAACGAAAGATGAAACCCCATCATCAGAGACCCCAACTGTTGTCACAACGCACCCTCCCAGTGCGAGCTCTGCTATCGCTCGCTCCATGCCAATAAAGTGCCCAACTAGAGTGTGCCCCGAGCCGATCATCAAACGCCGCAAAAGGGCGAAAGAAAAACTCGAGCACTCATACACGCTCCAAACAAAGCCACCAGCAGGGCGCGATCCGCCAGCGGGCAGGCCGCTACTTCCCAGTCCCATCAATCTCGCCGCCCGACGGGTGGTAATCGGATCGGAGCATCTAGCACCGGGGCCCCGGTGCGGACAGCGCAGATGCAATCGGACATGTTTACCTACTTCGCATTATTGCTTTTATGATCGCTTGATTGAGCTCATAAAAATCGAAGTTTTGACCCTGAATATTGGATTCCCAGCTCCAGCAGCAGCGGACAGGAAGCGGAATAGTGAGAAAGCCAACCCCAAACTAACAGCCATAAACAAAACCAACAACGGCACCCTGAGATCTGGTGTTTTCTTTTCTGGTTGGCGATGGCGATCTGATGTGGAACTGTTCAGAAATAAATCTCTACGACACGGTGAGTCCGCCGAGTCTGACGGCGGGCGAGCGGGAATGAAGTTATGACTTCCTTCCTGCATCACTGCTCGGTGTGTCTTCTTCTGGGTAGAGGCGGCTTTGAAGGATTGATGTGGTTTTGCCACCGTCCGATCGGTCCTACGTACCAAGATGACGTTTCCAAGGGTAGACAAGAGCGAAACCATCAGGCCCTTTTGCAGACGTGTATGAGTGTTGTATTGAAGGAAGCAATAACTCGCACACTGCTCTGCAAAAGCCGGAAAACGAAACTCAGAGCCAGAACCATCCCGTAGCCGGACTCGATCGTGCGTAACGAACCGATCCAGTCGGGCTTTACTTTTGGGTACATCCAGAGACTACGAAACTAAAATTTGCGAACCATCGATGGTGGTTTGCATCCGGTGCGACGCCTTCAAAGCACTAATCTCATTTCGGACTCCGGCTACCATAAGAGCATGACCTCAACTCTTCCCAAAGTCGAACACCTTCCCCGACACGAACGAGCTCTAATTTATGGAGCAAAGTCCGACGGCTGTCCAGCGAGCAAATCGATTCCCTCGGGTTCTCATCCATCGAACCTAGCTCCTAGGCTGACAGAGGGGCAGTAAAGCGGAATGTAGGCCATAGAGAGAAACTGGAAGTCAGGCCTAGCTATTGCTACTCCGCGGACGTGTTGAGCGTCCCAAGCCCAGCGGCTCATCAATTACGGACGCAAGCGATTGGGGCTGACCAAAACGCAGCTCTCGCGCACAAGCACAGCACAGCAATTGACGCGTCGCCTAATGACTAACGACGGCGATGCCTGTGGGAATCTCCGGGCGAGGTTCCAGGTCGAACGAATCCGATCCGGGATGAAGTACGCGTCGACCGGGTGCTTCCCGTGCACTAATTTACATGGTTCTCGGTGGACTCGGGCAGCGTGTGTGTGTGTTTTTCATCTCCGTTTTAAACGCAAGCTCCCGCTAATGAAAGCAGAGGCCCCGTTCGTTGCAAGCTGCCCTGTGCCCGGTGTACAAAATGGCCTAATGATAGTTGCGCAAGCCCCCCCGCCTCGGGACAGGAAGACAAGCTTACTGGGCATTTTTGCGCTCATCATCGGTTCGGAGGCTACGGGAGAATACAAATACAAATATCTTCCCATGAATGGTCGGCAAGCAGCGCACAGCCTCATCGTTGCTGTACTGCGTGGACAGAACACCAGAGACACCGGCAATGAAGACATTCTCCAGCAGAGATCCCTCCTTCAGTCTCTTTCGTCGTCTCTACCTCCCTGTCTCTCTCTCTCTCTCTGCTTTGATCAGACCACATGTGAGGCTACCCATCTTCGGACAGATTGGACAACATTGTGCAGATCGTGGTACTTTGCATACGATTACTGTCGATCAAACCACGCGAAAGCACGCGCCCGCCGAACCTCAAGAACCGGTGGTGCGCATGAGCTTCCAGCTTGTTTGCTTTACTTTGTCGAACGTCGAACGCAGCTCGATCGAAGTCACAATCCACACAGAACTGAGCATCCGTCCCGCTGTGCGATGGATTGTGCCCGTTGCTCACAGCACGGGGCATACTGCTACACACCTTGTTTTGTGTGCGGTGTGTTTTCCCCTTTGGAGGTTTGGGTTCATGGCCCGGATTGTTGCAGTTTTCGCCAACATCGCACAAGACACCACGATGACACCGGGCGAAAAGATTGGGGAAAAGAGGTGATTATTTCAGCCTCTGCCGCTCGCACAAAAGCTCATAATGGGTGAGCAATGACCGTTTGCTCGCCTGTTGCCAAGCGGGCAAAACGGGAGTGGTTCCTGTGAGGTTCACACGGGCGGCCGCTACGAAATTTATGACATTTCTAAAGCTTAAAACGTCAAAACATACACCCCAAATCGAGCATTCACCCCTGCACGCCTTTGGCTGAAGCGTTGCTGAAGCGGCATGGAAAGTACGAGGGGGGGGTGGGTAACCAGTTCCCATTAGTACCCAACGCCAGGTGAAGAAACTACACCAAACCGGGCAACCCGAAAGACAAAGGTAAACACAATAAAGGTGGAATTTTTCCCATTACGGTTGTTTAAGATAAAGCTCGAGCGTACGCGCGCCCACGTAACCGGAGCGGACGGCCCGCATTCCGATTGTGAAGCCGCCTCTGTGCGTCCCCTGCCTCTGTCACTATGGGCGGAGAGATGTCAATTTTTAGTTTGATGTCTCACATTAAAGCCGAGCCCGATCAAACCTTGAGCAAATATTGTAACACGCCGTGAAGCAGATAACACAACTCCCCACACACAGCGGAGATCTTATCGCCTGGGAAGGACACACTTTCCTGTCCTGTATACCGTCACACATTTGCGTACGTGTGTGTGTGTTTGTGTGCCTCTTGGAAGTTTATTCGCCTGAGAATTTCAACCAGCAACATCAGGCTCAAGTTACAACCCAGCACAAATCAGCTCCAAATGAACCCCATTTTCTTGCTTAATATTTGCACACACTCTCGCCCGACACAAGACGACGCCCAGCATGAACCCTCTGGTACGTGTTTGCGAATTTAAAAAATCCCTACAAGATCGAAGAGGAGCATATTTAAAGTACGGCCAAAAATCCCTTCAACTAAAGCGTCCAAAAGTGTCCGATGACGGCTTCCGATCAAATATGAAATCGGATACTTGATGGTTCAGGTTTTTTGTTTCGTCCTCTGTTTTCCCCAAAAGGGACTACCGCACGCCCAAGACCAGCGTTCCCGGTACGGTATTGCACTTCCCAGTATTGTCCCAATGAGCCCTTTCCGTGCCGCCGGGAGCATATTTTTGATGGCTGAAACATTCTTGCGGTCGATTTTCCCGGTCTGCAGCACGTTGGCGGTGATGGTAATAGAAGAACACAAGTTGGGAGACTTTTGTCCCGTGGTCGTCTGAAAAAGGTTCCTGAGTCCTTTTTGGAGCGATAAATCAAAGCGTCGTCTAGTTGGGATCCGATCCGATACCACCAACTTCCGGTAATCGTGCCTTTTTTTGTATTTGCTGCACAACTCCCAAACAAAAACGTCCTTTTATACCATTCCACACTTCTAAAGCCGATGACATCCGTTAACGCGTTTCATTAAAATGAGGGGTGGAGGGGGACTTACCCATAAAGCAATCCTGATCGACGACAATCAACCTCCCCATTACATCGATGAATTTTATTTCAATCCTTTTCCGTTCGGGTGTTTCCTCAACCACCCAAGCCTCCTTAACTTTCTTCTTCTTCGTCGGATTACAGAAGCTTCCTAATAATCCATTGGCTAGGGTATTTTAAATTAAAATCCTTCCACTAGAATCCACCCCCTCAGGGCTGGCGCAATGATTGAAAGATTGATTACAAATTCGTTACCATCACCATTAAGCGAAAGGTTTCTTTCAAGGTTTTTTGTTGGGCTTGCTCGTTGCGTCGTACTTTTCCAACCATTCACACAACCACTTCGCAGTGCCACTCGGTGCCGCACGGGACCTTACCGGAATGTGGTTTTGGTCCGTCTCGTCTACTTGTCAGCGCCTACGCGCCATCGCCAAAGCAAAACAACAAAAAACCGTTGCCGTAAAAGACTTTTGAAGAAAGCTCCTACGCGCACTATTCAAGTGGTCCTTGAGTGTCAGGGAGCGCACAAGACGAAACAGGAGCATGCGGAAGAATTCTGGTGCCTGGGGGGAGGCCACCAAATAACAATATCACCCGCTTTCGATCGGGCAGTGGCGTCAGCGTCGTCTGGAGGATGTCGTTTTTTTGCTGTTCTTGCGGCTGTGTGCCGTACTACTGCTGTTGTTTTCGTGGCACATCGTACCTTACCACCAGAGTGCCTAATTCGCTACCGCATAATAGTCGCTGGGTACTGCCGCTTCTGCTGACACTTTTGGTGCCGGTGTAGAGTGTTCGATGAAGGCGAGAGCTGCGAGAAGAGCACTTGCGAATGTCAAACTGTTGATTCGGCGAAGAGGGAAAGGATGGAGGTGCAGCAGTGCTAGCTGAAAGGGTGAAGATGTCCTCAAGTCTCAAATAGACCGCCAGGGAGCAGGACGAGCGACATCCGGCATCTCAATTGTGCCGCGTCTGGGACGCATCATTTTTATTTTTAACTCATCGCTTCACAGTGCGGACGATCGCATCGTGAGCCTTCTTTTTGTCGTTTCAAGTTGCCAAACTGAGCAACGGACGAATAAATAGATCCCCCTGAGCGAAAACCGGAGATGCTGCAGCAGTATCACCCGTTCGTTGCCTCATCGGCGAGAAATTCGGTACCGGGCTCTAGGTGAAGACGATACCCAGAGTCCGTGGAGTGTTTGCCGAGGGCTAGATGCTGGGGTAATTTAATACGAAACTGCTTCAAGAGAGAGACAGAGGATGTTGCTGCATCCCAGCCTAGGTAACTCTACACCGACCGTTCTGTCCGCACGATGAACGGGTTATTGCTTCGTCGTATGGACTATCGGCTTTTGCGACAAACTGACACCAGCCTGGGGAGGGATTTTTTTGCATAAAAATACGCATCTCCTCAACCGCAAGCAAGCAAAGCCAAACTGCACCAGAAAGCCACAAGGGCACGCACCACCACTAGAATGTACCTTTCTGGTTAACACACAAGCACACAAGAAAAAAGCACGAATACCTCCCTTGCGAAGCATAGTTTTATGTTTCCGTCCGTTCGGCTGGAAGCTGGACCGAGAGCAAGTGCCTGAGGGGAGTGTGCGAAAGTAAAGGGCTACGATCATTAATGCGTTAAACCTCGGTGCTTTTTGTAAGCGAGCAGCACCTGACATTGTCCGGTTAATCAGGGCTTTGGTCCCCCCCCGCCCCACCCAAATCCGAGAAGAACGAGCGGCCGGGAGGATCGTGGAAAACCGGAGAGCCATAAAACTGGACCTGTCAGCCTGGAATACAACGGAACAACGGGACATCGGGGGAAGGGGCAGAGGGTCTCCCGGGTACGTAGGATGGGTTTCGCTCTAGTCGTTAATCTTGCGCACTCGCTGTGCTTCCGGAGCGTGTATAAAACTCGCGCAAGTCCGAGAGGCAGACGCAGAGCACGTAATGCGGAAAATGATGAAACAAGCAGGATAAAGGCCGGAATGGCCTGTAAATCGGCTACTTAGATCACGGGGTCCGCATTTCGCGAGCTCCACACCAACCGTGAGGTCGCGAGATTCAACGTGCGCTCGTAAAATGTTATTATCGACTTCCAAGCGAGAACCTGTTCGGCGTCTGTACCACGCGCCCATCCCGGTCGCCGTGCCGCCAGAGCTGGGAAACGTGTGCCCGAGAATGAGATGATAAATAAATCTTAAACACTGCATCTTACGGGGCGGGTGGACGGAAAAGATCCACCGGTTTTTAGCATAGCGAGCGGAGTGCAAAGGGAACCTGCGCTGCACGAGACACACACTTGCCTGCGCCCAAACATGGCTCATATCTGATTCGCATGCAATAAAACGTTGGCCAATCGACTGGAGGAAGGTGCCCACGGAACGGCACCAATGTGGTGGCCAAGCTTTCGACCGGCATTCCATCGATGGGCCGGGGCCGGGCCGCTCTTTTTCACTGGCCAGTGCAGAAGGCAAAATAAAAACCGCACCACAATTACACGATTTGTACGAACCGGGGGCGAATATGCTTAGAATTTCTGTACCTGAAAAGCTGCTTCAAAGAGGTGCGCTCCAGTTTTCCCTGCACTAGCACTGGCATTTGCTCGCTACCTTCTCTTGACTCTTTTGTTTTTCCCTGGCCAGTAGCAAAGAAAGTAGCATAAAAAGGCGCAGAGCGCCCAGTGTCGCTGGAGTGCTCGGTGGGCTCGGTTGTTCGCGGGTACAAACGATAAATAAACATGTACACCCACCGCAACACCACCCAACCAGGCGGCCAAGGTTTCTTCGACTGCTTATCTTATTACTTACCTCCCCCCACTACGAGAAAGACATTCCACCCAGTTAACCGACCGATTTGAATGCTGGAGTTCCGCTGCAGATCACACACCGCCGGGCTGGAGAGCGAGAAAGCAACTCACCGTGAGATTCGTCGTGGAGGTCGATATGGCGGTCGAAATGTAACATATTAACAGCGACAGCATTCAAGCATAGTTTCGTGGACCACTCTTTCTCTCTTGCTCATCCCACCAAAGCCACACACGCGCGGGCGTACGAGGGCGGCCGGCATTTCTTTCGCACTATTTGTACTATTCGCCCGTTTGCCCGAGAAGAAGCCATAAAGCCGCTCACATACCTCCGGGAGGTTGAACGCTCTCGGCTGTGGAGTGCAAAACGCGCAAAACGGGAAAAGAAAGCACGTTGTTTCCATTTTTTTTGTTTTGCCGTTGTCGCTGTTGCTGTTTGGACTCCATCTCGACCGGAGTTATGCTTCGGTGCGCAAAACAAACGCAGACACACTCACACACGTATATCTTCGAATAAGCTCACCTAATCTTATCCGGACTGCGAGAATCCACCCCACAATCACCGAGGATGCTTAGCAATTGCCCTGTAGGCCTCGGAAACGCCACAGGAAGCGCACGTATACGTCCCCCCCTTTCTCCTTTCCCCTCCACCAACCCAGCTTGATTGTTTTCCGATTCGGTTTTCGGATGGCAGTGGGACTGGAATGCGATGAGCGAACGAAAATATCGGAGCACACAACGGCTTATACGAGCGACTGCCGCTGCTGGCACATAGAATTGTGACTTGCTGGATCGTATGTTGAAAGGCAACCAGCCTTCCCCCACAAACCGTGAAACCTTTCCCTTTACAAGGCGAGAAAGAGAGAGAGATCGAGGTCGAATGTTGCCAACCGCAAGGAGGAAAGCCAGGATTAGTCACGCCGTGTTTGGTGGGGCGAGAGCGCGCGAACGCTGCAAAGGAAATACATGCGCTTACCATTTAATTCTATTAATGTCTATCGAAGCATATAATTAAAAAATATTCCAACTGCCCCGCGTTCGCTTCCCATTGAGAGCTGGGATGGATGTGATCGTGTATCGGCTGGATCGGCCATTTTTACCGCATCGATCGATCGATCGATCGTTGGTTCGTTCGCCGCTGGAATAATGGTACCGAGGGGGTTGAACGAAATGTGGCCGTGGCACTGGACGGATACACACAAAAGCTCCCAAAAAGCGAACGAACGAACAGACAACGATCGCGATCGCTAAGCTCTAAACGGTGTTTTTCGTTCACCGTGTGTGTGTGTATGTGTGTGAGTTTTTTTAAGGAGATTTCCGTTCGCGTCTTGCCGTACGGCGCAGATTAAGTCGTGCGTCATGTGCAGTCGCATGAGTTATTGAAGAAGCCGGCTTGGCTAACGTTCTTTTGCCTTAATTTACCCCTGTGATGTCTTCATCTGAGGGTTGGGGGGGGGGGAGCAGCAGCAAAGGGTTTGGGGTGGGTTTTTGGGAACGGAAACCACACTTTGAGCATTTCGACGACAACGTCCCGAAAAAGGAAATCGAAACTGTTCACAATGGGCACATTTGCCAACAAAAAATACCGAGCGAAAGCTTAAAGCTTGATAGAACGACGATCGATTGTTGACCTTGTGTCGCGATCGCGGTTCATCCCACCGGGCGCAGCTTCTTTTCCCCCGTTTCGGACTCGCTGCTCTTTTGGGAGTGCAAAATTTGGCCCCAAAAAGGAAGGCAAACGAATTAAAGGATCCCCCGGACGCCGCTGCACGTTCGCCTTAACTAGTCCGCCCGGCCAGATGAGCCTTTCAGCACAAGCGCCACAAATCATCTTCCAAATCATAAGTGGCCTTCTTGGCTCGCATTATTGCTTCGCCCGTTCACCGTGGCTCCGTTAACAACAGGGCACTAGGGATGAACGCATCGATGATGATGATGATGAGGATGATGAGGATGAAGGATGAAAGAGCCTGCTCGCAACGTCGAAAATTATGTGGTTTAGGCAATAGAATACACACACACACGCACACCAAATCCCAACCAACTGTGGTTCTTGCCTGCGGGCCTCCGAGACTCTCTAGCGTAATTATTTCGTAAGAAACATAAAAGCACTAGCACGAAACCGACCGAAACCGATCGGAGGAAATGGAAAAAGCAAGCCCAAACGGCCCCACCACCGCCACTTGCCTCAGACAGCAGCTGTAAAATGGTTCTCCAATCTCCGTTCAGGTCGAAGCGATGGTACGCCCAGGCTGGAATGTGGATATGGATTTCCTTTCCGTGCCGTGGTTTCCGCCCGGCGCGGCGCACGCACGATCGAGCCTCACAGTGGTTTGGATGGTTTAATTGTTCCAATCGGCACCGGGCCTGCTCCATTAGTGGGCTCTGCCTGCTCCAAACCGCACATCTTGGGCCGGATATTGATTTTTCGAGCCTTTGGCGTGCGTTGCAGCTGCTGCTGTTGCTGCTGCTGCGCACCACCCATCTCTAAGCGCTGCAGCGCACGCCATCATCCCACTTGGTCTACTTTCTTCTGCACCTATGATACCTCCTAAAATGGTTAGGCAACTGTGTGCTCCGCTTTATCGCAAAACCGCCCCAACAGCAGGGTGCAAATCCGTTTAAGGAGCTGGCTGGGGAAGGGATTGTCTCGATCGCAAGTGTCGATTCGCACACAATTGCTCACGAGCAGCCGAACCACCAGCGCCTTATTCGGCGTGCACCAGTTCAGCCCAACTGCGATTAGATCTCGCGCCTCGGGAGTTGTGGTTCCAGGCCCGGGCGACCAACCCCATCCAGGATGATGACGGCTATTGCGGGGACTTGCTTTCCCGCCCAGTGGTTGGAGAAGAACAGGAACGGCATAGAAGTGGATATAAGTGAACGAGATCTCGTCGCGATCGTCGTGCTGGACGGCTTTCCTTGGAGTCCGGTTTCTGAGATCTTTTTTTATATTTATTTCTGCTTCAGCTACGACCACTACACGCTCGACACTTTCGACTGGCGTGATTGATGATTCTAATCTGCTCACTTAAATCTAACATCAAATTAAAATTAATCGTATCACAATAAACATTTATTCGTCGAACGAACAAGCCCGTTCGACGCAAGGGGCTGTTTTTGTGAGGCTGCTTGCGAGCGGTGGTTATGCCACACCATATATAAGTTCCTTCCAGTTCCCGCGATCCCGAACGATCGGACGACGACGGTGAGAACGGGCGAACCCGCTGGAGTGTCTTAGAGTGCCTCAGAGAGGATTTTCGGCTTAGCGTGCTCGCCCGCAACATGACAATTGGATTTTAGCCGTGCAAGGTTTTACGCGAATGACAAAACCCTCCAACGCTAGGTGCGACACCGAGGGCCAGCCACGTCATGATTCGCCAACGCATTAGTGCTTTTGAAAAAAAAACATGTTCCAAGTACCAGCGCCATTTCGGAAGAGCGCACGAGGATTTGTTTTGTGTGTTGTGCTGTTTGTCGTTTTGGCTGCTTTTTTTCCGGCCTTTTCATCGCGCGATCCAACCCCGGGGATGATCGCGAATTGTTTAAACTCGTTCGCGCGAGATTTGATCCTCACTAAGCTCTTCCCCAGCCGCTTCACTTGCAACCCTCAAAGCAAACAAGGGTGCCAATCGTTCAATCGCGACCCGATCTGGCGAGCGATTGGCGTGCACACAGAGTTCCATCATCATCATCATCATAAAAAAAGTAAAATCAACCCAACAACACTCCCAAATAGAGAAAGTTGCGCCCCACGGGAGGGCAGGAAAGGTGATTTTAGGGTGAAATAAAACCTCGACACACACACACGCACATCGTCAGGCATTAGATTCGCTCGGAAATTAGATGATCTCTACCCGAAATTGATGCGCACTAGCCTGCAAAGGGAGCGTAATTTCCCGTGCGACGACCTGAATAACACGTACGTGTTGGTTTATTTTTCTCCCTGCTTTACTTCTATCAGCCAGGAAGAGCATGTTGTGGTAGTTTTGAAATTATTTCATTTCCTTCCCTTACCCACTACGTACGAGCCATGATTTTCCCCCGCCCCAGTTGGCAGCAACATCCAATTAACAGCATACAAGCATACTTTTAACTGAATGATTTGATTTGGATCTCTTTGGCGTTGGCGCACACGCGTTGGGACCGGGAAGGGATAGTGATCGCAGCAGCATTGCAGCATCGCAGAGGCTTCCAATCGTTTGGAAAGAATTTGGTACGAACAGTGGACGAAGAACGAAACGGTTTATTGCGCTCGTTGACTCGGAAATCGCGTCGTAAAGCACCGCGGCGTCTGGCAACGTTTGATAGAACGCTTAGGCTCTATCGGACTGAGAAAGGCGACGAAAGCGACGGCGATGATGGCTTGAACGGAACATGCATGATCAAGCATGGAGTTAGTTAGGAACAGGTAACAACACTATCCGTCTGAGCCTGTGATTGCTTGATTAGTGGCGGTGGTAATTTTAATCGAGATGTTTTTCAACCTCACCCAACGGACCCCCCCGAAAAGCAAAAGTTCACCCCAAAAACTGCAATTTGCGATTCATTCATTCAACAAGCTCGATCGGCGCCCATACCCACGGGTTGCCCAACCCACCGGTTTTACCAAATCACGTGAAAAGTGGCACTTGCTTGCGTCAGTAATTTTCATTATTTTATTCCACCATCCACCCTGCTAAATCCGCCCGATTGCACCGAAAAGAAGGAAAGAAAAAACAAAACCTTCGCGCGGTTCATTTATGATTGCGTGGCGTAAAGGTGCGGCAAGAAGGGGCACCGGCACCAGCCCAGAGATGAAGGTTTGCACAGAGTTGCAATTTAAGTAGCAGTGGTATAAAACAAAACTCAATCCGGCCACACCAAAACAACAACCAGCCGACTTCCAGCCGACTTCATCAATATCAACCTTGGAGAGCGTTTTTTTTGCATTCGGCACGAAACACACTTAAATAGGCCAAAGGCAGGTTTGATATGCGCTTTCCAAAGCATAATTGAGAAAAATACAACACACGCAACAACAAAATAAAAAAAAAACTCCACCGCGAGGGGCCAAATTTGCAACCGAAACAAGTTTGGGTTTGGCGCAACTTTTGGGAGCGCAAGCGGTGCCACTTCCTGCGCGAGTGCCCGAAAATCCGATGAACCATCAATAAATGGTGGAGATTTTTTATCGGAGTTCACTGAACGCAACCGCTCAGTTCCGATGGCGGAACACCCGGTAGAGGGTCCACGAAAACAAAACAGCCTGCGTAAAGCAGGAAGCAGCGAACTATAACCTTTCCCCAGACCTCGGTGCGCGCCATAAAGCTCGGCTCATTAGCGCATGGTATGCAGGCGCGTGTGTTTCCGGTCGAACGGCTGTGCATGTGGTCGTGATAGAGCGCGGCGCGGGAACTTAGGAAACAGTGTCCTGGGTGGCCACCATGAGTTAATTTCCAGAACGAAATGATAATGCCAAAGGCTCTCACTAGTCCGCGCTTGCGAAATGAGGTCCCTCTATGACGTCTTACCCAAATGGAAGCATTAAGCGCCTCTCCAGCAGATTCGAACCATCTACCCAATGCTCAGGAAGGGGACGAAGGATTCTTCGGCTTTTCGGCTATTTCGGGACGTTTCTTTTACCGGCATCCAAACCGGCCTAATTATAGAGACGTGAGGGTGCCCGTTGTCGTTCCGCAACGAGCTGCTTATTATCCATTCGAGTCCTGGGCGCTTCCTTACCTTCCTAACATCGAGCCTCAGCTTCGTATTTTTCTTTTCTTAACATTCACTTTCGGTGCCGCACCACCAACAGAGACATTCGTTTCGTCCGGAGGCGCCTCCCATACGTGCCAGAGCGGTTCCACAAACACTGCTGCTGCTGCTAATGCCGCCGCCTTCGTTTGCGGGTTTTGAGCTTTCGGACCGACCCGGGCCCGGGAATCGATCTAATTACCGGGTTGTGCGCGTCGTCGCAGCACCAAACAAAACCCGGCGGCATTTTTTATTATTTATTTCGGCCGTTCACCCGTGCAGCCCAGGAGAGAAGCATTCCGGTTCGGCTGTGTTGGTCATTTTATGATTGTTCTTGGTTGTACTTTTCTCTCTCTCTCTTTCTTTGGAGGGAAGTGTTGAGCGCCACTGCCGGGGTTTTACTTCCCTTCCGGAGGTCCATGACGATTCCTCGCACGTTAATTGCGATCGTTTCGTTTTTGTTTTTTTAGTTAGGCTCGGTGGAATGCGGTACGGTGTTTGTGATGGCAGGTACAATGCGAGTTAAACCCCTGTGCATGGTCAAGAAGGGGATTGTAGGGTCTAAAATTGAGATATTATTCTAGCATTTAAGAACCATTACGCCGAACGACCGCCTTTACGGACGGTCTAAGTGGGCTCTGGGGACGGAGTCGTAGGGGCAACTTCCGGGCAAAATGCTATCAAATGATATTATTATACGGGCTTGAAACACACGCAGGGCAAACGACTTCCATCTCTATTTCGGAGAAGCAAAGTCCTCCAAAATGCATCTCCCAAAAACCGGAAGGTCGGCCACGTTAATGTGTGGTGAAAGCAGGCCCTTTTGCATTACCTGCTCAATGTCTCAGGATGACTTGCGGATGTAAGATCCATACCGATCCATCCAACAGTCCGATCGCCGGTAGAAAAGCATCACTGCTGCAGGCTGATCGATGAAGAAATAAAGCTAGAAAAACAGCAAAGAGCTCGAAAGCAAATGGGCTTTGATATGCATTTCCTTCTCTTCGTTCCCGCTGCGGTCAAATCACCTTGCCCACGAGGGTGCTCCTTTGCCATCGACCTTTTTTTTCTTCTGTTCTCCGTTTCCTCGATCGTCGGGTCGATTTGGTTTCCGCCCGATTTTAACAGGGCCAAGACGGAGAGGGTTTTGATTTCAAGGTTTTTGTCCTATGCCTTATGAATGGAGAGCATTTTCTCCGCCGCCGCTCGAGGAGGATTGGAATTTGATTGAGTAGCAGCAGCAGCAGCAGCATCAACAGCAGCACAACACAATAAGCAACGAAAGTAATGCAAAGGGAGAAAAACAATCCACACACACTTTACGAATACAAAATATTGAATGGCAACGAATACACGGGACGAGCGAGTAAGAGTAATGCACCACCATCTCCGCCACTGCTGGGATGGTTGCAACCGCAGCACCAGCAAACAAAACATTGCCAGCCAGCCATAGGGCGTATCGTAAGAAAAGAGGAAACAACAAAACCATGCACAAAGCAAAGCCCACGGGAGAGTGAGTGTTTGAGGATGAGTTTCCTATTTTCTATCCGATTGTGATCGGTTCGTCAGCGATGAAGATGTTTGCAAGGAGGAAGATGTTGGCAGGCGATCGCCGCTCGAAAGTCCGCTGTCTGTAGCGAATATCGCTACTAGCGTGAGCCCCAGGTAGCAACCAGAGCAGAACCGCTACCGTGCACACCATCATTTCGATCCGATTGAACGGGTCCCGGGGAAGAAACAAACAGTCTGACATGGTTTTAGCTGCTGCTGCTGCTTCCATATCGCGCCTTTTGTAGACTAAACGGAACTCTCGTTTGATCACTCTCACGACATGCACGCGTGCGATTGAGATGCATAATTTTATAGGCAACATGGCCGTTTTGGCTTTTACGATCTGTTTGGTAATTCAACGCCGCAAACAGAACGGTCTCAGGCTATTTATGTAAGCAATCTTTAAAAACAGATTGCACCAGTGCCGCAACCATGGCCAAATGTACCTTCAGTGGTTGCTTTTTTTTGTTGGTTAGTCATTTGCGGCAACTTTATGATTTATTGTCAACCAGCGCCGAGCTTCTGCGTGTCCAAAACGTCTATTCCCATGGGAAATGAACAAAAAAAACTGGAGGGAGCTGGCCAGTTCCTATTTCCATCCGCGCGATACATTTAAAGTGCAGCATTATTTGTACATCTCTTTGCGCCAGGTGGTGCTCGGTTGCGGTGCGAACATTATCCGCAAAGAGCTTACCATTTAAGCTGGGGTCCCCCCGTACGCCAGTTCTTCATTCGCACGACCCCCACCCGACCCAATGCACTTGATGGATGCGAATTCAGCGTTGCAAACGCGCGGCATAATCATCTTCCGGGGGGATCCAGTAGGTGGCTGGTAGTGCCCGAGCATGCCGTGGGGTAACTCATCAAGGGTTGCAGAAGTCGGCCACTCCGGTGGAACGCAAACTGAAAGCAACTCTTTTCTTCAGCGAAGGTTGTGGCATGGAGTTGGAGAGAGAAGAAAAAAAGCGCCGTGTTGATGATGTTCTGCCGACGGTGGCAGCGATGGTGGTGATGTATTTATTTGCTACTTTGTCCCGATGAGAGGATAGTGCCTCTGCACTTGCTTTTTTTTGTCCTGCTTTATGGTTCGTTGTTTGCTGTCCCCTGTGCAGTGCAGTCGCTACACATTCCATTCATTTGCTGCGAACTTCAGCCGTTTGGGAAACACCATTCGCATTTTACAACAATTTCCCGAGCTTTTCACGGACTGTGTGTCCCCTCTTCTTGTGGGTTCCGGTTCTCGCAGCATAAATCCGCACTAAAAGTCACTTGGCGGAAGCCGGCAGTAGGAAAAAATAGGGGAGAGATTGGAAACCTCTTCCAAGGTGTTTGTGTTCGTACCCGTCTGCCACCGAATAAAACCGACACAAATCGTACGGTGTCTAGGGCTCGGGAGAAATAATCATAAAAAACCAACTCCCCTAGCTTTAGCTCAAGGGGGCTAGGGGAGAAGGGTGTGCCACACTATAACGAAAGATATTAACGAGAAAACAAAGCAAAGCCCCGACTGCATTTAGCACCCGGGCGATCCACTTTTCATCGGTGCCAGCCCTTTTGCACCAGCGCCAGATTTGGATGTGAAGAAAGCCCTTCCCAGGGGGGGGGGTGTAAACAGAGGGAAATGGCTGCAAACATGGAATGGAATCCGAAAAGAGGTCAGTTCGGGAAAATCCCATACCCTAACCGTCTCATCCAGCTAGCTTTCCCTGGTACATCGTGTGAGCTAACAGCAACCAAAAACGAACAAACACACTGAAAACGAATCTAATAATAAACAACATCTGAATGATTGGTTAATTTTCTCATTTGTCTTCCTGCTTTTTGCCTTTTTTTGTGTTTGCTCCCAGCCCGCCGGCGTTTCCGCGCGCGACAGTTTGGAAGTAGCGAGGCGCTCGAGTAAGAATCGTGAGCTAAAATCCCGTCGACGGTCTCCTTAAGCAGCAACCGAAAATCCCGACCAATCGTTGATCATTTTCCACTTGTTCGACGATCCATCCCGCGTTTGCGTTGGACGCGATGATGCCGCGCGATCGGTAGACCACCAACCAAGTGAAACAATTTGTAAGCCAACTGCACCGGACGTTACCAGCCGCGGAGCACACGGTTAGAGACGGTCGCGCGTACGTGGCGTTTGCCTCTTCCCGGTGCTCCATTGGATCGATTCGGTCGGTTCGTTGTGGTTTTTAAATATTCATTGTTTCTACTTCCTACGGTGATCGTAGTCAGTCGAGCGACTCAAATTATGTTTGCTATTGATTGATTTTGGTGTGCCTCACCGCAGGTGGAAAATTACAATTTGTGGCTTGGACGCTTACACAACAGCGGCAGCAAGTGCTCTTAGATGTGTTCTGCCAGACGAAAAGGGCGAAAAACTACATCACCTCAACACCGCTAAGTATATTTGCAAATAACTTAACAAACAGAGCAAATATCAAGCGTACTTTAGTTGTAGCCGCGCATTTGCCGCAAAGTGTAGCATCCGCACGAAAAAGGAAAGTTAATTAGACGAATTAAACGTGCCGAGAGAGGAAGCTGCGATCGTGTTGTTCGCTTTGTCCGTATCACACGCCATGCTCCTAATCGCCGTCGTTCGGAATTCAATGTGCCAATTATTCGGGGCCACGATCCAGCCGGATGGTTTCGGGAACGCTCGCGGCCACCATTAGGTGATGTTCCATCCGCCGGCTCACCGTTATACCGATTTCCTCCGATCAGCCGGCCAACGGAGTACGAACTTTCGGTGTACGAAGCAGCAGCAGGAGAAGATAAGAAGGAAGCGGAGAACCATCAGACAAGAAAAGAAAGGCCCTGCAGCATGGACGAAATCTTTCATCCATATATTTTGGTCAATCAACCTGCCGTGGACTTCCCGTTTTTCTTAGCACCCAGTTTCGGTGTCGAAACGAACGGCTCGGATTCAATCTCTGTTTTCGCCCCCTTTCGCCCATTTCTCACAGCCGCGCGCTGAGGATCGTCCGGATATTGCCGGAAATTAATTCAGTTCTCAGCCGGCTAATGATGGGAAGCCGCGGGACAATCCGCGAATTCTGCACCCATAAAATATGTCAATGAGTAACGGGCATCCGTGTGCCCGTGTGAAAGGCCCACCATTTTGGAGAGTGGGTTGGTCTCGGGACCCACCCAACCCCGAGGACAGCATCAGAACGACGACGTTACCTTAACCGCGGTAATGTTGAAGTTGTCTGGAGCAAACCCTACGAGCTTGACTACTTGCTCTCGGACTTTCGGCGAAGTGTTCCCGGAGTTGGAAAGTTTAAGAATTCCAGCACGTGTGGACATTGTGAGAACGCGAAGGTGCGCCACGCGACGGGAAACAACGCTCAAACCCATTCGTGTGACAGTTCGGGGCAATGCCTTGGTACGGGTGCAATCGACAACCACTAATTTATCGTCCCGATCGGCTCTTTTACGCAGACCACCAGCCGCGTGTCTGTATTCCCGTTGCTCTACGAGCCGGGACACACCATCCCGAGGAGCTTAGAGGGGTATGCTTTTATCGCCGCCACTCGATCGATCGCCACATTGCGATGGGCATGTACCGGGCATGTCTCTTCTAACTTTCCATGCTTGTGCCATGTTTTCTGGAGTACGTGCGCGCGCCCCTGCGTCCCTTTTTGTCGGCTTATCGCGCGACACCGATCGTATGCAGAGTACGGTCGCTTTCCAAGCGCACCGAACAGGAAACCTGGGAATGCAGCACACGGCGTTCCCGGGGCCCGAACGTCTCTTCCGCGCCGCCCGAGCAGCACATTTCTTGGAAGACAAACAAGGTCTCACCTCTTTCATATCCCTTCACGACAGCGCGCATAATCTTTTCGGTACCTTCGAGCGGGGCGATGGCGATTGCTGCGGTGCCAGCAAGGCTCGACGAGCGCCTACGCAAGAAATTCCACCTCACGGACGGGTCCCGAACCACGGGCCAACGTTCCGGAAAGGAAGGGCGCACAAAACAGAAAGCAAGCCGGGCAGGAAAAATGTCTTTCCATATCAGCTATTCGGGAAAGCAAACCGAGAGCAAAAGCAATCGTAGCAATAAGAGCGTGCGCGGTGCCGCCCGGTTGGTGAATGCAGTTCGCGCCGGGAATGGGCTTGTTTATTAAAACGTCGTTACAACACCCCCTGTGGCCTCACCGAACCGCGCTTCTTCGCCCGTGGTGATCATGTCGCTCGGCCACGGGCAAAGAGTGAACTGATCGCGCGCCTACGCAAAACCCATCACCACACACACACACGCGTGACAAGCCGAAGAAGGTGTGTACATCACCCCAAACAAACGCGGAGGCCCACGCCGATGCGCCAAGACCCTCTGCGATCTGGCATCTGTGGCCCGCGTGTCCCGGTGAGAGTACGTGGTGGTGAATTATTGTTTCGCCATATTCAGAGCCCTGAACTCAAGAACCAATAATTGGCGAGGCGAAAGCATTACTCATCACGATCGCATTACAAGCAACCAAGCGCGGAGACGTCGTCTGGTACCGCAGTGCCAGATGAGCTCTACTCTTCCTGGTTGCGGCTGGCAGAGCTCTAGTTTGGCGTAGGAGAACTATTGAATTGATTTAAACTAAATCCACTGTAACCGGTGCGAACCGGGCGGCCCTAGACCATCATCCAGCTGCAGCAGCATTCCTTCACACAACACGATGGGAGGAAAAACCAATCAATAATCCACCGAACCGAAAGCTCATTGGCCGGGGAATCGGGTCTGCCACTACTGTGACGAATCCATAATAACTAAACCCGTGGCCGCGCTAGGGGACAAGCGCTTTTATTTGATCACAAAACCAATTCTCACGCTCGCGCCGCTCCGATGTGTTTGTGAGGCTTATGTAAAAGGGGAGGAAAAATTAAGTAGTTCATCTTGAACCGTTCATCTTTGCTGCCCGCCTGCTAATGACAGCATTTAGAGGCCAGCAAATGGGGAAGAAAAACACAGTAATAACTGTTCAGGTTGGTGCATCTCCGCTCCCTCCTCCGCTGGAGGTCGTTGGCGGGTCGGAATCTAATTAATCGGAAGAGCGGTGCAAAAAAAAAAATGGAACGTCCACCTCCGAGCGCCAAACTCAATTTCGATCCAGACCCGTTCGCGATCGTCGTTCGCGTTTTTGTGTTGGGCAACTTCGTTTTCGTCTTCGCCCCTGCACATACCGACCGCTTGTCAACAGAAAGGCCTGCTCGCGCGCGCGCACACGATGCAGTCCCGTAAAGTTGATTTAATTAAGCCGATTGCCACCTCCTCCTGCTCCGCGGACGGTTGGGAAGTGCAGGGAACAGCGCGCGATCGCTCCAATGCACTCCCTCTCTGACTTTCGCGGCCTGCGTTAGAGAGCTGTACTGCGATCGGGAGAACGCATCGCCGGGTGGGATGCGATTTACCTACCCAACCCTTCGCCTTTTTTTTTTTTTTTTTGTTGCTTGCTTAGCCGATCTCATTCCGAGCGCATTGGTACCGTTAGCAATTGCTATTCGCAATGGAAAACAGGGGACGAGTTAGGAGTTTAGCGCACCGTTAGTAGCCGATGGCCGCCACCGCCGCCGCTGCTGCTGCCACGGTCGCTGCCAGGTGTATTGGGCCATCAACAGCCGCACTCGATCGAACGATCGCGCAGCCATTCACCCGGGGGCTTTGGGTTGGCCGGCGAGCGTGGCGCTCGCTGGGAAAGTAACGAGCCGCGTTCGAAGCTTAGCTCGGCATCGGCATCGTACGGGTGATGATGGTGATTAAGCGGTGCAGCCTAAAAGGCACGGCTTCGCTCGTTTGCATCAGCCGAACGGTGCAAGTGCAACCGGCCGATGCTTTCCATTTCGTTGCACCCAGCACCATCTCCGGCACCCCCTTTGGGTGGTGTGCTCCGGTTAGAAAGAGGATCCGTACCACACTCACACTCACTGGACCGTGGGGATGGTAGGGGGTAAGTGAGGGAAAAGGGGTAGTGCAGAGTTGACGCGCATCTCTCTGCAGTCTCTAATTGCCATTGTAGCAGCAGCAACCATTGGCTGCCCTGAAACCCTACGCCGTCCGATCGTTCACCCGTGTACCGTCAGTGCCACTCGCAGACGACGAACCCCTCAGACCATGAAATTGGCAGCCGAAAAGGACAGCCGATGGCGCTTTTCCCACCATTCTCGTTACGTTTCGCTTGCCAGCTTCCGGTAAGCCACCGGCTCAACGACAACCTCCTGCTGCCAGCTAACGTAAACGATCAGCACCTGCCGGCGAGCAGGGAAGACGCTACAGTTTCAACGCGGATGCATTTCGTTCCGTTCCGCCAAGTGGACACGTCAGCGTGCTTCACGGAAAGCTTCCAAACCACCGCCGTGCACCAAACCGACACTAATTGCGCTTCTTCGTCGCTTTCTTCTTGCCTTTGCAGGTGACGCTTCCTGCTACTTCCCGTTCGAGTTCCAGGGCGGCTACATCACGCAGAACACGGTCACGCCGGAGGGTGCGGTACGGTACAGCCGCGTCAACATCACCGAGAACGCGATCCCACTGTGGGGCATGTGTCACAAGCGGCGCGACAACAACGTCATCCTGATGACCGGCTCGGAGGAGGCGAGCTGCTATCGCTGCTTTCACCTGAAGCTCGTGTCGAAGAACGTGCTGCGAGTGCTGGCCGCCGACAAGGACTACCTCTCCAAGTGTCACACCAACGAGGAGAAAGCGCTCGCCTCCTGTCTGTCCGATGACGATCTGCTGAACGAGGCGAAAAATACCGAAATCATCCTTTACAGTAAGTCCACCACTGCCAGGCTTCAGCTTAGTCTCCTCAGATCGTTGGATCAAGATTTTAATCCCTTTCCCTCTTTCTCTTGCTGCTCCCGTTACAGAATTCCACGAGTGGGACGGTGCAGAGGTACGCCAGGAGTACTGCCCCATCCA
The DNA here is from genome assembly GCF_016920715.1 of Anopheles arabiensis. NCBI lineage: Eukaryota > Metazoa > Arthropoda > Insecta > Diptera > Culicidae > Anopheles > Anopheles arabiensis. The sequence continues at coordinate 49,229,731 of NC_053517.1, forward strand.
CGGCCGGTATCGCATGACGTACAGCGTCGATAGCAGCGACACAGCGGACGCCATCGAGTGTGATTCGGTCGAATCGGAGGTTGACAACTGTCCGTCCGGATCGGCGTTGAACTTGCGCTTCCGCAACTGCGCCTTCCCCGACCGGGAGGTAACGTTCGAATGTCTCGGACACTGGCGCGGCTTCGGCAATCGCAACTATCTCGCGCTGCTCAGCACGGGCAATGAGTCGCACCTGGGGCCCAAGTATCGGTGCGCCACCTACACCGAGAACCCGAAGACGGGCGAAATCGAGATCTCGTTCAGTCGCGACTCGACCTGCCGCGCCATCGAGCGTCAGTACGTGCGCCATCCAAACTCCCGGTACACGAACGGCAACGGCATCGGAAGCGAGTACCATCACGAGGTCCTCACGCTTCGCCCAATCCCGCTCGAGTTCGGTCCAGTCATACAGTACTGCAGGTAGGTCGTCTAGTGCAATCACTCATCCGTCAGCTAATAGGTAGAGCTCAACGAATCAACTAATGTGAATTTTGTTGTGCAATTTATTCTGCAGCTTTCCCAGCTGGCTAATCGGGCGCTGGGAGCACGTGGTCGTCAATCAGAACCAGCTCATCTACAAAGACCACAACACCTTCAAGACGTACACGATGAAGTGCGTCAAGAACTACACCAACCACGACTCGAACAAGTACATCGTCTACAGCCAAACGCAATGGTAATTATTTCCACCGTTCACTCGCTCACTCTCCCCGAAGAGGGGAGAAGTTAATTGCAATCTTCTCTGGAAGAGATGGGAAAATCAGTCATCGAGGCTTGCGAAACTAAATTAATTATCAAAATAGATGCTTCATTATTTCAAGCCGAAAAGCTGCTTTTTCTTTTCCCGGACCTTTCCCTAGTTCCTCCCTTTCCATCGTCTGCCTTCATTACACTTGCCGCTGTGATCGGCAAACGCTCGATCGCTTACGTTCCCCTTGGGGCTAAACTCCATTAGCAGCATCCCGCCTCAGGTGCGGTGGTGTGGCCTAGTAGTACACAAAAAAGTAGCATCAAATTACCACCTCCGTTCATTACACGCACCTCATTTCCTTTCATTCGAAACCACCCCACGAAAAACCAGTGAAAGTACACGATCGTTTCGCAAGCCCCTTCGCCCTCGCCGCTTTTGTTGTTTGCTTGCCTTTGTAAAGCGAACGGCATTGTGCATCGAACCAGCTGACGCAGCCGGCCCACGTTACTAATTCTCGCCCGTTACTAATCATTTTGCTTTCCTGCCTCTCTCTTTCTCTTCCACAGTGGCGAGGAGATGTACCAGTGTTTGAAAATCGAACGGCGCGATACGAATGTGTTCGAGTTCCAGATAAGCAGCCGCCAGTCGGCCAACTACACTGCCACGATCTGTAACGATTTCTACTTCAACGACGACCGGTGGCTGACGCAGGGCCGGCTAGACAGCAACGACATCGTCTCGCCCTGCCCCATCATCGGCGAGTTCTCCGGCATCATCCCGGACGATGAGGGTCTGTGCGCGAAGCTGTCGTCCGAGTGCGAGTCCCAGGACATCATGTACTACCAGATCTCGGCCTGCGATTACGCGAACGAAGTGTATGAAGGTAAGTGGAATTTTTGGAAGATCTGGAATTGATGGAACACAGCAATACTAACAGCGACTTCCCTATTTGTCAACAGAACGCGAATACCGGTGTCTTGGCCAGTGGACACATCGGAACATCGTGTACACGTACACCCAGCGACGGGACGTCGGCACGTACGAGTGCTTCGTCGGCACGATGCTGTCCGATCGGCAGATCTTCATCAAGGAGGCGGGCGAACACTGCCAGCGTGACGTCAATCCGCACCGGTTCGGCATGGAGCTGAACAAGGTCGCGCACTGTACGCCACCTCAGGTGTTCAAGTCGCCCGGCCGGCCCACGCACAAGTACTCCGAGGTTCCGCAGCCGACCCAGCGACCAGGGCTGCCGGTGAATGGCGGTGGTGCCGGCGGGCACTCGGGCGTACTCGCTGGCACCAGCGGCAATCACTTCCACCAAAGTTCCTCGCCGTCCGCGGTGCCCAACTCGACACCTGCTCCAGCGTCGAGCGTCCCCACCGGATACGCCGATGGTGGCCAGCGCGGCGGAAGCAGCAGTAGTGACGATGGCAGCAGCAGCAGCAGTAGCAGCGGCAACAGCAACGGCGGTAGCAGCGGTGGAGGAGCTGCCGGCGAAAACAACTATCCTCCGTATAAGACTAATTCCAAACACGAACCGGCCTCGGTAAAACCGGGCACCGTCGGCTCCACGGCCGCACATGTACAGTCGCACTATACCTATTTATTGTTAGCAACGTTTATCTGTGTTATCCTAGGTTGTAAGAATATTAGCTGTTAAAACCAATTACCAATTGTACACAAAAGACAAAAATTAAAAAAATGAACATCGTCCTATCAAAAATCAAACATGGTCTTTAGACTCTCCTCGGTGATGGATCCTCATCCGAAAGGCTATTCCGCAACGGCATATGCAGTAGCTGGAGGTGTGGGACCAGACTCGAAGTAAGCCCGGTACTGCTGCATACCACTCTCGTTAATCTCCTGAAAGTCCGCCATGGTTGCCTTGCAGCCCTCGTACCACGCCGAAATTGCCGGATACTTGCTCAGGTCATGCTGGACCACCTCGAGGGACGTCACCGTCGACACCAGACTGTAGTCCGCCAGCGTAATGTTCGGTCCGGCGGCGTACGGATTATTGATAAGATATCCATTCAGCACTGCCAGTGCTTCTTCCAACTTTTCAAGCTTCTCGCCGCCGGGCGTGGCACCCTCAAAGTATAACGGATAGTAGTAATCCTCCAACCGAGTACCAAGCGTGCCGTGATCGAAGAACAATCGCTGATTAATGATGGCCCGTGTCTTGGCATCCTTCGGATACAGACGACTGTTGGTGCGTCCGTACTTGTCGACCAGGTACACCAGTATGGCACGTGACTCCCACATCGTTAAATCGTTGTCCACAAGCGTCGGTACGCAATGGAATGGATTAAGCTGAAAAAATGATGAAATGGTTCATTGCGTGCTCTCACTCACGGTTTACACAGCTCGTAGTTTGCTCCACTTACCACAGTAAACGTGGGTCGCAGTTGTTCATCCTTCATTAGATCAACGAATTGCAGGTTCAGGTTCAGCTTCAGAGCCTTTGCTACCAGCATCACCGAACGGCAGTAGGGCGAGGCGGGATGGTAGTAAAAATCCATCTTCACAAATCACAAGATACACTACACGTCCAGCAAAGATTCCAACAAGACTGCATGCACAGGCGACAGCCTTACCGGCTGGCGTACGGTAGTGGATCGCCAGAATCTTATCGCACAGGATTTACAAACGATGACACGTCGATATCGATTACGTACAAAGTTAGATAAAAGAAATACCTCGAAAACCCTGAACGGCGACTGCCACACGGGTCAGCTGTGATAGAGTTTCATGTATGTGTTAGCCTTTGCTGTTTTCCTGCTCCATCCATTTTTGGAACATTGTAACGGCACGCTGTGTCAGGTCGGTGTAACCCGCAATCACTTCCTTGCACCGCTCGTACCACCGCCGAACAGCGGCATATGGCGAGAGCTCAAACTTCAGCACCACCAGCATGGAAACGGTGCACACGAGCGAATAGTCCGCCACAGTAAGACAATCCCCGGCCACGAAGGCACTGTGCTGCAGAATGCCATCCAGCACGGCAACCGCTTCGATCAGCTTTTGGCGATCGGTCTCTACCGGTGTGGCCCGTTCCAGCACGACCGGGCTGTAGTACACAAAGATACACTTGTACAGTGTGCCGCACTCGAACAGCAATCGCTGGTTGACGATGGCCCGACGCAGCGGATCGGGCGGATAGTAGGTGGTTCCGGCCGGTGCGTACTGCTCTGCCAGGTAGATCAGAATGGCGCCTGGCTCGCAGATGGCCACACCATCGACGACCAGCGTCGGTACCGTGTGCTGTGGGTTGATCTTCTTGAACGCCGGGTTCACATAATCCTTCCGGTGCACGTCCAGACTGATCAGGTTGAACTTTAGCTGCAGTGCCTCACCGAGCAACAGTATGGCACGCGATGGCGGTGACAGGATGTTGTAATACAGATCCATGCGTCGTAGGAAGATAAAACCGAACCCACAGAAACCTCGCACGCCTTATTTATAGGGCAATGGTGGCCAACTAGCGGGCGGATGATGGATTATTGCTGGGCTTGTTATTAGAGGCTACCGTTATTAGCAATTGTATGGCATGTAATTTCGGCGAGCTGTACAGATAGCGGCTGTAGCACGCCGGTGTTACAGTGCATGTAGCATTTGTGTAACTTTTATGCTGAAAAAATCTACTACTTTACGGCCAAAATATCAAATAATCAAACTGCGAAGGACGGCTAAATTCATTTGAAGGCAAATCTCAGAAGTTAAAAATATTCCCAATTTTATTCCATTAGTTGTAATCTACCCATTTCTACGAGTTGATTTGCTTTATGTACATCAGTCCCCCGGACCTAGTTCAATTTCCGGCAGTACCGAATCAAAATCAATCAGTGGTGCGTTATCTCCACATATTCCGCGATAATGATTTCTCTGCCGTTTGTTTGTTTCTCTTGTCCTCTGTATGCTTTTTTCACTCAACCATTAGAAAACTGCTCAACAAGCACGAGATAGAATGTACACCGGGGACGCCACTTCACATTGATGAGTTCACAGTCACCAAGATAGGTCCCGGTTTTTTATGTTAAATTTTGTGACCGCTAAGTCATCACCCATGTAGCGTGTTCGTTAGGTTGCACAGTATTAGTGAGATAACTCATCACGAAACATGTCTTCAAATCAAGATTCGGGCCTGACAAAACGTTTCGCCAAGCATTAGTCAGACTGGGGCAGCCGGCGCTTTCGGTCATTGTGCGAAAATGGAGCTCTACAGCGATATCGTTTCACCGCCCTGTCAAAATGTGCTCCTGGTGGCTAAGAAGTTAGGCATTGCGCTTAACATCAAGAAGACAAACATTATGGATGCAGCGGACGTAGCTGAGTTGACAAAGGTAACCAATTGCCCTCTGCTGAAAGTTACAATAATCAATCAGTGAACTAATGATCACCGATCTTCATTCAAGGTCAATCCGCAACATTTGATCCCAACGTTCGTGGAGGACGACGGGCATGTGATCTGGGAGTCGTACGCAATTGCCATTTACCTGGTGGAAAAGTACGGCCAAGATGATGCCCTCTATCCAAAAGATCCCAAAGTGCGATCCATTGTAAATCAGCGTCTGTTTTTTGATATCGGAACGCTGTACAAAAACATTCTAGCCAACATTGACGTCCTGATCGAGAAGCAGCAACCTTCGGCCGAATTACGCGGAAAGCTGGAGCAAGCACTTGATCTTACGGAGAAGTTTGTTACCGAGTGTCGTTTTGTTGCTGCCGATCATCTTACGCTAGCTGACATCTTTATGCTTGGAAGCATTACTGCCCTGGAATGGTTTAGGTACGATTTGGAGCGTTATCCCGGCATTCGAGGATGGGTTGAGAGAGTAACGGCCCAATTCCCCGATTATTCCGATTTTCACAAGGAGATAAGGGAAGCCACTAAGCAGTACGTTGCAACGCACTGTCCGCATTTGGAATATTAGAGTTTGTCCCTTTTACAACATAAATACTCAAACATGATATTTGCAGTTTCAACAGTTCACAAATAAATGAGCAAAGACAAACAAATGTGAGCACTTATACTCTTTTTTAATCGGTTCATAACAATAGAAAGAAGCTAAAACGATGGAAACATAATAATTCTAACTAGGCCATTTGCAGTTCTGGCAATCTATTTTCTACACAATCACTCGGTCAGCTATCTATGTAATTAGGCAAAAAATCGATAACACGTCCGATTAAAACATGTCGATAGATTACAGACTGATAAAATAAATTGATAAAACAAATCTGTGTAACTGATATGACAGGCAAAAAACACAACTATTTGGCACAACCTAGGTAATGGATTTAGGGCAGTGCATGAAAAACTTTAGGGTAAAATGAGATAAAAACTGTGCAAATGAAAATAAAAATAGGGAGTCAATTTATTTTGGTAAACTTTGCATCACCTCTATGCATCTTTGTTTTACCTCTATCTTTAAATATCAAAGCTGCTTAAGAAACCTTTACTGTGCTCTGGTTAGGCCTTGAATATGCTAGCATCATTTGGAATCCTCCCACTATCGATGGCTGTTCGAGAATTGAAAGCATTCAGCGCCTCTTTACCAGGATTGCTTTTCGTCGTTTGTTTGGTGCTGCCTCATTGCTTCCCTATGAATCGCGATTGCAGTTATTTGGTCTTAACTCCACCAAGTGTTTTATTGGTGGCCTTTTAGTTTCAGTTACTGATGCTGATGCAGATTTACTCTCGTCTATCATGCTGTATGTTCCCTCTCATTCTCTTAGTCCACGTGATCCTATGTCAATTGAGACACGTCATACACTATATACTTTCAATGATCCTGTTCTATCCTATTTCAAGTTGTCTAGCCACTTACTATCTTTTGATTTCGACTCCTCTCTTAACTGTTTCCGTAATCGTCTTATTTCTTCTAATTTCTCTAATTCTTCTTCTCAGTTTTCTTTTACTCTCTTTTTGTCTCAAAGTTTATGATAGTCTCTATGCGCTCTACCTGTGTTTTTTCTCTTTTTTTCGTTAGGTCAGGCTTAGTTTAGTTAGGCCTAGTATCTTATGAATGATTTTTTTGTTATATATAAGTTTAAACAATCCGTTATTTAGCCTAGATGGCGGATATTGTGTTTAAAGGCCGGGGGACATTGTCCGTACTCGCTAGTGTAATTTCGATTTTCACTAGCGCATCTGGCGGTGGCTGGTGGAAACTTTTTTTGATCATCGAGAAAATGGTCATGCCGTATCTAAAAAATAAGTAGTTTTCCATCGTTTTTTGTCATGAAAATGGATGCAATGCGTGCAGAATATGTGCATCTATCTTATACAAAACTTTTCTCGTCCGAACTAAGTTAAAAACACAGAAAAATAACATATTTTCTACAGCCGCTCCAAATTGTTTGGTAAAATGCTTCGGCCAGCCGCCGCCAGATGCGCTAGTGAAAATTGAAATTACACTAGCGAGTACGGGCAATGTCCTCCGGCCATTTGAATATTTGAATTTTTAAATGATTTTTAAAATTCAGTCAAAAGGCAGTTTATCTTGAATTTGTCAATTGATGTGACAAATTGGTACAATTTTCCCAAAGAATGGTCAAATGAGAAAGATAAATAGTTATTGTTTAATAAATTTGTGTAGAAATTTTGGTTATTTCTGTCTTTTTAGCGATTACACACATTTAACAAGAATAAAGAGACGGTCTCGTGGTACAGTCGTCAACTCGAACGACTCAATAACATGCCCGTCTCATGGGTTCAAACCTAGAATGGACCGTCCCCCGTAGCAATGATTGACTATCCGGCTGCGTGGTAATGAATTAAGTCTCAAATGCCTGTATAGACCGGCATGTCCGCGTAGAACATTACGCCAAATAAAAGAAGAAGTAGAAACAAAAATACAGGTAATCTCAGAGATACCCGATACCTCTGACACGCGGATTCGGAGTTACGGGGTTTTCTAAATTTGACAGTTCTTTGAGATAATTACTGGTGTGGCACATGAGTTGTCTAAAATAATTTGGTAAATCGTATTATTCAGCCGGAATAATGTCAAATAATTAAATAAGAAAGTAAATCCACCACATACAAAATTGCATGAAACTTAACTAATTTTTGGCTGGAAATGGCGTGATTCGACTTACGCGGAAATTTAAGATACGTGGTTTCTTGTCGGTCCGCATTAATAGCGAATCGCGGGGAAGTCATATACAATTTATTTTGCATTTAAAAATTGATGGACAACATTGTACGGATTTGTCATAAGAACTGTCAAAATTGAAAATTTGCTTTACTCTGGGAAATACTGTATCTCCTTCATCTAACGACCGTAACGTAATTTATGGAAACACCACATACAAACAAATAAACATAGCATCTTTCATCCTTTCTTTTGTTCACAATTTAAGTGTATTACAAAACTCGCTTCAGACACCAACCATTAGATTGTTTGTGTATTAAATAAAGCTAGTTTACGCTTTGCTTGTTATAATAAAATGTGAAAATTGATCTCATTTGGTTTCCTATTCGTACGAAGACATTTTGCCAAGCGTTACGAAGCGTTATTGTAGCAACGTACAATGGGCGCAATGGTAACGCACGTGCAATAATCACACTGGTCGTTTTTTATATGCGCACTTGCTACATAAAACACATAAACAGTACGATTTACAACCAGATGTAAAATGTAATGTTCTAAAAAAAGGAATGAACTGTTTCTGATAACCCTCAGACACATTACACACGTTTTTAATTTGTTGATCCGATGATTTGAATAAACATGGAAAGCATACAATCTGACCTAACGTCCTTTTGTTTGCAACCTATGTTCGGTACAAGTTATGCGTGTGTAGTGGTGAACGCTTGACAGCATCATGGTCGCGTCAGTTTGTTGGAAAAGTGGTGCGTCGCGTCGTAAAGCATTTTATGACCCGCAAACTAGAGCAGGAAGAGGTGCAATCGTGTTTCAATGTAAAGCAGAATTTGGTTCTGTGCATAAACCCTGCTCATTAGCTTAATTTTGTTCCTTTGCAAGCGGAACAGATCGCGAATCGGTTGCGCCTTAAAACGTCCAGCATACAAGGGGCCAGATTGTTCGCCATTTCGCCAGCTTGTAGGCATCGCTGTGTTTGCCTTCTTTTGTGTGCAATCAGTGTTTGGTGCAAGTTCACTTGGGGTTCCGCTGTACCGGGCGCATACCATTCCCAAAGCGGTACGGGGTAAATCTGTAACAATAATCGACACAACAGCCGGAAACAGCCTTCAACCCGAAACCATGGCGGTGGAATGGCGACGCGATGCCACGGAACAGCTCATACAGTCGTACAAGAAGCATCCGGTCCTGTACGATATGCGCCATCCGCGCTACTACAACAAGACCTTCCGCGGCAAGGCTCTGTCGGAAATCGTGGACGATGTGCAGCAGGTGCGACCGGACACATCGATGAAGGACGTGCTGCGCAAGATACAGACCATGCGAACCCAGTTCGGCCAGGAGCTGACGAAGACGCGCCGCCACTCGATGAACGGTTCCATGTACCAGCCGACGGTCTGGTGGTACGAGAGCCTTAGCTTCCTGCAGAACCACATCAAGCACCGCAGCGTGGACGCCGTGCCCACCATGGAGAACGACGGCTGGAAGTCCGAGCACGACGATAGCAGCTCATACAATGTATCGATCGTCCGCAACCGTGGTGACAGCGGATCGCCGAGCGAGATTAACAACGTCGAATACGAGCACTCGACGGACGGGATGGAGTACGAGACGGAGGTCCACTACGAAATCAATTCGATCGACATGAAGGACATCAAGGCGCTTGAGCTGAAGCCGATCGTCTCCGCGTCGGTTTCGGCGGGTAGCAAGCGCGACGCGCGCTATTTGGATCGCTCGGACCGGAAGGTAGCGCGCACATCCCAAGTAAGCTTGAAGGATGCAAAAATCGTAAATCACCACTCGCCCACGCCCGAGCCGGTGCCGGCGGAGCCGTCCACTGCAACGGTGGTGGAGCTGAAGCCCGTTGCCTCCATGTCCGACAACATCGCCTTTCCGACCGTTTCGCTTTCGAATGCGCGCCATGTGAGCCTGGGCAATTTCGTAGCGTCACAGATGGCCTGCATCAAGGACGATTTCCAGTTCTACGAGACGCAGATGGAAATCTTAAACATCATCAATCGGGGCATTCTTCGCCAGCTGGCAGTGGACAAGAAGAACGCCCGAATTGCCGAGGAAGCTGGCAAAGAAAAGCGGGATGGCCGAGAATAGAGATAATTAGGGACAGCAAGCAGCAGACGAATCTTACGTTTTACTACCGTTAACATTACCCACTGCGAGGATATAGCAAGTTTTGTTTATAGATCGCCTATCAAGAACTATTTACAGATCCGTAACTTTAGCTGAACATTAAACATGGGACGTTCATAAATCCTTATTTTGGATTTTTGTACAGTAACAGTATGGTGTATTTTTGTTTTTTTTTCAATAAAGGAATATTCTGATAGTATCACAATCGGTTTCAAATGATAAATCTTTTTTCGTTGGATCGTCTGATGGAAGGTTGTGAGGAGCGGAGGTATCGCCCGGCTCTGTTCAGATGCTTGGTGGAGATAGGTTTGAAAATAGGACGAATAATGTGGCCTCAACCACAATGGGTCAAGGACCGGCTCAGTTCCCAGCACCATTCTTTTCTTCTGCGCCAATCCTCTCCTGATAGGCTTCCCACAGTCGGTCGCGGTAGATGCGGGCAGTTTCCGACGGCGTTTTGGAGGAGAGAATCCCACGCCCCACGACACAGATGTCCGCGCCACGTTCCTTAACGACCCTCTCCGGGCTGTCGTACAGCTGGCCGAGTCCGTCGACGCCTTCCTCCAGCTTGACGCCGGGCGTTAGCTGCAGCAAGCCGGGTGGTGCAACCAAATCCTTGCTCTGGCAGACGATCCCTGCCACAAAGTCGGTGTCCATTTCCGTCGCTATCTTCATCGTTGCCGACGAATACTTCTCGTCGGTCAGTGCACCCTCCGTGCTCATTTCGGCCAGCAGAAAGACACCGCGCGACGCCAGCGGCCGTTCCGCGTTGATCGCCGATTTCAGCCCCTTCAGTATGCCCTGGCCGGGCAGGGCGTGTACCGTCACCAGATCGGCCCAGTCGGCGATCCGGTGCAGGCCACCGGCGTACTGCTGTGCGACCGTGTTGCCGATGTCCGCAAACTTGCGGTCCTCCATCAGCAGAAAGTTGTGCTGCCGGGCGAGGGACTGCAGCGAGCGCACAAACTGCTCGCTAAAGTCGCTGACAATGTCGCAATGCGTTTTCAACAGACAGATGTAGGGACCGACCGCGTCGGCCAGGTTCAGAATGTCTTCGCTGTTGGTCATATCGGCGGCCAGACAGAGCGTGGTCTTCTTCGCGGCCATCAGCTTCAGCAGGTCCTTCGCCAGCGGACACTTGGCCAGGTCGGCCCGGGCTTCGAAGCTCATCCGGGTGCGGCTTAGCTCGTTCACCACCGTCGTTCCGTTCTTCACGAACGATCCGTCGCTGCGGATCTGGCACGCCTCGATGTACTTGGCCACCGCCTTTACCGTGCTCTCCTCGACGCGTTTCGTCTCCAGCATGACCTGCATCAGGTAGGACAGCGTGAACAGCGAGTGCATTCGAACGCCACGCTCTTCCGTGTTCTGCGCACCGCCCTGCTCGCGATCAACCACAACGATCGCGTCCGTCACGACCAATCCTACAAAGGAAATTGTTTAAATACAATTGTTTACACCGTTCGGCACGTTGGTTTTGGCGTGGACCAAAGAAAAACACAAAACACTCACCCTCTGACCGGAGGTCATCCACCGTCTCCAAGATGCTCGAGCCCGACGTGACCACATCCTCAATGATGAGACACTTGTCCCCGGCATCGAACTTGCCCTCGACCAGCTTCTTCGTACCGTACTTCTTCTGCTCCTTGCGCCGTATCAGCATCGGTTTATTGGCCTTAATTGAAATCAGCGTTGCTACGGGCAGTGCTGTGTAGGGCACACCGCACAGATGGGTTCCAGACGTGTTCAGCTTGTTATCGACGATGAACTCCTGCAGCATATCGGCCAGAGTGTCCTATGGATGGGAAGCAACACCGAAAAAAAAGTTGTAGAACCTAAACCGGTTAAACCAATTGGCGCCACGCAGCAGCAGCAGCAAACACTTACCATCACATCCGGGTGGCTTACAATCACACGCAGATCGAAGTAAACCGGCGAGTTTATGCCCACCTTCATCTTAAAATCGCCAAACTTGAACGCGTTTATGTCGTACAGCTTGGTCGCCAATTCTTTGCGCTTCGCATCGCTCAACATTTTCACCGCTTTACTTTACACTTCCTTGGGAGAATTAACGAACTGCTTGCTAATACACTCGCCGCACGTGGTTTCTGACAAAATGTGCCAAGTGTGCTTTTCTGATGACTCTTGCTATAAGCGTCACTGGAGGATGGCAGTGCGGTGGTGGTGGTGGAGATACCGGTGCACTGGGGTTTTTTTTACGACGGTTGATCTTTATCACTACAGCACACAGTCTCACAAATACAACTCAAAATGTGTGTAATTCTTGTTTGTTTAGCATGGACCCGGATGACAGGGAATACAGATTTTGCTGGTTCTTTCAGCCAACGACAGTGATGGAATGAATGTCAAGACGATTGTAGTACGCCCATAGATCTCCATAGCGACGCGGTAGGACAGGATTGTCCAACTTAACGTGAAACAAATCGATTTGTTTCGCTTGCAACAAAAACGTTCCCGCAACTTTTACATAGACCCGGCCCTTAGCGCAAAACGTGTTCTATATTAAACCGTTCAAAAGATGAACATTTTATCCAACTTGTGACCGTGACTGTAACATAAAAAATTCGTATTACTCGAAAAACAAACATACAGGCATTACAAGAATAATTCCCATCAAATAAAATGTGCCTACCCTGTATGCCGTAACAACGCACAAATACAACCTTTTTCGATTTCAATTCACACACACTATCGCGCTTCGGACGCATTGGTGGCACGTGGACGCACCACGAGCCTGTGGCCCACCCCGTATCGTATGCGCGGCATATGGAATGGAAATCGAGTGTAATAAATCCAGAGCGGCATCTACGGCACAGGCGGCGATGAAATGTTTATCTAACCAAGGTGTACTGTAAGCAACATATTATGCATATTCTCAATTCCAAACGCATTTCCAATCTCTTCGTGGATAATGTAAATCATTCTAAATATCTAATACATTGATGTTTGCGGAAGGAAATTTCAGACGTGGTATTATATCGTTCATTTGACGTTTCAAACCATTCTACAAGGTCTTTTGACCCCGGAAACCTAAAGCATCACACGCTCACTAATGCGTAACAGGTTAAACCAGTTCGGATAAAGCTCATCCAGCACATGGTCGTTTTTGGTGGATGAGCAACACAACTCTAAATTTAACATAAAACAAATGCGTTATAAAACAAACATTTAACTTGTTGCCATAATTTCTTTCCTTTCTGGTCGAATAAATGTTTGTTCTTCACGTTACTCCAAAATCAATTACATTAGTTTTCAAACGGCACTAGCAATATTGTTTAAGTTACCCCAATCTAAATGCTTTTTTATTTTACACTTTGTGAAATAACCGAATGTCGTTCACTTTTCAAACAACTTTTCAGTTTTTTTTTGTTTATTTTGGCGACATTACAGCAGTATCCTCCCCAGCCCTGCTGCAAATTAACCTACCCTTACTTTGTTTAAATTAGCTTGATGTTTCAATCGGCGACATGTGTTGTATATTTTCCTATTTAGTGCACTAATCGTGTCCTCTCTCTCTCTCTCTCTCTTTCTCTTAGTCAGTACAAAATTATCACTATCGACATGTTGGGTGACGCACAAGTGCATTGTTATATCAACTTACTTAATTAAACGCTACCACACGATATCACAGACAAAGTCGCAATGTGTTTTTGACTTAAGTGTACGATTTAGATTGCATCACTCCCTTCCGAAACATCGTCCGGGGATCTTGGTTTGAAGGTTAGTTTCTCAATGTTGAGCTTCTAAAATCGCTTAATAGCGAAGAGGCAGCACAAATCAAACGGTTACCCTGCACCGGGTATCTCATCAGCATCATGAAATGAGCGATTCATCCATCGTTGTTCACTTCTTATCACAATATGTAGGCACAATCAATTGCCTCAATAAAACGTGATTATGAAGGATGTTGCAGTGTGTTTGTAGAATTTGTTTAAAGATTAAACACGTGTGCTTATAGATCAATGTGACTAAAGACTAAACCGGTACAGATGGGGGAAACTATAACGCAATTTTAACGTTGCGTTCGCAGTAAATATCAAACAAGAAGATCAAATAAAGATAAAGTGCATCACTGCTCGCCTCACAATATAGACAACACAGAGGAAGGTGTTAAAAAAGCAAATGTTGCGATAATAATGCTGCACTGCAGCATCCTGCTTCGAAACGCTTTTTGCATTCATCCACATCATGTAGACAAAATCGGTGCTAGAATCGCATCGCAATCGCATAAAGCTAAAAATGGTCACATTTTCCCCATCCACAGGTGAAAAAGATATGAAGAAATGAAAGAACGTAACTACTTACTCATCCCTATGCTCCGTCTGCGTCACCATGGAATCTAAGTTCCACGTCACCTTCGCTTGCACCTCTCGCCGTTTCATTGTGTTATTCTGGTTACCAGTTTGATTATCACCCCCAGTGGGCGTGTATCTTCTTCTCTGATTAGCAGCACTACCTTCAGCGTTCATCGATTCTCTTACTTCACTAGTGTTACCATTTGCTACCGTTAAAGATCGCTGCTGATCGTCCGTCCCCGCTGTCCCGGGCTCTACAGGCTCGCGCATTTGCTGGCGCGTAATGAAGCCAACGGCAGTGGCTTTACCGAAATTATACGTACCTCGCTTATTGGGACCTGCCCCCATTGCCGGCTTTCGTTCCGGTGTGGCTCCATCCTGTCCACTGCCGTCCGCGCCGGCAGGCGGCCGTCGCTTTGGACTTTTCGTGGCATTTTTCATCTGCTGAGCATTTTCGTAGTATCGGATTAGCTCGTAATTATCGTTGTTTTCCTCCTTGAAATAGCTCGGTTTGGTAAACTTGTACCCGTTGGACAGAGAAGGGACAGCGCCACTCGCATTCTCCGTTTCTTCGTCCTCGTTGTAGTAGGGCCTAAAGATTGGTTCCCGCGAGCAGTCCGCCAGCGCATGGTAGCTATGAGAGAGCAGGCGCGGAAACCGACTGATCCAGTACTGGGTGAATTGGTGCGGTATCGTCCCGAGCGCACTTTGCATGGACGGGGTTAGCTCGTGATAGTGATGTTTCTACAAAAGTGGGAAAGAATAAATAAAAGTTGAGCGATTTTTCTATAATACACAATTCCCTCGTTACGTACCTTATTCCTTAGTGCACGCAAAAGATCCCGCACGCTGTACCCCTGGTAGCCACGGAACTTTCTTAAATCGGCTGTAATTTCGGCATCCAGATATCGGCTCCAGTCCTCACGCACTACAAAGCGTGCGTTTTTCTCCAGCGATCGCAGCGGTTCGGTCATCACTTCCAGCTTTTCTACCCGGTCGCTGACGTCCTGCAGGAACGCGAGTATTCGGCCGTTGTTCCAGAACAGCGGATGCCTGGAGACGGCTTTGGCGGAGGGTCGCTTGCCCGGTTCCGACCGTATCATATCGGTGACCAGCTCTTCGGCCAGTATCGTGCGGCAGTCGGGTTGTGAGTTTTCTCTCCGCAGCATGCCGAGATCGAACTCGTCGGACAGGATGTTTGCCTGCCGCTTCAGATTGTCGCCAAAGGGATGAAATCCGTCCGATAGCACGTAGTAAAAAACGCAGCCGAGCGAAAAGATGTCCACCGAGGTGGTCGCCCGCTGGCCACGCTGCATTTCCGGCGCGATCCAACCGTCCGTACCGGTCACACCGGACCGGCGGGAGAAGCTCGCCTTGCCGTAGTTGAGCTTTTTGCATAGGCCAAAGTCGGATATCATCGCCCGGACGCGCTGCCTGTTGTCGGGCAGCGAGAGCAGAATGTTCTGCGGCTTAATGTCCCGGTGCACAATGCTGAGCGAATGCAGATGCATCAGCCCGCTCGTCGCCTGCCTGAGGATGTCTAGGGCGGATATTTTCTTGCGCAGCAGCCCCACCGTTACCGTGTTGGCGGCGACCACCGTCGAGGTGCCCTTACCGTCCACGTAGTCTTGCAGCGTCGCCGCACACAGCTCCACCGCGATGTACCGGAACTGGCGATCTTGCTCGGTACAGAAGTACCGCACCACATTCTCATGCGCATCGCTCTCGCGCAACAGCGTCACTTCACGGTCCGCCAGGGTGAAACAGCCGGGCAGGATGCGCTTCACCGCCACCTCGCGCTTCTCGAACATCCCCCGAAACACGAACGTTCCTTCGCAGCCCTTCCCCAGCACATTCTGCGTGTTGAAGTTGATCTTGCCCACGCGCATCTCGCCGTCGCCGAAATCCATCGGCTCGCTATAGCTACCGCTGCCGCTTCCTCCACTCCCGCCCGAACTTCTGTTCGAGTTGCTCGTTTGCGAACCTTGCTGGCTCTGCTCCTTCAGCGCTTTCATCTGAAGATTGATATAGTAAAAGCCGAAGACAACCAAGCCGAACAGCGTGATGAGCAGAATCGTGGGCAGCTTGTTCGGCTGTGCGTCGAGCCACAGTTTGGTGTCCATATAGAACCGGCTGAACAACGCTCTTATAAAGTCTGTGCTGCCCTGCAGCTTCATCGAGTTCGTTTCGTTCGTTTCTCCATATTCGAGCTCATGCTCTCCGTCGTCGTCGTCGTCGTCGTCCGTCGGTACGCCGATAGTACTTTGGGGGCGTTTGGGTGTTTTCAGCTTGGGTAAAGCTACTCCCGGCGGTCCACCGACCAGCATGGTGGATAGTTCGTGATGCTTCCACAAACCTTTCCCCATCGAGGCTGGACCACTTGGCGCGATATCCAGCTTTATGCTATCGTCCGTCTTTGGCGTCTGGTAGTGGCCCAGTATTATAATGTTTTCATTCTTCCCTCCAAGGCGACTGGCTTTCGAAATGAGCCCTCGCCCAGGCGCATCATCTTGATTGTTTTCACTCAATGCAGCAGACGACGAGGGTGACGATGCCGGACGTCTCTTTAGCGGACCACCCAACAAATTGATCGACGGTTCCGAGGGCAGTGTGGCGGTGTTTTTGTCTACCAGCGATGGTATGGCGTACAAATTGTTGCCAGCTTCGCCAATGTACACGGTTTCACTAAAAAGATGGAGCTAAGTTATACCAAACGAGCATTGTTATACGCTGCAACGTGTCCAGCAACACTTACAATAGTTTCATGTCGTCAAAATTGCCGCTCTCGGCTCTTTCATTTATCTCCTGCAGCACCTCGTCGGACACGGTCTGAAACGGCACGCTCAGCAGTCCCTCCGAACCGAGCAGAAAAACGGCTACCACCGGGCTGGAAAGATCCTTCTGCCACATCGGTGTCCCTTTGTTCTGCTCAAACGTGGCCGTCAACCCGGACGAGCTGCTGGTAAGGTGTAGGAACTCTGTAAAGGGATTGAGAAAACAAATTATCTCAGTTTTCAGTTTATTCAATATACCACTGAGCCGTATATTTTTAACTTTTTTTTCATATTCAAATAACCTGTAATTAGTAAACCAAGAATTAGCAGAATAAATGTTGCCTGGTTCATTTAATTTGGTTTTGTAATATTATGAAAATTATTCAGAAACATATAAAAAAAACCCCCGATGAAAAAATGGTTTCATTTCGACAAGCCATTGTGAGCAACAGTACATCTGTGTTTACGCCCCAAAAGATCGATAATAAAGCAATTCAAAATTCATTATGGGAATATATCCACCCCTACCGTTATAAGTAATTGATAAACGCCATTTGCTGCGCCGGCCAAACAGCGAACCTCCATTTCGTGCAAGTAAAAGTGATAAAAGTAGAACAAAAGTAAATGCTTTCATCCGTTAAATGAGCGACTATCGAAACAGCGACACAAACACCAGCGATCGTCGTGCTTCGAGATATTTCTAACGCACATTTCATCGGCGTATGCCACGATGCCCCGATAATGCTGGCATAATTCCACCGCACATTGCCCATTATTGACGCGTGGCTTATGCTCGGGGTGGTTTACACTCCGCGCCGTGAAAAATCCCCGGTACAGTACAATAAAAACACAAAATTCGAGAACACAGCCTGATAAGATGGCAGGTAGGAGCAGCGCGAACCGAACGCGCTTGTGTTTTAGATGCCGGAACAGGCGTTATCGGTCGATAATGGCATCGGAACTTTGTTCGCTTTCGAGAACCTTGCCGAAAAAGCGTCTGTATGCACTTTCCATTCAGCAAACACTACTACCACTCACCGTACTCTTTGGTCAGCTCCGGTGCCATCGAATGGGCCGAATAGTCAAAAAACGTCACATTCCACGGCTTGCTGTTCCGATCGGTAGCGAGACTGTCGTACATCATGACGGTGTACTGCGTGCGGCCCAGATACACTGCGCGGGACGTCGCCCAGCCAATCGAGTCCGTGCCGTCGGCGTCTTTGGACGCTGCTTGCGGTGGCGCTCCCCCAAACCCGAGCACCTTCTCCCGCTGGCCCGTCTTGGGATCGATCAGGAACCAGACGTCGCTCTTCTTGCCGGAGTACAGGATGCCATCGCTTGACCGGCACGGTGCACTGGCCACCAGCTGGGGGATGGTGTACGGGAGCTTTTTCAGGCCACCCTCGAGCCCATTCATACGATACAGGCTTCCGTCGCGCGGATCGGGCAGATAGTGGGCAGACGTGTCGGACGGCGCAGGCACACGGATCGCCGGCTCGTCTGCGATGGACCAGCGCGTTTCTCCCGTCAGTGGATCGATCGCGGTCAGGCCCCCGCCGAGGGTGGAAAACACGAGCATCGTCTCTTCATCCTTCGCAACGGCTGTGCAGTCCTGCAAATAAGAAAAAAGTGCCTTTAAAAACTGATTTGCCACAAACAGAACGCTGACTGAAGAGAAAATGCTAATGTTTTGATGAAAAAAAGCCTACTTGGCTAGTTACACGTTGACCTTGCGCCTCATCCGTAGCAGCGATTTTAATCTGAACATGTGTAAAATCATCACGTTTGTTATTTTTGCTTCATTTCGCTTGCACTGCCGACATGGGGCGAAGTTTAGAGTGATTTAAAATCCATTTAGTTGGACTTGCGGTTGGCAATTTGGTCATACAGAGACAAAAGTACATTATTATCGTGTAATTTTCTAGAACAATTTTTCCTACAACTTTGTAATCCCGGCAAAATTCATGATTGAACGTCAAGCCCATGATGCCGGTAAGCGCATATGTGTGCACAAGTGTGCTTGACACAGCTGTGGCACAGAAATACGTACAGGGCGTGTTGGGAATTCTTCTACTTCTACCAGCTACCCTACATTACACTACTTCTTCCAGTTTAATATTACGTTTCAACTTATACATTCTGCCGGTACGACGATTGAACGAAATGACTCATCCGAAAGTGCGTTCACGATTCGGCACTATGCAATCGTGGCACTAGTTTTATCATCTCGCCGTACGAAAACGAATCTTTATGATGCTCCAGCCACTACGCCATAGAAGATTGCGTTTTCGGTGCCAACACGGCAACATCAACTCTTAATCTAGAAGCACGGCAAAGCGCAGTCAATCCGCCGGGTTTGTCTGCGTTATCATCGAGCAGTGTGCCTTGGAAATACCCGACTTGTTGGATTGTTCGGAGATGGGGTCGGTGGTGCTTACCTGCTGCTGAGACAACGAGGAGGGAGACGCAATTTTTTCTTCCGCCGTGGATCCACCAGCCGCCACCAGCAGAAGCAACACACACACTTGCACCTTCCCGTACATGTTGTTTTCTCGCTCTGCCGCTGTCGTATTCTGTTGTATTGTAAGCACTTGGTTTTCTAGATTCTACTAAAAAATTGGACGCTTTACAGTGACCTTTGGTTTTACAGTTTTCTATGCGTTCGCACGGTGGAAAAATGAAGTCAGTTTTGTTTTGCCTTTGCATAGGCAGCAGGAAAATAAAGTTGGTCAAAATAATAACACTCTCTCCAAGTTTAGAGGCAAAGTACTCGTTCTTCCATTGTTTTCGAGGAAATGTTTCAAGGGCGGCGTTACATGGGCGGCTAGCTGGCCTTTTGTCCCACATTCACACACATTCCCGGGGCAGCACAGTGCGCAATGCAACAAACCACTTTCACGTCAAAACATGCACAATAGAATTTTCGCGAATCATAGTGGCCTGCGTTGTTTGTATCGGACGGCTTGTATTCGCGCACATTGCATCATCCCGCACACAACACAGCACTTTGTATTCGTTGTTCCATACTTTCACAAGCCCGCACACGCACAACCTACGTAAAACGGTCGGTCTACACTCGCGACGATTCTGGAGGGTGTCTATTCATGTTCACGGAATAACTGCGTCTTTAAGGGCTTTCGTCTAGCTGTGCCCAACGCACCCAACAGCACGGGAGAATCAAACGGTATGAGTTGGTTTGCTGTTTTGTTGGCTGACACTTCGATGTGTAGATTTTAGTGATGGGCGGGACGACCTGAACTAGTGATGGGTCATACGACTCCACAAATGGATCGACCCGGAGTCTGGTGCGGCTAGGCCGGAATCGATTTCGATCCGTGGGTGCAACGAGTTCGATATTTTCAGTAGGTTCAGCATAGCATATGCGACTCCGACCCGTGGTTGGAAGGATCTCGTTATGTTCATACGAGTTCGGTAAGGTCGTACGAGTTCGACTAAGGCCTACTGAACTCGTATGAACCCACTGAACTCGTATGAACCCACTGAACTCGTATGAACCTAATGAACTCGTTGCACCAACGGGTCGGACTTGCATATATTTTGCTGAACCTACTGAACCTTCCGAACCTACTGGAATCAAAATTACGACCCAGTTCGCTCCGGTTCACATTTTGATGACTCCGACTCGGTAGGTTCGGGTCGACCCCCCCCATCACTAACCCGTACCTACATAAACGACCCGGAGTCGTGCAGGTCGAGGGTACAAATAGGATCAGTAGGTTCAAAATTCCGGTAGATGCAAAAAAGCATAAGCGACTCCCGTTGGTGCAGCGACTTCAATAGGTTCAATACTCGACCCGAACTCGCTGCACCAATGGTTCGGAGTCGCTTATGGATTTTTACACCCAGTGGCGGATTAAGACGAGTGGAAGCCCTAATCGGTCACACAAATGTAAGCTTGGTTGAAGCGTCTAGTAGGGAAATGTTCTCAATCAGAGAAGGATTGAGTAGAAATTGTACTTGCAAGCGTTGTGTGGGTTCCATTTTTGGAGCCCCTCAAGACCATGGGGCCCCATGCGGCCGCTTAGTTTGCTTAGCGCTTAATCCGCCCCTGCTCGCCGACTCCAACCTAGCGCACCCGCTGCACCGACGGGTCGGAATCGATTCCGACTGGCTCGCACCCAACTCCGGATCGGATTGTGACATGAATCCTATGACTCACCACTACTAGATTTGTTGTTCTGTTGCAAGGAATGTTTATATTTTCTGATCTTTTACCAAGCACCGAGTTAGCTTGGACGAAGAAACATGGATTCGATTTAGGTTCATTTTTATCATATTATTTTAATTTTGCGCATCGTTCTTTCCATCTGTAATTAATTAACTTTTCTCTTCCGAGACACAGTTTTTCGCATTTTATTCGTATGGATAATTTTGTGCCTGGGAATTCGCTCCGATTTCAACTCCTTAGCGTTGCAGTGTAAACACACATTTCGCCCCACGCGCTGTCAAATTTCGTTGTGGGTTGTTCTCGCTGGGGTGAGGGGGTGGAAACTATGTTGATGTTGTTGTTTTCCCACTCGCTTGTTGCCGGCTAAAATGTTGCTTCGAAAACTGAGCACATTTGGCGGTGCAGCCAAAACGTTTGCCAAGGTAGTGCCGAGCAACCTGAAAGGTAAAAGTAAAAGTTCCCAAGAATGGCTTACCAGACAGCTGCGCGATCCGTACGTGGAGCGGGCAAAGATGATGAACTACAGGTACGGCGGGGATGGAAAAAGCAGAGCCTTTTGCGGATGAAGCTCGGTTTGTAATCGCAATCGCTTTCCCCTTAGATGTCGAAGTGCATTCAAGCTGCTGGAGATAGATAATAAATATGGGCTCGTGAAACCGGGCCACACGGTGATCGATTGTGGTGCATCGCCCGGCTCCTGGACGCAGATTGCCGTAAAGCAGTCGAACGCGGACGGAGGCCTGCCAGGCAAGCCCAAGGGCATGGTCGTGGGTGTAGATCTGCTCCAAATATACCCAATAGAGGTAAGGCGGCCCATAAAGACAGGGGCACCGATGTAACGTTACAACTAGCTGACAATTTCCCTCCCGTAGCATGCGATTCTTTTCGGCAATAGTGACTTTTTGCGCAAGGAAACGCAGGACAAGATAAGGGCCAGTCTCGGCGAACGACGGGTCGACTGTGTCCTCTCCGACATGGCACCTAATGCGTCCGGCATACGAGCGCTGGACCAGGAAAACATAACGACCCTTTGCTACGCCGTGCTGCGGTTTGCGATCCTAATGTCCACGCCGAACGCGTCCCTGCTAATGAAGGTGTGGGATAACGGGGACGTGCCCAAGCTGGAGAAAAGCATACTGGAGTACTACAAAACAGTGAAGCGAGTGAAGCCACGGGCGAGCCGGGACGATTCGGCGGAGAATTTCATCCTAGCCCGTGGCTTCGTTGGCATCGAGCGGTGAGGTGATGTGGCAATAAATAGTTATTTGCGGTTGTATAAAAACGGACCAGTCATTCTACAGTGAAAACAGTAAATTCGTAATCGTTTAAAAAAACACCAAATTATTTCCAAATTATTTACATTTACTGTTCGAAAAAATCCAACATTAATGCACATGTGTAGCAGAAAGCGCTCCTATCGGGGTAAAACATGAGCACAGGCGCATCGCACGGAGGAAGGATATTTGCACGCGTTTCGAAGCATTTCCCTATTTCCCCTCCAAAAGATGGCTACGCTCGTATATGCAGAGCGCGCTCGCCCGTAGTCCCGGGTAGGGCAGGGGGTGGGCTAGATGGAGGCGCCCGGGCGGCGGTTGCGACGGGCGGTCTGACGACGATGCTGCACGCGCGCAAGTGTGTATGTGACAGCATTGTAAAACTTCACACAGACGATGCGCGTATCGCCGCAGCATAAGTTTTCGGTTGCACGGCGGCGGCGGCAGCAGCAGCAACAGCAGCAGTCGCTCTGGGTTAGTTTTTCCTCTGTCTCTGTCTGTGTTTTTTCCCGTCACGCAGGCACTTGTGCGGTCTCCATTCTGATTCCACCCCAGACAGTGCTAGTGGGTTGAGTGTTTGGTTACGGCGTTGTCTGGTGGCGATATTTGCGACTGTTGTGAGAAGACATTTATTCCACTACCTAGCACCAACCATCGCCGACGAAAACACCCGGAACGGAAAGCAATCACAAACAATACCGAAAATCGCTGTGGCTGACGACATATTTGTGTGCAGTTGGGACGCCTGTGACGCCATCCGGACAAATGTGGTAACATTCGATTGCCGTTTTTTCCACAGTACCCAGGAATAGTGTATCACTAGACGGATTGCTGCGATTGTGTGCGTGTGTGTGTTTGTTCAGTTTATTTTGGATGTGCGTTACGCGTCACAATCGCGTTCCCTTTGGTTGCCATTGGTTTTCCCACACGACACAACTTGCTGAAGAGAAAACACATTCCCCGTGTACACCACCCTGTGTCGCCGCATTCGGGGGTGGTTGGTGATTTTTTGCCTTTGCCTTTCCGTTGTTCAACGACGCACTCGCGAGACGGAGGTGAAACATTGTGAACAGAGTGAAAAATCATTCCTACCGAGGGGGAACCCGTAACTGGTGCTAGCTCTCCCCCTAGTGTGTGTTACTACCGGACACCACCCCCTTAGCTGTACGAGACGCCATTACGGTGCGGTGCTACCTACTAACCGCTCTGTATCTGCTTGAGTGTGTATGTGTGTGTGCGTGTATATGTAGTAGTGTGCGTTTGTGGAGCTATTGTTGTAGAGCAGCGATTACGGAGGAGCGGCCAGAGCCGCCTGTCCCAGGCCGGAACGAGCTGCGATTGAAACGATCCGCTCGTGATGAACTTCTCGGCATTCGGTGGACCTTTTTCGGGCATCCATCAGTTTGCGGCCAAATTTGGCAGCAATGATGGAGCGTTCACCAGCACCAACAGTCCCGGAAGTAATGGGTCGGCGGGACTGGGTGCAGCAGCCGCCGGCAACGGTGTGGGTGGCGTGGCGACGTCGGCCGGTGGCAATATGCAGCAACAGCAGCAGCAGCAGCAGCAGCAAGACCTGAACCGGTACCACGGTGCCACCAATGGAAACCATTTCAATCAGAATGCTACCTCAAGTAAGTGATTTTTCGTAAAAATGTATTAATTTGATTTATGGGATTTTTTGTGGTGGTGTTGGTGGTGGATATATATGACCCGACGATACACACACCGCACGCATTGTGCATTGTGTGCTAGGGTAGCGGTGAATGTGTCAGCGTGGTGTAATGTGTGGAACTAGGGGGTGGAAACATTAATGCTCGATCTGTGCTGTGGAATAGGGGAAAATCGTAGTGGCGAGACGGCACGATGGTTGTGTTTGATTTTGCTGGGCTCCTAATTGCCGGCGGACGGAGATATCGGGTAGTCGAGAGTGAGACGGAGCAACCCGTAGCATGGAATGGAGCATAGTAACCGCTGTGTCTGCAATGGATGGCGGCAACATATTCCGGAGGGGATCGAAGATAGCTAGGGGGATTAATACAGTGAGCGACTGATTTTAGCGAGCATTGGAAGACACTGCAAGCAGTAGGCAAACGTTGACATAAAGTGTTTTTTAAATATCAGATTTTTGATATTCGGTATATTTTCCACAACACAAAACATAAGGATTTTACAAAAAAAAATCTCTATGTTTCCATACAATTACATTCAATTATTTGTCCTTGTTCGATGTTGATGATCTTTATTGAAAGGAAAAAAACATGAAAAAGTCATTTAAATTTACTTTGAATGATGCTATCATCATGGTTCTCTAGTAAGATTTTTAATTTGTACGATATGAATAAAAAAGTGTACCAAATACGCTAAAAATGCTTTGTAAATACAGTGCTGGCACTCTTAAGTCTGAAACCTGATTTTGCTTATGAATTACAACAGATTAGTGATGGGTAATGTTGGTAAAAATCCGGAGTCGACTCCGATCTGACTCCGATAAATTCGGAATCGATTCGGGAAGGTAGGTCCACGCTGCAATATCCGGAGTTGTTCGAAATCGTCCCAAATCGCCCGGAGTCGTCCGGAATCGCCCGGTGTCGCCCGGAGTCGGATTCACACGGATGAGTCGTTCGGAATCGGAGTTGGTCGGAGTCAACAGGAGCCGTGTGGTTTAATGTGCTTATGATCAGACATTTCCTTTCGTTCTGTTTTTTTGTCTTTTACTTTGCGCGTGCACTTCCTATACAAGCCGACCTTGGCCGACTCCAGATGACTCCGGATGACTCCGTGTGCAGCTGATTCTGGATGACTCCAGACATCCCCGTACGATTTCGAACGACTCCGAACTGCTCTAGGCGACTCCGGACAACTCCGGACGACTTTGGACAACTCCGACTCCGGGCGGTTTTAGTGGTTCCATTTTGCCGGAGTCGGAATCGGACTAACAATAGTCGGAGTCGGATCGGAGTCGTGTGTGCGCTCCATACAGCACATCACTAGAACAGATCAACTAGTGATGGATGGGTCGACCCGAACCTACCGGGGACTTCAAAATACGACCCGGAGCGCTTCGGTAATTTTGGATTCCAGCAGGTTCATTCGGTTCGCCAAAGTATATGCGGCTCCGACCCGTGAGTGCAGCGAGTTCAATAGATTCATACGAGTTCGGTAGGATCATACGAGTTCAATAGGTTCAGTAGGTTCAGTGGGTTCAAACCAGTTCAGTAGGTTTCCTAGGAGCATACGAGTTCGATAGGTTGGGTAAACAACAGACGGCGAAAGTGATGAATAAAAATGTACAAACATAAAAACAATTTATTTATTTATTACATTCGCCGTTTGTCAAATAACCCAACTATAGAGTGCAAAGGGCCGTTTGTCAAATAACCCAACTATTGAGACTCGAGGCTGGAGACTACGGGAACCATCTTTTATAAGTCAACCCAGATTCTGGCATACGCTGATGATATAGATATCATTGGTATGCGGCTCTCCTATGTAGCAGAAGCCTACCAAGGGATCGAGCAGGCGGCAGAGAGCCTTGGATTGCACGAGGCAAAGACCAAACTGATGGTGGCAACATCAGCGGGCCTACCAATAAATAATCAGAATCTACGTAGGCGTGATGTACAGAAAGGTGACCCGACTCTGGGTGGATCTGTTAGTGGAGTCGTATGACCCATCACTAGTGCTGACTTTGCGACTTCCTGAACAGTTACTTAAACCACGAATCGGAGAATATTGCCTTTACATAAAAAGAGCATACCATTTGGCAATGCTCGTGAAAATCAGGCCGACATATAAAGAAACGCATTAAAAACCAAGCATGGCTATTGACTAACATATTATTGACTAATAACTATAATTACTCAATGTCAGCACCATATTGAACAGCATTAGCTTGCAAAAGTTACCTCCAATTAGTATTTGGTCACACAATTTTATGTGTATGGACACCATGGAATTTTCATAGTTATTTAAAGCATTTCAAAGCTCCAACCTTCTTAGGACCACGGCATAGAAAATACATTTGCCGCAGCCCACATATATTGAGGTCATATACTTTGTAGACTTTGTTCAAAGCATTGATCAAAAAATTGTTGAACTCTATTCTATTGTACACATGCCTGTTAAAATTTTTAGATTAAAATGTGGGTAAAACATTGCACGATATGTATTGTAATAAGTTTTTCTTTAAAAAATCAATTCTTTCGCGGGCCACGCCTGTTAACGTCACGAACCACAAGTGGTCCGCAGATCACAAGCTTGAGACCACCGATTTAAAGGAATTGGAACACACTATTTGGCCGGTCTGGTGGTATAGTCGTGAACTCGTACGACTTAACAACATGCCCGTCATGGGTTCAAGCCCCGAATAAACCGTGTTCCCATACGTAGGACTGACTATCCTGCTATGGTAGCAATAAGTCACTGAAAGCCGAGCCCACTAGTGGTACAGACAGGCCTGTCGAGAATAGTGACTGGATTAATGCATTTCGCATTCTATCACAGCTTATGGATCAGTAAAGTTCTGACTAGTTTGTACAAGTTGTCACTTCTGTCGGAAAATCTGAAAATGGCAAAGCTATAATATGCAATGGATTAAATGGATATCATGGCCAAGAATGCAAAGACACATAACTGTCCAAAATCCTGGTCTAAATTAAAATTAGGTAAAAATTGGAAAAGGTAGGAAAAATTACTAAAACAGCAAGTACATAATAATGAAATTTAAAAATGGAAATAAAATAACAAACTGACTAATTAACTAAACGAACATCACCAAATGAATACTACTAAAAAAAAGTAAAGTAGACGAACTGTTGTAACAGTTGTAACGGTTGTAACAAACTGTTCAGAAAGCCACAAAACCAGAAAATGTATAAAAATATGAGGTGTTAGACTTTAGGTTACTGCCACTGTTGAATTCATCTTTATTAGATTTGCTGTCAATTTATGAATTTGTAAAGCTAATTTTTTCTCATATTCTCTCCCTTTTTCTCCCAGTGGTCAATACACCGATGTCTTATGGTCAAAACATGTCACATCCTTACGGTGGAGGAGCCAATCAGCAAACTAGCAACGATCACACCTTCGGCAATGGAAATGCGTCGATGGGCAACGATCACCAGTCAAAAGTGAGCAAAGGCGGTAACACACTCAAGGTAGATCGGGACGACATGATCAATCAGCAAATTCTGCAGAACGTTAACCAGTCCTGGCAAACGCTGACCAACCCATCGAACACGGTCGACTACTCGTCGCACCTGCTGTCGGCCACTCTGCCCATCTCCATCCAGCACTTGCTAAAGTACTCCGACGCGATCAAGAAGGAACCGAACAGTGGATCCGTCGCCGGGTCGGGCATCAACTCGCCCGGCCCGCTCGGTGGTCTGATTGGCGTGGAAACGAACGCATTCAACGTGCAGAAAGACTTGCTGAGCCTGAAGAATGGTTCCAATCTGAACCTGGCCCTCGGCAATGTGGCCGTCAGTGCGGCCGCTGCAAGCCTAGGCCTGAACCACCAACACTTGATGCAGCATCACCAGCAGCAGCAGCAGCAGCACGCGGCCAATGCTAACCACCACACAGATAACGGGTTCGGCAACCAGCAGTCACTGGCGAACAGCATGGCAAACGGGGGTGGCCAAAATGTGGTTAGTTCCGATGCGCACAATTCGAGCAGCAGTACCGTGAACGGTGGACCGGCGGCCAATGGGGAGGAAGCGAACGGCGGGTCCGGCACGGGCAATGGTACGGGAAAGACCAAAACGAAAAAGCAGAAGAAACGCAAACCACCGAAGGAGAAGAAACCGCGCCCGAAACCGGGTCAGATACGGGAAACGAAGGCCCTGGATGGGTCGCCCCTGTTCTGCTGCCCCGAGTGCCAGATGGCGTACCCGGAGCGGGGCTTGATCGAGCAGCACGTCATTTCGCATGCCGTCGAGCGGCGCTTCGTGTGCGATATCTGTAATGCCGCGCTGAAGCGGAAGGACCATCTCACACGCCACAAACTGTCGCACATTCCCGATCGTCCGCATATTTGCAGCGTAAGTTTGGTGCCAAAGCTGGACGTAGACCATTCCAAAGAAATGACATTCGATTTTTATTGCATTTTTTCAGATTTGTCTCAAATCCTTTAAGCGTAAGGAGCAGTTGACGCTCCACGTCGTTATACATACGGGGGAAAAGAAACACATTTGTGGCGAGTGCGGTAAAGGTATGGCCTGTTGCAAAGAATTGATGATGGTTCAAGCGAACGAACGTTACATTCACAACCATTACTTTCATGTTTCAGGATTCTATCGAAAAGATCATCTCCGCAAGCACACCCGCTCGCACATAGCACGGCGCGTCAAGTCGGAAATGTCTGCCTCGAATGGAACTGGCGGTGGCAGCGGAGGTGGATCGGGAAATGGCAATGCAGCGCAAAACAACAGTACGCTGGCAGGATCCCTGATGGCCACCAACATGCAGGGCGCACCGGTAACAGCCTCCTGAGGGTCGTACAAAGACTTTTGGTAAGGTGTGTGTTGGTTCCTCACTAAATCGATGGGCACGAGCAGCTTCTAAAGGGCACTTGATGATCGCTTAAGTTTGATGAGACGATAAGGAATCTTCATCTTCGTTAGGATTTTGTTTACTACATCTATTATATGATTTGCTGCTGGCCATGCAATTGGACATGTGGAACGCTTTAATTATTTAATTTGCAATATTTCTTTTCGTCAAACAATTCATACTCATAACATTATACGAAGACATTGATTTATGATTTTTATTAAATTTCGACATCAATGTGCCAAAGAATCTTAAGTGCAATCGAGGAATCAATCACCTAAACCTTACCAAAAGTCACGTACTCCGTACCATAGGGAAATTAATTTCAATATAAAATCTTTTCTATTCGAAGTTCTTACAAAATCAGAAAAGATGATATTTTGAAATAGTTTTCCTTGGATCTAGTCTTGTCATGCTCATGATCAGACGCTATATATTTATGTGGAAACGTGATTCCACGTGTTACGCTACTAGTCACAGTCGCAGTTCTAAATGGTGTTTCGAAGATTGAACACACAAGTTGACGTGTAAAGCAGAGCCATAAAATGCTCCAAATATTCAGACATTCTGTTCCTATGTCCGATAACGTACCCGCACATTGCTTTCCTAATCTGCAAAAAATTAAAGTTCTGAACGCGAGCAAATCTCCTTCTATCCCGCCGGTTTGGCAAGTTGGAAGTGATCCGAGTCTCGAGCCTAAAAGAAGCAGCAATAATTTTTAAATTTATACGACATTTTTGCGCGTTGAATGCACACACGTTGGATGTTGTGAAACGTTAAATAAGCTACCGGAAGCAGTGCAGTGTATTGGGAGAGCATTTTCTTCGTCAATGTCGGTTTAGTTTTGCGGCGGCACGACTCGGTGAGAAACTAATAATGATGCAAAATGCGATAATGGAGGGCGAAAGACATACGATATTGCCAACGGTACAACATAGTGCTGCTGCACCGCAGACAAAGTACACACTATCAGGGAGAGCGTACGCATACAAATGAGATATGATGATAATCGAACGATGAAACGGACACACGAGACTTTAAGGAAGCTGCTGAGCGGAGAAATGTATTTTGTTTATTTTCTTACAGATGATAAACTCGCTAACAGAAGCTAACAGAGCAAAAGTATATATTCACCTGTAATGAAAGACAACTATATACATATATATTGTATCTACGTATATACATATTGAAGGTATATAAATATATTTTGTATTCGATATTGGAAAGGAATTGCACCGCAAAGTCAAACGAAGAGAACCGAATGGACGTTGTGCGTTGATTTTTTGTGTTGCAACTTGTCAGAACCATATTCGCACTATTATTAGATGTCATCATTTATCGATTGTATGAAAACTGTACGGAAGATTAGGAGATGTTAAGAACGTATGGTATATTTGCCGGGCAGCAAAGCCACGCGGAATTCAGTTCTGGGGTGCAGGAGTGGTCTGCAAAACTAATTGAACTTTACAAATTATATTGTATTGCACCAGAATTTAAAATGATCCACACGCAGCAACGGTGTTACCAATCGTATCAGCACAAGAGATTCAACAGGTGTTAATTTTTTTTTCTGCAACAAATACAATTATAAACTACTACAAAACAGTCCAAACAGTGCAAAGACAGTGAAAGGAAAGGCATCGCTTTTCAAGTGAAAATAGAAAACAAAACACACGCCGGTGTGCACATGAATCCAAAGTACAAACGGAACGACTAAAAGAACAAAACAAAATGCAAACATCTCCCCTGACATAGGTACGTCCGCCGACTCGTAACCCATAACCCTATCTGCAAATGCATAAATTATTTAATTACTGTTGCAGTAGTGTTTGACTGTGTTGAATGCAATAGATTTACGCAATGACCATATTCCTAAAAGAAAGGTGAAGTCGTAGGATGGCGGATGTGCACGCGCACAGTGAATGGTCCTGGAAAAGAGTATTAATAGTTTCCGTGTTGAATGTTGAATACAGTAGTTCTAGTCAGAGTGGAGGGGAATAAATTCCCAATTAATTCACGTGCTAAAGCTCGTGCTCGAAACTGATGGCAGTATACTACTGAGCAAAAGGTGGTGATTTTTAAACAGAACGAAGTTTAACTATGAAAAATGAAACAGTATATACGACGCTAAAGAGGAATACTAAAGATATATAGGTTACATAGGTTTACAGACACAAATGGCAAGCGGTTGCATTATCTCAAACACGGCAGCATCGCTCGGAGGACAGATCGGTCTGTGCGTGTATTTATGTGTGTGAAAACAGCTTAAAAGGAGAAAGTTTACAATCAAACGAATCGAATAAGGGGCGGTAGTACAGCAATGGATTGTGATTTAAGGCAAAAATTGCAACAGCAACTTGACAAAAACCGATTGCCATACAAAAGCAAAAGTGAAAGCAAAAGAAACGCATAGATCTGTGCAATATGAAAGGCGCAAACAAAAATCACTTTATAATATGTGTAGTATTTAGTTAAATGGTGGTACACTTTTTAGTTGATATGTGCATTTTGTGATGCTTTGAAATTAGACCGTCTAATGAAACCAAGGTGTAACGAAAGTAAGGGAGAGTTATAACACACACAAGCTTAGCTTCGTTTTGCAATGAATGGTTCCTTTCGTTCAAGTGAGTTTTGTTTTTATGTTGCAATACTTTTATCCTAGTGTGTAGTGAATATTGGAGGTCGAGCACAAAAAAAACAACAACAAATAAACAAACAAAAACCCAACCCCAAACACCTAACTTATCAAAAAGACTTCGAAAGTGGATCGGAAACGTAAAAACATCAAACAATCGGCAATGCTTCGTAGCGTCTTCGTGCAAGAGACTAATATACTAAATTTTAATATTAAGGGTGCGTATTTATGCCTATTTATTAGTACGTTTTTTATGAGCATTATTCGAAAAGGAAACAATCGGCAAACGTGTACACGCGGCCGAACGGCGCGTACAACCATTATATACATACAATAATGATAATAATATAATATATTAGTAATATTAAACGATACACTATATTTTGATAGGCGTCTACCGAGTAAATAGGTTTTACAATTTGGTCCTGGTGTGAAGCGAATACTTCCCAGTCGAGGCTAGTTGCACGAACGAGGATGAGACTCTGAGAAGGCGGAGAAGAAAAACAATCCCAAATCGATTCACCGAACCGGTGGCGTTCCTCGGTAAGAATTATTCAATACTTCTAGTCACGGGTGTGATTAAAAACAAACATGTTTTATTTTATGTTTTTGCTTTTAAAAATTACTTGCGCTTTGCGTAAAGAGAGGGCAATATGCAAGCGATAAAGCCGCAATAAAAAATGAAGATATAAATCAAAATATTTTTTTTTAACCAATAGAACATAATACACGCGGTTCTGTGTACTATGCATTTACCAATATCAACCTGCCTCGGGAGGCAGATGCGAGGGGCAAAGAACATGTAAAGATTTTAAACTAAACACTAAACACTATCTTCTATTCGATAAAAGAGAAAATATATCTTAACAACAAATGCGCAAACACAACTTGTATCAAACATAAAATGAAAAGGCCACACAATACCGGGCCTTTTTCGATGTTAACATAAGAAGAAACACTACCGTTCGATCGTTCCGCAATAACCCATTCTTCTTTTGCGTTCCGAGTGCACAATCAATCAGCCAGTGTGGCATGTAGCATGTGCTGGAAATATCAATAAACGAAAAGGAACAACCACAGAGACAAAGATGAATGCAAGTAAAAGCAAAAAAAAACAAATAAAAACATGTGTAAATCACGTAAGACAGAAAAAGAAAGTAAAGAAGGAATGATATTTTGAACGTTTTACTAATTTATGAACTACTATATTGTACCCGGTACTTCGTACTTGTATGGAATGTGAAGCAAAAGTTAAGATCAACAAACACAAACAAAACCAAACGGGCGGAAGGACGAAAGAAAACTAACGTAAAATACATTTGTGCTTTTCTTATAACCGGTTTGTTGTCTTTTGTTGTCTCACGCCATATCACACTTGCTGAGAAAATGGTTTCGGAATTATATTATTTTCCTCTAAATTGATTCAGTCGTGCTTTCTTTTATATTTTCGTTCATTACAACGTACATGACCCGGGACACTGTGCACTTATCAATAATCATAGCTTTATGAAAGGAGTTTTGGTTTTTTTTCGTTAGTGTGAATCGCACAATCACAAACGTACGAAACGATGAAATATTAGTTCTGCCAAATAAGTCCAAGTTCATAATTCTTTAGATGGAGGAGATAGCTAATACTTTTTATAATTTGCATGTTTCGATTGTGATAGGATTTTAAATAGTTTTTTGAAATATTTTAAAGTTTGTTTCATTTCTTTTTGGTGTATTTTGATGACCGTTTGTTTTCTTAGAACTCTATTCTGTGTTGCAGTCAAGCTTCAGACAATCTCCAAATTAGCTAGGCAAGGTTAGAAATTGTGCAAGGCAAGAAATTGATAGAGTATGTTTTAAACACGGACAAACCAAACTAAATTACTTTTCGATTCAATTTAGGGCCTATGCTTTTGAAGCACTG
Organism: Anopheles arabiensis; assembly: GCF_016920715.1. Taxonomy (NCBI): domain Eukaryota; kingdom Metazoa; phylum Arthropoda; class Insecta; order Diptera; family Culicidae; genus Anopheles; species Anopheles arabiensis. Next base: position 49,263,373 of record NC_053517.1, read on the forward strand.
ATATACAGGCAAATATACAGAGATTAACAAACAAACAGTTGTTCACAAACAATTACAATCATCGTAAGTAAACTCCACACGTATAACAAGTAATAGATAAAATGTCGCCATAACAATGTTTTCCTTCTCTTTTTTACTAAGTAACAAGTGCGTATAATTTCCTAAACAATTTGTTCGTTTAGTTTGATCTAATTTACAGCAAGAAGAATACACGAAAAGGAAGGCAGATAGAGATCGGAGAGCAGTGACGTTAACTAGCTATGGCACTACAGAGCAATTTGTTCCGAAACGTTTGAAGAGGATGAAGTTAAGGATCGATAATTGCCAGTAAGTTGTTTTTCGTTTCTCTAACTAAATAAATAGCTTTAAAATGCTTAACAGTTTGTTTAAAAACACAATTTAACTAGATCGCCTTGGGACGGGGGCAAAACCGGCATCGTAGATATAGTAGATTATTAGAAACGAAGCGATAGAGAGAAGAGAGTTGCTATTGCGTGGACTGATCTTTTAGACGTTCTGTTTCATTTCCTGCTTTAGACAATGCTTGAATGCTTCCCATCCTTCCGATTTCACGTTTGACTAAAACGAAAAAAATATGAACAAATATTGATATTATTATTTTTTGAACGCTAAAATGATACAGAAAATTGTTTTTTTTTAATCCTTTGCTATTATATACATAACTTTGTTTGCCGTTTTATTTTGTACATGTGTTTACACGTTGTTGTTATACTACATGTACTTCCACAAAGGTTATTTCCCATTTATTTCTAATTATTAAACCTAAATAGCATTTCACTTACCTGTCTTCATATGGTACATTAGCTTTACTTACATTTCCCCCGGCGTTGTGTATACACGAACACGCAATGACATTGTGTGATGAAACAACCAATCATTGTGATATGAGATCGCATGGTACGTGGAATCGATTCGATCATTCGTGTTCGTGTGTAATTTTGTACAGTGTAAGCTTTCGCAAATGAGGAATGAACAAACACAGAACACCACACAGGTTACAGGAAACGAGTTAAAGTTAAAACAGAACAGAAACTAACAAACAAATATACATTAAGATGGCAGACACATAGGATTGGGGTGTGAAAGATAAATTTTGAAAATGGGGTTTATTAACATAAAATATTGCTTCTATGCGACACAAACATAGAAATGAGGAGTAGGGGTAATAAATCATGGCGACAATTTTGACTTCACTAGTAAACAGCCATCAAAGCATAGGTACTATAGGCACTAATGTACTATTCTAACTTACAAGCCACATAACACATAGATCCTTGGTTAATCTTTTGATGGAAGTCTGGGCAGAGGACTGAGTAGCGGAGAAACTCATATTAAATTGGAACTTGTAACATGGCTACGGCTATGTACACAACACAACTCACCAGTATCCATGGGCGTTATAGTTTGGAAAAGGGGACGTGTAATAGCTAAACCCTACGACCAGCCACTAGCGATAGTGTCTCGTGCTATCACTTTGTCCGTGGTCCGGATGATAGTAAAAGTAGAGCAGGTAGCGGCGCAACCTTCGGCAGGCCCGCGAACGCATCTTGAGCAGCTGCCGAAAGTTATCCGCATACACCGTACCCTTCTCGATATCGTCCAGATAGTCCTCGACGATATGCTCGTAGTGACTTACTTTGAATCCGCGGTGCACCCGATCCTTCATGATGGCGATGAACTCCTTGTACGAGAGCAGCCCATCGCCGTCCTCGTCGAAGATGGCAAACACGGTGTCGATCAGGTGCGAGTTCAGCTCGGAACCGGTGCAAATTTTCACCGCTCGGGAAAACTCATCTGGCAGGGGAATATGCAAAAAAGGATAAGATTTGCTTGGCAGTTCGAGCTAAGCGTACCGTTGGCAGCGCTTTACCTTTCGAAATCGGTTGATCGGCGAGCGTGTACATACGCATCGCAATCGAAAAGTCATCCAGATTGTTCAGGAACTGGCAGAACTGTCGGAATTCGTCGAACGATACGCCCTTCTCCTTGGCCTCTCTGTCCAGCAGACGGTCCAGGTAGTTGTCGTACTCATCCGTATCCTTAAAAATACATCCAGAGTTAGTGATTCAGGTTTATATTTCACGGAATGACCCCGGGGGTTGCTTACGAGATAGGTGTAGCGAAGTAGGATTTTCGCAAAGTCCACCTCGGAGATGCGTTCGTGGCCCTTGGAAAATTCACAAAATTCCAGCTCGAGCACCTCTGTCTGCAGGTTCTTCATGAAGTTGTAGAACCCATCGTACTGCAGATCCTTGTCACCCTTCTTTCCGAAGAAATGTATCTGGAGCGTTGTATCGACCTTGTGCTTTCGCTGCAGACCTTGCTCGTCGTCCACGTAGTCATCCTGAAAAGATGGGATAACATTCAGTGATTGGAAATCGCAAATTGGACTTTCCCACCCAGCTGGATGCACTCACATGTTCTCCTGGCTCTTCGCCTTCCTTACTTTCAATGCCACGCTTTCCCTTCCAAGCGAAGCTGAAAATTTTTTCCATCTTTTCGTACCAGCACGTGACGGAGCGTGTGAATTGTAAGCGATGAAAGGAAATAAAAGGATAATTAAATCAGACCATGTCCATTAGCAATTCAAAAGCGCGTTCTATTTGTTGTTTTTTTTTGTTTTAGTCCCAAACACACTATACACATGGTGAGCTTTTCTACGGATTACTTTTACGAATGTAGATATGAGTACGTGCACGCACAGGTTATAGCACAAGGAGGACCGGACGATAGCAATGGACGATCCCGCGACCAATACACATTTCGTACACAACATTTTGGATTTTCCACATGGACGAGGAAAAGGGTGATGTTTTGTACAATAGGCTCGCCACCATATTAAACCCCGGGAACCGTTGTCGACATCCGTACACTACACAGAGACCAAACGGACCATATTGCCACACAGGGGGAAGGGGGGCACAGCACAACTATTAACAGCGATGGAAACCCCGAGGATGGGAGCGACACAGCGAACACAAAGGCTTCACGAAACATTCACCACGACGACGACGGGGACAACTTACGATCAACATTTAGCTTTCGACGGAGCAAACGGGAACGCAACCGATGGCTGACTTCAACAAGTGTAGCATGATCGTCTTTCGAGCGAAATCAAGAGATTTAAATTATGGCCAGAAGGCAGGAAAGCAATAAAAGTATGGAAAATAGGAAAATTTAAAATAAAACCAAAAATTATACATGTCAAAAGTGCAAATAATTGAAGGAAAATTCAAAAGGGGAATTATTTAGTTTTTTTTAAATTCTAATACTTATTATGCTCGTATAGTATTCACAGATGCTAATATCCGTCTCATTATTCAGGCTTTAGCGTACTACAAAAGGATCTTTTATACAGACATTAGAAATAGATATTTATAAATCGTGAACAAATAGAAACAAACACATACACCGGGAGACTCCTTGTACTCATATCGCATGCAAAATGTTCATGCACACAAAGATGTCATTCGTTCGAATGTCATTGTCATTTTCATTTGTTCGTCATTCACATGATTTATTAAATGTGATTAGTATACTCTATACATTGAGGGGTTAGTATACTCTAGGAATTGATTTTTCTGTTTTAAAGAAACATTAAATTTAAGTTAAAATGTCTTTTCAATCGTAAACATTACCTGAAGTACATACAAAAGTTATAACCTGTTAATGGGTTCTAAGGACTGAATTTCATGATTTTCAATGCATGGTCCTTATGACTTATAGGTGTATATACCAAGGCATCATTAACAGTATCAATTCTAACTTTCATTGTTGCTTTACGATGCCTATGACAAAACTAGTAAAGAGATCTGTCGAGTACGGTCGAATTCTGACGAGTGAGGATCTGGATTCATACGAGACAACTTCGCCCCCTTCACCTCTCGTTTGCAAAAGCCGGATTTAATCCAACTCCGAGTAAGTCCGGAATCTGATCGATCCGAATTCAAAAAAAAAGCAATTTACCCATCACTAGGTCATACAGTCAGTATTATATCAAATATGTTTAGAAATTTCCACAACTGTCACATGTCTATCAGATATCTACAAAGCCAGATTTATTGTATCTTTTCAATTGTCACCGGTCAGTACAAAGATGGCCTTAGTACAGCATCTGGCAACGGAGTCCAAGAAAAGGAAGGACATGTCTTAAGCTGAGAAACTGGAGTAATTTGCTAAACGAAGGAAAACACCCATGTATTCAGTAGTGTTAAAATGTCAATGTATTTAAATGAGATAATATATCAATTAATATTGAGATACATCATATTTTGGCCGTTCTCGTGGTACAGTCGTTAACTCGAACGACTTAAAAACATGCCCATCATGGGCTCAAGCCCCGAACGGACCGTGCCCCCACACGTATGATTGACTATTCTGCTATGGGGGGCAATCAATAAGTCACTGGAAGCCAAGTCCACTAATAACCGACAACGGTTGTTGTGCCAAGGAAGAAGAATATCTCAGTTTCTATGAGTTCAGTTCTACAAGATAGGGATATGAGATCGTTACGTTATTTTCATCTTGGAAAAGGTTTTAAAAACTTTCCGTGAGGGCTGCCAAGCGCGAAATTAAAGCATTGGTTGTAGAATTGGATTATTCATTAAAGTTTGATAACTTTAGCATACTTTATAAAAAAGTATTATTCTATTTTTCCTTAAACGTACATCAACCCAGGTTACATTAGTTTTGATTTTTTTATAGCTTAGATTTAATCATAAATTAGGGAGACACTCCCGTTAGTATGCTTTTTGAGGTAGCTATTTACTTTTAAAAGAGTTTTATCTACCATGACAAAGCTAGATACGGAAAACTTTGTACAAAAAGATGTTTCACTATTAAACACACAACATATTAGAGGGGGATCACACACACTCCACACGGGGGACACAGTATTAAACTATTTAGTAAGGAATTTGGTGATTTAGGGAATTGCTTGTTGCAAAAGTAGGATTCCTTATATAAAACATAGAATAATAACGAAATAAATATTTAAAAAAACAATACCTCTTTGAGTGACAAAATGTACAAACTAAAATATCAATACATACTTTCACACCATATCAGTTAAAGCGAAAGGTTAAGATCAGGTACAAAATAGGTAATAAAAAAAAAACAAACCAAAACGCAAATCAAACCCCAATAAAGGAACGGAGGCGTGGAAAGGAACTTTGCGTGGAAAACCAAAACACAAAACAATGGCGAAGTAAAACTTACTAATCGTGCCGTTACACCCTTGACCGGCGGCGGTGTTGGTGGCTTTCTTTCCCCCACATTGCCATCATCCCTCGTGCCTGGTTTGCGCTGTTCAGCGACAGACGTTTGTGACTTTTGCTCGTTATCATTTTTCAGTAAAAATCTCGCTTGCGCACTGGTCGAGACAAGGTGCAGGAGCTACGCGACCGCGACGGATGGGTTTGTTGGTTTCACAGCAAGTGTTTGGTTTGATGGTGCACAATTACATGCAGATGCAGATACCGATTGTGTGGGAAAGTTCAAGGAAATTGTTATACACAAAAAGTGCAAGTGCAAACAACATGTGTTCATATCGAAGGTTTTCCGCGGTATGCCACAAGTAAGGCACATCGAATAGAGCGTAGAAAAAAGAGGGAGAGATGAAATTGTGAAGGTGTGTGTAGTTGTGGAAGAAAAATAAAGAAACAAAATTTAATCAATTAAAAGGTGACTTTGAATCCACTCGCACACAGTATTATTATACACTCGATGCCAATTTTTTTTAGTAGAATAGAATAGTAGTAGAAAATCAGTAGTTTTGTCAGTGTATAGAAGAAGATTTAGGAAAACAATAGTTCATAGAGATTTTGAAGTTTTGCTGACATGTTATCTAGAAACTAGCAAAAACATAAACTTTGAATATATCACCTCACATAGTGCATAGACTTATGCTTGTGATTTCTTTGAATGACGAAAAACACAAATGAGCTTGAGAGCAAAGAGCTTAGTTTATCACAACGAGTAAAGCAACTACATTACATGTACCGGTTCTATGCACACAAAAACATTGAAAGGGAAGGCATTTTGCACAGGTTTAGGTTAGAGAAAGGGAAAAACAGGAATAAGAAGGAAAGGAAATTAAAAGTGATTAGAGGTTCACCACAGTAGACACTACAGTATAACAAAGAAATCTCACAGCTTGACGAGTGGCCTCGTCTAGATCACGATCCTTCAGCGATCCTCCGAGCAGCTGTCGAATCTGCGCACGGGTCGAGCGGCCAGGGTTTTTTTATTTTGCGCGTACAGGATAATCGCGCATACATTGATGAGTGTGTATGTTTCGTTTTTTGGTGCACCGGTTGGTTGTGGGGGTTGTTTTTGTTCGGCACGGAATGTGTGAGGAAAGTTGGAGTGGCATACACACAGTCAGGAGCAGTGTTTTTTGTGTGGTTTTGTGCATGAACCCGGCAAAAGGTAGCAACAGGCGGCAACGTGCGAAACAAGTGTGATGCATACATTCGACCGCGTTCGTTGTGTTGAGGTACCACCGAAACAGGATACAATAGACGGAACGAGCAAAGGATGGGTGCCATACATCATTCGAGAAAAACAGTAGAAGGAAGGTGATCGAAAAAAGAAGTGAATTAAATAAAAAGTAAAACAAAAACACAGTAATAATACGAAAGAAGAAAATAAATAAGAAAAACAAATAAACATATGGCCAATGGAATTTGTTTCCGAACATCCCAGACGAAAATCACGTTTTGTGCCATCTACACTAGCGCCATCTAGGAGGAAATAGCGAAACCTATCGTTCAAACAATGTGCTCAGCAACCAACGTCGGGAGGGATCGATATTCGGTCGCTTCTGGAATCTCGTTCTGCATCGGATGAAACTGATCGCTCGTGTAACACGAGGTGCTGCAATGATATTTAGCGACTGTTTCGACGAGGCACAAATAACTCACCACAAGAAATTCGTCCTTATCCACGCGTTGATTTCCGTCCGTGTCGAACATGTTAAAGGCAATGCGGAAGCCAGAGTGAGGCTCTGTAATGGAAAGAGGTGAATAGTAATATGACATACAAAAACAACATAACTTAAGAGGCTACCATCACTTACTTGTGAGCACAGATAGAAGAAACAGATACTCGGTGTACGAAATTATTCCTGGAAATCAAGAGATCAAGTTACTACCAGCGTATAACAGAAATATAAAGTACAAGATAATTTAATTCAAAATATGAAGTAAAAAACAATTACAAGTCGCCTGGAAAAAATCAGAAATGATTTTTTTTTTCGAACTAATTTATTGCAACAAACAGCAAGTCGTCTCCAAAATTTGCAAACGCGACTCCCATTTAATCTTCGTGAGTAAAAGTCTCTTCTTAAATGTTACTCCTTATTATTCTCGCCACCGGGTCAGGTTAAACTAATGCTTCAGCAGTTAATCCGATTGTTTTACATGGTCTGCTTGTGACTAAGGAATTGTGCCGCATTTGAAGGAGCGCAGGGAAAGGCAGAAAACAAAACGCACAAGAAGCTTATCGCTCAAAACAGCACGATCGAGAAACCGATCCCGCCCCCACCAAGCTGCTGCTGCTTCCCGAGGTGTGCGATAGCTTATTTTAAAAGTTTACGATAAAGCTACAAAGCTTTTTGTAAAACAAAGTTAGACCCTAACACCCCCGGGAACGCATCGCACCGGCCGTTTGGTTGGCACCGGTGTTTCTTGCTCTTTCAATTGCTTCCAGCTTCGATGTGACACTACTATCGGGGCCACTGAGCGCTACCATCACCGGCTACCATCGCAAGAACCTTTCCAAGCCCTAAATGGGAACATCCCGATAGATGCCTGTGTCGCAGGGACGGCCCACTAATGGCAAGCGGGTTCCGAGTACGGTTCCATCGCCATCGCGTCTGCGGCGTGTTTGGAGCGTTCTGATTAGTATGGTAATCCACTCTCGGAAGATGAAACGCAATCCGTGAGGAGAGACAGTTTGCTGTCGAGTTCGGCGTATTTGTCGTGATAAGGCGACGCGGCGAAGTGACAGGTTGGCGACTCCTGCACTGAACACTGGAAACCGGTGCGCGTTCCTGATCCTGATTGTCCGCTTCACTTGCCATTAGCCGGTGCGAGGTTAAAGAACTCATTAATAGTGATGCCTTTTCGGTGGCTTACCCCCACGAAGCTGTGGTACGATCATCAGGAGCTTGAGGAACTGTTTCACACGTTTTGCTTTTTATGAAGCAATTGTATTTTGAACAATAAAACCCGTAATAATTTGCAAATAGCCAAATAAATTCCAATAGTTATTACAACAACAACAAAAATCCGTGAAGTAGCCGAAAAGCTCTACAACGGCTTTTCAAAGACACCACTTTTACAACGCTTGCTGAACGATACACCCCACATTAGCAAACGATGAAACGAAACGTGTATTATCTTAAAGCGTTCCGATACCTTGCCAATGACGACACATCGTCCTGGTAGGCGTCCGCGGGGCTAATCGACGTTAGCGCGAGGCTCACGACTGTTGAGGCTGTTTGTGGAGACCGACCGACTGTACCTACCTTTGTCCCGAAGGCTGCGGAAAAGCTGCGACGAACCGTGCTTCAACGGTGGCGTGTAATCTTTCAGCTGCTGAATCTCGGCGTGCGTTAATGACTTCCGTTTGAGCCGTGCTGCAAACAGGATGGGTGAAAGAAGGAGAGAAGTGTTGCTGTGAGTGAACAGTGCGGTTGCAATGGGCACACCACGCGAGAAAGAAGATGGTGTATGAAATGGGGGGTTGTCCCTAATTAAAAGGACTTCAGGTTCAACAGACCCCGGCCCCGGCCGTGTTGAAGATACTGCTGCATTCCGATAGGCAAATAACCCACGCACACATTTCGGATAGTATGTGTTGTCCTGCCGATCGGAGTTTTTTTTTGTTTTCGACCATCGAAACCCTTTCTAACAGTGTGTGAGGCTAAAATTCGCGACCTTTAAGGAAAACACGCTTGTCTAATCTTTGAGGGTTTTTTGTTGTTGTAGTTTTAGTGCAGCGTAACACTTTTTTCGTGGCACAGCACGTTCAGCCTGGCTGGAAAAAAGAGAAAGGCGTATGCATCGGTAAGGATTAATGGTAATACGTACGTCGGGGCTCCTGTTCGACGACCGACTCCAGAAAGTCTTGTGGTGTCATGTAGATCTGCCCATCAAACTCGACCGAGGCGAACTTGATGAAGCGCCGCTCGCGCGCTGTAAGCTTAATGGCCTTGTCCGCAATTTCATCCTGCAAGAGACGGAGAAGAGCAAATAGTACAACTATTAGAAAACAGTGAGAATGAGGAGGGTGGGAACGGTTTGTTTGGACTTGCTGTTGCTGTGTCGCAGACCGATGACTTCGTTCCTAGGCGCCCCTAGCCGACAGACGTCGACATGTTTACATCTCTGTAGCGCCTTCTTGGGAAGGTGCATTGGAGGGCAAGGTTGCCAATAAATCTTACACTCCTGGAAGAGGTTTATACGCACGAAACGAATCTGTGACGTTCCACCCGGCGCCAAGACTAGAGCCGAGGATATAGAGAGTTGCTCGAGGTACATCGGAGGTTCATGAGGCATTTCTGAATGAACGTCTGGCATGCACGATGAGATAGATTTGTTTATTTCTTCTCATTCAAGAGTACTAAACGAGCAAATGTGATCGATGTTGGTCAGAAAACGGGAGGTTTCGAATGAGTCGACATTGATAACTGCGTCATTATCCAATGATGAGTCATACAGGAAAACCCATTAAGAAGTTTTTGCAAAAGCGGTTCGCTCCAAAAGATTTAAAGGAAATCCATAAATTTACCTTGATTTTTTTTCGTTATGGGTAAACCCTTAAACGTTACTAGTGACGCAGATGTGAATAGTCATACGTGACATGCGCCACATCAGCAAATCATACCGTACACTAATTCCTCTACTGCAAAACTATGCCCTTGACACAGCGACCCTGATCTTCCGCAAACCCTTCGCGTTCTGGAACACTTCACTCAAACGAACATCTCTCCCTATTGCGGTTTATGTCTGTTGCCATTACATTATTGCCCTCGGTCCCTCTCTGCCTATAATCTATGATGTTTGTCTACCAAAGGGCCGACCCAACGCAACGATCATATGATCGTGCAGGCGGCATGTGCAATCTATTCTTGCCGATTTCCCCGCCCTATCTACCAGCCTTCACCGCATCCCCATGATGATCGATGATCGATGTAATTCCGGTGATACTCTACAGCACCGGCCAACACCAACATGCAGCACCGTTGGTTCTCGCTGATGGCTTACGTGCATTTTTGCACACATTTATTTTCCGCACGCCGCGTAACACGCTCATGTCACGGGAATTGGATGCGCTCGATGCCCTACTTGAGCGCAGTTTATGGGCGTTTACGATGCCATGGCATCAGGTGAGGAATGTGCATTACAACGTCACGTCACGTGAGGCAAGCATGTCGTCACGAGCCGCCAAATAGTTGCCGGAATAGTTGGCGAAATGTGCCAATCATGTGCTTCACGAGCAATTTTAGATGTACCGTCTGACTCAGGGTTAACGAGGATTTGAAGGAAATTGAATAAACATTTGTGTTATTTGTGTGTATGTACAACACTTCAGAGCTTTGAAATTTTTGAAACGCCTTTTAAAGGCTTTTAATAAATAAATAAAAAAACGCTGCAATGTTTGTCAACGGGTCTCCAGCACTTGGTAATGATGCCCACTCTATTTATAATTAGAGCATGACTTCGATCTACGCCCGTACCAATGGGTCTGCAATTTGCTACAGATTGTTAATGAACTCCGCATCAAATTGTGGGAAGTGAAACAAGTGGCATTGATTCATGCGGTATTGCTCCCAAGCAGAATGGAATTCAAGCTAGAACATTTCATTGTCAGCTCTGTACGTATACTCGTACCGACTAAAACCAACTAACAAGAGCTGTTTTGTTGATGATGCATCGAATGGCCACTCCGCAATCCTAGCTTTCTTAGCATTCCAGTCTCATGTTAACTCCTACAGAGAAGGGCGACATTAAAATGAAATCCACCAGATTCGTTCCCAATCAGTAATCAGTGATTGGAAGCGTATCCATCGTAGCGAAATTATCCATAGCAGGTAGTGCACATCGAACGAAGAGCATATGCTAAATCGGTAAATAGGTAGGTGTTGACGTAGAGCGATATAACTATGGAAAAGATCGTCCCGACCATCGTCTACAGCTCCACTAGAATGTCCCGTTGTGCTCTAGAATGTGTACAACGTCACATTCTGCTCCATTGTTCAATTTACTCGATTCGATGTAGATTTAATCAGTACAATAGTTATGTTCATTGCAAAGTGCGCTGATGGTGTATGTTTGACGCCTTCGCGTCAAGAATAAAGGACAAAGGAAGGTGCAATGTATAATAACGTGCAAAATGTATTTGCTACACTATGTTGCTGTATTCTTTAGAACATGACAACATGTCACAGCATTGTCATTTAACAAAGTTTATTAAAAATACGATTCTTACACGTTGCGATGGACATGCTGGACATTGGAGGTCATTGTACAATACAATCTTCATGCAAAATCGTACCACCTCCGTACAAACTGTCAACTGTTTGATACAAATAAACCCATAAAGCCACACACCTTGTAAGCACGGTCCACCAGCCAGTCAGTGTGGAAAATGGCAAAATGGTTAAGCTAGAATTGTGCTCACCAAAACCATTTCTATTCGTTGGATTGCTAATTAACATAGCGAAATTTATGCGTCTGGTCCACTGTTCACTGCGAACCCGAACTCTCGGAAACTTCTGGGCGAAATAGAACCGTAGGAGGGAATAGATATGTTTTGGCCGAAAACGATGACATGATGACGATGGTGAAGAAGTAGCAAAGTAAACGAGCTTCGGTCGGACAACACATCAAGCGGGCTCCTTTTTCGAAGATTCACGCCAAATGTTCTTTGGATGGCGCGTGGAATACAGGATTTATGTTCGCTTTATTGAGTTATTTTTAAAATTACGAACAAATCTTTGATTCTAACCTTCGCCACAACTATGGGCATTGATCAGATAATGCAATTAGGCTTCAAACTTTATTAGCCAGCACCGTACATGGTCCGGCCATTAATTAAGCGTGATACGTCCGCGAACCTGTGCATGAGATTTATTGCAATCCTTTGAACTCGCAAAGAATCTACTGTTTAGTCTGGATTGTCGGGGTTTCTTCAACCAAAGATCATAATTTACACCGCTGCATTGCTTGATGTATTTATTTATCGAACATTTTATGCGCGTTTGGAGACCGCAGAAAAAAACGATGACAATACTTCCTCATCATAAGTTAAATTTATTGCCGAAGCAAAGCAAACCGCGCTCTACAATAACCCTTCTGCCCGTTTACACCCTATAATGAAATCGATGGTTTACATTGCACTTAATATCGCCATTAAAAGTGTAACATTGTCAATAAATAATCCATCTTGCCGGCCCAAGAGAGAAACAGAGTTTGCGTGAGGATGCAATCCTGTTCCGCAATGCCTCCCGTTCGCTTACGCACTCTGACCGTGTTACAAAGGAGCGTAAAAATAATTAATGTTTAATAAACGGTTATTAAATTTAAAATTCCAATTGGAATGAGGCGGAAAATGCTGTGCTGTGAGAAAACGGTGTTCAGAGTTAGTGGTTCAGATCGAGACCGATTCCAGCGCTTGAACTTGGTGCGCGTACTTCAGAATGCAATCATTCTTATGCTTTGTGCATCGTTTATTGGAGACGATTCATCTACGATACATTTCGCTGTGTTATGGGTTTAATGAATGACCCAAACCAGCTGGAACCATGTTGTGGTTTCTTCGATACGGTTTGTACATGGAGTTGTCTTGAATTGAGATGTAAAATCGTTGGACGATAGTTCTTTCTTCCTTCCTTTTGTAGGGCCTTGACACGGGATGCAAACGTGTTCTGCATGCATGGTATATGGCTCTTTCGTTGCCCTTTCCATTTTTGAAGCCGTCTTTTCACTAGAACTTTCGCTCTCCATCTAGAATGATTCTGCTCAGGCAGCCGGCTGGAATGGAATGGTTAAATGTGGATCACACGATCGTTTAATGATCATGTTTGTTTCATTTCACTTTCCAGGATGCATGAGGATTTTTTTTCTTGAGTATTTGTTTTGCATATGGAAGAAAAAGAACGCAATCCAAATGTTTCATATACATTCTAAACTTGGCTGTATGTCTTTTGCATGCTTTTGAATGAGTTGATTCGTTATTTAAGACAGCAAAGCTAAGTAGTTTTTAAAGAAAAGTTTAGCCGGTATACATATTTTTGAACGGAAAACAACAATTATGTTAATTTATGAAATTACAAGAAAGATTGTGATATTTTCTTTTTAAATTTTTGTTTGGATGGTGATAGGTGGTAGAATTAAATTAGGTGGCTTGCCTGATTTAATTACAAGATTCTCACGATTGAACTAATCATTGAACTAGAAAATGGGTTTGGAACGTTAATATATCGCCAGTGCAATTACAAATGACGGAAAAGTTGGTAGGCTATCAACATTTATTAACAGCCATAAAAATTAAGAAATAAATAGCACAAAAAACATAGCTAATTGAAACACGAGCAAAAAAAAAATACAAACAGAAGATGGGCCTAGAGATGGCGTTCGATGCAGGGTGAGACAAAAACTGAATCACATCGAAACACGAAAAGGATCGTAAAATGATTCGCTTTTTGATTGGATTTTCTTCCACGTTTTTCAATACAGCCGGCCTTCCTGGTTCCATCATTTGCTACAGGGTTTATTACTTATCCAATCACCCCGTGTAGTTCGATAAAACTAACCGAAAGGAAACCGAACACCGAACAAATATGAAATAATCGGTAACCATTAAAAGGCAACGCAATCTGCCGGTTCGATGCGTTCCTGTTTGATCTACCCACGCACTTGACGGCTAAAATTGACGGCACTTCGAGTGTGTGTTTGCGAATTTTAACCTTCTGTCACTGTGTTTCACATTGATTTAGGTTTTCCTCAACCCATTCAAAATTGTATGTGCTTTATCGGCTTTTTTTCGATTTCCGCCTCACGGACTCAATCGTAACCGATAAGCCACAGATACTCGGCTAACACAGCTGTTAGTCGGTGACCAAATATCAATAAAACATAAATTAAAGGTTATGAGGATCATCAAGGGGTTTGACCCCTTCGGATATTTCCACTGCTGTCCCTAATCAGTGCTTCCTGCAATTATTAGTGTTGATGCTCAATTTTCCTCGCTACCTTCACCTCCTTCATACAGACCAGCTCGAGCACAGCGTTAATCATGGGTGTTTAAATTAATTGCAGTCATTAGCACACTTTATCATCATCCGTAGCATTATTGCGAACCGTTTAACGTTGATAACACCACCACAGCATCACGCTGAGCGTGGATATCATAATTTGTGATTTGGGACTGTTTTCTCGTTTCTTTTCGAAGTTCCAAAAATTGGAAGTAATCTTGGGTAATAGTTGTTAAGCATTGTTCACAATTAGCACCATTTGAAACGGCCCATTTGGTGATCCTTGTTTTAAGCCGTGCCAGCTTCCTGCTTAATCGTCCGCAGCATCATTAGGCTCGAAAACGAATTGTTTCCTTTTCGCATGGTGCCCACCCGCCCCGCACCGAGTTTCGTTCCTTCGCAGCATGGGATTGCTGAGGCGTGCGCACACGCATCGCCGCTGTTGTCGGTTGGCACGTCATAAATATCCTCCAAAGCGGCTCACTTTTGTTGCGTGTTATGACAGCGTTACAATATTTGTTTTTAAAATACGCAGCCCAAGGATCACTGAAGGATCTCTTCATTTTTGCCGAACCGGGGAGAGTGCGACTCATAATTAATGGCCTCACTCCGAGCAGCAGTGCGGCGTCATGCAAAGGGGACCCGATGCTACGATTAGATAGTACGTACCACTAAAGGGCGTATTTTACACTCCACACCACTGGTTTGGACGGAAATAGGATTTTTATTCACTTTTCGTGACCTTCAATTGTTTCGTTCGGGCCCGTTTAATGGATGTCGTTAATGGCACTTCAGTACTTAGGTGTATTAAATTACGCGATGCGCTGCACATTGCTTCGTGTGAGATGAAGGCTGCGCGTGATAAGTAGACTTTACATTATCGATTATTTATGAGCATGGAAAGGGACTTCGGGCCTGCCTGAAGTTGTCACATGAGGTGCTCCGTTCTCTCCGGGCGATCGTTGATGCGATTTGCTGATTTATGTTTTAAGCAGCATTTCCGTCTCTACCGGCCGGGGTGGGGAGAGAAGCCTCGAGATCTATCCTTTCTCTTTAAGAACAATCTCTTTCCTAATGTGTCGCGTTGCGATCACACGATCCTTCCATTTAGCCAGGATCGAGGTTCCTTCCAGGTAGTTGGGTGCATGGGCAGGCATGGGTGGCCGGCGAAGGATCCGTAGCTCTTGAGGCTTTACAGGGCTCAACAGCCGTGTATCAAGGGACGGATGCTGGTTGATGCGGTGGTCATCCATCATTTAAAATTGCTGCTATTTCGTTTCGGCTGCGAAGAAGAGTTATGCAGCGATCGTCTCGCACAAATCGGGCTGAATTTAGGATGAACGACGCTTCACTGGGTGGCACCGTTAATGGTATCCCTTTTTTGGGATGTGCGTTTCGAACACGAGCACGAAAAACGTAAAGCCCTCCATCCGACCGATCAGCTCTGTGCAATCTATCATTTTGTCTCGGTTATGACCCACCCGGAAAGGAAGGATTAAAGAACATGGACCATTAACATAGCGAAACATCAATAGAACGACTTAATTTGTGCATCGTTCATATCGGATAGCGTTTACAATTGTTTACGACGTCCGTTTTTGAATATGTTCTAGGAAGTCAACGATATGATCGGTATTGAGTTGCAAATCCTTTGTTTCTATATTCAATTTGCAGCAAATCTTGGTGGGTGGTATGATATAATGACATATTAAACAGTATTGAGAACTTGATAACATTACCATGAATTAACTATCGCTCGTAATGTTAAAATATTAAATGACTAACATTCAAAACGATAGTACTCGTTGACTATAGAAAAAACTTTACATGGATAACTGCCATTGACCTTGAAAACAGTTCCCATGCTTGTGTTCCAAGTATGCCCGACGATTCAACTTCCTAATATCCATTAACGATCTCACAAGCTGCGGCAGCTGCGCACAATAAATAAACTACACTTAATCCTAGGCTAGACTTCCAGCAACCGTTCCGAATCGATGCGTGTGGAACATCCGTTCTTGCGAGCTTCGGTTGCTCAATTTGCAAAATTGTGCACTGCACGTTTTTTCTTCACTCGAACCACGTCACAAACATCCTCTCAAATTTGCTTAACAAGCTATCAATCAAATGTGTCTAGAGCATATACACAAAAAAAATATTCATTAATTTTAAGAACGACACGTCATCTAAAAATGTCATCAGAACAGTTATCATCTTGCATCGCACACTTTTTGCCCGTACAGGAAGTAGACGAATGTTCAAATAAACCCATCGTTTCGATGCAAAGCTAGTGGAATTTTGCACCACCGAAAAAAACTAAACCTTTTCTCTTCGCATGACATTGAAACTGTCACACAAATGAGGAACGCGTGACCAGCATGACATCAAGCGAAAGGCTAGCTGTCACTAGTTTTATGCTATTGCTTTATCAATAGGCGTGCGTTGCGGTGCAAAAAAGAGAACATTTGCTAACCACCATAATCCATTAGCGTAAGTAAATTACGCCTAGCGAAAGCAAGAAGATAGAATGTGTGCTAACTTTTCCCAGAAGCAGCTCTACTGCTTCACAATTTATAAGAGCAATTTATGTGCGAAAAACAAAACTTTGCAGTCTGTAGATTGGCGACTTTGCATGTCATAGTGTCTTCAAAAAAACTTTTCTCCTAACGGAATATTCAACGTTCCAATGTCAATGGCAACATATCCAGATGTTTTAGTGGTGTTAAAGTGGCAAAACTGTTGTTTCTTTTTGACCTTGAAGTGACATTGAACTGGACTAAATATGCAGCACAAAACTACAATTTAACGAACATCTTCTACGTGAATAGATCACAAATTGATTTTTTTTTAAATCGATCATTGACTCCATTTTTATCCATTTGCACTTCCATTTCCATTTTTATCCATTTTATCCATTCTGCGAAAGAAATAGTTTTATACTCTTACACCCTGTTATTCCAAACGATACGCAATGTTATTTCATTAATTTTCCGATGAAATTCTTTATCGTTACAAAGTACAAGGCAAAAAGTAAGAAATTTGCTTACACATATTGAAGTTTTACAAACGTGTTTACATTTGACTGAATACATAAAATTTTATGTTAAACAAATAGTAGGTATATTTTCATTTTTTAAATTTAATATTTTTAATATATTATATTTAATAATTTAAACGATATTTTTAGTTAGGAGAAAATTTATTTAATGATGGTTCATAAAATTAAAAAAGAAATGTAATCTCACAGGGGGACGATCCGGATTGGAATCAAATCCGTCCATCCTTGTATTCAGGTTCGACCTTTTTTATTCTAATTCATGGCTTATATATTTATGTTGAAATTCATAGTTGATTCATTTATTCATTAATATAACTGGTAGCGTAACGCAATAAATCTTAAATTCTTTATGCAAAACATCGATTGCACAACATTATACAAAGAATCATACTTATTTGGTTACGCATTTTCCACCATTAGAGCAGTTAAAATTTGGATGTCATGCGAATTACGCTTGATTATCCGAACACATTGAATCGTAAGAAAATGTTCTTCGTTTCCAAATCAATTTTCGATTGCTCAAAACCAGTTTCGATGCGATCCTTACTTTTGTTGTATGCATTTATGATTCGTAGAGTACGAAAGTGTGCTTGATTTCTTCAAATATTATAAATTCAAACATTCAGTAACACGGTAAAGTATAACTTTTTAAAAGAAGATCGCCTGGCTTTAGCTTTTAGATTTTTAACCACAAGTTCTTGCTACTTCTGATAAACTTTTATCTTTGATTTATACGAAATGAACAACAATTTTGCTGCCATTTGGAGAGTAATGGATCTACAGTGTTATCATCGATATTCGTTTGAGTTCCTTTTGCGTGTCTGATTTGCCCAGAACTTACGTTATGCAGCCCATTGCAACCGACACTAACCGGAGGGGCACATATTTTATACGACCAATGGACACGCTACTCAAAGAATTTTCAATTACACCACGGTGCAGATTTCAGTGCCAGGATTCTTGACACTTTCACAACGGGCGACAAGCAGCACCCGGCAAATTAAATCTGCAACTGCAATGGAACGCTAAAGCAAAAAAAAAACTTGAATCGTGATCGCTGTAGACCACCTATTTGAGGAACAATTCTACTTCTCAGGCACGCCCGATCCATCTCCTGACTGTTAACACGTTCCTGGCGTTCTTGATGATCATACAAATGGTTTACATTCGCTTCAAACCCATTTTGCACAAGAGATGTCTCGACCGGTCTCCTGTCGACAGCTCTGGAACATATCCAGGAGATCTATCAAGGCACTACGATAGGTATCTCGCACAACAGCGGTCCATCCTCTTCCCTGGGGTCAGCATCTCTTCCAGCATCCAGCTTTTGTACGGACAAAGTGGGATATTGCTACCAACCATCAAGCCCGCGTGGAAACGTGGATCGTGTCGACAAAATATCCGCCAAACGGTGGGCACTGGTGGCAGGCAAGAGGAAATTAACATTCGTTATGAGCCCATACATCAACTTGTCAGTGTGCGAGGGATGTGGTGTGCGGCATGGACAAGTGTTGCGAGTCAAATAATGAGTGGAATTAATCAAAAAAGGGTTTATTTTTATTTATCTGCGTGAGCGATTTTTGTCCCTTTTTTTCTGCCAACACCACCAGAAGAACCATACCTTCGTTCATCGTCATCCGGCTTTGTGTCTCGCGTTTGGGCATTACCTATTGCTTGCGCCGACGCGTCAATATTTTACCATTTCTTTTTGCAGGTTTTTATTTCTTCGTCCGGTTCGTAAAATATATCTCGATCATACACTGCATAATGCATGAAGCAGAAGCAGTGTAGTGACAGGTTGCAGCTTGCGGTTGGCCTTTTTTTCCTGCGCATTATGATTGGTGTGCATTTCGAGTGCATCTTGGTTCCCACTCGGAAACGAAAGGAAGCGCGTTCTACCTTTTTACTTGCATTTTTCACTGCCTCTTTACCCATTCTACCGGCACGTAGTAAGATTCTTTTGTGGCGCACTGATCGCCTATGAGAAGCATAGCGCTCTCCGTCCTGCACGTGAGATGGTTGAAATATTTTGACAACTCAATTACATTCCCGTGCTTAATTAGCCCAGCCCTCGGTCAAATGGTCAAAAGAAATGGGCACACCACCGTAACGTACAGCCGTACTGTTCACGTAATGTGTGAACAGAATTTGCACCTTTGCAGTACATGCCTCGGTTCTTTCCACGCTTGTTCCTTCCACAACACGAAATGGATTCCTCCACTTTCCCTCGGAGGAACTATATTCACTACCAACTACAATTAATCTTCTTGCAGAGAGCATTTCTCCCGAGGTCATACAGATGCGGGAATCAAAGACTTAACTAACAACCCATCTGCCCCAAAAGCAAGGCGCAGGAAAGCTGGCAAAGAAAGAACAGGGTTAAAGACAATCAGGCGGTTTGATTAGCCATTTCCGCACCTAAAGAGTGGACCCGTCCCGAAGCTCACACAAAGTAGTTTAATCCCATTAAACAGCCTGCCAACAGCGCCCCCTGAATGGTGTTCCGCGTGTCTCAAATGAAAGCTGAGATGTAGGGAAGTGATCAGCAGACGACGGCGCAAATATTTAGGATGATAGGGCGTTGAGCAAAAAATGCGAGATCAAAATAATTGGAAAGAATCACTTGCAGATCATTTTTATTTCTTGCTGTAGCTGTTACATTTGAGTTTTTACATTTTCAATGGAGTATAAACTTCACTCAAGGCACTATATGTTTGAGCCCAGCACGAAAGTTGAATATTTAAGAACTTTCATAAGCATCTATTCTAAATGCAGCGCTTCCCGACATGGGTCGAATAGCGTCAGCCTGTTTATAGGTCATGAACACTCCTCGAGTTTTTAAGGATTTCTCAGATATGTATCCTACAAGACAAGTCCTCTGGCAATATAGTTCCGCAAGAGACAATAACAAAAGGTACCACCCACTACAAAGACCTTGCTGCAGGATTTATTGCTCAATTCTTTGTACAACCTGTCGCTTTGTCGTGTTGTCGCTCCCATTTTATTTCCCTATCCATCTTCGATCTCTGCCAGCGCTTAGATAAGCAACAGTTGTATCATTCAATATTTCGGTTTGCTCTATCAACAAGCAACACTAATAAATCTCCGGTGGCTTCCAATTTATCACACGATCCACCATAAATCTATCATTTCCGTATCATCACCATCGGCCAGACGCCACACCTGAAAGATGGCTTCGCAACCACGTTGGGATGATCATCGTATGGGTCGTGTGATGCCAGCGTTTGCCATTCCCATGACGGTATCGCTTTAGCGTTTCGATACCAGTTCGAACCTTCGATGGCTCATTTGGGCTCTTCCTTTTCTCGTATGTCAAATGTCAAACGTGTTGGGTTTGAAACTCGGAATCAAGTGTGTTTCGTTCCGTTCGTTGCCTTCCCGTAAGACCAGCGTTACTACTTCGAAGTCGAAGGAGGCGGACCCACTGGATGGCCGCAAACAAATGAGCTGCTTCCGTTGCGGGACACAAGTGGCCAGCAGGAAGATTACGCAAATTCCTACACATAGAAACAAGCATAGTTGGGCTGTGTGGGAAATTTGACCTTATCCGGCAAGGGCAAGGCGTCTGACATTGAAAGGCGATCATCTGGCAGAAGCGATCATTCTTTGTAGATGGGTATGTGTGTATGTCCTTTACTTCGGTGACATACATCGAAAATAGGCGCGTTCCCGCTGGCAAGTAGGGCATACATGATGCACGCGCTCGGAGCCGATGTTATTTATGTGCCACATGGTTCTACATCAACGCCTTTCTCGTTGCATGTTGCTTGTCCCATTGTCTTCCCTATTGAGACACCCCATGAAGAGCGGCCCATGCCGGTGACCTGATCCTGTATCGTTCAGAATACTGTCATATGGTTTCCTAGTGAAATTGGGGAAATGGAGTCTCGCTGTAGCTTCAAAACCATTACACCAAAGTGGGAAAAAATGATTGGCAGACTCGTGGGGTAGACGAAAACATCCCCACGGCAATGAACTTCCACACCAGGGCAAGTGAGCATGTAAAAGAACCATATATCCTGAGGTAAGTGAAACATACACATGTGAAAACATAAAAGCGAAAACATTACCGCCAAGGCAACGCTCGAAGGCGCAATGCCGTACCCGGTGGCTTTGTTGATAATTATTCGATTTTAAACTCATTTACACCCTCGCCATAATGCTGACGCTGCTTTCAAGTCTTCCGTCATCTCCCTAGGCCCTTAGGCTTAGTTCTGTCGGTTAAAATACTGCGGTCGCAACTGTTCGCTCGTGTTGTATTCGGTACGCATCTTAAGTTCCTATTTCAAATTAACGCACTTTTCTCGCTACGCCAGCAAACGCCCTCCAGCTAGCAGAAGCACCTATCAGTCGGGGGACTGGATAATTATGAGCCAAGCATTGGGTAATGCATTCCAATGCAAGGGGGAGTTGAGATGACACTTTACCAGACACACCGTAGCCTACTCCCGTTTGGGCAGGGAGAGAGTCACAAGGAATTTTCCATTTCTCGATACATTTAGCGTAAATAATGCATGAGAATGTGTGTGCTTCGTGCGAGCTGTTGGTGTGCTTTGTTCTACGCGACTGTAAACAAACATTGTCACAAGCGAAAGGGTGTGATGATCCGAAAAAGGATAATTTCTTTGATGTATCAGCTATGAAGAAATTTGGGAAGAGTATCTTATGCCGAATGATTTTAACACATTAAAGTCAGGAGTCAACAATCGCAATGTTTTAAAGCGTTTTTACAGAAACTATGCTGTACGTATCAGTTTAAACATGTTATTGTAAATTAAAAGCTTATGAGTTCCAGTCACTATAGTTCTAATGCCGTACACATCTGCCATTCTCCCCATTATATTTAGATTATAAAAAGGTTTAATTTCAACAATAATTGAAACATCAAACAAACGTCCATAAAAGACTCGTCCATATCTAAAAGATACTCGAAATTGCATGCATGGAATGGAAAGGAATTTTGTGAACTAATCCCGCCAGGGATGAAGAGCATGAGAACACATTCAAATCAACAACCATTTTACGAGCAATTTTTCATCCACAACAACTCAAATATATGTTATTATCAAAATATTTATTTTATTGATCTCATATCTGCCGTTCGTTCGACGCAGCCGAGCCGACCGATAGCAATGAAAGGTATTTCGCATGCAGAGCAGAGCCCTCATATCTCATAACGCGTTAGTTGCAAAGTTTATCTCATCATACTTTCCGTTCCCGCGGAATGGAGAAGAAAAAAACCACAGCAACAACATCCGAAACATCTAACGATATTCCCTTTTTCATCCGTCCCTTTTTGTGTTGCTGCTGCGCCAGGCAAAACTGCACAACGTTGACGATGCGCCGATGGCGGACTATCGTAAAACATCAACCCCGAAACATCGTAAACCTTTGCCTTGGCTCGTGTTCTCCTCGAGCTATCTCCGGTACCGAAGGGCTCCTTTGCATACGTTGCACTTCAAATTTTCAGACATATCTTCAAATGAGTCCACCGTACGGATGTATCCTGCCCCGGATGCACGGTCGTGCACTGCGGCATGTGCACGGACAGGTATGGAGAGCATGTTCCAACCAGCCGCGAGGTCGTGAGACAGTTCGAAGACATCGAAACCTGCCAGCCGCACGCGCACCCATATCTCAACAAATGAAAGAGAACGGCCGGTAGGCAGATTTGCACGGCTGCTGTGCTCTTTCGCGAAACTACATGCAGCGCCGGGCTGCATTAGATGAAGATGCGCCTCGTGTCGGTGCGAATCCTTTGACGCCCATTCGGCAATATCGAGATCTAACTCGTCTGATTAAGACATCAGAAGCGATTGAGCGCTTCCTCCCCGTGTATGTGTAGCTACTGATCATTTATCTTCCTGCTTCGTGTTGTCTTGAACAATAATGCCGGCCAAGGGGAGCATAGAAAACGCTTCTTCTCGCATGTTTCTCTTAGAAAATGCACACATGCGAACGGGGTGTGCTCTCGTGCACGCAGGCCATCTACGGATTTTTTTCGCACCTCCGAATAAAGATTGCAGCGTTCCGGCTAACGATGTGTGAATACATCGAACGCCCATTTTTATGCGTTTTTTCCTACTACCCGTGGAATCTTACCGCCCCGAGGGTTCGGGTAAGTGAGCAGTACACGAGCTGGCAAGATTTTCTTTGCATAATAATCAACCATCGGTAGGCGTTAATTTTCGGTACTCGATCAGCGCTGCGCGCTTTCCCAATTCGCAAACAGTTCCGAGATCTGTCAGGCTGAAGAGCAGCAGAACACTAACTAGTGTGATGCTCTTGTTCAAGGAAGTCTGCTGCTTCTATGCAAACGCTTGCTCAGCACTCTCGGGGACCGACCTTGCAATAAACGTAGTTAATTTATGGATGTTTATAAGCATACAAATTACACATTTCTGCCTCTTCACACAAGCGCACGCGTTTCTACGAATTTACTTGCCAAGAAGACATCCGAATTGCACCAGATCACTCTTCTTCGAGACGTTCGTCTGTTGGCGATTGTATGCTAGCACCATTAAAAATCAAGTTCCGCCGGTTTCGCTGAACGGTTCTCAAATTATCTCCACTTACAGCAGAAGCTAACCAGTGTGAGGACTTCTAAACGACTGTTATCGTTAATAAAGCGGACATCGAAATCGAAACTACTCCGGTGGTGGTCGAGGGTTCAAAAATTGCACACCGGTCGGTCGCCAAAATGACTGACCACCAATCACCATTTTGAACGGGACGCCGTTGACTGTGCCACGAAGGCTTTTATATCGTCATTGGCTCCCAATGGGAATGTTCCCGCTTCTTGCCATCAACACAACGATCTGGACTGGATCTCCCGAAACGCCCTTACGGGACGTGATCACGAGCTGGGACGAGAGTTTTAAAGTTCTCTGTGTGTGACTGTCCCGCTACTAATGGTGATTTCGTTGGCCAATTAAAATATGGACCATCGTAAACAACTCAATAAGCTGGAATAGTTAGTTATCGATTCTTCCTCCAAACCTGCTTGCGATCGTACGAATGTCCAGATCGGGTGATGATGGGCCTAAAACTCGTTACCTTGTTGTTAGTTTTTTTTCTTTTTAGTTGCTGTTGGTGTTCGCCTGTGTGTGATACCTTTCCGTTCGAGTTAACACATCTCAACCAATATCATAAATCTGCTCCTATGCATATCGGTGTCGATAGTAATGGACGATGACGGCGGCGGGAGGCAGAAATAAAGATTGAAATCGATTTTTGTAAAGACTTTTTTAATGTTTCGTTCGGTTTCGGATTTTGAGCCTTCGAGTGATTGTGCGTGTACGTCAATTTTTACCGGAAAAGAAGCCGTGCACGATGTACAACTTTGACACGAGCTGTTGTTTTCTTTTTTGTTCCTTTTTTTGTGAACATTTTTGACCCATTGGATGCAAGTGATTTATCTCGATATCGCTGGATCGAACCAGTCTAGACTTCATTTATCTTTTTCTTGGAGTGGAATGAGGTGTGCTCCCCTCTTTTAGCATACGTGCGATGATTCCGGATTGCACGATGCACTTCTGATCTATATCGACCGCCTAAATAATATGGTTTGATGCAGGCTCACGAGCACACCGCTTAGATCGTTTGGTGATGAATTGATAAATGTACCGGCTCGCTTTACACGTCCCAAAAATCGAGCTCAAACTGGTTTACTGGGGCACTTTTTTGGGTGGGTCACGCTTCTCCTTTATTCCATTTTATTTCCAGGAGTGCCTAAAATTACACGACACCTGAAATTTGTCAGTTGTTGATTTCGGCAAGGAAGTAATATTTTTTGTCAATGCCAAGTAAAAAATGCCGATATGACAATAACCACAATCGAATCCACTCAACATATAGCCACAAGTATACTTTTTTATGTTTTCAACAGCGATTTAAACACATTGCTAACACCATAAGGCGTCTAGAGCGTAAATGATTGACATCTATATCTATGCAAATATTTCAAAATTGGGAAGAAAACATTTCGACGCCTGGCGCCAAAATATCGTTTAATGTGGCGAACAACATGTTTACTATATTTCAGTGCTGCATACTTCACCGTAAAGATGTCAATCACAAGCATGGCGAAAGACCCTGCACGTTGTTAAAAAGGAACAACTCAAACCACCGCCTTGTTTTTTTTGTTTTTTGCTGAAACGACATTATCGGATCATAATTAATTGACTTTTAAATTAGCCAAACATGTATTAAACAAACTCGTTTGCGCTCGACACGGTGGCATGGTTGTTAGACGTTTGTCTCCGGTTTCAAATTGCTCCAGTTCCGTTTCGATGACAGCTGATAGAAGGGTTGTTTGACGCGAGTGGCCTTTTTACAGCCTGCGCGGTGCTGAAAACCATTCTTCAAACATTTCAGCACTTGCGTCTACTGATATCTTGATAATGATCCGTCGCGAAGGTAAGATTTAAGACCACTAGCAGTGAAACGCTACTCAGCAGAACCGGTCATCGGTCCTTCCCTTTCAAACGCACACAGATCGAATGGCCTTCCTTGCTACCGCCAGTCTAGCACCTCTATAGGACGCCTATCTAACTATATCCTCATTGGGTCGGAGCCCTAGCACGCGCCGAACACGGGAGCAGACGGTTCAATTGCGTTTACTTTAATTGAACACCTTTTAACAAACAGCAATTATCACATTATCGCATCGCAACACCGCGCACAATCGATACGAACAACGTGCCGCCTCGTGTTGGAAAGTGAGAAGTGTTGCTAGAGATTGAGATATTCAAATGAGACACGCGATCGGCCCGGCCTATGCACTGTTGGGCCTGGTTGGATTAATTGTGACGGCGTGCACCGCTCGGACACGAAATTGCTATCGAACGCAAAGTACTATTCTATGTTCGAAATACATTTCAGTAACCTAAAGGCAAAGGTCAATGTTTTGACCTAGAAAAGGATACCAAAACAGTTTCAGTGATCAGGTTTGAGTCGATCACCTGATGTAGTTGGCAGTCAATACTCTTTTTAAGGTTTTATTTTCTTAAATTTAACACATAATAGTGCAACAGATAACTTCTTACTTACTTATCCGGCGCTACAATCGCTTTGCGATCTTGGCCTGCCTCAGGAGTGTCCGAAACCGCACGCGGTCTCGCGCCTTCGTCTGCCAGTCCGTTATCCTTTAAGGCAGCTTAACGGCGGACGCCTCCACGCGATCTTGCCACCTCAATTTGAGCCTATCACGCCTTCTCTGTCCTTGTGGACGACCTAAAAAGACTTTACGGGCTGAGTCGTCCGTTTCCATGCGTACAACATGGCCAGCCCACAGGAGCTGGATACGCTGTACGACAGTCAGGTCGCCGAATAGCTCGTCATTATAGCGGCTCCTCCATTGTCCTTCTACACATACGGGGCCAAGTATCCTTATGAACATCTTCCTCTCGAACGCGATTAAGAGGGTTTCGTCAGATTTAGACAGCGTCCATGTCTCAGAGGCGTATGTGAGTACCGGTACTGTATAGTCCCAGCTTCGCAACAGATTACAAATAGTTATTCTTCATGCAACAGAATTTGCTTTATCCCATGATAGACTACATTTTTTAAGTCCTTACCGGTGTACGAGAAAAATATATACAGACGGACAACTTCATTGCAATGTGTTATTTAACGTGAAAGAGCAGTTGACGATTTAAAAGCTAATAATTCATCTTCATAATGACATGTTTCTGTGATCCCATTCCATATTTCTAGACAATAGCTACACATAAAACAAAACATATGAATATCAATTCAACGTATAGTAATTTGAACTGTTCGCAGTGCATGATTTTTTAGCCATAAATTAAGCTCAATTATATTCAAGGTAGCAAGAGTCTCGCTGTTGAATGATCAGTTTCAATATTCAATTTTAAATATCAGTTTCTATTTCTGTCGTTTCGATCGCATTTAAAATCAATCACAATAATTTACACACAAATTAGCGCTAAAAACATTTCGTAAAATCAACGATAACACGTCCACGGTAGAAGAAACGGTGATCAATGAATAGTCTGTGAGAAACTTTTCGTTCGTTCATGCTTCTACAAAAATAAAAGTTGTTAACAGGAAACAACATCCACCTATGTCACGAACAAATCCAGACGATCCTATCCAGACGAACAAAAAGTATAGCGACATTCGAACCAGACGCGTGTCCTTTCCAAATCGATTTCAAAATTAATACTACTATCAGCTAGCGAGACCTGAAACATATGGAAACATATTGATGAGGGAACTGCATTTAATCTAACACTGCGTTTGGCATTTTAAAACCGCCACTTTGAGTCTATTTTGATATTGCTGTCTGCACAGTATAACAAAGCTAACCCAATATTCATTCGTTTTTTGGCCACGTGTGTGTATCCGCTGGGCTAAGTGAATTTCTGCTTCGATTCTCCGCAATACATGAATCGGAAAGACTGAGATAATAAATCTTCGATTGTGTTTATTAATCAGACGAGCTTACTTCCCCTTATCCACCCGGTTTACCTTGCTTGCTTGCTTGCTGCTCCAGCCAGTGGGTGTGAGAACCGTTGGCTTTGATTGCAGACGACTCCCGAGGGAACCAAGTGCTGTACTGGTGCCAACCACAACGTCGTGCTGGTTTATACAAAACAAAAATTCGAAACGAAAACCAAAGAAATAGTCGACCACCGCCCGCGGTATAACAGTGCGGCGCAGAAGCAAACATAAGTTATAGCGAGTGTCGTGCGGATGTGGAAACATGAGAGAAATTTGATCTCGTTTGGCAAGAGCTATCTCTCTTCTCCACCTGCCATGGGCAGGCGGCTGAAGCTTCGCGAAGACACGCGAACGATGCGTTCCCGGGGCTGCTCGGCGGTATCTAGCAAAAGGAACAACCCAACACGGCATCTAATTATTGGTCGCTTCGTGGTGGCATACCGGGCCATGCCATATTTCAGCTGCTCAGGTTTCGTTAGCGATGCACGTTTCGTTTATGTTGGGCCGACTCGATCCAAGGGGATCGATGACCACTCCGCCAAATCGTTCGTTATGGCGTTCTGAGCGCTTTATTCTAAGGTAAACGTGTTCGATGATCTTCGTGTGAATCAATTACATACCTGTAACGAGAAAGTAATGAGAACAGGTTGTATAAATGAATATTGAGCTAGAGCTAGAAGTTATACAGAAGAGCAAGTTTATAACTTGTTTTGCGTGACAGTTTCGGTATGTTTAACCAGTAATTTATTCTAGTACACGAAGGACAAGGCTTAATTAGTTGATATCGCAGAATAAATGTTTTATTACTGTTAATTAATGTTTTTAGCGTTGTCAATGCTTTATTGGTTTAACATCGGAGTTTAACGTGTCCCATGTGACACAGAATAAGATTTGTGCTCAAAATCGATTCCAATTACACGGTCTGTTGTGGCCATGATCGACAACAAGTTAGTTGGTTCAAAGAACCGAAACGGCATTAAATCTGAAAACAATAATAACAACAGAATTATGTAGTTTTAATACTATTGATATGCTTTAGTTACGAATCATATCTACCATATGATGTATGAAGTATATAATAAAATAATGAAATACCATACCGTGCACCTGTTTAACATATTTGATTCAATCGAGTGCTATCTATTGTATTGCCATACATAGCAAACCCGAAAAATAGCTGGAAAGATAAATAACAGTTTTCATAATTTAAACCGACATTTTTACACAAATTAGCCAGATCTCACTGCAAGGTGCCATCTACTAAACGACGTAAGACACATTCCATTTTCACCACACCTCAAACGACACCAACTTAATAAAAGAGCCTCCCCGTGATCATAGGTCTACCGAAAGGGCGAAACAAGAACCGTACAGGGCTTCCGAGTGTGCCCTCTTCTTTCCGGCAGCCCCAATCGTGCACCATCGTATGATCGTGCCTGATCATCGTATTTATGCGGATCGTAACAATTATGACAGCATAAATTAGCGTAAATTATTGATCATCTTAGACACACACACTCTCTGCTTCGCACGATGCTAAGAGATCCGCGGTGTCAGCTGGTGGTTACGGGTGTGGAGGGCGTAGCGCGATCGGTTCGATCCGGTTAAACTCAAACCATTGACCAGTGCTGAGTTTGGTTTTCCCAAAAGTAAAAGATGTCAAACCTACTGCGATCGATCGAGCGAAATGCTCGTGCCGGTAGTATCGGCCACATGCCAGTGAGAAGCTTAACATTGTGGTGGGATATCTGTGTCTTGGAGCTATTTTGGTGGTCTATGGTGGACTTCAACTATCGCGAGAGCTTAAGGGAAACTTTCGGTGGTGCTAGTCGTTCCACGTTGTTTGATCTTGTTTTATTAATCCACAGCTTAAGATATCACCTCTACACTCGTTCGGCCCTGTTTTGCGCGGAAACATTAACGGCAAAATATTCAAAAGAAAAACTGGCGATCGTACCGCCAGCCTTTTGATCGTATTCAGAGAGCTTGCATGTTTCCTATGAGTAAAAAACACCTATAATTGAATATAAGCTTAAAGTAGTTCAGCGATCACTTTGAATCAATCGGCTGATAAAAAAAACCACCAAAGCACCTTTCCCATGCTTCAACGACGCCCTCTTTTTCGGTTTCATTTGAAGCCGCGGTTGGAGCTAAAATTTATTGCTTCACATCTGCTTGAAATGCTCGAAAGTGACTTTAGCTGCACTACTGCCCGCAGCCCTGTGATCAAGTTTTGTTGGTCGAGGAACGCATGGGCACTAATAAATTTGCGTCCTTTTCTATCCATTAGGCGCTTAAAGGGCGATCGTTTCCATTTTGTTCCAATAGCATCGAGGTTTGCTGGTGCACTTGCTGCATGATTAAATCAACGGCCTTGTGCAGTTTTGCATGCAAATCTAACGTCAACCGCTTGCAGTCGTAGTGGAGAAGACGGCTCTACTGTAAGCTTCCAGCTGCTGGGCGATAAAGCGATCCTTTCCATTTGTGGCGTGTGTGTGCTGTTGTGCTGGCTATCACTTACCTTAAATAATCTCATATAATACCGCCCAAGGGAGTAATTGCAACACTCTAGCCAGGATAAAACGCGATATCATGGCACTGTCATAGGGACCGACCACGAGAAGTTTGCGTTGGCGTGAACCAGTTTATTCGTATTTCAATGAGCATATTGTTGAATGGTTTATTTGAAATTTAATTTTAAACTAATTTTAATCTTTATATTTAAGGCCAGACAATTAACATCGAATCAAGTCCCAAACATAAAATAACCGATGAATATAACTTAATAGACTGGTAAGCTACTGGACTTTTAAGCGGATAGCCAACTATTCGTTGGAAATCAATTCAAACGCTTTCAATCTTATTTTATTAATTTCGCATTATCTGTAAATCGATGACCATCGTTTCATCAATCGATAATAAATTAAATCCTTTTGGCAGCAAGGCAAGGTACAAAGCAACATAGTTGCATCAGATACAACAACACAACACGCCGATTAACACCTTAATCATAAACCATGGCCACATGGCCTCATGGCCTACATGGCCACAAGAAGATCTGTTCCATTCAAAAACTTTTTGGAGGAGTGAAATTCTCTTCCCATTGTTAGACATCTCCTTTACTATCGAAGACGTTCTGAGAATCTTCTAGTTTCTACTTCCGGAAGTCTGATATCCTATTCAACCATCAACATAATTTCCACAACAATGTAGGGGAAACAATTTTGAACAACATCATATGATCATTTGTCTAGGGCCATGATGCCGTTCGAAAACTTTACACTCAAACCAGCGGCACCCACAAGCCCTTTAATTAACTCTAATTAATTGAGTTATCATTTCCCCTAATCGATCACCGATCATCCCCCAACAGAGCGGTCTAATCGCTTGATCTTTTTTTCGGGTGGTCGGTTGTGCCCCACATTGTCTGATCTTGAGAACCCGTGATCTGGTGCGAACCCAACCGAGGGGAGACACAAACATACGCACAGATTGAAAGAAAATAAATCGTGCTAGCAGTC
The DNA here is from genome assembly GCF_016920715.1 of Anopheles arabiensis. Classification (NCBI taxonomy): domain Eukaryota; kingdom Metazoa; phylum Arthropoda; class Insecta; order Diptera; family Culicidae; genus Anopheles; species Anopheles arabiensis. Next base: position 49,294,724 of record NC_053517.1, read on the forward strand.
GCGTTCGTTCCACCTATTTTACACCTAATACAACTCAATTGATTCGTCCGGTCACCGGTTCGGAAGACTCGATCAGCCCCAATCGATGCTCGGGTTTGAAAGATCATAACAAATTATACTGCAAACGGGATGCTACGAGCGACTGTATTAGTTGTGGCAAACCAACTGGGGCAACTGTTGATCTATCCAAAAAACGATTGGAGATTTTGGGAAGACATACATTAAGTTTTGCGGGTGATTTGTTGTATTTTCACCCAAAGCTCCACGTCGAAGGAAGTCCATAGGGTCATGCCATATTCCTGCAATGGCTGTAGCAACTGTTCTTCTTGCTGTCTTGCCCTGGAAAGGGAACCTTTTTAACGGTTAATACGACAAGGCTGAGCAGAGTTTTGGTTAGAAGGAAAATTTATTGCCACTAATAATCCATAAACACAAAGCGCCAATGATCAAGACCGCGAGAAAAGGAATATCGTTTGGGAGGTGTGCTCGTTTCGGAATCGTTTGATGCCACGATCTGCCTTGCAGGAAGCTGTTTTTTTGTACATCTGGCTTCTTGCGCTCGGGATAGCAGGAAGCCTTTTTATTTAATTCAATAAATAATCCTTCAATCGATGGCGAATCGCGCGCGTGGGCCTTCGAGGAATGCAAAATCGCAACAAACAACCAAAAGGATGGTCATAGCGTGAGCAACTGATTAATTACCATCGCATATTCCGTGCCAACCTTTTCATATGCGTTTTCGGTATACAATGTGAGCGAAGAAGCTGCACGTTCAAGTTCAATATAGGATGCCTGATCCACTATACGTGCAGTCGTGCAGCTGTGGGTGGGATTGCACATTGAAACTGAATTGTGCAATTTAATCTTTTGTATGGGATTATCGCTACTGAAAGCATGAGAAAGCTCCGTCCAGCGTTTATTAACGAAATGCTGTGTCGAAGCTTTATTTTTACACTTTAAATAAATGACCCCTTTTGACTCAAATCACCGATTGTGCACTTTGGTTATCGATTGGAAATGATCTAAATTTGAAGTAACATGCGAGGGCATACATTTCAACTGGGTTGTATTAATACGCCCTGCAGTTGCTCACGACCAACATCACAACATGTGATGCAAATAAACAATAACACCTACACCATTAACCTTCACCCCATGCGAATGCCGTTTTTTTTCTAATCGATACCTTTCATTTCCGTGAGGCGGCGCTAATTCAAAGGTGATCATACCGACACAACATGGCAGGTTTTCCGAAGGCAGCCAGGAAAAGTGAGGCGATCATGCATGTGCAAAGCAAAGAAAAAGGTTAAACATATTACACTCATTGGTGTGCCTAGTTTTTATTGATTTCCGTATCTGCTTTGAGCATGGAACAATCTGGTGTGCCAGAGATAGCTACGGGCTTTCGTGCCGCCTACCAGCACACTTTTTCGACAGCATCAAAACCGATTTTCTCGGTTTCAAGGCTTCCTGGAATATAGAGAAGCGGTATGGAATTCTTTGTAGAGTCATGGACAAGAGGGAAAGCCTAATGTTTTGATCTGGAACCTTAAAGTCGGTCGATAGAAGATCACATAAATGTAAGTTTGAGGTTGTTGTCGGGTGAAATGGATTAAGATAAGTGGATCGTTTTGGGAGCACATGCTGGGCTTGCAGGGTGAGAAAGATCTTGTGTAACTTACATGTATGTAAATGTCAGTGGCTAGTGGCATATTAGTTACCATCCGCTTGATACCACATTTGCTTTCGTTGCATTTATTAAACGTTAACGGAATTAAGTACTGTGACGGATACCAGTATTAAATCAGTATTAAATCACTTAATAAGGTCATATTGAAGTAAAAAGTATTGATATCTCTTATTCTAATACTTTAAAATAATGACTTTAACCTAAAAATTAAACGGTTTTCGGTGCAGTTTTTCAATATTCTTTAAACAAAAAACACCCATCCCAATCTAGTCCAATTTAAAGTCAAATAGAAGCCATCCTTCCACCAAAACGCTTCGATCACGATCAATATAATGGAGGCGCTAAGGAGAGACAACCTGCCGAGCATATAAATAAATATTTGGTTACCTTCGATCGGTTCTAATCTGGTTCAGATTCTTCTTCTCGTACCGAACGATGGATCTTAAGCTTTTGGAGGGATGGCACTATATAATGCGAACGAGTCGTAGAAAAAAAACGAAAAACGATTTACCTTCAAATCCCTGATAGCCATAAATTTAAAGGCCACGAGTCCGATATTGGTTCCTTTTAAAGAGTAATAACGTTTAGGCACCCAATTTCCAGTCGATTTTGTTAAGAACAAACAAAATAAATATCAGAACCTTAGGTTGGTCTGTAAGGGCTTCGACTTCGTACCGACATGGGTAAAACAATGCCACCAAACCAGTTCGCCTTGTTTCGATTTACTTCATTAAAATGTTATGACATCCTGCGGTGTTGTTGGCGTAAATTCGTTTCAGCACCTACGATAATGATTGTAAATATGATTAAAACACGGCGGATAACGAAGGACACGGATTAGATCTTTCCAGCGACGACCCTTTAATTTTGATTACTTGAGAAAAACAAAATCGATTCGATTCGATTCGAGGATGTGGATGTGATCGAGCGATCAAACATATACGGAGGAGGGACATTGACTGCAGGTTTTCTGCCAATAATTTGCAATATTTATATGCTCAATCAATGGATTCCATCGAAATATATTTGCTACCATAAAATACTCAACATATGCGTTGGTAATGAAACAATGTGTCACGTCGTAAAGATCAAACTGTAGCTTTATTTAACGATCACGGTCGTATGAACACGTTGTACAATAAGATCGAACAAGCTCGAACACAACGAAACATACAGCATCAATCGCAAATCCATACTGTGTAGACTCTTGCCGACAGCTATTCCACGCGGCGGAGTTCTTGGGGATCTTAATACTCAAAACAGCAGTAGCTGCAACGTCTGACGCAAAGAAGCAAGTGAGCAATTGTGTTTCAATCAATTTCCCATTTTAAGCTTGGTTTATTGTCAAACAAGGGGCATATTTTATAGTTCCAAATATTGTTCAAGCTACATCAATACCAATGCACATGCAGTTTCAGAATCAGGCGAAATACAAAAAAGCCACAAAAAAGAAACATACCAAATGCTGCGATCCACCCCTGACACCATCACGAACGTGCGCACTTTGATAGACGCTGATGGCGATGTTTTGCCAAGCAAGGAAATTTGCTTCCATCAAAAACCACTTACAAGTAACGACACGCCGCCAAAGATTCGGCTGGAGCAGCGTGCGTGGAAGCATGGCTGTAAAAAGGGACTCCGCCGACGCCGACGGGAAGATGGATACGTACACGCGTCGAGAAAGTCCGTCCATTTCAGATGTGATCTTCGTTTGAATAAAATAACGATCAGGCAGCTAACACAGTCCTTCCTCCTTCGCTGCCCAACCGCATGGTTCATCCATTTCGGCCTACGCGCAGAAACATTGGCTCCCAAGAGGATGGTGGCAGTAATGATAAACCATGAAATTTTTTTTTGTCCGATGCCGCTACGATTGAGCCATTTGGTGCGTGTTTTATTTTATAGAAAAATCAAATTGAACTTGACGGTTTAGATAGCGCATGGAAGCGATCCGGAATGCGCACTGGTGAAGTTTATGACACGATGATACGCAATTATGAGTCGTCCGCAATGATAGTCCAGTAAATTTTATGTTGTCATAAATTTTGAATAATCTGCGAAATATACATAGATTATAGTTTAAAACATCACACTAAATTTATTTACACTAATTGGAGAGGTACATTCATTCATCTTGTTCTTCATCAAGTTTATGAATGCATCAATTAAATGCAAAAAAAACTTATATTACATTAAACAAGTGTTAAAAACATGCCAAGTGTTAAAAATATGTACACTCGTTGGTTATTTTCACTTCGATAGGAAATTCATGTGTAAGCTGTTGTATCTACAGAATTTCTTTTCTTACCCATAGGATCTATAGAAATTCTTTCCTTGCCCATCGGAACTTAACCAGCATCAATGTGCATTAATTCATTTTTAGAAAGAACTTCGATAAAGCCCACTCTACTTACAAAAAATCTAGATCTAGTTGATAATTCCAACCGCGCATAGCACAGTCCCATAAAACTTCCACCCCCTGGAGCACTGACTTGCATGTGGTGCATCTTCGGAATGTCCCAATCATTGCGATGCGTGTCTGTTGTCCATGAATCACTGAAATGTACCTACATTCTCATTTCCTTTTTGTCCACCCAGCATCGCACAGGTTCGTCGTAAACCTGTGCACCGTGCACGTTGATCTAGATCTCGCTCTCTTTCTCTTGTTAGACGTCAGATGTCGGAAGACTTGTCCCAGGTTCAAGGTTGTGTGCATTCTCGCACGCTGGTGGGGAAGCCGTGGTTCGGGTCAATAGATTGATCAGTCAATAATAATCCCTTTACGGGTTAGGGATACCAATAGTAGCAGCAGTTACAGGCTCGTGCGGTACGTGCGTTCTGGCTCCGTGTCATTGACATCCGATTTCCAGCAACAGATTGACGGAAGTCGTGACCAACTTTATTCATACCCGGGTTAGATGAGAGTTAAAACCTAAAAAACCGACCCAAACGGTTGTTCAGATAAGGTCAAGTTGATGTGCATTATAAATCTGTCGAGGGCCATCGACAAATCAGTGTCGATCAAAATTACATTTGCGAATTTTTTCGCGGCAACAACGCGCCCAGAACAACTTCTACAAGAATACGCGTAAGGATCTTCGTTCTATCACGATTTATAAATTAAGAACAAACTTAATGCAATCCCAGCATCGAGTGCCGTTTTGTGGCCACATTAAGGCCGAGTGGTTTTATCACCTCGAGGTTTGCTACTCACGAATGCTTTTAGTACGCGTCGGCGGTGCACGTCACACCATTCTTGTATAGCTCACCTTTCGCTCTCAACTCGTTCCAGTTTGGCTGTTTGATACTGATCTGCACCACGATGCATGGCAATAAACAGCATCGATCGTTGTGACAAAAAAAAAAAAACTACCAACTGCTATTCGCTCACCCGAAGGGTGTAAAACTTGCACTTTTATTGGCCAATCTGGTGATACCATTTTATGGGCCCAGTTTCAGAATACCTCTGCTCTCGAAACCGGCAAATCCACCCGCCAGAAAACCCCTCACGTGCTTTTGTTGTTGGAGATGGCTTTTATTTCGTTTTGCAAAAACATTTTATTTAAAGCACACTTCTTCATTCCCACTGGGAGTGAATGCTAAACGAAGGCGAAAGAAAGCGATCGTGTGTAGGCTCGGCGAGACGGGTAACATGATTCCATTTCGCGAAATTTGCTGATCGAATCGGTGTTGGTGCCAGCATACCATACATGGCAGGAACATAGCAGAACTGTGTCGGTATCGGTGTGCGTTTACCTTGACCATGACCCTGAATTAAAAATGGATTTAAAATCCGCTGCAAACTTGTCTTGAAGCTGGACTTTCCGTTTGAGGGTGGGAACCGTTCTCAAAAATGGTGAACTAACTTATATGTTTTCGACTATTACTATTCAACAATTCCAAATCCTATTCTCACTCCAATTGAGTTTCAGTTCTAAGCTAGCGCCTAAAAAAGCATGTCCACCCGAGGGCCGTTGTATCCGATTTCACGGATTTGCACCCACTTGAAAAAAAAACTTCTGACTAGAAACCATACGTAGATTATTATTATTTTTTCCACTAGGCTACCGGGCACGATTATGCAAAAAAACAAACACTACTACTGCAGGCATGTTGCGGGAGTACGAGCAATTTTGCACGTAGACACCATCAGTTTCTAGGCGCGGGTGGCACGGAACAAAGCGGTCAACGACGAAGAGCCAGAGAGTTCTCATGCAAAAGAGCGGCAATTGTCAAGGGGGCAATTTAATAATACGCAACCGGTTAGTTGCGATCAGTGGACGCATGGATATGATTTATCATCTGCCAGGAAGGAAGGTTATTCCGCGACTGCACTGGCCACGAAGCTAGGTGGACCTGCGGGACGGAAAATCCTCTCCTGACCTTTCGCGGACGTGCGCTTCGTGTTGCGTGCCGAGTACTCGTGTTCGCACCATAGGCGTCTACTTTTGCCATAATCTGACCTGTGCAGCTTCCAAACTGGCAACGTGGTGGATTGTTTTACTTCTTGCGAGAGGGAATGATCCTCTTTCCATTCCTTCGTGCTTTTATTAGGGAGCAAATTATCCGATTTCGTTGCGTGGGCGATAGAGAGGAAAACAGGATTAATCGTTTATTGTTAAATTTATGGGACAGCGGCAATGCCAATGACAACGCACGCGCATAAATTGAAAAATTTAAATTAAAAATTAAATACAAACACATTATGATTCAATTAAATTGGGAAAAGGGATTGGCCGATACCCTTATGCTATTGAGATCGATCGAATATCTGTTTATTAAGTAATATCGTGTAATTGTGCATTACAATTTTATTATTTCCATATACGTAACTGACATCCAATTCTGCAACAGTTTATCAATAGTCAATCATGATAAAAAGGTAACGGAAACTTTGTTCAATCAAAGAACGCGAAGCTTCCCCATTCGAAAACCAATCAGCGCAAATACATATTATCAGCATGATCAGCAGGAAAGTCGTTATTTATGAACCAGTCTTTACATCCGACACCTTAAACCGATCTCCCACAGCCAACTACATAATATCCGAGATGATAATAATGATGATGGCTGATAGTGGGACAGTAATATGCGCTCCAGATATCTCATCACCTCGGAACCATGCTGCTATTGCCACATTCGAATGGAATCCAAAATATTCCTCGCTCGCGGTTTTTACCGCAGACAAGCATAAATCATCGTCAAGTACTTTTAATATCTTCATGAGCCCTTCGCAGCTGAAATAAGCGCACTTGCGAACCACCGAACACACGCGGTCACCCACAAACGGGCCCAATTGAAAGTGATTGAGAGCGATCAATAAATTGCCCAGCGCGATTTCGATCTCCTCTCGTCGCAAGGAGGAGAGCAAGGAGAGACAAGTCTTTAGTCGGGCAGCGTGGTTTGTCGGCTACCATAAATTACCCAGTTGATGAAAACTAGTCGTCGGCTCGTCCAGGGCGCCTTTAGGACCTGCCGCGATTGCGCTGGCGTTTGCGCCAAACGTTGCAAGTCAACAGTTTTAGAAGGATTGCACGCACAGCAGCATAGTTTTTCCTCCGTAGTGGAGAGACCATGAGGATGGTTTGGGGTGATATTGATTGGTGGGTGGTGTTCTAGATAGTGCAATTAAGCTGACCATCCGGGTTTCCCGCTCCCGCAGAGCCCTCCATGGCGAGAGTTTATGGTTTTGGTTCATTGAACCAAAGAGCTATAAAGGGATTCGCGATGTAAACCTTTATTTTACCTTCGATGTTGTTCAATACTATACAAATGGGGGTACTTTGCGATTAAGATTAATATCGTAGGTGTTTCTAAAACGATTTCCATAGCATATAATTGAAAAGTTTTGAATGTCATCTCAGATAAGGAAATAAACACCTCCGTAACGTACTACACAGTGCCCGATTTGTGTGACACAACTACGAAACTCAACGGAAACAATCACACCCTAACTAATCACACAACCTCAGTTGAAGAAAACAGAAAAAAGACAGCCCTGTGAAAGACTCTCTTTCTCTGCTCACAACCCCGGAGGAGAGAAGGGTGTCAAATGGAAACACCTCCAACCCAACCGATCATTGCTATTTCTCTATTTGCTTCCTTTAAATCAGCGTAAATCATGTCCCCGGTGGGTTTGTTGTGAACGGCGTTAAGAAATTTTGCTTCGGGTCGTGCAACCATCACCACCAACGATCGCTACGATCAAAGACCGTCGAGCGATAACGATCGTGTGCTGCGTTGCAGGGGCGGTTTATTTTCCCAACCTGGCAATTTCCCGGACGCCAGTGAGCTCCTCCTACTTTCCCGCTTCACTTACTGCTGTCGCATTGCTCGCACTTTTCAGCAACTAGCGAGTGATTGGTAAAGTGGCAGGGAAACGCTTGCAGCACACACGGCGCGTAATAATTTAAAAGGGCCAATGCTACACCCGGCAAGGGGTAATGCATACGCTAGTCGCAACGAAAGTTTCGCAAATGATGGTTATTTTCTGGTGGCGAATAAAAAATGGAAGTGTTGATTGAATCATTAGGAGTAAATAATAAACATAGGAAATTTCTCCACCTGATAGTCAATTACTTACTTAAAGTCAATCGCCAAGATCATTATCTTTTTTGAACCGGTTCCGAGGTAGCGTTAGCAAATTTAATTAAATAGTAATAAAGTGTTAGCTCTAACACAACAATTTAGAGAAGGAATGGTTTTTCAGGAAACCAACATTTTCACTTTAGCTTTATTGAAATATACCAACTTCTAGCAACTGCATCATCAAATTATGATTTGTAAATCTATGAAGATAAAAGCAAACCAGTCTTCTCTACAAACGAGATATTTTTTGTATTTTTTCTTTTCTTTTTTTTTTAATTACAATTCGTACGTTCTCACGATCACGACATGGATCTGTTCTAGGTAGCAATTAATTATATTATAGCTTTAATTTCCTCCGGAAGATAATATAGAAGCGTATTAGATGAGCTCCACCCTTGCTAAATAATTGAAAAGGCGTAGCCAGGCTGTCCATTATGCATCTGTATTTGCTCACGATTTCAACGCCATTCATTATAATTGAAAATATGCATCAAAATGACTGAGGCAGACATAGACCTTCCTTAGAGTCCTTAGTTCATGAATCCTTGCGATTACCTTAGACAAATGAATGAATATCAATCTTGACACCAAATTTTATTCGTGATGTTATAAATGAAGAACACCCGCACGGTGCACATGATACAGAGTAAAGGAGAATACGCACTGATGGACAATCTGAAAAGCCACTTTGCACAGGTTGGCTGGCTGTTGCTTGTAAGCTTACCAAACCTAACAACAGCTAGTCACATGTCACGACTAAACTGCTTGTTCTGAATACGTTACCGGCTGTAGGAGGTGGATGCAAACCGTTCGCCAATGTCCATCCCATAAAACCAGCTGACCAGCATTGCTCCGTAATTAATGGCTGCCGTGGAAAATAAAGTTTTCTATCATTCAATCATAATTGCCTACGCTGCCCGGCCGCGGATTTGACGCAGTCCGATTGTAAATCAGATGCTGCGAAACATTCTCCGTGGAATGTTGGAACAAAACCGGCACCTTCAGCGGATAGTTGGACACGCTGAGGAGGTTAGCATATTTTATGATACACAGCACAGCTAAACGACTGAAGGGTGATGTTTTGGGGACGTTTTAGTTACGTATTGATAAAACTGGACAAACTGGTTGGAAGGGAATGTTTTGTGCGGTTTTGCAGCCTTTACTGGTTGATATACGTTTTTAGTGCTTGAGGCGATTTATTTTTATATTCAATTGCAAAAATGTATCTTTCAAGAACTTCAAGTATTGCACCAACCAATATTGTTCAAAATATTAGCCTTTTAAATAAAAACACATATATTACTTATAACATTATATAATTTTGTTAAATCAAGGTGACTTTTGCTAATATTAGGTAAAATATTAAAAAAAAACTACTGCACTTAATCATCCAATCTCCTACATGACACATGCCGCTACAGGTGGGAAGTTCCAGATTGCATCAAGACACCGTGTCGCCAAATACAACGACAAACAGGAAACCTTATTGATATTCTACCAGTCAATGAAACTATATTACTACACTTGGACACATAAATGGAACCCATCGGAAAATCCCAATTAACAAAGCACATCCTGCTAGAAGTGACAACACGTTACGAATATTTAATTATTAATCATTACTATTTGGACTATCCGCATATTGTGTCACACATACTCATGACACATACACATACTCCATGAACAATAAGATTTAATATCACATTATTGAGATTTTTAGAACCTTTATTCTGAAGAATTCACCAAGCTATTATGAAAACTAAATAATCTGTCACTTACAATTATCATTTCGTTTGCAGTACGCAACAACAAAATGCTTACAAATTATTTGGTTATGCAGCAACAGAACATAGAAGCTCCGTTCTTTTTTGACGGATGAAAAATTGTGACAATTAGTCAAATATCCCAGAACATTCCATCCTAGCGGTAACGACAGTATGGTATCGCGTTGTTGCTCTTACGTATTTTCTGCTCCTGTAGCCCCAGCTTCTTATTTGTTTCTTCTCCCTACATCTGAAGCGTACCCCTACAAGACCAACCAATTATGTGTGAATCCTCTTCAGGAGTTGTTGTTGTGATTGCATTGATCGCTACTATCAGCGATCGTTGAAAGCAGGGATCGGTAGCCAAAAACCCACAGAGTTATTCATGCCATTGGTGCGTAACAAGCGGCAGAGACCGAAACCATCACGACAACCGATGGGAATACGCAGGGGGTAAACACAATGAAAACATTGGGAGAGAACACCAGTGCATGATTGATCCTCTGCTGTCAACCGGTTTAATTAGGTGGATTAAGTCGTTTACACAAGGGGTTCCAGCTTGAAACGAGCGGAGGGTAGAAGTGTAAAGCAATCGACCATGTCAGAAATTTGTCACTCTCGTTCTCGATTTCCGTTTCTCGCCATGTCGTGTTGCGGAAACGGCAGCTCAAGCTAGGTTCTGCAGACAAACAACCGGTTGTCTTGATGGTAACCGAACTACACCACTTGTAGCTTTTAGGACGTACAGGTCCGGGATGAAGGTTTTAAAATGGAAAGAAATACGCGCTGAAACACACGGGGAGTTGGCCAATGACTGATATGGGAACTGTCTTACGTATTGATCACAGGAAAGGATAAAGTCCTTCTAAGCAGGAGATGATTTTCTTGTTCAAGGAGCTCCATATACATATATGTGTCGTTCTTGTTCGATAACTTGGCACAAAATACACTATAAGGATCGTCATAAGGAGAGGGAGGTGGCTAAAAGAAACCACACGACAGGTGTTTTCCACTGCGGAGACAAAAATCGAAGATGAAACCATGGAGGAAAGGAGGTGAAAATGTCGTAAATAAAAAAAATGAAAATCTTCTCTTCAGGACTTTTAATCCGATAACATTTTTTAATGGGTGACATTGGGCTACTGTCCAGACATCGATAAATGAGTCATGTGTACAGATAAAAATCAACAACTGTCAACAAACGAGTTCAAACGTTTGCTCTTACACTGGACTAACGGCATAACGCTTTGAATCATTATATGTACATAACAGTAAAATATCTTTACCTAACAATCTTTCCGAATCTTCAAGTGCAGCCTTAAATGAGATCTTTCGCATACCAGGAGAAGCATGTGCCTTGATATTATTTTCTGGTTTACCACTATGCTCATGATAGTTGCTTAGTCGATTGATAGTTGATTTCTTATTATTTCTTATTATTTATTTCATTGCCTTGTCTATATATATTGAGCCCCATTTCTTTCCCTCGCAGAAAAGCTTCCAAACCGCGATTGAAGGTTCGTAACTAAAAAAATAAATAAATCAAAACACCACCGGCGCTTCAAAATTCATATTTGGACTGTTTAGAATCAGGTTCACTGACAGATAAGCGACGCTAGCTAGCTATGAATTACTTGTATCTTATCTTAACTGTTTCCACAAACAGCCCCGAGAGAAGAGCGTAAGGTATGTGTTTAGTGGAGTTGTGTTTTTATTTTATGCAAACCGAAGGATACAAAGGTCGATTTGATTATTGGCAGACTGAATTTTGCAATTCGTACTTCGTCAAGTTACCCAACTTAGGCAAAAGATAAGAGAATTGGCGCAGTTTGAATAACGCGAAGAACTAAAATTCGCTAATTTAAATAGAAAATGAGGTATGTAATGTAACAATATTAACATTTATTAAGTATATAAGAATTTTGAGAATATAGGAATTCATCCATCGATATATTGCGCCGAGTGCAACGTTTCATAAAAATAACAAATATACAACATTTATTAAGCATACCGGACGGAAGTTCATTGACCCATGTAAGTGCACTAGACGTACTTTACATGACTATGCCGAACATAATTGACCCTGACCTACATTAACACACTGTAAACAGATGATTTTTAGAACTATTCCAACTGAGTGACGACTGTGCTAAGAACTCAATCGCGAGCTCCCCGCGAGCTAGCACTCACTTGCTCACCGCTCACTGACAGCCGCATCCCATACGCGCAAACACACACACCAACACTTTTTCTTTCGCACACAGCTGAGCCAGCAGAACCGTGCCGTATAAAATAACACAAAATACCAAAAATAGATCGAACGGAATCGACATTTACCACTCGGTAACGGAACCATATAAAGCATTAAATACACTTCAACGGAATCAGGAAATGTGGCCGAAAAACGCATCATGAAAGAAATATTCACCAGCCATCACGACCTTTCCCACGATGAATCAGCGAGCAGGTTGTCAGGGCATGATGGGTAAGTGAGGCACACATTCTTTTCCGCACTTAACACCACACCAATGGCACAATTTCTACAGAAGTAACACACGACACCAGCTAACGATTACGGTAAACGACACACGCACTGATAAGAAACGGTTTAGGGATAGCATTGAACTTGACCAGACATCGCATTCCGTCACATTCTCCCCGCAACTTACCTTTCGCAGCTGGAGCGCGTAAACCTTCGGTCGATTTCGGTAGGTCGCTGCGGTGAACGCGAGCAGTCCACCGCTCACCAAACAAATGTACCGCACGGTTGGATGTTGGTACCATTTGCGGGCACTAGAATTGTTACCGAAATTGCGCGACAACACTGTGAAAAATGGATTTGTTTTCGAGCAGCGAACGACACGGTTTGTGTACATCGCCATTTTTTCGCGTTTTTTTTCTCTCGTCTTGCGAAAAGTCAACGGGCGGACTGTTTACATTTTTTCTTCAACGCTGCTGTCAATCGTGCTGGTTGCGTTTATACTCCGTGTTTGGCGGAGCAATTCGAATTGAACGGTAAGTGGAATTCATTTGCCTCAACCTATGCTTGCGATGTAAAAAAAGGTAACATTTGATAAATCATCAGATTAGAAGCTTCACATGATCTTTGGTAATTTAATTTAATGTTTTCATCAATTGCGTCGTCTTCATGAGCTAGAAATAAGAAAAGAAACTAGCTTTCTTCGTTTTCCACGGGACCGCCTCTAAAACTAGGTTTAATAATAATAATGATATTACCTATTACTCCATTTCCAACATATATTGTTTAATGCCAATAAACGTCTTCCTCTCATGCTGGGTCTTATTAAAAGTGTTTGTAAGTGTGTGTGTGTTTTTTTTAAATGGCAAATAAATTACTCACAGATAACCCCATTGGTCGGCCCTCCAACGAAGTGTGATCGGTTCAGTAGCAGAGCCATAACACTTCCGCTGCCACTGATTTGCGTGAGCGTGAAGCGATGCAAAGTATTTCAACTTCGCTAGGCAATCGCAAACCATACAAAGTAACACTTTCTACCGGTTACAAAACCAGCTTGTTCCAGATGCCCCACAGCTCGTCGGCCCAGTACGGACCACATGAAAAATGATCTCCATTTGGCTGCTATTGACTTTATCAAAATTCAATAAATTAGGTTTTTCAACTTTTCTTCCTGATGCTCTTTGGCGAATGTCTTTGAAAGCTTTGCTTTCCTACAGGAAAGCAAGCGACTGGCAGCGTGCTAAAAAAATTGGAGCAAACGTTGCGCCTCAACACCTTGGGATTAAGCCAGTTTGCTTTATCCTTGACTGCAGCCAATAGCAAAGCATCAGATACGTATTCAGTATGCGACGCTTTCTCAGACGAACCGTCTGTATCGGTTTCTTGCTATAGTGGCTAAGTAATTAGTATTAATTGCTTGACGTTGTATCGGTTTATCATAATCGGCATAAGTAATTAACTATTACTTAGCTTATCGTATTGGAAGCGAGTTTTACAACTCGCGTCATCTGCGTCGATGCGACAGAAAGTGGTCGGGAATGGCAAGTTTTCAAGACCCCCAGGTGGAACGGTACCGTCGCCACATTAGGTGTACTCAGTACCGGTTAAAAACAAGGCACAGTGATCTAGAGATTTGTCGGTTATCTTTAAAGATGCAAATTCATCGGCGATCGTAGAGCTTGCGTATAATAAATAATCGCATTCTTTCTGCATCATTGGAGCACCTCATGGATGGACGTTCTGCAGGGTCCTCTAAATATAATCTGCAAAATTGATATGGCAAAAGGAAGCGGATTATGACAAAGAAATGGGAAACGAATCTGATGCACATGTTTTTTTTTGTATCATCGGCAATAAGAACAGCAATCGCCCGCATGTGATGATTTACGGTTCATGCCAGCAGGATCGATAACAAGAACGATGAACACCGTGAGAGTTAGTGATCAACACGATATTTCAAGTTCTATGATCATCGTACATCGCCATCCCAACAGGACGAGATGATAAATCTTTCATTGATCTCGAAAATGAGGTTATCTATGTGCAAAACACACCTACACGGTGCTGGTAGAAATAGAAACAAAGAAAATATCGCAGAAAACATGGTTTTTCGATTGTACTAATTGATTTCAGAGAGATAAATTATTTCACACCCTGGGACACTGTGGCACAGCTTGTTTTGATTGTGCAAAAATGGGTCAGGGGAAAAATAAATGTATCCAGTTTCTATTCATTTTTAAACCTATTGCCAGCATGACTGGCTCGAAAAACATACACAAAAAGCATTAGAGAAAAGGTCATTGAATTGATTTGAACATACTGATCATATTAACTAACGTAATTAACTAGATTAACTAGAAAATTGCTGCACACCATCATAAGATTTGCACATCCTGTAAACAGTCCTTGAGCTGTTGGGTTAATTAATTATAATGAACCAAAACAAAAATTACACATTTACAACGTGCATACCGTTATCACCTGTCGTCGGCGCTTGGTGGCGCATTACTATCCGTTAACAGTTTCGAAACCAATTGTTTCTAAAACACTCACGCACACGCTGAACTATTTTAATCTCATCCAGCATAAATCACCGCTAATCTAAGGGTTTTTTTTTGTTTGTTGCATTTCATTATCAGCTGTTTGTCGGTAGTTTAATTGAAAGCGATCGCAAACCTATTTATGGGAGCTAATTTTACGCCCGCTCTGTAGCGAGACTTTGAACTGGTGCACCCTTCGGCTAAACGCCTTAGTCACTGGGGAAGTAAATACGGTATTGTTGTGGAAATATGTTTTACAAGTAATGCATTACATTTCCTGTACAAGCCAGCTGTTAAAGCTGATGATTCCAAATTTCCGTTAAGAAATCATTAACCTTTCAATTTGTTCCTGGTTTCTGCCAATTTAAACTACTACGACGGATGTTGTCTGTGCCAAGTGCTTTCCGCAAACGCTCCTGATAACACCCACAGACGCACGCGTCCCCACTTATCTCTTTCTCCCTTTCTCAATCTCTCTCTCTCTCTCTCTCTCTCTCTCTCTCTGTTTTTTTCTACACCATTCCAATGTTCACAGTTTCTATGGTCACAGTGCTGCGCTTGTGTGTATGCGAGATCGCGTGAAGGTAAGCAACAGTTCGTTAGTGGGTTACGCGAACGTCACCACAAGCTACCGGGAAGAGACGACGTCTGGCACGAACGCGTGATAAGTGGTAAACGTCATAGTGGCGCGAATTTTCCCCTCACACACACCCTCGTTTCTTCTGCCTTTGGACTGTTTGACCAATCGGTTCGAGTCTAAAATAGGCGTGTGATATTTCAATTTTTATATGTGTGTAATTATAACTTAAGAGTAGTAGTAACAACATTTCCGAAGAGGTAGATGACCAACCAACGCATCTACGCGTTTTGTTGTAGCTCTTAAATTTGCCACCATTTCTGCTGAGGGGATGAAAAAGGCGGGAAAGGTGGATGTTGTTTTAAAGTGTTGATTGATTGTTTAGCTAATGTTATTTGTGTCGATTTCGAGTTAACAGTAAGTTCGTCGGTATCTCGGTTTTGGCTACTTCGCTACATCTCCTGTTTCATCACTCACTTCTATAGCCGGTAAAGAGATCTTTACTTTACGTGCTTGTTTTCTTCCAACCTGCAAACGTACCGTGGGTTGCTATTTGGAATTGATTACTACAGGTAGTATTTCGCGATCTTGACCATTGGGAACCCGGACAAACCGGCATCAGTGGCAGGTGAAGGAGTAATTGACGGGGTAGTGCGTTTATGTGTGTATGTGTGTATGTAAAATTCGCACGTATGTGTGCGGGTGTATAGTACCGGTTGGCAGCAGTGGTCTACGTGCCAAACAGCAGCTCCGCCATGGATTCCTTCCCGACGGTGGCTGTTTCCACGCGTTGCCCTGTCGCTCTCCTCACCACACCCCCTTCTTTCTGGGTCGTTTCTACCGTCTTGTTATGATGCGAATCGAAAGCTTGCAGAAACGGCGAAAAAAGTCTCTCCCCGGCACTGTCAGCAAAACGGACAAAATGGCAAGATTATGCGCGCGCGTGAGCCAATTGGCGACACGTGATGAGGGAGTAGTGAAAAATCCCTCCACATGACGTCATGGGTAGTTTTGGCAAGTTTTGCACTCAGCTTTTTATCAAAGAGTTGCGCGGTTGTGATGAGTTTAAGCAAGCCGGAAGTACCGTTGGTTGTAGAATATATTGTGCGAAATTCCAGTTTTGAGATGTTTTTAAAACTTTTGCACGTTTGTGAAAATAATTATATTAAATGATTCATGTGTTCAGCACATGCAAATACGCAACGAGGCTTTGTAATATGTACAGATTTCCTGTTCTATATAGAGGATATCAGTTGAGCAAGTAGGTTGGTGTATGTAAATTCTCTATTTGGTCTTTTTCTCTATTTGGTTTCTAGCGGTCATGTAGCAGGATCTATCTTGCAAAGCAACTTTCGGTAGGTGCGGTTTTTTTTAATATTTGCTTTTTTTGATTATGGCTTTTTGATATATCAGTTCAACGCTATTCCGCCTCAGATAAATTAAAGTAAATTAATGGTCGAATGTGGTTGACGGCAACTTTGTTGCTTGCAAGTTGGTTCTCTGCGCAATGCTCATATGCGAAAGGCTATAAACAATTTAAAAACACATTGCTACATTTAAAGTTTCAGTTCATTTAAATACTCCTAGAATAAACTCTTGCCGGTCTGGTCGGTCTGGTGGTACTATCGTCAACTCGTACGACGTAACAACATGCCCGTCATGGGTTCAAGCCCCGAATAGACCGTGCCCCCATACGCAGGACTGACTACCCAGCTATGGTAACAATAAGTCACTGAAAGCCAAACTTACTCCACTAGTGGGTACTGGCAGGCCTTGACCGACAGCGGTTGCTGTGCCAAAGAAGAAGAAGAATAAACTCTTCTTCAAAATTCAATCAATATTTTTAGAATGTCTTAGAACAGATATTATGTTACTTACCGCTTTTAATTGATTTTAAATTTTCTTTCAATTCCAAACATTCAACAAATAAACACATTATTTTCTACCAGATTTCGTATATTTTGTATAGCATTATCGGTCTTCGAATAGTTTTGTTTGTATGTTTTACAATATCAGCATAGTTCAGACTGTGTTTGCTTATGTATAATTTGTTTCTGCATTTCACGTCTCGTTTACGGTAAAGATAATTAGTTAGTTTACATGCCCCTTGACTTCGTGTAGTTTTACAAGCACATTAACTAGGTTTACAAGCTTTCTTCCTTCTTTTCCTTGTAGTCCCTCGCATTTACAATATGATTTAATATTCGTTGTTTTCGTGTGACTTTTTTTAATTTTTTTTTATTTTTAGTTTGCATTTTTATTATGTACAAATACACAAGATTGTTTTCAAGTTGTATTCCATAGATTGTTTGGATTTGTTCGGCATGTAGCACATTTTGCTTCCATTTTCAAAACAATCTTCATCGCTCTTCCTAGCTTACAAAAAGCATATCTTTGTAGACTCTGGTCTAGTGTATGTCTTTTAAGTTTACGCTACGCTGAACGTTCCCTACTTTGTCTATACCGGGTTGGGAAATTACGTGATGTATGAATTGAACGATCTACGACACAGCATATGGAAACCAAAGCTCCTTTACACGGGTACATTCCATTAGCCGCGTTGACTGTGGTTGTGTGATTAAACAAGTAATGATCTCGTATTATCAAAACCATACATTAGTGAACTCTAAAGTCACAATTTATAGAAGAAAAAATAGTAACAATGTAAAAAAGAGATGAGTACGGTGAAGCAATAACAGATGCATATTTTTTTATTCTGTTTGCTAAGTGCTGCAAAGTGCTAAGCCGTGTCTCATTCTCTTTCTACAATATTTTATATGGCACTCTGTTAATGGATACTGTTAGGCATTGACTTATACTTGTACTGCATTCATTTCAGCGCAGTTTCTTTTTGATGCAATCTCAAATCAAGATAGAGCTTTTTGGTAGCCCTTTCGAAATCACACTACAAACAAAGGGTTAACAAACGCAACCAAAATGTGCGCAAAACGTACATTATCTACCGATCAGATTAATGTATTGCTGTGATTGGGCTGTGATGATGTGTTAAGCATTATTTCGAGCGACATTAATTGTTGTAAAAGTCGAACAAAACATCTTTCACTATGAATGCTACGAATTAAAAATAAAGCCCGCGATTTCTATAATTATTAATGGATTAACGTTACTAAATAAGTTATTAATGACTAGAAGAATTTATTATAATGCATTAAAAGAGATGAACGAATACGGCTTCGTAGTAGGAGCGGGAGCATTGTCGAAAAATAAAACAAATACGAAGATGAAACTAGAACACAACATGTACATGACTTTTTCTGTTGGCAGCTGGTGGATGCGATAGTCTTGCAAAGACTTTGATAATAAATATTATGGCTGGATTTTATAAATTACTTCCATACAAACGTTTGTTTAGCGACCAAGCAATATTGTAAAATTGAACGTTCACCGATAGAGTTACTGTTCCTTTCAGTTCCTATTTTTTATACTGCCGAGTTTAAGGCTTGCAGAAGTGTCGGATTCATTGTTGCTTCCTGAAAGTTCGTGTATTATTGTCTATCATTTGCCGAGTGTGGAAACGAGGTCAAGCTTTAAGAATCGTTTGCATCCTACCACTAGCACTACTAGGACTATTTGGTATAACTTGTTTTCGGTGTCGTGTTCTACTCGTTCGTTAATGGGCAGATTTGAGTAGATTTTAGACACTAAATCGAACTCGTTCGACTCGTCAAAACTAATATCTGCGCCATGGGAAAATCGTTTAATCTTCGTCTAGTCGCTGATCTCAGCTGTCGGTAAGTGTGTATCAAAAGTTGTATGTGTGCGTCTATAGGTTGTCCCTTTTCGTCGCTTAGCCCTCTAATTAGTGTTGTTCGATTTCTGAACTCCTGAGTAAGATCTCGCACAAGATGCTGATTTTGCTGAGTATTGCTACGTCTACGGTGTTGGATGTCAGTACAAAGGTACAGTCCTCTTTAGAACGTTATTTGGAAATATTCTTTAAGTTATACTTTTGCCTTAGCATCTTAATCTGCTGCAAGTTCAAAAGGATAGCCATTGTTGGAGTAAGGCTATCGTCTAGAATCAGATCCATTCGGTTGCGCAGTTCTTTTGTATGAACTGAAATACAGTTCTTCCGAGAGCATTATACGCATGGAAGTTCTGCTACAGATCTGAATATACACAATACGCTTACCACCGAACAAACAAATACAGCATAGATTCTAATAAGTGCTTTGATTTATTTCGACTTTCCTGCTTGCATGAACATATACATCGTGGACATAAAAAAATGAAGTTATTGGGATAAGGACTATCGCTTACTTATAGCGAGTGAGTTGACTGGCAGATGAGTTTGAAATACTATTACATCATACTTATTTGCTAACTATGTACACGCAGTAACAGCAGAACAAAATATTTGCACAATTTCCGTAGGGACACTGGATTGAAGGACATTGGATCATATTTTTTCCTTTGGTCAACCAATCATTTAATGTATGTTTATCGTGTAACCTACAGTTATGAACGTCATGGAAACCCCTTTTACCAAGGGCCCTGGAAGTTATTATGGCCAAAAGCTGTAAGTGATCATTGTCTCTTGTGTGTGTGTGTTTTGTTTTTTTCGAGTGTGATGAGAATTAGCGGCATTGCAACGAAAAGATTGCGTAAAGTAATGAAAACAACAGTGGCACTGTAAACAAAAAGCAAAGCATTGGACATTGGGCAGGTTCTTCGGTGGCTTAAAACATTCTGCAAAGCATACGCAAAGCAGGGTAACAAACAACATGAATCAGCTTTGGCAGTATTATCTAAGCGATACCGCCAATAAAAGGAAAATTCAAAAAATCAGTCTCTACCGTTCCTTAGTGGTTTGTCACCGCGTTTGAATGAGATTTCTCTTCCTCCTCTTCACTAATCATTGCTGCCAATTCGTTCAATGTGTTCATATCACCAATGTTTGTTTGTTAGCGCTTTTTTCCTTTTCCTCGGTGACAAATCATTGCCCAGCTCCCAATCTGCACTGTGATGAGGTTTTAATTTGGGACTAGTTCAAGTTTTTTTTGTTTCGTTAACGTGCCTATTGGTTTGCAGTATACCTCCAAGTCTCCGATCATAGATAGAGCAAATGCACAGTGACACCGTACAGAGCGAGAGGGCTTAGGCTAAGGAAGTTACAACAGGACATTGCTTTGTAGCGGCTGCGTTGCTCGGATACCGAGCTGGTGGGGAGCAAATCATGCCAGGAAGAAGCAGTAGGAGATCCTGGAACTGAAAAAGAAACAGCGGAATAGAGAAGAACAGGAAGGTTTCGAATTAACGCGCGACGCTCATATCCCACGCACAGACGAACAACGGGTACGATAGGTACGATATTACAATACATACACGCACACACACGTACACCTAAGATGATGAAAAGAAGGAAAACAATAGCACACACCACGATCAAAATGCACAGCCACAGGTTATGATGTTTCTGGTGATGAGACATGCGACAATTCATGATGCTACTTTCAAACAGACGCAAGACAATACGACAAACAAAACATGCACAAATCACACAATGTTTTCAACCACCTTAGGGATCATCTTCAGTCACTTGATCTTTGCTCTACGATGTTCCCACATGCTGCTGGTAGGTTGACGTGCGCGAAGAGGAGTGTGTATTGCGAGCTCGTCCCGTTTGGATCAACGCTTTACCAACTTGACGAGAGTTTAGGCATGCTGCTGTTGCTGAAAACAAACATTACTTCAAAGATTACATACACACAGACAAGGAAAACTACTACAGAAAACAGTAGGTTAGAAATAGACATTTCGATGATGAAAAAAAAACTCATGCAAAACAATTATGCAGGACATGCTGGAATTAGATTTGCCTAACGAATGACATATTTCAAGATAGAGAACTTGGGGTACCCTGAACTCAATCAAAACACACATGCAACAACTAGACGACAACTGGTAGTTATGTTCAATATTCCTTTGTCGAGACATCTATCGTGCAGTTGATAAAATAAAAGACGATTCGAACTAACCACAAAAAAACTGAATCCTCTGGAAATTGAATCTATTTGTTGGTTGGATTGAATCTGGTCTATTTGTTTGTATTATGACTTCTTTTTGATCGACGCAAGATCAGGTTAGATGCATGCATGGTGCAAGTTGCAGGTCACAAACGCGATCTTTTACGGACTGATGAGAAACAGGGACATGAGCGGTGTGACTTTAACGTTTCTTAGGATTGTCAAACTTTGGGTAATAAAAAAATAACGCAAGGCAAACGCTCTTGTATCTATGATCGCAAGACGGAAAATGAAGATAGTGGGAGCAAAGACAAAAGAAGAAGAAAATGCGCATTCCGATTTCGCCTCCAGCCGAGGATCATTTCAGCAAGACCGTTCGAGTCAAGACTGTCATCTCAGAAGGTACTGTACTAATTCCAGCACACATGTGCCATTCCATAACAATGGCCGCTTTAGCGGAATGCGTCAGAAGAAGTGTGAAATGTAGTTGAATTTTGCAAAAGTAGTGTCTGTTGCAGTAGTGTTTGATTTGTGTTACTAGTTTGCTCGCTAAAAGTATGATGCTTTCGAGTTTAGTAATCGAACCGCCACGTTTTGTCAGTACCATTCTGGGACATGCATATCGGAGGCATGGTACTGATTTCAGTGTTGTTTTTTCCTAACTGCCAACGCTACTACCACCTCCCTAAATCACCCACTTGAACTGATTTTGTTAATATTCTAATGATTTAGAATTTGTTGTGCTTTGTTTGTTTTCGGAGCGAAAGTGTTCTTCGTCCGGCACGCAAATGGTACGATCGGTAAGAGTAACTAATGCAAGACACTAATTTGTACGGCCAAAAGAAAGTACTCAAAACTCCATATCATCTAAATCTTCCTCGTCCACAAAGTTGTTTGCATGACCCGGAACAGTAAGCATACCTTCGTCGAGGTCGTCCAGCTCATCCACCAGCTCGGCGGACGCTAGTAACGCGTCGTCCATATCGAGCTCGGAGTCGTCGGATTGTTGCGACGTGTCCAGCAGATCGTTGCTTACCGTCGTTGGCACGGACGTCGGTCGTGCTGTCATCAACGGAAACGGTGTCGTGGGCCGCACTGTCCGCGCGATCATCAGCGAGGCTGGTTTTGGATGGCTCAACTTGCTCGTTACTATACTCGCCCCTACCAACTTGATCTTGGCCGGACTGGGTTTGGCCGAATTGCCACCGGTACCATTCCGCTTACCGTTTGCCATTTGCTGCTGCTGATTTTGGGACTGCTGGTTAGGTTTCTTCGGCTTTCGAGAGGGACCACCGCCTGTTGGTCCGGTGTTACCGCCGGACGGGGGCTGTGTACCATTACGCGGTCCTCCCGGTAGCTTCTTGGTGGGTTTCGGCTTCCGGGCATTTGGTGTTGCTGTGAGTTGGGCGGACGGCTGACCCGGACGGACGGGTCCACCGTTGCTAATACTTGCTATTAGACTATTTGCACTGCTGCTGTTGCTAATACTACTACTGCTGCTGCTGCTGCTGCTGCTGCTGCTGCTACTACTGCTACTGCCGGTGACGTTGTTAAGACTGGCTGACTGGTTGGTGCCTGCGCTACTGCTACCTACAGAACTATTGCTACCGCTAGGACTGATACTGCCGCTATCACTACTAATACTACTATTGCCCCGGGATTGTCCCTGGTTGGGGCCTGCCTTCTTCTTACCACTATTTGTACCACCTACGCCCGCGCCTGGTGCACCCGGTCGAAAGCAGTGCTCTCCCGGCACCTCATCTTCCCGACATTTCCGCCGCTTTTTCTTCTTCTTCTGTCGTAGCCCCTCCTTCTCGTCTTTGCCCGCAGTGTTCTGCTGGCCATTCTTCTTACCACCGCCACCACCACCACCACCACCTGTCGATGTAGCGGCTGCCATACCCTTCATAGGGCCGGCCTGTGCCCCACACACCGGCCTAGGACGCATTTCCTTAGCCGTCAGCTCCACCAACGGTTGGCCCGTTTCGCACAGGTGGTTGAGACCGTGGCGTACGTGGTCGGCACCGAAGAGCCGCGAGATCAGCTGCTCGACCCGATCGTGGGCTACCGTTAGGGTGAGCGCCTTTGTGTAGGTGGCCAGCTTGCCGAGTGTTCGGTTCACCGGGATCTGAATTTTGCGCGGTTGGCCCGTTTTGTTCAGCGCGAGGTAAAGTGTTCGGCGCGCGTTCGAGTGTTGCGTAGAGGAATAGGTGTTGTAGTGATGCTGCTCCATCTGCTCGTTGAAGATACAATCGTCGGTAAATTCCTTCTGTAATGGAAATGGAAAAGAAGAAGGAAATAGTTGCGTTAGATAGAGCAGTTGGCGTATAAAGCTCAATTCAGTGCAAAGTGTGGCGTCAGTCTCGCACGTCTGTTTAGCATCGTAATTAGCCGCATCCGAAAATTGCAGTCCACTTTGTTGTGGCCGCATGCCTTTTAAGTGCACAAGATAATCGAGTTAACGCCATCGACTTAATGTCTTAATATGGCCCACTGTACTGCCGGGCTCTAGCATTCCGGTGCAGTTGACACCGTTTTAATCATTTGCATCATTTCGCGTAGACACGAATTAATTAGAATACATAATTGCTTGTGCGGCAGTGGGCTACGATTGGTGAAGGGGGTTGATCGTTTGCACAGGAATGGAAGGCATATGTCGCCAGTAGGATGCACGAGTGTAGCCGTTAAATGATATTCTTCCGGGATGTTTACTGTCGGTGAAATTCAATCTGCCCCATTTGGTCAAGTGGCGATCTCGTGGAAGGAATATACCAGAGACGAGACGAGAGAGTGTGATATGACAAGTGCATGTGCGCATGAGAAGGTTTGTTACGAACGTTTGTTGGCTTGCACTTTGAAAACCTTTGACTTCCCTCATGGCGTCTGCTTGTCCCATTCTACGGAACCGACCTTCCAAGAACTCGATGGCACGCTGCTTCGTTTCAAACCAACATGCTCTGTAAGAGTTGCACGCGTTCCGAGGGCTATCAATGGATTTAAGTCGATTTTCCTATCAGACTGTTCCTAGTTACAGCGATAGGTTTAAATTGTCCCAGACATGCAAGCAACCGTCGCGGATCATAGAATGAAATGGGAACACAGAGAAGAAAAAAGCGAATGGGAAGGAAACCACAAAAAGTACAAATCATCATCTCAATATCCCGTAGCGCATAGGTGTCGGAAGGATCATAGTTTGTGTCCTTCCTTGGTGTGGGATTGAGAGAAAGAGAAGACACACACTCAGGCGAATACTTTGTCGCAGTACTCGAATAGGGACATGGGACCGCCCGAAAACCAATAAAATTTGAATGTTTATTGGACAGGTTGATAAAGGGGTTAGAGCTAACACGCAAAGGGAGAGCGAAGTTAACGAGGCGATCAAAGGAAAGTATTATTAACAATCAATATTGGGACATCGATGTCGTTAACGCCACAAAAGGTCGTCACGGGTCCCGAGGACGGATCGTTGCGTATCGTTTCTTTGTCCTTTCTTTTAACGCCATTCCTACACCTTCTCAGTTCCTGCAAGACAGTGTCAAAGCAAGAGCTTAGAGTTAGGGTCCTCGCATTAAGGACTTGTGTTGAAGTTTCTAAACCTGTAGTTTGAGTTTGTGGTGTGAAAATGTCGATTCTTCTCAAGCCTCAAGATCACGATAAAATTGCTCACAAATCGCATGTTATCGAATCTATTCATCCCGCAGAGTGGCATTATCATGTGTCATGATCTTAGATCGGTACCAGATCTTTCGAAATAGTTTTCACACTTTTAAGGACTCGTCGACCATCATCCTTTTTGTTGGAGGTAATAGTGATGTCTTATTGAACCGCAATTAATATTATTCCAACCTAGAGTAAACAGTGCAACGCCGACGTTGTTGCTGTTGATCATGCAGTTCTTTAACAGTTAATCGAGTAACGAATATGTAGCAGATTATTGAATTTAATTTGATTGCGGTTCAAGATAACCAGTGAGATGAAGATAAGAATTGACGCGTACTAACAAAACATCAATCTATCATGGCGCAGTATTGCTACTCAGCTCTATCATGCCCGGTAGCGCCATCCATACCAAAGGTCAACGTCACCGACTCAGCCCGTCCACCTGATACCGTGCCGGTGGTCTCGGCGTCAGTACAGTTTATAACGCTCGTCTTCTGTACTTCTACTTGCGGTCATTGGTTTCCATTTTCACTTTCAACGGAAGCTGCTACTGTTGCCACGATGGTGGGAGCTAGGCAAATAAGTTAGATAGTTAGTACGAAGGCAATTAGCTTGTCCATACATCATTGTACACCTTTGTGCGGACTGTGATATTCGCCGTCGTACAGAGCCGAGCGCACTCATTGCGACGAGTTTTATTGCTTAATTTAATTGCGCTTGTTTTATTTGACATCACCGTACGGACGCGGTAGCAAGAGGCAGACGTGCAGGCGGTTATGGAATACAAATTGGTTCTTCTACTGTTGTTCCTTGGACTACCAAGCACACTTGAGCAAACGAATGCATCAGTAGTAATCTAGAATGCATTCTCGACTATCCACCAGCTGTTTGATTGATGAACGTCGGTCGCTTGAGGTAGCCCAGCCGGACCAGTTCCTTGGACTCGGCTAAATACCACTGTCGAGAGGGCGGTGTGCATCGTGCCGGACTCAATCAGGCGTGAAATGATCGAGACAGCAACACATACTAACGAGAATGGCTGGATAGATGGTGGGTCGGATTGACAGATGGTATCGGGTCTGTCAAATGGTCGCATTCTTTTCTCTTTTTCTTTATGACCACCCAGTCTTTGCAGACCACTGGCCAATCGAAAGGGTTGGTGTTGAGCCTTGCCACCGTGTTCCGCTTATGGTACCTTTCACAACACATGCCTGTTGTGGGACGGTTAGAAGAAATCCATTACCACCGTACGAAAAGCCTTCTCCTTTACGGAGCAGCATAATGAAGACATAAGCTTGACCGTACCATCCTCGCTAGTTGGGGATGGGAATAAATTACACTCATTTATGATTATTTATTGCGATGCTTTTTCTCGCAGCTAAGTGGCTTAACTACTTTGCGGCTAGAACGGTCAAAAGCGCACAAGCTTTAGAGGCTGTCTAACAGGGTGAATGGGGAAGTTTGTTTTGCGTTGAGTATGGTGCAATTGATGCATCAAAAGAAGACCCTATTGGTTCGTGCAATGCAAAATGCCGTTTCAAGATGGAAAGTAGCATTGTATTGTTTTATTACTATGATGCAAACTATTATCGGTCGATCAACCAGTTACGATCATATACCGAGAAGTGCAAAATTTACAAGCTAAACAGCTTAAAAATGGGGACTTCCGCTGACGCAACTTTCGATGAGAAAAAAATCCAATGAGGCAGCTCAATCGAACCGCGTCGTTGATAAAAAAAAAATAAAAATCTGTCTTGTAACTGCGACATCGTTCCTCAATCAAGATGCATAGAATTGGTTGCCCTTTTTAATATTTTGCTTTGCTGTTTTTTCGCGAATAGCGTGATTAAGATATGTTTCCTTTTTTTTTGTTCGCAATTCCGAAGACCTTCTGTGACCATTGGGTCTGCTTGCAAAAGGATTGCTCGTTGGGGAAATAAACATTGAAATATTGATATGAAATAAATCTTCTGTTGCTTGCTTCTTGTCCGTTTCTTCTTTTGTCTTTGGAGAAAGTATAAAACCACCATCTGAATTGATCAATTTTGGAACGGAATTGGGATTTTATTGTGCTATTCTCTCTTGATTATATCTTCATTACTAAACGAGTCATAAATCTTAAAGCCCTTCAAGGCCAAATGCAATTCGATATTTTTAAAGAAATACAAAAAAAAAACAAAAGATTTTACTATCGGTATGCTTCGAGATGCACTTCGCTGATTTCACTCACACCGGATTGGACCTACCTTTTACTTGATAACTCCTAAGATAGGAAGGACAAGGTTCACAGGTACTCTGCTAGCTTATCAGCTGCAGTGCGTGA
Source organism: Anopheles arabiensis (assembly GCF_016920715.1). NCBI lineage: Eukaryota > Metazoa > Arthropoda > Insecta > Diptera > Culicidae > Anopheles > Anopheles arabiensis. Next base: position 49,322,331 of record NC_053517.1, read on the forward strand.
AGCTGACCAATCAATTAGCCACGCTTATGCAATGTTGTGTTATGCGAATGGGAAAATATCGAATATTAGGGCTTGATATTCCAGCTATCACATAAGAGACTTGCTAGGTTTAAGGGCCACAGTTGAACAGACGACAGTGAGTGAAAGTGAATGGGATCAAGCTGAATGGTAGTTTTGTTATGACGCTTACGATTAGGTCAAAATGTTCAAATTTCTGTGTTTTAATCCGCTTTGAATACATTATCACGCGACATAGGAGTGGTATGAAATGAGGAGGTAAATTTTCAATCGTAGGACACTTTTGAGAGACTGTAATCTTTGTGATCAAATTAAGTTAACTGTATAGGTAATTTTAAACCTTTTTTTAAATAATTTCAAGAATTTATAGCATAACCTTTATTTCATGTGATATTGAGGTTTTGATATCGGTATAGTTGTATCATACATATTCTATAATATCATAGAAACTCATTCACGCTTATAGATAAAACAACTACCAGTTTACTAAAAAACTGTCTAGTCATGTGTCGAACATTGAGTTAGGCTTTCATCTGGTATGCTTTAGATCCCCAGCCATATTTGAATAACAAATTTCATTTACGGTTAGCGAAACACAACGCAAGAACTAACAAAAACCATGTAAATGGCCCGTGAAATGGTAACGATCTTTTGCAGTTTGTCCCGCTGATCGAAAACTGGTCGAACGGCTAGCGAAGCGACTCTAGATGCTAATTTACGTGCGTTATTGACTTTTGTTTATAATAGCATTTCGGAAAAGGCTAGCGCTGTTTGTTGATAAAGAGCAACAGTGGAACGTAAATAAAAGTGTCACTTCTCTAGCGTCTTGTTTATGAGTTGAGTTTTCCATAGATTAAGGCATTCAAGAATCCGGTTAAAGAAAAGCAAATTCCTATTGCAAAAACGTGTCTTAAAAATGGACATCAAACAAACATGAAAAAAAGGCTTCCGCAAACTATTGCCACACGTTTCTAACCCGATGAAATTGCCCGACTGCCCAGATTTCCAACCATTGAAAGTACTACAGATCAGTGACGTTTCTAATTGATGGCATACCATTAACGAAGATCGGTGCCAGGTCGAACGTCCCGCGATGATAGGAACTAATTCATTTGCAAAACCCGTACTTAGTACAACATGTCATGTTCTGTGTGAGTCCGCAAATACAGTGTGCAGCGAACATTGTTGCACTAAGACTCTTGCTTCATAGATACTGTGCTTGCATAACTTCATACACATTACGCACCGAGGTCTATGTGCCAGTGTCAAGCATCGAATAGCAAAAACATAGGGTTGGTTGGCTGAAATTTGTTTAATCTTTAAATATCATTATTCAAATAAATTATTTTATGATTATGTTGTAGTTGGGTTTTTCTATTACAAAAACCTCTATGTTTCATACTCATCAAACATCAAACTATGTCACCATCACAGACAGTAGTTAAGTGCAACTCAAGTTCCACAAAACGTGAGCTGACATACCTGACGCATTATTGCCGTAAATATGAAACCATTCGTAGATGGGGGCAGTGCACCAGTCGATGAGTAAGTGTTGTCGCACATTCAAACGACATCCTAGACACACTTTTTTAGCCAAAAATAGTGAGTGCGGTTGACGAACGGGAATGCCGCGTAAATAGATTATTTTAGGAATATACCAATCGATTTTTGTTTGTTGGTGTGCGATATTTGCGTTTGCTTGTAATTGTTATAATGTGTAAGCAAACCGTTTTTTGGCATTTTTGCAAAGTTGATAATGCATGATGTGTTTTATCAATTATATTTCGTATTTCGTTTTTTTTTTCTGGCTTTAACGAACCTAGAATCTACTAAATGTTGGGCAAATGTGTTATGTAAAAGCATTTTAACCAGGTTTGAAATGAATTCTACCCAACATACTGAACCTTAACTGATGCCTCTTCAAATAATTTACACCCCAAAGGTCACTTTAAATTTTACAACGCAAAAGTAAAACCGCACATTTGTACTAATGGTATCGGAGTCCTCGGCAAGCATCCCGGGTCAACGACCGACACGAGCCGGCGTGCGTAGAAGATTGCGTATGCAAAATCCGTTGGACCATTCTCCACTGCCGGTGCGTATGTCGCCCGTGTTTGTTGTTTCCTTCCCCCTTTTCTCCACGCACGTTTTCTTTTACGACCTATAATACTTCGGGTATTTGGCGGCTCGCGAGTCGCGAAGCCGCACGATGGAGATGCAAAGTGAAAACTCAAATCCTCCACCGGTCATAAAGCTGCGAAGTGAAATCATAAATCCTGCTGCCTCGGTCCGGCAATATATTGGAAGTATCGTTGCGTGATTGGAAAGGTCAAGAATGTGAAGGGGCCTGTTTTTCGAGCCCGATAGATTTGGTTCAAAATGAGGTTTTTATAAAAAATGATAAATAATAGTTGCAGTAACAATAAGTTTTAAAATATATAATGGTGATATCCATGCTATCGGTGTATTTACTGTCATTGAAAAGGCGTGTTGCTCCTTTTCCTGTATGATTGCAACAAATAAACAACTCAAGATGTCCTTCAGCTATGTATTTGTTTATGTAGAATACTTCCCTTGGGAAGTGACAGGCTAAGGACGCAACCACTAAATCACTACACACTTCAGCTATACAATTCCTTTAATACCATCGAACGTGTGCGCTTGGAAGTATCGTATCTGAATCAAACGGTCGAATTGACAGTTTGTTTAGATTCGAACCACTACCGAGCAGCGGGAATAGAACGGGCAGATGTTTGTTTATATCATTCCTCTGTCTTGTAGTTTGTCTTTGTTGCCACATCTTGCACATATGACAAAACATACACGGCTACCTACGCGATCATGCTTTCTCTGTGGCCATTAGCGATCGGTAGCGCCAATTTTATTGCATGTTTGGTGTGATGACCAGGTCATCGTTAAGTGCTGCCTGTGTATCCTCCCTATCTCTTGCTGTGGAAGATTTGCGCCTCTTTGAACAGCACAGGTGGCGAGAGGGAATGATCTGACGGGAGTGGGTTTAAAAATACATTCATTCTCAGAAGCCTCGAGCTGTTCGAGTGTCGCGTACGGAAAGAATTATGCGGCGACGCGCGTGTCGGTGGTTGCGTACTAACTTGCAGGCAGAAACAACAAAAAACGCCCACAACAATGCAGGAAGAAAAAGCTAACAAATGACAGATCAAATGTGATGTGGCCTCATGCAAATGCGGAAAAACAGCAGCGACCAATGGGTAGGCGGAAAGAAAACGGACCGCGGGCACAAATTCAAGTTCAATGTCTGGTTCGCGTGCATGCGATAGAAGTAGCGTGGCCGCAGCGTGTAGCCATCGTGGGCTGGTGGCTATCTGGGTTGGTCTCTGATCAAAGCGGGTAGTGTGACATATGTGACCTCTTTGATGAAAGTACCACCAGAAAGTACCGACATTTTTCTCTCGCTTCATCGTCCACGCAGGGTAAGAGGAGAACCTCCTTGCGCAAGCAACATTTCCTGTTGTGACTGAAAGACTGCTTACGCAACGGCACGCATGTTTATATTGCGCGTGACTGAATTGTTCGACTGTCGGCTCGTTTCGGCCATTGGGGATCTACGGGCGGAGAGGTTCGGGTTAGAATTTGCACAAAAATTTGCTCACACCGTTCGAGAAAACACGCAGTGCGCAGATTTTCATGGGCCAGGAAAATCGAAGATTATTGAACAACTGCTTGTGCGAATTTGCCGACCCACTGCGTATTAGCACGCGCGAGAGGTCAACGATCGCACAAAGTGTGTGAAGCATGAAATTCGGGGTAAATTGCTATTTTTCTAAACACGGAGCAGCCAAATTATGGTACCCGAGGTTGGTGAGGAGGAAATTACAAACATTCACTAAGCCGCCGGTATGTTTACACGATGTATTTTAATTGAATGGCAAATGAAACGTGAATGGTGAAGAGGGATTAATTAGGTGAACTTATTTATAGTTGAATCAGATATTCTATACATTATTTTAGAAGTCTTTAGGCAGGAATGTGAAACTAGGCTTTTCCATGCTTTTCAATAGCATGATAACAATCAGTATATTTCTTCCCTGTATTAAGTCATCACACCAAACGATTAGAACGTCACTGTAAGATATTATACCAGAAGCATTCCAGGAGTGTATCAAACCGGTGGCATCTTTTTCTGGGATGAATCGAAATGAGAACGAATAAAAAAAAACAAAACTGTTTAAAAACTTTGATATAATTTATGACTTCTGCTGGAACACGTTGCATGCGATACTTCCCAGGCCACGCGAAGCAGAGAAAGGTTCCGCGCACAGCTCCGCCAGAATTTGTTCCACACTAACGCTCGGCATGGGTTCCTGGAGGACATCGGCTGTTAATTATGCTAGGCGTTTCGTTTAGACATTTTTTTTCGTTTTCTACATATTATGATAGGATACATTTTTTTTCTCATTCACTTGACTCAATAGAAAGAATGCAACTGAGCGTTGGAAACGGAATGGTTCACCCATTTCCCCGCACCAGCCCGTCGTTTGCTTCAGCAGCGACAAATCTTTATCAAATCATTTGCATCCCGCGGAAGGCTTTATCCAATGCCAGCCCGAATGGGTTTTTGAGGTTAACCGAGGCCAATGAAAATGGACGGGGTCGCGAAGGGCACACTGCCGTAAAAAAACGAAGCCTGCGGAATGATTTATCGATTCTGGCTTCTCCAGGTGCCAGTGTTTGAGCTGGGCCCGTTGTACCAATGCACCCCAATTCGATGGGCCACCGATGGCGCCATGTACCACACGGCGTTCAGGACGTTACAAATGAAGAGAATAAAATGAAATTGAATTTTAATGATGCTTAAAAACTTTAGTGACTTCTGGTACGGCACAGAGCGAAAGGGAGGACGCATAGCACAACTAACAATCTTCCATAGCACGCTTCCCATAGCGTATCGAATTCGATCAACTTCATCAAACCTTGGCTAATGAAATGTTGTTATTGCTCGGGTGCTAAATTAGGTGATGAGTTTAGCTACGATTGGATCATTTGTCGCTGCAAAAATGAAAAATCGTTCTTTTTTTGAATCAAGGGGAAGGCGGAAAAATAAACATATTCAAAATATTTGAACATGAAAAAACACACTCACACACATACTCTCGTTGACGGTGCGTTGCATTAGGTTTGGAAATTGATTAAAGACTCCCTAAAAAAATATCAAATAGTGATGCGTTAATGTGACTGACAAGTTAAACACAGAAACCTCTTATAGCGCCATTCGTTTTCGAAACGAAGAAAACGAAGCTTACGCGAGAAGGCTATAACTTAGGAGAGTAGCAACAACGACGGACAACAACAACAACAAAAAGACAACGTGCCGGAACTGAATGGAACGATTGTATTTGCGGTACATACGCATAAGACTTCGCGCACTATCGCTACAACCACCACCGATGCACTTGAAGCGCATCATTAAAACTGGATTAAAATAGGATTACACGTATTTAAACCCAAATAAATCCATCAACATACATCAGACGAGCGTGCGATAGGGGCCACGTGAAGTGTACCCTACCGAAATGCAGGCCGCACCCTAAGGCTCTGCTTGCCTCTGGGTGTCAACAAAACATGCTACATGCACACACCCAAACCGTAACACAACAAGATTCACCCGGCGAGCCTTTGCGCCCTTACGGGCGCTATGAAATGGAAGGGCGCTCAACAAAATTAACATATCAACTTTTCCACTTTTCCCGTCGTGAGGGGCTTTTCCCGGTCCGTTGTGCGATGCATTGCTGTATAGCCGTGGGTCACGGCACTCGATCCCTTCAGAATTTCAATTACGCGCAGTGTTGGGCGAACAATTCCATTCAAATACGGACAGCGATACGGCTTGCGGTTGCGGCCTGCCACAGGCGCGGAAAGCAATGTCAAACACATGTTTGAATTGTTTAGATCTTTGGCTGCTCCTTAAAAGTACTCGTTTCCCCATTCGTTGCATTGAGTGAATTTCGATGGTGATGCTGCGAGCTGTGGAAACATTTCGGGCTGATCGCACCTCGTCATAGACAGCCTGTGTTGTGAATTTTTGACCTATAGAAAAACAAACAAATCCTATGTGCGTTGCTCTAGGGGCTGATCAACACATTGTACTCTTCAGAAAATGTGGTTAGAAAATGTGTAAAAATCGCTCCCGGAATAAGCTGTATGGCGATAAACTACAAACAAACAAACCGCAGCATTGTAACTGTTCTAGTGGGATGAAAACGAAACGATGTGTTGTTGACTTCTTGTCCTATCGGCACACTTTGTAATGAGAAGAACAGAGTCTTTGGGCAAGATGAAACCCAAGAGGAACAATACAAGAGTTTAGATTTACGGGGCTATAAAACACCCACAAAAACCGAGTGTGAGCAATCTAAACGGCAATCAAAATTCACTTCTCGGTCTAATTTATCAAACTACAATCCCCGTCGGATCATCACAATACATAAAAAATAATCTACACAAGGTGGCATGCGCACTATCTTCAGCATAAAGCATGAACTTGATACCTTCCCCAGCGAGTTGAGCGTGCGTGTGCGGTCACGTATCGTGTTGCGGATTTGGGAATCTTGGCCGCAGGTCAGACCCAGACGAAAAGCGAACGGTGTGATAAATGATTGAACGATTGTGGTGGACAGACGTGGTGCGTGAACCATACACTTTTGTCATGACGGCGGCCCAGTTGAGACATCAGTCTGTCAGGATGTGTTAAAGTGGCCATTCGATTGTTTGAAATTAATTGGGCTGTCGGTGAGTCCAACTTCGCGGTGGTTCGTTTTGCGTGACAGATAGACACCGCCAAGATTTACACACTACACGCACGGACAGTGGAAACGTCTTCATTTGGATTCGAATAAAGGTTCATGCGGAAGAGCGAAGGCTGAAATACTTGCTTCTACGTCATCTACCTTCAAACACTAAACAAAGGCCTCGTCACAAACCTGCGTGTCACGTGCACGTCTAGACGAAATCTGTCTTCGGTTCCTGGAACATAACGGGAGCAAAATTCACTACTGCCTTCTAAGATGCATCATTTTGCATCTTCCCGCTAGCAGCTAGCCAGCTTCTCACCACTTAATTAAGCGAAGATTAATGTGCTTCTTCAGAATGGATCACCGTGTCACGTTTGCAGCACACGCGCAAAGCACGTCCATAGCTAAAACGTAGATCTTTGGCATTTTGACGCCTTTATCCATCGCACCTCCAGCACAGCGTTTGGGGGTTGATTTGATCAAACGGCATGATTAATTGATGCAGATTTGTGCAGGCAGCTCTTGAGCGCCGTCTAACGCATTCGTCTTCTGCACAAAGCCACGGTGCCGGTGGCGTTGGCGTGTTTGACTTAAGGTGTCGCTGTGCCCGGAGCAGTCCGAAAGTATTTTCAAGTCCAAGTCCAAATTGGTCAGTGCTGACAAGAATATCACGGCCAGGTTCAGACGTTTCGCTTTGGTGACAAATTCTTCCCGTGTCGCTTTCAATCGTGTTCGATCGCTGTTGGAAGAAGAAAATGGTGTGTCGCAGCATGCATTCCAAAAATTAATTTAGCAGCTGTCCCAAAACTGAGCGCGATGCGCTAACGGCCCACGGCATGGCAACCGGCTGGATGATACGGGTGCGAAGGCGTCAACACTCGCGATCGGCTTATCTCAATCTTCTACTTAATTAAATCCATGTTGGGTGTCGCGTTCGATTCCGATCGATTGACACGTCGCAGTCGAGTGGGTTTTGAAGCAGCATCCCATCAATCGCCGTTGAGTGCCTGTAAGCATCACACGATTGTGCTCTGATTCAGTGAACATCCGGAAACGCAACGAACGGTGATCAGTTACCCTTTTTGCTTTGTAGAACATTCAATCAAACTGCCAGCATCACGCACAATGTAGCGAGAGCACCAGCGGGAATGATCGAAACGCGGACGCATTCCGTTGGAAGCTACAGTGTGGACCTGATAAATGTAATATTCCTTCTAATGAACGTAATGGACATCATTTGGTTCGATTTCTTATTATTGCTGGATTCGTGCCTTTGCTTCCAAACTATTCCCGGTGGGAGAGAAAGGTTCTGTCATTCCTTTCTCGCCTTTCGCCGTTGGTCGGGATGTTCATATGACAAGATTAATAACCATTGATTTGGTGGATAGTCTTTCAGAATGCTCGCACACAAATGCACTCACATACACATCCAACATTGTGGTTGAAGATGTAACTGGCTGCTGGAGATCGGTTAACCTCGGATGGTTCTCAGCCATCTCTTTTTCGCTGAAAACAGTTATTTTGATAAGCACTTAAAATATGTCCCACAATTTTATTAGCTTCAAACGTGACATGCAAATTTTTTAGCTCATATTGATGTGTGTGTGTTTTTTTCAGTTTTGTGCTGGCCACTGTCTCATATCATCCTCTTCTACCCAGCCCATACGCAGTGCCGAATCAAACCGGTCCGAACCGACGTTTTGTTATCTTGCGCTGGTGGGTCTTGTCATTTATCAGGCACCATCCGCACGATGCCACTCGGAATCTCGGTCTCAGTCTCTTTCTGTTGTATGCCTCCGATGAGACACATTCTGTGGCCCGTCTAGAGCAGGAACTGGTTCGATTGTCATAATTGATATCGATTACAGCGCGAGCTCCGAACCAGGGCGTTGCGTTGTGATTGCTTTTCTCTCCTTTCACGCGACCGTTAACAGCTTTGTCAAATATTTCGAAGAAAGAGAAAACGGTACTGAACCAGCACGCAAACCAAGCCATGGTCTCAAGGTCTGGCCGGTTTGTCCCTGTCGGTTCGTCCTGTACGCATGCGTCCATCCCTTTTGCCTGACGAACGGTTGATCGGCTTTTTTTGTACTGTACAGGGGAACAACAACAAAAAAACGGAAAAGTGACAGAACTAACGGCCGTGACATGCCGCTCTTGGAGGTGCGGCCGTTGGCTGGCACTTGAAAGTGCTAGAATGTCGCACAAGCCACACTGGGCGATACGGAGCGATAGTGTGTGTACAGGCCAAGCTTTATCAGGTTAATGATGTTAATCAATATTATTAACACTTGTTCCATGTGCAGGAAGTGGATTGATGTCGCGATATGTACCACGCTGGAGCAATTGTCCGCTTCGAAGGTTTACAGCACATGAACGCTTCAATTGCATCGTACTAAATGCGTTTATATTTTTGTGATTTATATCGGTGATGCGGCAGACCTATAAAATGTGACATAGGTTATATATTTGTTAAAATATTACCTACAAAATGTGAGTCATTACAATGACATGGAAACTAAAATAAGATGCATCTAATAACCATCTACTGTAGCCCGACCTTTCACTTGCTCTCTGTTTCTTTGATGTGTGTTAAGCCGCCGGTGATATTACACAGTGCAGTAAATCAAAGTGGCGAATCGTTCCTTTGAAGCAAACGCATTTTCAGCTTAATTTTGTTCGATCACATGCCGTCATAACGAAGATTTTTATGGTTAAAGTGAAAGGGGCTTAATACATCGATCATAAAACGTTTCTCTTGTTCGTCTGTAACGGGAACATAATGTCCTGAGGAAACTGTGCTACGTTTTGTGCTGGAGATTTCGTCGGTGCCGTGAGCAGAACTTCTTGTTAATCGTGTAGCAAAATGTTAACGTAAAATGTTGATTGAGAATTTTGAGATCATTACTTAGAACATTTCAAAATCAGGTCGATCTGTCCCTGAAAGCAATATCTAAAGGTTTCTTCAATTGAGACCGTAAGCCAAACGGAGTTTAATTATAATATTAAATGCTCATTCTTGCTTCTAACCCTCTTTTTGCTGTCAGTCGATCGACGTCTCCATTAAGAATATTCTCCATTTTCGATGGCTCTTGTCCATTTCATATGTCTTTGGGAACTGGACAAGGGATACCGATAACCATGAACCACCGTTGCTGGCTTTAGCCTAGCATTAGTCACGCTAATCAAGTGTAAGCTTAAGGTCCATTTCATTAAACGGTATTCGAAGACGCACGCTTTTAATTGATTTCGATTTCCAGAAGTAACGCTCGCGTGGCAAGTGCCTAACACAATCCGGGACCGTAACATAAGCCTAAGTTTCCCAAGAAACTTAACGATGCGTCGTCCCTTGGTAGTCGAAGGACCTTTTTTTTGTTTCGTTTTGCGGCATAATGCTCCCATAAAGATATCAATTTCAATCAAACGCTTCTGCTGCTGCACGGAAATTCTAAGACTAGACATTATGCGCCACTAGCAACTCCAGCACCCGGTTATTGCACTTGTCGCTGGGACACTACTAATGCGAATGAACTCTACTGTTCACCATCGCGCTAGACTACGCTTAGAAGTTGTCAATCATCATTTAAGGGTGCGCCGAATCAAAAAATTGTCACCCTTCGCCGGTGAAGTGCTAGACAATCAGGGGAGGAAAAATACGAAATGCATCCCGTTGGCTTCAAGCGACCACCACCAGAGTAACCAGGAACGGGCAAGCGATATGGCTCATCACACGATTAATATTCTAATCTTCCTGTGTGCATGCCACCAGTTTCCCTCTGCCTTTGGAAGTTACATCTCCAACGTTGATGATCTATGTGCCCGTCCATCCACACGAGAGCGAAAGTTTAGAGAAAGTCAAAGAAGTCGAGCCGGCTGTGATACGAACACGATTAGGCCGTGAAAAAATCAGCTCGATCGGCCAGCAGGGCTGAACCGAAGCTATCTCAACACTAATTCAGAGTGACAGAGTCACTCGACTGCGTTCCGAACACAGCCAGTCACACATTCGTTCCACCAAATGCAGTTTGACGTAGCTGGCGGCATTGTCCTCATCAACGGAGAATTGTTTAAATTAAGCGACTGTCATAACTGTTTCGGTACTTTCGGTGTACCGTTGCAGTCAATCGAGCGAAGCAAATTGATGTGGTATAGCATTTTTTTTCTCTCTCGAGAAGCCATCGGAAGCTTTAACGCTACAAATTGAAACAAGACATAACAGTGATCATCAGCTTAATTAGTTGTGCAATAAAATTTATAAATTTAATCCCTTTTGCAGCTTAGCGTTCTCAATGGTTCTTGTCGTCGAAAATAACATGGAAATCATCACCAGTAGGCAAAGAGAAATATTCATTTATTGCACTTTATACGTCCAAAGAAAGTGAACTCTTTCCACTGAGAGAATCGTAATGCCGTTTTGAGAGAATTAGTCATTCACTTTCTATTAACGCTTCATAAAACAGAAACAACGAGTTTTACGATGGCCGTTACTGATTGCCCGAATAAAGCGATACAAATCATTTCGAGTGTGATGTTTGTATATGCTTAATTGAATCAATAAAAATGTACATCCCATACGGATCACAGAATAAAATTGAACAGGGCCCTTTGCATGCTTTCACCAAACACCAAGCCAACAGTGCATTCGGTTGCATTAATTTATGCACTACGAGGGTGTTCCGGTTGGCTTGCATTAGCTGCAGTTGATAAGGGTTGCCGGAGAATGTTTCCGTGACAGATTTGATTTTTTACGACCGAAACTAGGAGAACGGCACTGACGGTACACATACCGAAGAAAGTATCCCAATTTGTCCCACTCTCAGCACATTTACATTGATGGATTTATCACATGTCTTCGCGAAAGGAGGTTGAGAACCGAAATCAGCTCCGAATATTGTATCAACACCGTTAAGCTGTCTTGACACACGTACCGCGTGTGCGACTGGACCGGAGTTTATTTTATTAAGATGGATGAACTTTCGGACGCTGGAATGGGCGAGAAGTTGAATCGGTTCCGAAATTGTGGCAATTTGTCAGCCACGCGTTGAGTTCGGAAGCATACAAAGCAGAAACCTATCTGCAGCGTAGTTCCCAGCTAGCGGTTCAACAACGATCGTAGCAACTTTCACTTTCTTTCTGCAGTCTTCACCCGCCCGCTGAATGTTGAGGCTGGTACCATCCTACTATTGATGTCCCATTTTTGGACATTAGCCATAAGCTGTCAGATGTTTCACGGTAGTGTTGTGTGAAAATTGGTCAACATGAAGTGTGTACGGAAGCTAATCGATCTTCAATATGTGTGGAATGTGTTACATGATCAAAATGGGGCTCGAGCAGTAGTCACCCGAAAATCCACTTTTTTACCTCCCCTTTTAAGCAGAAGTTCAATTATAGTGTACAGCTTGTTTCGTTTGCTACTGCAAAATATGCATTGTTAAGTCGAACATCACAACACAGTAGAAAAGTGTGTTGACTCTCACGACCACTTATGCAAGACACGCTATCTTTTCGTTTTTAAATGGACACAACATTACATACAACAACACTCATGGAAACTCTCGCCATTAGAAGACATGCTGCTTCTGCAGTAAAACATCTCTTCTTCCATGAATATTTAATGTATGAGATACCAACTACGCACGGCAAAAGGTGTGAAAACTCATTTTCATACCATTTTCCCTCAGTGAGTACCGATAAACAAAGTTTGCAAAATTAAATGTCCTTTCCACTAATACCGGTGTAACTTGTGCGCCACAAACAAGACAAACGCTGTCAAGGGCAGCAGCAAAATAAAGGAAGCAGCAAGCGGCTTAACGCACGGGTGGGAATTGTGATAGGTCAAAATGACGGAATTAAAAAGTGCTCGCTGTGCTCATACCAATCTCAAACATTCGTGGAAAAGGTCACTGACCTTTCGAGGGGCATGAAACATCCGTGTCTTGTTCGTGTGCGAAAAAAAAATCGAAGGTGAAAAGGAACCCCGAGAAAAACCAACCTGCAGTGAGGCGGAAAGTGTACCGAACAATCTGCCGACCGACCAGCCGGCCGGCCGGCTTTCTTTTGTCGCCCGAAAGCCGAAACAGGCATGGGAAATCTCGACCTAAAGATAAAGAGCAAAGCAACACGCAGGCGGGTGCCGAAAGGAAAACCGGTCCGATCCTGAATGAATATCCCCAGCGGTGGATGGGTCCTTTGGGCCATTATCTGAAATTAAAACACGCTTCAGCAAGAACCACTCGAATGGGCATCGTGGCGTTAAGTCGGGTCGGGGACTTCATCAAGGAAGTTTTGGTACGAAGTTGTTACCATTTCTCAGGAGTTACTCAGGGGACAGGATTCAAAGTGTAAAGCAGGCTGGGGAAGATGCGCATGGACGTAGAGTGGGAGCAAATTCAGGAATGTCGTTGTTTTTTTCTCTGTTTTCTCCCGCTGCGCTGGGATGCTAGCTCCGGCAGGACTCTCCAAACACGGGCCGTAATGTCTAGGGTCCGGAGGCGTCACCAAGGTTTATTGATTTCTAATAGCTCAGGCACGGTATTCTACACTACCGTGGTATCAGACATAAATTAAATCCTTTTTTTTCTTCAAAAATCTTTACAGCCAACAAAAATCAGTGAGATTCAATTCTCAGCTCCCTTTCCCGCGAAGTATCGAATCCCTACAAATCCCATCGATGAGATGAAAGACTAATAAAGCGTGTTTGGGAGAAAGAATAAACGGGGCAGGTTTGATCAAACATTTAGATTGAAGATAAGCGCCCAATTGATCTCGGGTCGGGAACAATAGAGGCGAATGCGTTGAAAGGCACTTACAAAAACTGTTGGTGGCGCCTCAGCGCGAGGAAAGTAGTCCCGAGGCTGAAACAGCGTTAGTGTCTCGACGGGAGGAATTAATTTAAAGCTACTCAAGTACATTATGTTTAGATACCGAAGCCGTTGTCGAAGTATCTTGATCAAATGGATTTTGCGAAGGTTTTGCAGCAGAATTTCTCTCAGTGAGTTAAACACTTTTTGTACAATCACTTGTATGAAATTCTTCTTAGAAAATATTTTGATTTAAGCGTACTGATATATTACACAACACTGCGAGATATGCACTGGATTATCCTAACTAACTAGATTAAATATGTACTGGGAACAAAGGGAAAAGCAAATATCCGACAACAGCGTACCATTAGCTCCGTGTAGCGCCACACTTTACCTAATGAACTTCTAATCAATACGAGAACCGGTATGATAATGAAGCCGACTGCTATCGGTGTTGTGTTCCTGCGTTGCATCTTGTCGTACTGTACTTACCGAACCGTAGACGCTACCGCAGGTGTCCATGCAGAGGAATAGGCACGTCGCTACAGCTTGAATTTTGATCTGCCCTATCCCGACGGTTGTCCGCTGTAGAATCGCTGCAATGGTACGGAAAAACGGAGACCAAAGAGGAGTTAGGCTAGCATAAAATAAACTGACATCTTGTAACTCATTAATATATTATTCCGAGTACTTATAGTATGCTACTATATCACCATACCATTTCACTTTTATGAGCTAATCTTATGGTAAATCCAATGAAAAGGTTTGCAATTAATCCCTGTTGAAGAAGACGCGTGCATAAGCTTAGCTTGCCTCTTCTTCAAAACGTCAGCACAAAAACGGTGCCGCCTTATCGACCAGTCGGTGTCCAGTGGCAATTCCACTGCACTCTGCTACCGAATACGATTACAGTGCAAAGTCATCAAACGGTGCTACCTGCTAGACGGCACGTTCTCACGGCACTGTGCAAAATGTGCAGCGTTGTCGGTCACTTGAGCGGAGGTCGTAATTCCCACCATGACGTACTATCCGGATGACGTTGCATCAGTGAGCAAAATGTGAGTGAGCAAATGTAGTGGTATTAAAAAAAAACAAACAAACTGCACCAGCGCGATATGGACAGTTACAATACGCAACAAAAAAAACTCACAAATACTAATAACCTGCCCCTGTACCGTTTCACACCCATCATTACTCAGCGAACGAATTGGTTGCGACTTTAGGGTAGGTCAGTTCAGTTTACCGTGGAAGGTAGTGTCATTGGAGGATTTTTTGGTGCATTGTCTGTTGTTAGACAGCCGGTTTTTATTTCACCCAATGTCACACCCCCGTCCCGTGTGGGGTAGAGTTCTTATCGCACGCGTACACAAAAGCGAACAAAAAATGCATTTCCGTGGCGCATGCGCTTGCAGACACGCGACTTTCAGCAAACGATTGCGCAATCCAGTTGCGTTTTTTTTAAGGGGGGGGGGGGGGGTGAGGGGTTGTAACGAAATGATTGATGGTTTCATTCGCGTAGCACTGGATGTTAAGTGAATTAATGCGATTATGTATACAATGTATAAAATGAAACTCATCACACTCCCATTCACTTTGGGCGGCATAAACGTGACCGAAGTGGAATAATGCAATTGTTTGTTTTAAAATAAAATTTTGATTGATTTGCATGATAGTGTGTTTAATCGTGTCAATCGTCATTAATTGATAACAATGAATCGTAATAATTCGTCCAGTATATCTATACTTTGAAATATTTGTTATTGTTTATTCCTCTTTTTTGGTAATTATGTTTATGTACGACGAATTGATTAATTAAAGATTTAAATTTTTAATCGATCGAAATTACTAGATCATTCATTTCTCATGGCGTAACATTCAGCTAATAAATCCAAAATAATCAATCAATTCCTTACACGTTCTGTTCCGTTTGCTTATCCGTCTCATTCGGTACTGTGTACACCACGCTTCGTTACGCTATGATGCGTTATTTAATTGTTTCTAATAGACAGCTCCCTGATGACGCTATGGCGTCTATGCTATTCTAAGACGGGTATGAAACTCATGATAAATGAACAACATTTTTGCTGTAAATCGATTGATCGATAGGTCTGCGATATTAATTGTTGTTGATTGATTGCAAATAACCGCAATCGCATAATCGAACGATTCTTTTCAGGAATGTTTCTTCGTATACGCACTGATAGTTTAAAATAGAAGATCGATTTTTAGTGTTGCCTGCAGAAAGATTCCTCGTTAATCAAGGAGTGGATTTTTTATCGATCTTTAGTGTCATATTTTGAACCATTTAATTAACCCCTGGTGTCACGCACCGATAACCACAACGAATAAACTATGACATTACTAATTTCTTCGTAAATTATTATTTGGCTGTATAACTCGTTCCCCTGCATAAAACATGCACACACCACCCGTTTTTCCATATTTTCGAATAATTATGCGTACATACACTGCACACACTGCATGCACGATCAACAAGCCAAGAAGTCACACACGCACGTAATTTAAAATGTCCACAAATTGATAAATTACTAAATTGCATGTCATTTCATCTCGATCTGAGGCACATTTTGGGACGTACTTTCGCTTGAGTTTCGTGTCGCCTGTCGCATCGGATCGATCGCCAACGGTGTCTACCTAGTTAGTTTTTTATGGTGGAAACATTTTCAACACACCTTTCGTATGGCTTCCTCCCGTTTCGTTTTACAATCACATCATGAATCATCAGAACTGATGCATTTTTTTAAAATCCTCTCTCCTTTCACACTATGCTCAATTGGAATTATCAGTTGACTCCATCGTTGGGATATCTTTGCTGTCGGCGGAATGTATAAGGTCATTCTTCAGGATTGTTTTCGAATAAATCCAGTCCAGAAACATCATAATTAGAGTGCTAATCGATTGCTGCGCTTCAGCTAAAGTAGTTGACAGCAAATGGCAAGAAACGAAATCGATTACTTGGAACTCAAGCCTGTAAATCTGACAAATGTATTAAGTTACTTACACGAATATTTTTCCATTTTTAACTGTCATACCTACAAACTACAGCAGCTAATTTGGAGGTAGCTACGCTTGAAGCAGTTAACAGGTTCCTTTTTTCAAAAGTAAAATGAAAAATATCGCACAATGTCAAAGATCGCATCGCATTCGTTGCTTTAGTGGGCGTTAATTGGTATAAAAGTGCATTAACCTGCTACATCGTGTTTAATGTTAAGTTAAGCCTTGTGGCATGATTCTGTGCAAAGAAATATTGTGTGGAGGCCAAAGGAATGGTATTTTAAGCGTTCCATAAAAGAGTGCATAATCCAAGAATCGATTGATTTGCAGACCTTCAGCAAGCTGGAGGTGAACACTTTAATTTTTTTTCGCACGATGATGCCGACGATTTGTACGATGATGATGATGATGATGATGATGATGAAGGTGCGAAAGATAGTCCCAAACAGGGAAACAAAATAAAATTACGCCTGTGAAACATCCGGAGGGGACGGTGATCAGAGCATATCCAACCGGCCAACCGGTAAATTGATGCCTTCGGCCCAGTGTAAAGGTGCCGTTTAAGCATTTAAACAGCATCGTTTACTGGGTGGAATTCATGTGCAAAAGAAAGCCCGCAACAAATGGAGCGTATCGAAATTATGTAATTATGGCGAATGTCTTACTTCACGCCCAACGAAACAGTTCAAGTTGATGCTGCAGATGCACTTACGGGTGCAATACTTTGCCACATTGCGATCACTTTCCATGGAGTTTATAATTGATTGCAGTCTTTAGTGTAAAAAACAAAAATGCGTTCTTGTGGAAAGGTTTCAAGTTACTCTGGAGGTTAACAAAATTTCAATTTTGATACTTTACTTTTTTTTATTTTGATACTTTGCAAGGAACTATGTTTCCGAGAACCCCATGTGGGTCAGTAGTTGCTATCAGTTTCACCATTTCACTGCACTTTCGCACTTTCCTGCTTGATTGAGCAGAGAATCGTTAGATGCTGCTCCTTATCATCAATTCACACCATACACGCGGTGGCAACATTGTTGCAGCAGTTTCCATCCATCCGCTGGTTGGCTCAGCACCTGACCTCAACAGCGTGCGAATGAATGGTGCCAACGGTAGCGAAAACCTACAGTGTACTCATCGTGAGTAATTATAGTGCGATGAGCAATGTAAGACGGAACAGGCACACGGACCAGACACTATAGCCAAGCAAGTCAAGGTATAATGCGTCTTTTCGTACCATAAATCATCGAACCGTGCTTGTACTTACAAGAGACGCCATCGGAGAGAATTCACAATGTACCTCCTTCCCGAACGACGACAAATTTATTCCAGCAAAAGATTTCGCATAAACGCTCAAGTGAGTTGAAAACTCAATTCATGTTTCATCTCTCAACATTGCACCAGAGTAACTATTAGTTGCATCAATTTTCACTGATTCCACATTAAGATTTTTTTTGCGTGTCCTCAGTATGGAAGATAAATGATAATTATTTACCACCAATTTCGGTCATGAATTGTTGCTAGCCGCTGGGAATTACGTATTTTCCCGACTTCAAAAGACTTCAAAAGGTGACCAAAAAGCGATGGGACTGCCTCGTTTTAATAATGTCAATCGGGATTAAGTGCTTTTTTGGTAACTAGTGGTGAGTTAACTAACGGAATATCGCGTGAGGTGCATTTGTTTAAAATGTGTTTTTTTTCTTTGGCTTCCTTCCTGCTCGTTCGCCGATTGATCCAGCCGAAGCAAAGGTGGGCAAGGAATAATTTTCTAAATTACATATCATTTCGCCCAGTCAGTTCCTTTCACGGCTTGTTTTGTGTACTTTTCCCTAATTGTTCCAGTGCGAGTACATGCATTAAGGCACGCAAAATAAACAGTGCTACCTGGAAGGCGCTCATTACGTACACCGATCAATTACCGTTGAAAAGAAAGTAAAAAACGTTGTGATCGATTGGTGGGATACAGTGAGCTCGCTAATAATTGTAATCGAAAGGGAAGAAATCCAAATACGGAGATTTAATGTGAGCATCAGTAAATAGGAAAATGATCCAAGCTGGTGATTCTACCAATCGTCAATCTTCGATGACGTGCAAAGTGCGTCTTCACTGATGGTCGCAGATTAATGTGAAGATGCAGCCAGCACCTTAGGCGACAATATCAAAGGTAGATCGTGGTAAACGACCAACCAGTCAGAGATATGCTAATACATGTGAAGGAAATATGCTTGAATACGGTAGGTACGGCGCGATAAAAGTGTATCGGCAAGCATCATCTTCCTCAACATCCGATCAGCACGATCGAGTGCCTTCGAGCATTGTTGGTGCACTTGACCAATTTAACCAATTTACCAACCAAAAACGAGCGTATAACCAGTTCCTTTTCGCTAAGGCTCTTCTTCTCTTTCACTTATTGACGATTTTTTGGCGGCTCGTTTTGGAAGTCAATAGCTTCAGGGAGCGGGTGTACTTGACGGTGTACACTGACCGAGAATGGTTTCAATTGGTTAAGCAGGACGTAACCTTAACCTTTGCATCCAACACTCTTCATGATCAACGGTAACGCCTGACGCAGCTGATCAATGTTCCTCGTGGACAGATTTTGTCGCCAACGGGTAGCAAAAACGAAGAAGACACGCAACTAGCTGAAGTATGCGCCAAAAATTGAACGCAATAAAATCATTTCACTTTTTATACGGCGCTTAAATATCCTGTAAGTAGCAGAAGGCATTCCAGACCTCAGTAAACCTTCTTGGACGATGCGTAATTGGTCGTGATTACCTTCGAAAGCAAGATTTCATGATCGTGATAAGTGAAATTGGCGCGACGATGGAATTTTCCCAACAGCGGTGGCGGTGATGCCACCATCCACGAAAGGAATTCTTGCTACGTTGTCAGAAAATCTCAGCTGCACGTGTAGCGCATGTTGGCCGTTTATATGTCTGATCTTTTTTCGGTGAGCATCGTTGCGTGTTATATTTTTTTTAAGCATGCGTTGTTTAAGGGGATACAAAAACTGTTTGAAGATAATTTTAGTGTTTTAAAACACAATAACTGAAAATAAAAATTCTTCATATTGTATTCTTGTTTAACGGCTGGTTTGTTACGACTTTATTACTGATTAATGCTATTTACTTATTGTGGCATATTTTTAACGTTAAAATTATTTTTAACCCAAGCAAATAAACATTTTATACCGTTTTAGTTCATAAGCCGAAAAAACAATGTTTTCTATTTATCCAATATGGATCCAGCCTTCGTATTTCATCGTTAAAAAACAACGTTTTTTTGTTTTCTTTAAGCTCATAAATTAAACAACTGTCAGTACATTCTCTACGGGGCATGCAATTGATGATGCCGCACTGTGGGTTGAGCACCTGAGACTTAAAGTAAAAAGACTATCGAAAATCGGAGAAATGTAATCGTTGGATTTTTGCTGCCATACAACTGTGAGAAAGGGTCAGCTTGGATTGGATGATTATCGTTCGTATGGAAATCGTAATGTAATAATGCACATTGATAGACATTGCGAATGTTGAGCATTAACAAAATTTTAATTTATTTTATTCCAAACCATGCTTTTTGTATTTAATTTTTTAGAGGAAATTATTATTTATTAAAATACATATTTACACCGTTTATTTCATGGGAAATAGATTTTAATAACAATACTGCTAAGTCCATCGTGAAAAATGGTCGAATTGCGAATGTGTATTATATAAAAATACGATTAATGTTTAACAATGTACATCCCTTTAACAATTTACATACAAACTTGGGTGTAAAACATAAAACAAAACCACAAGATTAATCAGAAACAACGACCAAACGTAATACAGGAGAGAATAGGTACATTAAAAAGAAAACGAAGAATTAACAGTAACAACGACAAAAACAGGTTAAAGAACACTTTCCGTTGTGGACTGGAGAGCAAGGAAATC
This sequence comes from Anopheles arabiensis, assembly GCF_016920715.1. Lineage (NCBI taxonomy): Eukaryota > Metazoa > Arthropoda > Insecta > Diptera > Culicidae > Anopheles > Anopheles arabiensis. Next base: position 49,342,875 of record NC_053517.1, read on the forward strand.
CCGACCCCGAGTTGGCGTGTTGCAAAATTGAAATTTTAACCAAAAATACCGTTACACAGCATTAAGCCGATCCAAACGCACAGTCAAAGTGGCTTTCAGTAGGAAACGATGCAATCTTGCCGAACAACGTTTCACCGGCAAGGTGTCAGCTGAGTTGTGAGAGGCGTCGAACGTCGCCAAAAGATGGTTTGCATGTGCCTCATGAAATGTTACGTTTATTTATTTTAATGCTGCTCAAATTTGAGAAAAGTTTTTCGTGTCAGTTATTATGCTACTTTTTAAGCTACAGTTTTAAGAATTGCATTAGCCTAGCGCTTAGCACAAAATTTTGTGTGATAGTCTAAATTCATACATACATTTTAGCAATTTTCCATGGTTTATGAGTAATAGCAGAAATAGCATATAATCTCTGGGCTAAGCTACTATACAATCATGACAAAACATACGCTTAAGACAATACACAAGAATGCACCATAACATTGTTCTTACGCAAACTGCGCTTTCGCCGTGGGACGCTTATCGGTGGATTATGTTGCTAAATATTGACCCAACAAGATAATCCACCTATGCGCTCAATTATCAACCCACACACCCTGTACTGAGCATGCGTTAGCAGCGTAAGGAAAAGAAACGTAAAAGGGTTGAAACGGAATGCATACACAGACATTCAAAGGGTAGACCGGCGTTTGAGTGGCACTCAACCAGCCATAAAAGGGTCGCTTCACAGACAGCAGTAATTACAACGCATGCAAACAATGCTCAGATTACAGGTCATAAAGCATTAAAATATGTGTCACAACATTTGATGTTTGCCAGTGACTAATATGCACCTTTCGGTTCATGTCAATGGCAGTAATTCGAAGAACTGCGCTTAATTTGATTATGTGTAAATTAACTTTTTACAGAGAGCTATATATATACAAATATTTTGTTCTGGTCAATTACTAACTAAATAGTAAAAGCATGAGGAAACATATGTTTTCATAACTACTTTCAAAACTTACATTTCATGAAATAATAACACTTTTTTTATGTTTCATGGTTTGTTGCAAATATTGAATAATATTTCATAAATCACATTTCACAGCTTAACAAAAGCTTATTGACATCGTGAAGCAGCATGATTAATAATATTACATATTTCCTCTGTATTATACTTCACCCCTGAAAACAAAACAAAAACTATTAAATTAATATCATGAAAGATGTCAAAGGGTACCTTTTGTTGATAAAAACGTTTTATGACTGTTAGGAAAAGCAGCATTATTTCCGAATCGGGATTCCTTTCTTTTAAGCCCTCTACTCCGATCTGAAATGCCGTAAAGATCATCGCACAACACACACACAAATACGTATAAAGTCGCCGATAATCCAAAAAGCAATAAAATGTTGAATTCTGCTCCCGCGATAACGATGCTTCAAACTATCGAAAGAGGGCTGTTCGTGCCTTCGCGGTTGCTAGTTGATATCACAGCCCGTATCTTGTCAGTGTTTGAAGGCGACCCATGCTTTTGACACCGATCAAGGTTAGGGCAGAATATTATTTAAAGCCAGGCGCCCTCAATTCCCCATCAAAAGGCCTACACCATCGCTACACAACAAACAACGAACGGGACTGCTCCAGTTTTATTCCCGGCACGATTCTACTGTTGCTCCGAAAAATCGACTGTCTTTGCCTGTAACGGTTTAACAACTAATCGACCAATTTACATAGGTAATTAACTCGCAAGATAAATCCCCGCGGGTTCAGGTCAGCCCTCCCGGATGGGATATTTTATGGCCGCACAGAATGGGTGGATATCGTTTAACATGCACTTTCGATGCACGGTTCGTCGTCTAGTGTGCAATCGTGGCGAACGCAGAAGTCACCAGAAGCGGCTAGCGTCGCGTTCGTTTAAGGTCTGCTCCGGAACCGTGAATCAGCCTGTGGTTTGGGAAAGGGGAACTCCGATGTCCACCAATCAATGAGTCGATGAATTTTAAACAGGCAGCACGCACGTCCCCGGATTATGATAGCTTTCAGGTTCGGTTGTAATCGGAAGCGCCTTCGGCTAAGAAAACACGCAAATCGGCGCGTAGCCTATGGTCGAACAGTTTCATTTTGGAAATGTGAGAATCCCACGGGTTCCCGCTGTGCAATCAAAACCCTTTTCCTCAAATGGGCGGCCCGTTTAGGTGATAATGAATGATATTTGGGGTGAAATTAAACAGAAAATTATATCTACTCCCCCATGGCACCATAGTTGGGATTAAGTGAAGGTGAAGGAGGAGCGGAAGTTAGAAGCCTTCAGGTGACCCATCTTAAACGGCCAAACCTGAAAATATACAGAATTGAAGATTTGTATGCAAATCTGCCATTTGATAGCTCTGTGGCCTACGGCATGGGAAGATGTTTACAACATAGCAAATATATACCAATATTTGTCCGACAGTTCTTACTTAACTTTCAAAAGATGAATACATACACAACATTTTCGTTGATAAAAGATAACATGTCAAATAATGTAAAAATACTAAGCTTATTCTTATGATGTGCCACTGAAGAATATATCTTCGTAGAGTATTTCAAAAATCTTAAGTTGTGTTTTTGCATTTATATCACATTATTCACATCACGCTCCTATAACAACGAGAAAAAATAAATTATATTTATGTAGATTTGATGCAATTAGTTTATTTTACTAGAACCATATCTAATTGATAGCCCATTCAATGCAGCACGTTATCCCAGCATTCTCCTCCAAGTAGATGAACACATTGTCTGTATATTCTTTATGTGCTGATCATTATTCAACATTCCCTGGGGATTTTAATTATATTATCATGTGTGGAGCTCTCTTAACAAAAACTGCAACCCAAAAATGGTTTTTGTTACACGTTATATTTTTTCTCTGAAGTGTCTGCCACTTGAAATAAATTCTGGGCTAGGGGAATGAAACGCCAATAACGTAGAACGTACGACGGACACAAGAAACAATTTCTCGCGTGCGATGAGCTTCAAGAACTGGCTATTGCAGGCATCGCAAGTGTGCACGCAAATCGCTGCCCATTTTTACGCACCAGCAAAGCCGCAAATTGAATCCCCGAAAACGCCACAGGACTTTCAAGTGGCCACGAAGGAAATCAATAGACTTCCGATTACCATTCGTTCGGCTCGGTTGATATCGCTTTAGGCAAACGATAAGAAGGATGCACTTACGATTGTATAATATCTGCGTCTTAACCACAATCGGCTCAAACATCACGTGCAGGACAAAAAAGGCCGAAAAAGATTTGTTGTCCACGTTTTAGTATTATCGCTTCTCAAAAATGCCCCCTTATTTGATTGGCCAGCCAGGGGAAGCACCACAGGCAATCTGGATTGCCGGGCTTCACAGTCCACTTCCTTCCGTTCACATGCGCGAACATTACGCCACAGCAAGCAGGGGGATTATTTTGCGTATTCTCGGTTGCACGCACACGGGTGAGTTCGATGACCAATGGGTCAATTGTGACAAAAAATAATCTCGTCGGAATTTAAAAGTATGTTAAAGAAAAACGTCTCTAACCCACTCATTGCGATTGTGCGTTGTGTCTCGAAAAATCTAAACTCATATGAAGCCCAGAAGACGCTATGTAACGTAAGTGTCTGGGATGGTACTTTCGCTATGTGCGTGTGCGTTTACTTTCACGCTGGGAGGAAAGAGTGTGTGGGATACGGAAGCAGACAGGATGTGTTGCCGCGTGACCAGAGAGCTAGGCTAGGAAGAGCAACAACGCAGCGCCACCGAACGACCCGGCGCGTATGATTGACGGTCCGTTGACAGGTCGTCTCGGTCGGTAGGGGATACGACTTCGAGACATGGTATGTGTACTGTTAGAGTGCTGACAAATTTGCCAGAGAAATATGAATATAAACTGGTCGGTCATTGGTGGGTGGATGGACGATGTATATACAGAACATATTATTTGGAAAGTTGTAATGATAAAGAGAGGAATATTAAAAAAATCAAAGAGTCATGCATGGCAACAACATAAGCTTCGAAACAATATATTCAAACAAACATACTCAAAACTATACAAATATAACCACTGTTAGCTGTTCTCCTTCGGCAAAACTTCTCTATACCCAGCATCAAAACTAACTTCTAAGCTCGCACGGACCTAGAAAAGGCCAAATCTCTGCTTACCTTGACGTTTTCCTCACAGATTGACAGATTACATTTGACCAAATAAAAGGCTCAACTTTCATCGTAGTACGCCATGCGGTCACGCTAATGATATGTTCCATAACGGAAGTTCCTCTTTTGTGCTGTTCTGAGTGAGTTTGTGTAGTTTTTAGCTAATTTGTCCAAAAATCGCGATCAAATGATGCCAATTCCCTCAAGGTAGGTTCATGTTCATCTCTTCCCTTATCGTACCTCAGTAATCTACCCCACTGCTATACCGCTACCGATGGCAGCTGCAATTGCTCAGATGTTACGTTTTAGACTGAGGGAAGCATCTGAAAATAGACACCCGTTGCACTCAGACTGGCGGAGGCTTGTCTAAAGTTACTGCACCAGTTATGCGCTACTCTTTTGTAGTTACGCATTCTTGCATAACGATACTTTTGCAGCAAGGTTTTGATTTATCGATCCCGCATATTCCAGTAATTTGAGAAGATGTATTTTTGGACCAATTTCATCAATGTTTGCAGTTCCGCATTTAGTTTCTGTCCCTCATTTTCTACCTCCTCATTTTTCATTGTGACCAGCTCTTAAATATCGGCCACAGTTTCCCTACCGCAAGGTGTGACCATTTTTGCGAAGGGAACATAGACGTCGGTGCATCTAAGCTTCTCCGCTTCTCGGAAGCCGTTTTGATCGGGTCGTTATTATCTTTATTTTAATGATGACTGCTCTCATCCACAGAAGTTAATGGAACGTATAATTAAGTTTCACTTTGATCTGCTACACGGGAGTGCAAAGTGCTGAGGGTTGACGGTTTTAATGGAGTGCGATACTCGTTTCTGGAAAGGCGATCGATCGGCACTGTGGCCTCAAACATTAAGTGCTAAAACGTTGCCTTTTCGAGTGGTTTCTAGATGATTTAAATTAATTTACGATTTAATGCGCAGTTAATCGGCGATATCAAAGATTTATAATTATATATATAAAACTGTAATATTACATTATAAGTGTAGTTTGCTACCTCATTTGAATTGATTTATGACCAATAAGTTTATCTAGCCTGCTTTGGTGGTCTTACTGATACTATATGAACAATAATCCAGAACTTTATCCACAATGTCCTTCAACGGGCTAGAGTTATACTGCAACCTTCACTTCAATATAACACTGACGAAAACCGGCCGCAAATGAGAACATGAACGAATAAAACACAAAATACCGTTACAGATAAAATCGGGAATGTGGTGGAATTTCCATTTCTTCAAATTTTATCTCAAACAGCAATAAAAATGTTAAATCGATCCATCCAAATCAAGCTCGGAAGGGTTGAATGACTTCTTTTTATCGGCGCATTATCGGCAAGGCAGGTAGGCAGCAAATCTCACCGACCAAAAGAACCAACGTAACCCAGAACTTGTTCAGATCCTTTCGAGTCGATTACGTCACGCCAAGAATGTGCGCCATCTAGCGCTGTCAATCGGGCTAACCGGTTGCGATTGCGAAGATCTTGCCCCAATCGCCACTAAGCTGAGTTGTTTTCGTGCGTTTTTTCTTCGTTTATCTAAATCAAACATTTTTGTTTTCGAATGACCCGGATTGATGAAGAGCTTGATGAAAGTGAATTATTACTATCTAGCGTTTCCATTTGATGCTTATGTTTCCCCGCGACGTAAGTCTGTTTCTTTCTCGCCTGGTTCGCAAATCATGATCACATGTGTGTGTGTTGGAGATTGCAAATTTATAGCTACCATGGATGAATTTCCGTGGAGGTAGAATTGACTTCGGTGAATGATAAGCATCATCGTGCAGCGTGCTGTGCAGCATACAGCTTATGTCATATTAACAGCAGAATCATTTGGATCATTTAAAAGCATAATCGTTTCACCTGCGATGAACAGGCAAATATTTACTAATGAGCTGGGCAAAGCGAACAAGCCGGTGAAATCAATCTTATATCCATCACTTAGCGGTACGATTGACGTGCTGATTGATTGGATGGATGTATTTAATCATCACATTTTAAGGGTATTCGATCTGTTCGCATTGTACGATCTTTATAGAGTGAATATTTTCCATAGCAATTAGTAAGCATCGATTCACAATATCATACTTCCCGAAGTCTTTAAATGATCCACTCGCTGAGGAATCGTATGGGCGCAATATTTCTAGGTTAATGAGCGATCATGCTTATTTTTTCTTCTCTTCGCTTACTACTACCCTGCATGTCTACGAACTGTCATTGATGCTAAACTGATGAACCATTACACTCCGTTCGCACATCGCTTTCGTCTGGTTGGCCTCCGTCAGCATATGACTATGATTGGAATGATCCAAACCGTCTGCTAGACTGCAGTGCAGTTCAAAGCTTCAATGCTCCGGCACACATACCGAGAGCATTTCGCATACAACCCCATACTGCTCGTGGTGTCGGGGATAATAATATTTCAAAAAGAATATGATAATAATCTTACATTATGACGAAGCCGTTGGAATGGTGTTTCAGATCCTGAAGGAATCGGGTAAACACGGTGAACGAAGCACATGAGCATCAACTAATACGTTTGTGGCAAACAAGGTGCAACCGTGCAGGAAATTGACTGACGGTAGTAATATCGAGTGAAGACTTCATTTGCAACAATGTAGCGTGAAGAAATCACTCTGGAGGGAACGAGCAGATACACACCGTGTCTGTGCAAGGCAGGAAGACAGAAGATCTGTCTTCTGTCGGAATCTGGTGTGTCGTGTGTGTAGCTGTGTATGTGCATGTGGTGCGATTTTGTGCCTGCGTTCACGCGTAATTAGGTGTGACTTTGGAACGTTACTGCTCCGACCTACAAGAATGGAACCCGAAAACCATATCCTATCTATACTCCCTCTAGTCAAGAGGTGCAAAGTTTAGCCTCACGAAGTGTAACTTTATGCAGATGAAGCTTTCGCAGGCACAAAGATCGTGATCTTGAGGATGGTGTGGACCGGTTCAACGTGTGAATAAATGAGCATCAGTGCGCGTTGCTCGATGTTTGCGTGCTTGCTACCGAACGTAACCTTGAAAGACCGCCCAGCTCACCCTGATGGTGCGATAGCACTAAGAGATTAGCAATCAAGCGATGCGACAAATTTCCTCCGAGACTCGACAGCCCGGCTCGCCGGCGATCAATATCTGTCAAATTAGTTAGTTGATTTTACGTGGGACAATCGAGTTTTACTGGAAGGTAATTAAAACTGTAAACGACCGACCGGATGCGTGAACAGCACTAAAAGAGTGGCATGATGCATAGGAACCGGTAAGTTACCGCTTCCCAAATATGGAGGATAGATGGACCGGGAGGGAGGAATTAACTGTATCCAATAATTAATAACCATTCAACTGTAACGCTGATGAATAACGCGAACGATAGTAAAATATCGGACTACGAGTGATACGTTTCAGACGGTCAGAATCGAACCTATTTTGTGGATACCTCCCAACCCAGTCGCGTGCCTATCGCTCGTCCCCGTCCCCTCTTGCACGCGATTCCAATTAGGATGCAACGAATGCATATACATTATTCGGCTTGGCTAATGAGCGCTAATGGTGCCCGAGGTTGGCGCGTTTTAAATGCTATGCCCAAAGGTCGTATGAAGTTGCTCGAATGCAGCAGAAAAAAGGAAGAGAACTTCCGGCTGCAACAAAGTTGCAACGGGCGGTAATGCCGACAAAGAGCCTATTTGTTTACGAATATTAAGATCCACTTCACCCAGCGTGAATGTTTTGCTTGCCGTAGGATAATCCTGCCCGATCGCGACCTGCATTTGACAAACGCTTTGCTTTGTAGCACAAATACATGTTTGTCAACTGTACATTCATCCTCCCCGAGTGTGGGAATTTCAATGCGTGATAATCCAATGCCCGTATCTTGGCAAAGCTGCAGTCGAGTCATTGCATTGCACTCGCAACAAACCCCCGGGGGCACCGTTCGCAAACCGATTATTGAGTCATATCTTTTTGTTATCTTAATGCCTTCATTACTAGCGCTTTTTGTACGCTCGGTAGGCTTAAACGACACCAAAAAGAGGAAAAAAAAAATAACGTGTCTCGAAGCAAATGGAATCAAAACGCCAGGTAGCTGAAAGACTATTGCGACGAGTTCTTAGGCGGATCGGTTTGTGTTTCAAATCACATCCACTCACCGTCACAACGATTGGGGCGGCTTCCGAAGAATGAGATCGTCAAGACCGGTCGTAGGAAAGCATATGCAAATAAACTGCCTCTTTTTCCGCCTTTGCCGTATTTTCCCGTGCATCGTTAAAGCGTCTTTATAATCGATTTTTCAACTGCACCCGCAGATTCTTCTGCCAGGATGTTCAACAACCAGCCCGACCGGGCACAATCTTTGCTTTCGATCAATTTCGATCGATTTGATAACCAAGTGCTCGGCCGCTCGATTGCCGATCACGCGCGGGTCTGGTTTGGCAGACTGGAATTTAAATCGATCCTCATCATCGATCGGATGGAGTCCCAAGCGCTGTAAGCCGAATCAATCGATGGTTATGATTTTGAACCTCAGCGGGTTTCACTTTCCGGACCCGATCTTCGTTTGCTACTTTGTTCCGCAAATGCTTCGTGAGGGCAGCTTTTCCCGCTGCCACCAAACGTTGGGTTGTGAATGAATGTGTTCATGCAGTTGGAGTCGGATTAGCTTGGCACTGGAGTGCGCTGCACAGCGCTGTCCGTTTGGAAACCGATGCGTGGCTTGTGTATGTTTATTTGTGTTTCTTTTTCTTTTTTGCTGCATACGCTCCCGTTCATACTAGCACTGCTCCGACTACCTTGGCTGCCCTGACTGCTGGAATGGGTGGTCATAATGAGGAGCATGAAAAAGGGGACAGGTTTGGGCCCATCAGGTTTCAGCTGTTGTTTGGGGGGTAGTTTGGAAACAGTGGTGCACTGCTCTCTGGCGTTCGAGTCGATTGAATAGCAGCTTGCTTTGTCGTTGCATACTTTAGTCTTTCGTTTTGGTGGATGGAATCTCGTTTTTGTACGCGACTGTGTTTTCGAATTGTTTTAAACACAAGTCTCCCTTTCACAGCATCAAAACATACAAGCTGTTTGGTTGCAGGCAAATGTTTTCCGTCACGAGCAAAGTGTTCAGTATTTTTCACCTATCTTAAGAAATACCCAATCGATTGGTTTGCACGTACTTGAGACATTGCAGGGTTTTTTTTTCATCACGCAATCGTATATTTTACCGGATTAAATCGCACCATAATCCTATCTTGAGAACCACTCAAAGATGTGTGTGATGTAAATATTGCAAAGCTCGCATCAGAAAACACTTTCTCCAGCTCGCATCCCTCATCATGAAATCACTCATCTTTAATGCCTCTGTTCACCCGAATGCCACAAAGCTCTATCACATTATGCAGACGCATCTTTCAGCAGACCACACACAAACATCAGCGAGCGTGACCCCACTTAGCCTTCCTAAAAAACGTAAGTTTCACATACTCCTACAATGGGAAACATCCTGGGTGGGGATCATCTAAATTGTTCCCAGCTCTGCCTATGGGAAATGACGCTAACAAATGGGTCTCTTTGTTCAAGAATCAAGTAGAACTCTTCACTTCATTGACACTTCTTGGTGCGAGAGTGTCAACTTACCGATGCAAGACGGCAAGGCCCTTTGGGGTGGGGTTTGGGTAAGGTATTTATTATCTCTCTTCCCTCTAGATTAGTTTCGGCTACAGTTACACTCGTCGTTTTTCTCGCAGTGAGTGTTGGCTAGGATGAAGCAAACTATTATCACCTACATCTCACAACTTTGAAATCTTTAGTTACGGAAGTTACGGTTGGATGTGCCCTATGGTTTAGTTACATCGCGTGCCGTTGGGGCATTTAATCGGAAAAGGAAATCTATTCTACGGTTTAGTTCGCTGGAATCTTATGTTGGCTTTCAAAGAAATTCAATGCGTCTTAATCGTTCGGGTGGCAATATGAAAGTCGATCGCTAATAAGGAAGGCACGAATTACGGTCATCATGTGGATAGTAACGTATTTTCAAAAACAAAGCTTCTCGCGTGGCTTTTGCTATCGATTCTCCCCCGATGCTCTAATCATCCAGCTCGCTTAACGCTTTACGAGCTGTAACCACCTTTTTTTAATAGCCACCTATGAACAGCATTGGGGGCCTTCATCTTATGCGCAACATGGTCGTAAATCAATCAAAACCTATTAAAAAGTTCATACATTTTGCTTCACAAACAACGAGCCGTGGAGTCAAAGACAAAGTGCATGCCCAAAATCAATGCATTCCATTGGGAGCTACGACCAACAACTTTCATACTACATTAGGTGTATTCGACTCCAGTTCCATTTCTTCTGAACTAGCCCATTCAAATCATCTTGCTGGGCTGCTTGCACTTGCTATGCGAAGAGTTGATGACGACTGGTTGGGCTCTGGTAGCACTGTAAACATTCCATCAGTCATCCTAATATCATAACGTTGCTACGAGCTGGCCCATCCCAAGATATCGCGTTTCCAAAACGTAGAACCACCCGTGGGGCAATTCGCATAATTAGGAAAGCTATGAGAAAGTTAACCTCACGATCTGAGCGTGCTCCCGGTACCCTACTAGCGGCAAACAAAGTATAGCTTCTAATAAATTCAGTTTATGCTTGTTTTACTTCATCCGTGGGTCTTAAACAATCGATTCGGCATTCATTTCTGTTTTATTAACTTATAGGTTGCGGTTGAGGCATTCACGATTTGGTATTAATCCATACGATTTGAACCAAAATACCCATTAACCTATGGTTAATAGTTCTTTTTAATTGCTGTTACGATGACTCTAGTCTCTGGTACATAAAACAAATGGTCACAAAAATGAAATGACGCTTGCCTCAAGCTCTCAATACCACCACAAAACGACGAAATAATCACACTTTCACTCAAGCTAAAAGACATGTGCAACTGCACAAACGGCCACTCGATGGATGTGTTGTAAACAAAGTGCAATAAAAAGGACATTAAAGTTAATGGCACGATTATGAGAGCAGACAAACGTTTCGGATGCGCTTCAATTCGTGTGTCTTCCGCGCGACACGGAATAGGCTTAAGGTAAAGTTAAACGGTCCTAGCAAATTCACACCAACTCATTTACCCGGATCGAACTCATGTTTCATGCCTTGAAAACGATTTGTTTTGCATAATGTACGCGTGGGTGAGCGCCCGCCCGACCGCATATACTTCACTTAACCTAGTGACCTCTGACCCCGACTACCGACTATTTGCATGACCGCAGCTAGTGGTCGGCGGATGGACAATAGAGCTTCAACACTAACGAACAGAATACTAATATGTGATACGAGCAAGCAAAACAAACACCGCCCGAAAGTCCAATTCGGCACACGCAGAGCACGAGAATGAGAGGACGTTGACCGTAGACACTCTTACGTCTACCGCCAGTTGGCAACTAGCGCTATGTGCTAACCACTGGTGCTTGACCGGTCAAATGCTCACATCGGTACGCACAATTTACCCAAACTCAATCGCACACGCGCTACCATCGAACGAACGCGCCAGACGGTAATGTGTGTCATCGAACAGGGATTACTGTTCCGATTTGGGACACGGGTGTACCAGGCTCTCTCTCTATTAGTAAATTATGCGGAAGTCATAAATCAGCATGGTTTGCTGGCGTACCGGGAAGGAGGGATGAGTGATGCCAGTCCGGAAGGGCCTGAAAGACGGGATAAAATTGTCCCGCTGGATACTCTAACCTGATTGTGACTGATACAATTTAGCCGGCATGCCTAGGAAGAGCATCTAATGATAAACGTGGTAACAGCTTGGGGCGGCAAGTAATTCGTTGTGCTTTCTCTGCATGACAACTGTTATATTCTGGTAGAAAACAAACTTCTCTTGTTAAATGTTTTTTTACGTAGTGCATTGACCGATGTAATAATAGAAGTAAAATAGAATTTCTTAATAAATCTATTTATATGGTTGATGCGATATGTTGATCTACCTCATTTAACATTCTAGCAAATCCGATATGAATGAACTAACCGACGACACGCCGTCTAGCACTGCCCGGCGATTCTAGAAATTAAGTGATTGTTTTACGATTTATATCGTTCTAGCATTCCTTACCCCTGTAGCATGATGCAATAGCTATATTAATATCTTAAGAATCCCCGCCATTGCCTCTCCATTAACTAACTCACCAGCTCGCGATCTCGTTCTATTCATCTTCTCAAAGTAGATACTCTCTCGTTGCCAATTGAAAGCATCATTATACGATTGAATAAGTTTCGCGCGCTCATTTGGCGCATCTCTATCACCATAGGCCGTATGGTGCATCCTGCTGTAAGCCGGTAGCACTTTGCGACGATCGAAAAAGCACACTTTGCGTCTGATCGAAGAAGCGACCGGAGCAAATGTTTGTAGAACAAACAGCGGGTGAGGGATTCAATGAATTGCTATGTGTATTTGTATTTGCTAAGAGAGCGAGAGTGGGAGAAGAAGAGAAGGAGGAAGGCACAACAGAGAAACCCAAACAAACTCCCGTCCCGCCACACAATTGCAGCTGTCCGTGATGGATGCAATTTGCAACGGTTGACGATCGGAAGTTCACTCGCTGGAACCTCTCCAGAGATCAGTTTCCGAGGGGATCAGTGGTAGTGGGGGATAAGTGGGAGGTGTGAAAAATAAGCAGACAAACAAAAAAACGTGCACACGCGGAAGGAAGGCAACAAAAAGTTTCACCCGGCTGATGCACCGTGCACGGTGTGTGCGTGGCGGGCCTGGTGCAGCACGAATGGTGCAACTGACCTACCGCACCATTTTTTCGCGTAGCTATTTTGCATTTCGCGCAACGCGACTCCATACCAACACACACATTCCGCATCCGTTCACTACAAGAAGGGTGTGCTTAGCGGGGGCGGGGGAGGGGGTGGTTGCCGCAGATTGTCATTCACACTTTCTGGGCCGCAACGCATATGCAGTCCCGTGCGGGGACAGGGTATGATGCTCTCGGACCGGCAGCGACATTGTGGGGCAGCATAATGCGTATCTCGATCGCGCTCTTCGTCTCGTTTGACAGACAGAGCGCTGGTGCAGGCTGAGTGAAGCATTCCGTCTGCCCATCAACATAACGCGGTGTCATTTGCTTTGAAAGTGGAGCCAGTGCTTTAATTTGCCGGAAAAAAAACCCGGTAAAAGGAGTGGAAAAAGTGTTTGATGTACGAACAAATGCGTTTTGTCACTGGTGACTCCATTAGAGAAGATTCTTGGCCCGGTTTAGGCATGTTTCAGCTCACTCTAACGTTGGCCACGCGCATGGGTTTGCTTATACATTGTAACGGGTTTTCGGTATGTTTCACCTGCCTGTCGTGCATAGTATTTTCCTTCCAGGATGGTTTCTTTATTCTATCCGTGATCATATACCGTTTTGCTAGCTCAAAGATCAGCCTGCCGAAAACGGTAATCTTTAGAATGTAATTAAAATTCAAAATAATACACACACTCCATCTTAAAAAGATAGCTTTGCAAATCAGTTGTGAAAATATTAGTGTGAAAGGAACAAACAAAAATTTGCGAACAGCTGCGATGGATGGAACATAGCAAGAAACAAAATTCAACACCAAATAAACTGCACCATCTGCGACGAACGAGACACGAGAAATTTGCAAAAGTAGGGAATTTACGAGTCGCTTAATTAACATTGTTTAGCAACCATGTTTGAGCGAAGCTCTTTGCTAAAAACACTGGTTTTTGCGTTGTAATTTAAGCATATTCAAATGCCTTCTTTTATCTCATTGTCGTTCGGCTGTTTTTTTTAATTTCTTTGCTTTGTCAAAAAGGTCGTTGACACATTTTATGTCACATTGCTGGTTTTAATGCAACTGTTCGTGCTGGTCGTACATTCCAGCAAGATCGAAAAAACTCCGGTGTGTTCTCGTTTGGAAAATTGCCTTTAAATTCACTCGTGCATGTAAGATTAGGAACCAAACAACGTGTCGTTGTTTTCTGCACAACAATCAAAACACCCAATCCTCCTTCTCCGAAAGTAACACCGACAAGATGTCAGAGATTTGGAAGGGTTCATTCGGTCCTCGCATCACTTTGCCCATTACAAGCAAACCTTTTCCGCATTTCTATCCTCACCTTTCCGGCATCAATCAATTATCGAGTCAGCACAAGATATCAGGTAAATTTCTCTCCATCACCACAAGACATCGAGGGTCCAAAAATCTCCCGTTGCCATTCGCGTTGACAGCGGGATGCAATAATCTGTCCACGATCGGGACTCTGTGTTAAACTATCGCTGGATACAGCGACTAATGCTTTACTGACACTACATCGCTCAAGAAAGCTTCCCTACGTTATCACACGGACAAGATCGCTGTACGAAGTCCACCAGGTACCAGGTCGTGCGGGTGTGAAATAGTTTTTATAATTTCTCACCAAACCACCAAAAACTCCTCGCTGCTCTGGATCATACGCTGGAGGAAACTAGTCTTCCCCAGCATTCCTGGCGCGTGTCACGAGAAATCACAGCTTCAGCCCACCGGGGGGCATTCAGCCAGGCATCTGACTGTACGTTTCGAACGGTAAATCGTTCATTGGAAAATGCATTCCGATCGATTCCGGCCGTCGATCTTGAAGGGCCACATTATTGAGGTTATTTGGCGTGTGCTTTTGTGGTCGATGATTTGAAAACAACGATAACTGCACAACGAGCGGGATCGCTGTGCAAACAGCGGCAGGAGTGCCGGGACACTAAAACCCGAAAAAGAAACCACCCTGAGCCGGACAGGTTTCACGGCGTCAAAGGTGTGTCGATAAAGGGAAGTCTCACGCTAGCCATTTTTGAATTCTAGTTTCGATGTTCAGGTGCTCAAGGTCTAAGCAACCTGTGTGGTTTAGTGAAAGTTTCTTGGAAAGGATTCTACACTACGGTGGAATTTAGAATTGAGCAGCTCTTGCACGACACCACCAATCCATAAATCAAAACGGTTCCGATTCATGCTGATCCCACACTCAAGGCCAAACAGTTTTACAACCATTCACTCGAAGCCGAGTTCCCGAAACTTAACCCCAGGGGGACGTTGTTAAGGAGGATTTGGGATACTCACAAAATGATGGAATCCATAAGTTCTCGCATGTCTTGTGAAGTGAATGCAATAAAACACCAAACGTCACCAACATCCGTAACCGAATCGGCTACGATCATTGGAGCTGCCTTGGTTTCTAATTGATAACGGCGAACGGTGATCATAAATCACTGGAAGAATCATCTGGTCTCCACAGGAGAACGATGTTGTTTCTCCTCTTCTCGGATAAAATTTGATTCTTATTCTATTAAAAAATAACATTACTACTGATCTGTATTGAGAACAAATTCAGAAAAAGTGTTAACAATATTGGCGCCATTATTGTTACAATTTGAAGAAGAAAAAGTTCTAGTACACCAGATCAAAACAGATAATCCGATCGATAGCCGTAAAAACGCTCTTTGGATTTTTTTTTAAATATTGCAGCTTTTTGCTAATTAGTATGCTAACGAATCATGTCACCCGAACAGCTCAAATCAGAGTCACCCACCGCCACGCCTTTTGTGCTGATTTAATTCACACGGTCGAACGCCGATCCTCGAACGCAATCGATCGCTGCAGATCGTATCGGATTTGTGTTTGTATTATTTGCACGATTCATTTACATCGCAGTGGCGTGTAGAATTGCTGCACGGGTGGAAAATCATTAAAACCAGTTCCGAGTATCATGAGGCCGGCAATGAAGAGCAATATGATGAAACCGTTTGAACCGTTAGCGAAACAAAACAAACGCTGGTGATCATTTAGGAAAATAGTGTCTTTTTTCAAGGCGTCCATTTTTTTTTTTAAACTGTGAATTACGAGTGCATTGGATACCTACTGGCTACTGGGTATTGGATGTATCTTGGGACAGGGATAGCTATGAAAGAGTGCCTTTCATGCCAGTTCACGCCTGTAACCCCATTTCACAGCCAGGTGAAAATCAGTCACAGTTAGCAAGGGTGTAGAAATTAACAACCTCCCCGTGAATGGGGCATAGCTCCAAACCGAACTAAAGGTATTTTTGGGGAGAGTTCAACGGTTTAGGGCTCAGCCTTTTCCAAGCGCGTGAAATTCCTTCCAACCTTTTCTAACTCTCAAATGTTATGGGAACGTCTGAGAGGAAGACTTGGAATATGACTTATCCTATGCGCCAGAATGCGGGAAGATCCGCAAACAACAGACAGTGTATTCTGTCGGGCCTCGTGTAGTGATCAAAACATCTTGTTGATGTGTCATTTCAACTTCATCTCGTCTGACAAAGGATCAAGAGCCTTCCAAACCCCAATCCAAACGAACATTTATCCTAATGAGCTTCGCGGAAGCTAACGCTGATTTGTGGATGTATGGTGGATGTTATTTCTCTGCCGCAGCAAAAGGAAAAAAATAAACCCTTGACAGCTATAATAGCTAGCAATCACAGGGACAGCGAACATCATCTCATTACACACACACACACACATACAACAACACCATCCTTTCTCAATGTTGATGATTAGATAATTGATTCCATTTTCATCGGTGTCACTTAACACCGTCAAAAAGCATCGTAAGATTGATGATACCTTTCGCTACAGATGCGTTTGGAAAAGAAACAAATCTGCAACCCAACAAACAACCCCAAAATATCAATTATTCTTCAGCGAAGGAGAAACAGTTGAGCAGCTGTGCAAAAAATAATCGAATTTAATTAAGAGATCAGGGAGTTACAAGAATATTTAAACCATCGCGATCGTACGTTGAACTTTCTCCGTCCGAACAGTCTAACGGCATTCGCTAATCTATCATTCCCATTCATGTGTCGTTCGATTTATTGACCAAATATGAAAAATATTATAAACACAGCCTTAATTCCGCAGATTGCGGTGGATGCGGATTCTTCAACAGCTTAGAAAAGCCTAAACGGAACCTGTTCGCGATAAATGCCTCAAGTGTTGATTGGAGGATCCTCTTTCATTCGTTTCATTTCGTATCGCGGATTTCGCTCATGCACAGTGAACAAGAAACGTTATGCTGTAGTGGACAAATTTTAAAATAACAAGCAAAGTATAAATCATATTATAATTGTTGCACGACAAGGTTGATTTAAAATTCGCCAACAATGGTTCGGCAAAAAAAAACACAGAACCAAAAAAGGCAGGCAAACAGATAAAACAATCCCAATATTTTAATCGCTGTTTTCTTCCGCTGTGCATTAATATATCATGCGATTAAAAGGTCACAAATCTGTCTGCCTAAATTAGCGCACGGTGAAGCGATTGAAAAGATTGCAAATATATGCAAAAGTGTATAACATTTCAACCACGATTCCGGGCGGCACCGCCCTGGCCTACATTTTAGTGGTACACCAAAAAAGGGAGAGAAAAGGATACTCACTGTAGTCGCTGAGATCGTCCGACGTTCCGTTGACGGTTCCGTCGGGCAGCAGCTGGATGTAGCGGTTCTTGATGAACAGCTGGATTTTGCGTGTCGCTCCGGTTATGTGCGACAGGTTGGCGGAACGCTCATTGCGCTCGAGATTCGATTCAATGTTCCGGTTTTGTTGTTGCTGCTGCTGGTGATGTTGATGATGGTGACGATGGCCACCACCACCACGCCGCCCATGCCACACGCCGGTACCATTCATCGGTGCACCTGCGGGAGCAAGCTGATGCTGGTGACGGTGCGGATTCGCCGGCAGCGCCTCTCGTCTACTTCGGGACAGTGCCGGCGATCGGTTCGTGTCATCGAACCTGGCATGCACACGGACGGGCGCATTATCCTGCGGCAAGTCGAGCGCACTCGCCGGTCTCGCCGATTGGGATTTATTTTTATCGATCGGTTCTATTAAATAATCGCGCGCGACGCGGCCTGCCCGGCTATTTTCGCGCGGCGGTAAATTTAACTGCACTGCTGCACTCACTTCACTCTGTGTTCGTTCGTTCGGTTCAAATGTTGGTCGCGGCTGGGTGGCCGGACTGAGGGCACGCAACAAGCGGTAGAACTCACTGACACGCCGGCTCTTCCGGCTCTCGGATTCCGCCGGTTCCTGTTGCTGCTGCTGGTGTTGCTCGTTCTGGTGCCGTTCGCTCCCCGGGCCAATTGGGACGTGGTGCCGCTTCGGAGCGAATGTGCCTTCGCCGCTCGCCCACGAGGGATGCACTGGGACCGGCATGACTGCGGCAGCTGGATGGGGCCGAGCGGGCGGCACTACGTCCCATGGCGCTTGCGGGGACGTGACGGACAACGGCTTCGGCATCGTGGCGCAGCAGGGAGGCCAGACCAGGATCACCAGCAGGAGGGCGCCCAGCAGGGCCAGGGCCCTCCGACGAATCCTGCCACTGAGCATGAACCTTCACCGGCCTCTCGTGGAGCGACGTCCACGGGCACCTACACACACTCACATAGATGCGCCTCGCGCCCTCACCCACACACACACACACGCACCCGCGCTCCCACGCTCACACTAACACAAGCACCAAGCACCAAACAATTATGGGCGGCAGAAAGAACCGTGGGATGGTGCGGAGGACAAGCACTAAGATTCACTTTGATACACTTTCTGGGTTACGGCGAGGGGTGACACTGGCCAGCATGTGACACGGCCCTAGATACACCTGCACGTAGCACTGCCTGCAGCACACTAGAAACGTCCCGTGCGCGACCAGTGCGCGTCCCATCATCCTTTCGCGCGGCCTTCAGCGAGTGTGGCGGGTGCAGTTGCGATGCGCCTCCGGGAGCGGGACGCACGTATGCGCGGAATGTTGTCGTACAGGCCGCAGACAGCACTGCCACCTTTCCCTGCCCCGCGGGACGTTTTGCTGCGGGTGTGAGCGGGTGCTGGCGGGCCTGCTCCTACAGGCCATAGCACATCAGCACACGCACGCGAGCATTCGTTTCGCTAATCCACTGAAATGGTGCTACCGTTGGGCGAAATAAGGAGTCGGGCGGGATGAATGCTACTACCTACCTACCCACCGGCTATTGTTATGGCCCGGGTGCTGCGTATGCGTTAGTGTTACGCCTTACTGGAGGAAAAGCCCTGTAAAACAGAGAAGGAAAACGGATTGAGCAACGTCATTCGACTAGAGCGTCGGTGTCTGACCGGCAGGGCCCTGTGGCAGGCAAACCAAATAAACTATGCTAATGGAGGAATGGGTAGTAATCTACATATTTTGGGTATGAATAAAATATACAACGCGGGAAGAAAGGCAGCTGGCTTGATGGTTGGGAATTCCTCGAATTTATTTGGAGAAATGGGCTACAGGAGATCGCGATCGACTCGGCTCGCGATCGGTATCGATGCGTAGATGGTTTAGATTTTGCAGAACCGTATGGCCAAAGGGTGTGTTTTTCGAAAACTGGAGGCAAACCAATTGTATTACTCTGTCCCATCGCTCGGTTTCGCTGGCAGCGTGTTGAGCAACACAAGGTTTAACAAGGGATATGGCAGTTCCTTGGGTTCCTTTACAACCACGCAACCAACGTGCGTGAAGTGTGAAAAAACACAAATTTAAAATGCTAATCTGTTCCGCAATAACAAGCGTACGAATCGAGGTTGACTGTTCGAGGAGAGAAATTGATTAAAATTGCGATCAAATCTGTAAAATCGTCATAGTGATCTTCATAATCCCTAGCAGGTATGATTCATGCGTTTCTAATAAATGTTACGATATTTTTTAATCAACGCTTCATCAGCAACCAAAATAAACCTAGACGAGATGTACGACATTTCGATCGGGTCATTTTTTTATGGGAAGTGTTGTATGCTTCCGTTCGTTATAAATTCGTTACAATGTCGTACGTGTAGATGGGGTCATTGTTTTATTAATCTCGATGTGAATTCAATATGAGTTTGATTTTGATGTAGCACTTGTTTGATGGCATGAAATATTGAAAGCAAAAATTAAATTACATTTTCTATTAATGAGGTTCTTTCCGTTTTAAGTTCGTAGGCTGAAATTTAAGCCTGTCAGCTGTTTGCATTGTATAGCAGTTTTCGAGCAGCTAAGTGAGTATAATATACAGGTGTGCTTATCCCAAGGTGTATGAATTTAGAAGACTGATTTTTATCGCTTCTGGCTCTGAATGAAGATTTTACAAATGTTTTGTGTATTCATTAAGCCTCCAGAATGCTTGTTTGAGCAAAAGTTTTCACCCGTTCTGTCAAAAATGATGTTCAAATTTGGTTATAAAAACATGCTATGAGACCACCTGATCTCTTTAATGTACCTTGGGGTAAATGTAAACAACACGGTGTTTTACCATTTTTTCAAACAGGTACTCGAATCTAATTCTAGCTTTGAGGCTAGAATAATCTAGACTGAAAATTGCAGGCTAGTTTTGTATGTGGTTTTGTATGGAATGTTTACATGATTTCAGCCTCCAACTGTCAAACTCCATACAAAAAGCTGACTAGAATCGCGAAGGGCCCCAATGTTTACAATTTTTTACAACACACGGATATAGGATTCGAAACAATTTAAAAATTCTAAATACGAGATTCAATACGTAATAAAATATATCACATAATTTTACAACAGTTGATTGATTTAACAGTATTTACATATAACGTCAGATTTCACGAGATTTATGATTATTGTTCAACTAATCTACACAAATAAATAAACTAATAAATGTTACGTGTCATACACTATCCTTTGGTATAATTTCTTAGCAATTTGGGTTGCTTCAATACTTTCTCTTTCGCTCAACATGGCTCAGTATGCTCAGCCATACCCAAACCATTGCTTTGGTCGCTCATCGTCGAAAAACCAGTCGAAAAGTACGCATCGAAAGGCTACAATTTAAATTAATCACTCCGATAGTAATCTACCGACCCACCGGCGGTGTAGATAAGTAGCGAGATCGCCATTTTCATTACCATCGCCAATGAGTGGCGCTGTCGGCCGATAATTTAGTACATGACGCACGTACCACCCGTCGCCATTCCCCTCTTCTATTGCTGCTCATACACACGAGTGTGTATGTGATGTGTGCATACAAAATCTAGCACTTGAACATTGTAGCCACGATCGCCGCGTGAGGAAAGGATCATCTTCGATCAAGGTACCCGATTTAATGCCGGCCATGCGCTACCGAATGTTGCCGAATGCCAAAATCGCAACTAGGAGGATCACACGCTAAAGAGCGAACAAAATGGTTGATATACGGGGGAAGACAAAGGGACTGAGAGACGCCTCGATACTGCAGTAGATCGTTTACGCCGTACGGCAGAGAGAGGTCATTGGCACATAAATATACATTTTCATTTATCACTAGTAGCGCGTGTGTCACTTGACCGGGTTCCGCTCTCGAAATGTCACATTGCGCGTGCAGTTGCCGTTTTCGGTACACAACGCGTACATACAAACACACTGCTGATATACACTGGTGCTATCTGTTATCAGTTACGCTTGTCTGCGATACACCTGCACGAATGGCCTTCCGCAGCACATGCCGGCTTTTCCCTTTGCTTCTTCCAACCCTCGCTGCAACACCCTTCGTCGACCCTTCCAGAAGAAGCGGGTCACCCACACATTGCCAACCGGTTCCGCACCAATTTACCACCTAACTTTGCCTGTATGCTAAGAGGCACTACCAATCCGTCATCGGTAACAAACGGAGAGTAACCGATGCGAGATGGAAACGATGAGATTTCGCTCCCTCTCTTTGAAAACCAATTGCAAAAAAGTTCTTCGAAATGAGAAAATAAAATCAAACAAGTAAATAAGAAAACGGTCTATGAAACAAACACTGCGTCTCAATTTGGGTTCACAATCTTTTCACAGTCTGCGTCACGTACAAATTGTTTGTCGAAATTACACACCTCTGTTTCATCGTGGTGGTGGAGGTGATTTACCACACCAATGAAGGGAAAGCTGACAATCCGCACTTGCCGACAGGAAAATAACGTTCCGATTGCCACGGTGTTAATTGATGCTGTTTATGTTTGCCAAAAGCGGCAAGATCGTCTCGGACTCTGCGATTATACAGAAGCCATACAAACGTAGTATAAGGTGGTTTAAATACCTTTAAGCTTTATCTCTCATTGCATGCCCATCAATCCTTTCGTTCACTGAATGGAAAATTTGACCGTGGTACGAGTGAGAATATTCTCATATCACTTTCACTAACCAATCTCCGAATGCGTACAATTGAACTTGTTGAAGGGTGGATGGGAACCCCTTTTCGAAATTACAAGCGTAATTGACATTTAAATTCTTGTCAAGCATTTCTCGCTCTCGGTTGTTACAAACTGTTTGCTCACAACTAACCATGCTACCTACAGCTGATAGAGGGGTGGCCGCAGCGACAATCTTCTCGCTCGATTGCATAATTGTTGCGAACGGTCTGTCTCGGTGGGGCAAACATTCGACTGTTGCCAAAATGTGGAGTGTAGCTAATGTAGTATGAGCGCTGCGAGCAGTATTTGACAGAATGATGTCAACTAAAACTGCTGACTGTGGATTGCGTGAAGATGAGTTAGGTTTCTCGCAAGAAGGATTGGCCCTTTAGATAACGGTTTGTTATGTTAGTATGCTTTTTATCAAATCACATTTATAACACATTTTTCAGTAACGAAATTGCGGACAATTGCTGTCATTGAATCTTTATTGCGTTTTAAGCTAAAAATGTTCGTAAGATTACAGTAACACCAGAAGTAAAGTGTTTAAGCATTTACAAAAATGGAGCATGAAACTTTTTCAATTTTTCATCTCTGGACAATGTCTTTATAATCGCTTGCTAAAAGCAATTGGAACGAAATCCCACAAAACTGTCAAAGCCCATTAGTCGAACTTCGTTGGGAAATGTGTTCAGTTTTGCTCGACTGTTCAGATAGCTACATAGACTGTTATGTCCACAGTGTGCCTTGCGATCTCTGCACGCCATCGGAGGTAATGTTGGGATGAGGTTCTGGTACAGCAACCACACACAGAAACGACTATCTTCTGTCCAAAAATCCAACGAAAAAAAAATCAGTGGACACACAAACACGCAGCGGAAACATGGTTAAGATGAAGATGCGGTAAACATGCCACTAGTGAAATGTAAAAGTGTCTTCATGTCGAGCAAATGGTGCCGGCGTCTGCGTTCCCTTCACTCCCCAGAATGTACCAGCGTGCACCATGCAACTCCAACTGCAAAGGGCGCCGTCAGCGAGTTGCTTTGCAGCAGCAAAAAAAGCATAAGTAACTTCCAAATTCGTTTGGAAAGAACTCAGCTCGTCTCCAGCAGAACATACAAAAAAAAATCTATCATGACCACTGCTTTCAACCAAACGGGGGACGATGTTGGCTCGCTCACAACGAAGTTTACCCGACAAAAGTCACCCAAAACCAGGCCCAAAATGAAATGGTTTTGCAAATCTTTGGACAGGAGTTTGCGAAGAAAATTGCCAATGCGACTGCAAAAAGTAACAAGAGAGTAACAAAAAACAAAAGATATGTAACAACAGCAAGTTAAGAATCGAGAAACGTTCCGCAAGAATGGGAAGCAATGGGGAAGCATGCTGCTACGACTTTTGTCGACATTTCTCCGGAAGGATGTGACCCCAAGCAGCAAGCGAAGGTGCAAAGGAACAACCAAAGTCACGCGCACTCGGAGCGACCTGTTCTACGGGCGTATACGGCTTAATAATCTTGCAGTGCATCCCACTAAGCGATGAACTTTCGTTTTGCATCTTCCGCATGGGCGAGCTGAGAAGATGCGTATTTGCTGCGTTTGGAGATGCGTGTTGAAATTAGTTGCAATGCATCAGGCAAAAAAGGGTGCCTCATTTCACACCCGGAACAGGGCGAGTTGCGTGATTGTACGCCGTAACAATACTGTTCGTGAAAGATCTCACACTTCAAGGCAGGTATCGAAAATGCAATGAGCTGTGTTGTAGCTTAAGTCGAACGCGGTGGACGTTTTAATTGAGTTTTAATTACATTATTGCATCTTTACTCGTGTCATTTGCTACACTCTTCCAAACGTTGGCGTTATTAATAGAGTCCTAAGATGAATCACACTGTCTTGCTGCGAATAATATCACGTCTTTACCTTTGATTCGCTCGTTTCGTTTGCCGCACTGCCGCTGATAATAGCGCTGATTGCTCGAAGTAATCGTACGTTTTGTGCTGTAATTCGTTTCTGTAACAACTTGATGGATGAGATGTTTTTTTTTCCTTAGAATGTTGGGCCAACACTTTCACACTTTTCAAAAAATCTTTCTCATTTGATTAAAATTCGATGATTTCTGTTTCACTGCCTACGGTTATGAAAAAGATTAGCAACCACAACGCATCATCACTGGGTAATTTTTACTCTTTTGTAATATATCTTGAACATATATGATATTATTACACTATAAAATTGCTTATGCCATAAACACACTGATTCACAATTTATGTTGTCTTGGTTCACGCAAGCCAGAGTTAGGGCATATCACAATTTTCTTCACTCTAATTACACACTTCCAATTACACATCACTCTCTTACACATACACACACAAGCAAACACACATACACACACACATCGTCATTTTGGCATTGATGCCTATCACGTGAGTCGATAAGTATGACAACGCGCCGTACTGCTTTTCTCATTCGGCACCGTGATTGTGCCGAATCCACGACCCAAACCTACCCAACGTGGGGAAGCATGCGCCGCCATCGGTCAACAAGGGTAACGAAATCAAAAGAAACCCAAAATGATAAGTGATAAGATCATATAAGACTGCAGAGGGGTTTGGCTATAAAAACCTATCAAAAGAAAAAAAATAGAGCCCGATACACAATTCCTGCTTTATTCAGATGCATTTAAAGTCAACGACAGCCGTTTGTTTTGCATACATCTGTGAAAGGTACTGTCTATGCTTGCCGAATTCTGCCCCCCAATGTCTGCGTGAAAAGAACACTCACCATACGCTGGTAGAGCAGGCGAAATAAAAAAAAGGAGAAACTCAAGGCATGCTCACGCCCGTGGCTCGGTCATCTTGCCGGCTTACAATGGGTAAGTGAGGGAAGGGAGGAACCGGCGGCGAAAACCCGCGCGGAAACCACAACCGAACCGACACTAATTTCGAAAATATATCCAATCGGTTTTTAATGAGCCAAGCGGCGGCTCGGGCGTGCGCGTAATGCTCGCGGTGGCTGTCTGTCGATCTCGTCTCGTCGCGGCGCGCAGATCGCGAAAAAGTGAATTTTTGCGCGAAAACCGTAAGCATCCTCTATTTTTGCCTGTATTTTACGGGCGAGCGGACGCGGAAACACCACACTCTGTGCCACACTGTGTGCGCTTGTCTAGGCCGTGCAAACTCGTGCCGGTGTATGCGTGCGTCCAACACACGGGGCCCCGTGTCTCGGATGTGTCGGGCCTCGGGCCCGAATCATCTGTTTTACATAACAAACTGACGGTCTCGCGCAGCAGTGGAAGCAGTGAATTTTTGCAACACTTTTGAGGTGGAGTGTTAAGTTGGCCTTTCCGTTTCATGTTTGTAGGCTGGTCGTCGCGTCTTTCCCAATTTTCGAGGTCATCTTGCCGGATTGACCAAGCCCCGGTAAGAAAGTAGACACCAAAACTGCTGAACTTTGGGTGTTTCGCACGTTTTTTTACCTTCGCAATTAGCTATCTACCTCTCTCTCTCTCTCTCACTCTTTCTCAGACACATACACACGAACAAGCATGGAAGCACGAGAATCCATCTCCTGGCGGCAGATCATCCACCGAAGATTCCCCATCCGGTAGCGAAAGGCTGACCTCGATCCGCGAACGATCTCGTTCGTCTTTCCGTTGGTTAACACCACGTACGCAACTAACGTTCATTCACATTTTTGCCACTCGATTCGTCTACTGTGTGCGACGAAATGTGAGAATGGATGGACGGGCTCGAAGTGGAAATCAATTTCGCACCGAGCGCGATCGGATCACGTATTATTACAGCCACGATTTGCCTATTTTAATGAAGGGAAGCCAGCGAACAGTTGCTAGCCCGGGTGCAACCACTAATTAATTCACTCGTCCACAATTAAGCAAGCGGGCACGTTGTAATTCAAACTTAACTTGCTTTTCACTTCTTTCATCTTGCTCGTCTCGGCTACTGTACGAACCTCCTCTCATAAAACCTTCGCTTCTTGTTCCGTTCAAGAAGAAGTCCTTTTACGATCGCACACTTTCCTCGGCTGATGCTGGCAAAATCGCTTTGCACCACCAGTACTGTTAATATTGCTCTGGAACCATCACTTCACCGTGGGAAAGGGTTCGTTCAACACAGTCGCGATAACTCGCGCTTCGTTTGTGTGGCAACCAGTCCCAGCCTCCCGGTGATAAAATAATCTTTACATGGCACAACTAAAAAAAAAACACACACACACACCTCTCGACACAAAAACGCACACCTTTCGGCGAAGATGCAGTCAAAGTTGTTCGCGCGACAAATACTACACTGAGACAAGCAGGGACACGAAAATGTCGATCGCGACCGGTGAAGCAGTGACGGTTGCTGTTCGAAAAATGCTGCTGACGATGTGACCACCGCACGCGCATGCATCCAGCTCGGCTGAAGAGTTCAAGTGATTTAACTTGTACGTTCACGACTTTCGTTGAATGAAATGAATGGAATGAACGGTACGCACTTCATTTTTACGGCGCCGAAGGAAACCCGAACCAGCGACGAACGGGTGCTTAGGCTGTGCTCTGACATTGCTGCATGGCTATCGGTGAGAAATCTAGATTGTTCGGCGTTTCGGAGCAAGCGCATACTGCATATAGAGCATAATAATTCTCTGCTTTTTTACTCGGAAAGGTGTTTTTTTTAAATTTTAGTCATACATTTTTGAACAACTTTTCATCAAATATCAAGATCAACAGTGTGTTTGAAATATGTTTTTTTTTGTTAAATGTACAAAACATAAGTAAGATAAGCAAGTATAAAACATTAATTCAGAATCATATTTATAAATCGCTTAACAAGTATATATTCTTAGACTTATTTTACATGGGCTATAACAGATAATACTCATCATATTTGTGGTGCTACAATGGGTATCAAACGGTTAGTGAGTTTCGTTAAATCGAAAAGTGTTTATTGATATTTATTTATTTATTTCATTGATTTTATTTTAACTAAACAAACAAAAACTATTTTTCCTAATTTTACTCTCGTTTTCTTTCTTAATTTTATTTAATTTGAAAAGCTATAAAACGATTACTTATCGTCAAAAACACTATGCATGTGTTTCACATCCATAGTGAGTAACTCAAATTCATCCCATTTGAAAGAACTCATTTCAGATTTGTTCATCCACAGCTTCTCACCCTTGGTCAACCTTGTGTTCCGCTGTCCCATGCAAGTGAAAGCTTATGATTTTGTCTTATTACTTGCATGATTTTATTCTTTCAGATAGAATATGTTACAATTTTTGTTTTAATTTAGTTGTGCATCTTCAAATTGTTTGTGAACCATTAAGAAATATGGAGGTATTGTTGATTTTTTTTCTTTTTTTCGTCAGTACATGTGGTTAATAGCATGATTAATTATCAATAATTAAAAGTATCAATCTTGGCATATTCTCATCAATTTATCAACTTTTTATATTTATCTTTGATTAAAGGTGTGTAAGATAAAGTGATTAAAAAGCTTTTTTCAGTTACTGTAAACGCAAGAAGTGCGATCCCGTGGTACAAGCGTCCACTCGCACGACTTAACATTCTCGTCTCGGGTTTAACCATCTACAACCATTTCAATCATTGCTTTTAATCACTCTTGCTCAGTGTTGTACATATTTATATTCATTGTTTAAGAGAACCGAATAATATTGTGTTAACATGAGTACTCCGAGTGCTTATGAACTGCTTAGTATAACTTCTCCAAGAATAACTAATGTTAAACCTGCTCCGGTGCACCAACCGCCCCCAATGGAATAAAGAGCATGCACGCAACTGGCTTGGTGGAAGATTGAAAGTGAACTGACTATGAATGAAGAAAATTAAATGAATGAACCTGGGTATTTTCAGTATTTCTGCGCTGCACCCGATAGGTACCCGAAGATTTCCCGAAGGGATGCTTAGGCCATGCTTTGTTTAATCTAACGTAACAACTCTTTGTTACTTTAGAATATTGCATATCAAATTTTAAAATGAATTTTTTTAATTTGTTGTATTGTATTTTTTGAATAATTCATCGAAATCTATAGATTATATAAGAACGTACGGTATTTAATATTATAATTTAGAGTCACCACGATAAGGTCAATTGACACATGAGGTCCAAACCAAAGTCATACAAAATCATGAAAAAGTCTGCGCCCTTGCGTTCCGGCGCCCATGTGCACCCGACACCCAAACAGCAAAACCGAAGCTATTGGAAAACTTTCCTGTGTGCCAAAGCGAGAGAGCATGTCTTCTCTCTCTAGATTATGGATGGTACAACGCCGCTCGTGTAGCCTTGCAAGAAATGATGCACGAAAAACGGTAGAAGGGGAAACCGATATCCTTCGAACGACACGCATACATGCATTTGCATGCGGATTCCGCTTGACCGGGTCCACCGATCTCTCTCGATCTGTGATTTTCTTCCACCACACTCATCCGGGTATTAGGCATCCTTAGGCATAGAGTCTAAGCCTATCCGTAAAGACATGTTGAGATACGTTGAAATCGAGCAGTTCATACCTTTCATTGGAAGCGTGGCAAATGGTGGATATGAGATCAGTTATAGGGCGGCGATTTCCAGCATTTACTGATTTTGTAAGCTGAAATACCCTGTGGTCCGGGGATCAAGGATGGTTTGAGATGTTTTAGGCATTCATCCACTGTGCATTCAGTATAGGTATCGTGCCATCAATAATGTTTGATGAGGTGTAGGATATTGCAATGTATATTACTACTGGGTCATGTGTTGGGCCGGAGAAAGCATCAGAGGATCGTTGAGCGAACAGGTTACAAATATCTTTAGGTGTTGTGTCCATCGCTCCATTTTAACGCACTGTGATAGGGATTGCATTTGAGTGTCGCCTATTAAAGTGTTTACCAGTACAATCAACAACTGTCCATTTGTTTATTACAATCGTCTCATTGAACATACACCACAACAAACTGTGCCGAATCTGACAGTTGTGCAATCGAAGATGACAATTGTGTTATTAAATTGGCCCCACACCCGCTGACATTTGATGAAGTGGTAGACAGCGGTGTCTATTAAAATAACAGTTATTTATTCGACTGATAAACTGTTTATCAATGAATCGACGACTATGCGAAGTTTCCAAAGGACGTACCTTTCGATGGTAGATATTTATTGATTATATTTTAATCTATTATATAGACTGTACTCATTCGTAGTGTGGAAAAGATGTGCCTTAGTATTGGTGTATTGGTAACAACGGAATGCGGCATTTTTGGTTGGTTTGACAATGAGTCTCAAATCGCTCCAAGCCAAATAGTGTACTGGATGGAAGTGCATCATTCATTCAGAAAATGGCATATTTTTACTATGGATAATTTTTGAGGCTGTACATTTTTAATTTTCAATTTATTAAAACTTCAAAACAAATAATTTTATTTTTATGAATGGGTTTTTTATATCTACAATGCACAATATAGCGCAATTCAATTGTCATTTGTTAAATGATTTTTTTACATTAAGTTTAACTATATTGGTAGTACTACTATTTTACATTATTATAATAATGTGCATGCCTGAAATATTCTTACAATGAAACTTTATACTCCATAAGGCGTTTTTATTATTATTCAGAAGGAAATAAATTATCACGGGAAAATGTTGAAATAGAATAGTATCAATTTCAAACAATGAACGAAACTTTCAGCATATAGCAATGCTTCATATACCTTCCTTACACTCCCGTCGCCCTACTATAAAGACCATCCCCATGAGTGTAAATCCGTTCGCCAGTAGTGCATCCTTTAAGGAGGATGCGTTCAATATTTGATTACAACGTCTTATCCACTCTTCTGCTTACCACAGAATGACTAACGGGCTCGTTTCACACATGTTGGTCCACCAGCACGTCACTCTTGCCGACATGCGTGTCCGTAAGAATTTCGGCAGAAACGACTCAACATTCCTTCCGTCTTGATGTTACAAACAGGCCTTGCTGCGAAGGGTAAAACAACAACAACAGACCATAACACTACACCACCCCGGACCAAACGCTACACCTTCAACCGGAGTGTACCCAACCCGAAACCCTTTGACCGTACCGTTTGCTGATGGGCCGTTTGTTTTCAACAACAGCTGCAACGGTAGACCATCCCCAAGGTTACAAGGTTTGAATTCCTTACTCAGCGCTTGCCTGTTTTGCTGTGACCTTTACAAAATGTAACAATTCGTCTAGCTGGAGCTGTACTTAAAAGCTACAGTGCAACAGGATTGGAGCATCAGTTGCGAATGTGCCCAGCAAGAAGTGGCACCAGAGTGCAGTGAGGTGAAGTTCTGTGAACTGTGATAGTGTTAATAAGTTGTGTGTGAAACCCTGTGAAAGTTGTGGACAATCATTTCCAAAATGGTTAGTTGATGGCTTAATAGTAACGCCTTCGATTGTCACATCTATCTCTCTTTCTCTCTTTGTCATTACTCTATCCACAGTTGTTCCTCAACCGTTGGAGTATATCCTTGTTGGTTGCTCTACTAGCGTTGGACGCCGGAGTCGATGCTTTCAAATACTACAAGCGCATGGGCCCACATCGGTTTAGGCCCGTCTTTACTGGACCGATCCGTGGATCACGGTTTGGATTTGTAAGAGCAGAGAACCCTAACGCCGATGGAGCGATGGACGCGCCTAAGTCGGGTGAAGAAAGCTCGGAAACGGTACCAGCGCAAGCGCCCGCAATGAGCGACATGGCAGTTCACGACCCGAATGCACCTCAGATGCGTGAAATGGTTCACGATAGTCCGCATCCGGTCGAGATCGATATGGGTCCGGGCATGCAGGCTCGCGTCATGGGCTTCGAGGGTGAACTGGATGAGGGCAACTTTGGCCGAGCGGCAGAGGACGACGACAACGAGGAGGACGGTTCTTCCAAGTTCAGACATTTCAAGAAACACAAGAAACATAAGCACGTCATCCACACCCATCATCACTATCACCACAAGAAGGGATACGGTGGACATGGAGGCGGCTACGGACACGGTGGAGGATATGGACACCATGGACATGGCCACGGATACGGCAATCATGGGCACGGTGGTGGCCATGGATATCACGATGACCATGACGGAGGCGATGATTACGAGCCCACCTATGGTCATCACGGACGGTATCGCCGTTCGCCGATGAGTGAGATGTCCGGGCTGGAGGACGGGGAGGAGACCCCGGTTGCTCAGGTTAGTGATACGCCACTACGATGCGTTTGTGGTCGAGGTGCGCTGTTTCATAGTCAACTTCCCAATTAACAGGCGCCGGTTTTTAGGCTTTAGATCGTAACGCGCCAACACATTCATCCCAGGACCATCCTGCCCTGGACGAGCCAGGCAGCCCAACATCGCCGCTGGCTGAGCCCGGAGCACCCGTTTACCGACAGTCCGTCAGCCGACGGCAGCTGGTGCGCACCAAGAACGAGCGACTGGCACAGATTGGGCGAGATCGAGCACAACGAGCGAACAGGTATGCAGACACAGAGCACGATTCCGACGGACCTTGTCCGGCGGAGTACGCACAGGCAGAGGTTGGGGAGGTAGTAGGGAGCGCACAGGACGCAGATCCGAAGGTATCTGCAGACAAACGGGCCAATCAACCTTTTGCAAATTTGATGCGAAGATTATTTGGGCGCAAGAAAAAGCAGGGCCCGGTAGTGAGCGCTGACGCTCAGAAGCCCCCCGACGCGAATACTGTCGCCTTACGCGAAGAGATAGGGCAAAAGGTAGCTAAGAATGGAGGTTCCACCATTGGAACGGAGATGAAAACCTACCTTCTTAGCAAGGGACAGGGCATTGTAGGGGAGCCGCAAGCGGTCGACGTACGGCAGGAAGGCGGCGGCGGCTCCAATGTGACGACTCACATTGCACCTTTGCCTGGGACGTTCTTTCCCGAGCTGGGCACCATCGTAAGTGTCCGGTTTGTGGATGAAACGGGCCGGGAACGGACTATACCGTTCGAGCTGACGTCCCGTCAGCTGGCCTCCAACGGAACCACGTATAATCCATCGATTCCACTCAATTATAACTTTTTCTACTTTCATTGCCTTTCACCCACGCGCGCTCCACCGGCAACCGCGACCGATGGCACTAGGTTACGATCGATGGCGAAGCGTATGATTGCAGGGCTGGGCGAGGGCGGTGGTCGCACGGGTCGGACGACGGGAGAGGAGAGTGCGGGCGAGGCTGTCGATGGGTCTGTACCGCAGCAGCGTTGGCTTCACAGACGCCGCACAAAGTCGGAATGGCGTCGTCGGGATGCGAATCCGGGTCGACGTCGTAGACCCATGCCGGCCGACAAAGTAATCGAAAGACGGACACCGGAAGATCTAGCTTCCACGATCACCCCTGTGACCTCAGCTCCAATGGTAGTGGAGGAGGTGGATGTACATGAGCAGGAAGCGCAACAAGAGTCGGACGAAGATTCAGAATGTGAGATTTGCTCCAACTTTTACGTCGATGAGCAGAAGCTGACCACAACCTCGACTACACCACGGGCTCCCGAGCATCGGTTGGACGAAGTGCTCGAACCAAAACTAGCCCTGGATGGTAACGCAATTGAAACGGAAGAAAGCATTGAAGATCCCGAAGCTAGTCTGGTCGCACAGCGAGATGATCGCAATGAAGCTTCAGCTAGACCCAACCATTCCGGTGGGCGGAATGCTCTCTGGCGTGGCCTTTCCAAGCGACTCAGTGCGTTTCGTGAGCGACATGCAGGCAAGAGTGCGCACAGGAAACCGCTGCCAGAGACGGAACCTCCATCCACTAGGACGTCGACGATGACGAACCTAACCGATGACGAAGCGGTCGATTCAAACGAAATCGTCGAATACTACCAGCAGGACCTCGGCCGAGTACTCTACCGGATGGCGAATGGACGCGTTCTCGAGGAACCACAGCGCTACCATCTGCGCCGTAGTTCTGACGACGAAGCGGACGTTTCTCCCCGTCAACGACGGCTCAATCGCATCAACAAGCGCCGGAAGCAGTACAAAGACGCACCAGCGACGGAGGATAAAACTCCCGCCACGAAGCCTACACCCATCATCAACATAGGCTCGTTCGGCATGCCAAACGGAGCTGCTTCGGTATCGAACATGGAAAACACGGGCGCTTCTCGCACCGTGGGCGGACCTGAAATGGACAACTACATCATGCAGAAGGTGCGTGAATACTGCAGCACGTCGTGCGGTTCTGGTAAAGTGGTCCCACCGCCGGTGATCATCGTACCCGAGAAGCCTTCCTACGCGATCGCATACCCGCCGGATGCGGTTGCCGCACCCGCTGCCACAGGCGAACAGATCGTAGGTAGTCAGCTGATCGTGCAGCCTGCAGGCACCTACAGCCAAAACGAAGCGCCCACGACCCGCTCGCCATCCGACCCCGGTACCACCCCTCGCTCCTGCCCGACCAAGATCGTCAAGTGCATCCCGCGAGCGATGGCCAGCAAAAACAAGCAGACGCGCAAAGCTGGAACCACCTCGAACGACGAGGAGAAGGACACCGTCGCCGGCCCGCTGGTAGCAGCGTTCAGACAAAGTACGGTTGCCTAACTGCCCGGTGCCGATGGTGATCGGTGGCCGATCATTGCTCCGATGTGTGTGTGTATGTTTTCTAACGAAACCTAACCTCCAAATCCCTCCTCTGCCGCCCTTTTCAGAGCGTCCTTTTCAGCTTAACCCGTTCAGGGGTTTCTTCCAGCGGTTCCGCAGGATATAAGAGGTCGCTCTGTACGCGGTTGCCCACAGTATCCTGCCACCGATCTCCCTCTCTCGTCGTTGTTCGTGTGACCTGTGCCGTTCCTCCTTGCGGCAGCAACAAACCCAGCCTCGTGTAGATTAAGAGCTCGCTTGTATTTTTTGTTTCTGTTTTGTTGTAATTGTGTCGCGGCGCACCTTGGCGTCCGGGGCCAACATTGGTTCGGATGGGAAATGTGAATGTGTAATGTGCCTCCCGGCTGCGCGAAGAGCTTTAGAATAAACTGACCGATGTCGTCCGCGGGCCACGGTTCACGGACGATTGACGTTGCATTTTTGTACCAAACCAAACTAATGATTTGTTCTTTTTCTTCTCTTCCCTATACTCGATCGACCCGATGACCCGATGGCCCCCTCCCTCTCCTTCTTTCGCTTGCTTTCGTGGTGCCTGGTTCCGCAGTCCCGGTGAACCGATCGTTCGTGCCGTAAGAAATTTAATATTCAACCGCTACGATCCGCGTATGACGGAACCGTTCGGCGGACGGCAACCAGCGGCCAACGCGGGCGCTAGGCGCAAACAGCGGCAGGAGCTGCGGCAGCGTGTCCAAGATCCACATGCGAAAACGCGCCCAATCGAGGCGTTCCATAATGCGATCAAAACCATCCGTTACCGGATGATGACAACGACCACGCCCGCTCCGACGACGATGGCCAGCAGACGAATGGGAGGCAGACGCATAGGAGGACGCCCCAAGAATAACCGTTCTCCGTCCGGTATGGTATCCGCGACCTTCCGGCCACCGGCTAGTGCTGCTACACCGGCCGCACCGCCTCCGCCTCCACCGCCGCCAGCACCGATCAACTGTGCCGAGTGTCGTCGGTTGTGCAATCCCCGGGGACGGGCACGATCGCGACCGCTCGGTGGACAGCGTCGCGGAGGACAAGCCATGGTAGCGAGTGCTCCTGCCCCGGTCGAAGGGGACGTTGTTGCCAATGCAGGTCCCGCAGAGGGGGTTATTGGTTGCCAAACCTTTTCAGCAATTTGTTAAACGAACCTATGGTTGGTAGCGCCGGCCCGGGCGGTGAAGGTTCCTATCCAATCGCAGGTATTTTAGATAACTTGTTCTTCAGTACACCCGGTGGCGATGGGATGGTAGCGGCAGCTCAAGATCAAAACGGACCGTTGACATCTTTTTGGTCGAACTTGTTCAGCAACAATGACGACAGGGTTTCAGCAAAGCGAGACTATGGGGACGAAAATCTGCCGTACTGTGAAGATGTATAACGAAGTAAACGGAAATGGAAAACCGGGATGGGAAGGTCATGGGGAATGATTGTTAACGTGGCGTGAAATGCCTCACATTTGTTAATAAATATACAAACATTGAATTAGGACAACAATTAAAGACAATTTGTCGCATTATTCTACATAAAATTACATCACACCTGCCTAGCGCTTAACACGGATTGTTGCCAGCTCTAACCATTTCGAGCACTACGATCGTGATTCGTGTTTATAACAGTAATATGTTGCTTGCAATATAGACCAGAAACGGCCATCCACAAGAGGACCATCCCCGAGCTGTCCCTCAAACGGTGTATATACGTTCCTAACAATTGTGGAGTAGAAATATTAAGAAATATTATTGTTAAGCTAAAGACCCCAGGACATATGTTTTTGTCAATGGCAATTTTAACGGTAAGCAAAGTAAGCAACTGCGGGACCCCGTCGATGAGGGGCCCCGTGTATCTTTAGTCCAACATCTATAACAGTTAGAACAACATATAACTTAACAGATAACAGATAGAATATGGCACTGTATTAGGAAGGAGGGTCTCGTGGGTAATGAACGTTGGGGTCCCGTGCTAGACGAACCCTGAGCCACTCCCCCGGCAGCAACAAAATTTGAGTTGAAATGTTACATTATCTAATACGGGTATCCCCCGGTAATCATGTAGGGCCTCAGCTATTTTTACTGCCCCCGAAACTGTAAACCCGTCACTGGTTTTTGCAACATAATTTAAAGCAAACATCCGAACATCCTAATTATTCATCGAAACCCGCTTGGATTGAATCAATCTTCTTTTAAATGGCGTTCAATTTTGAATTTTATTTTATCTGAACTGATGATGCCTATATTTTATTTTACTATCAGTACTTTTTGAGAAAATGATACATCATAAGTCTAGCTCATTGAACGCAATAGTTATTATTCTTCTTCTCTTTGGCGCAACGGCCTACGTGAACATATCGGCCTTTGCAAGCTTTCGACACTAATTTAGTAACACGCATCCGTATACGTATTACTACGGAGGGACGGTCCATATGAGGCCAGAAGCCAAAAAGGGGATGTTATTAAGTCGTACCAATTGATGACTGTTCTTTCAAATTCGGTTTACATATGAATGATTTAAAATTAACCACCAAATTGGAATGCAGAACAAAATAATTTGTTCTTTTTAGTAACAATTGATTTTAAAGTAAAACAAATATTCAAGCAGCTACGGAGGGACGGTCCATATGAGGCCAGAAGCCAAAAAGGGGATGTTATTAAGTCGTACCAATTGATGACTGTTCTTTCAAATACGGTTTACATATGAATGATTTAAAATTAACCACCAAATTGGAATGCAGAACAAAATAATTTGTTCTGTTTAGTAACAATTGATTTTAAAGTAAAACAAATATTCAAGCAGCTTACTAAAGCCTGGATTCACACTGAACTACAAGATTGGAAATTACAATTTGCAATTCCTAATAAATGAAATAATAATATATTCATTTCCAAAATCATAAAAAACACTTTTGTAAACATCGTTCAAAAACTCAAATGTTGACGAAAATATTAAGTGTGGTACTTTAACATTTCAAATATTATTATTATAACATTGCCTCCGGGCCGGTCTCTCAGTACTTTCGTCAACCCGTAAGATTTTAAGAACATGCCCGTCATGCGTACAAGTCCCGAATGGACCGGAATGTGCGATTCATACGGTACTACTGACTATCCTGCCTATGGGTAAACCAATACGTCACTTGAAGCCAAACGCTTGTTGTGCATTAAGAAAATTAAGAAATATTAATTAAGAAAAAGATTAAGAATGTTGACTCCATTGCTCACTATCCACCACTGACATTAGCCACTTCATTAAACTTAAATTATTTTTAAATACTGTTTTTTTTTTGTTATCACATGGAGGTAGATGGAGGTAGAAAAGCGGGGTTCCTTTTTATGTGAAAATAAAAATATTCATAATAATTATTTCCATAAAATTTCATTACATTTTGTCGAATTTCTTGTAAAAAGTTTAATACCTTAAGCTGGCATTCGAATCCGTAAATCCGAACTTCTTCGAAGTTTTTATTTTTTTAATGAATGGCCGATCCACTGGATCGTTTAGAGCAGTGATCTCCAACCTGTGGTCCGTCGCGTTAACATATGTGGTCCACGAAAGAAATTTATTTTTGAAAAAGAAAATTCTATTACTATACATATCGTGCATTATTTTCTCGGCGATCAAGATACAATTTTCAACAGGCATGTCCAGAATAAGATTTAAACATATTTTTTTACAAAAAACTTTTAATTAAGTTTAAAAAATGTATGTCTTCGATGGATGTGATCCGCGGTAAATGCATTTTCAAAGCCAAGTGGTCCGCAATCCTAAAAAGGTTGGAGAGCACTGGTTGAAAAGATATACAAAGCTTCAAAATCCTACATCCCTTATAAAACTTGCTCCCATACTTTTAAAACTTGCAGTAAAAATAATAATTATTCTACAAGCTTTGACATAAGTTTTGTTTGAAACTTATTGGATGGTACCTGCGGCTTTTATTTAAATGTCAGAAATCAGTGATTTTTTGAACTTATAGCGATATAACAGATGGGCTGATAATTGTTCGACTTATGATGTTTTGGCACACATGTTTGAAACTAAATTATTTGTTGTTTTTTTCAGGATATATCAATTCAATTGGTGTTTCCAATTGATTTTCATTATTTTGTTGATTTTTGTCAGTTTTTGTCGGTAACTACCTCTTTTGGACGCCCTCTGTGTTCATCGTCTTCAATGCGCTTTTCATCACGTTTTTTTTTAAACTTTGCACGTTAATACTTTATGGTTGATTTTTAGTTAGACAGTGTCCTCTTCATCAAGAAAATTCTTCATCAAGACAGGGTTTTGCTTGGACTATATTTTTTCCAATTAAAAAGTAATATTTTATCAACATGCCATTGTTTCATGGTTTTTAAAAACACAAAAGTTGCTTAACACAAAATGCTATAACTAACGAAGTAATTGTCCGATTGCTGTCACCTTTTGA
Organism: Anopheles arabiensis; assembly: GCF_016920715.1. Classification (NCBI taxonomy): domain Eukaryota; kingdom Metazoa; phylum Arthropoda; class Insecta; order Diptera; family Culicidae; genus Anopheles; species Anopheles arabiensis. The sequence continues at coordinate 49,381,244 of NC_053517.1, forward strand.
CACAAATCGTTTGAAGGTTGGTAAAAAAGATGAATTTAATTCTACTAGTACTATCTATGTGTTAGGCCAAACAATTATCAGCCCACCTTCGTCTTTTGTTAATTTGTGTTTCGTAGGAACATAGGGCGGCAAAGTAAAGCTCCCTTTAAAGCTGTGGAGATGTGGCTCCCGAGTACCAGTACTTGAGCTGCTCTTCATAACAGCTTCCGGACAACGATTATGCATTCAGCAGATGAAATCCAATTTTCTTACAAACAGGCTTTGATTTCACATTGATTGAAAATAATTTTCAGTAATATAATTAGTGACCTGGATAGGAATAAATCGGTGTATGTGACCAATTGTTGTACTGCTACTCATGCTATACATTAAATGTCAATAATTTATCACAAAATAATCAAATGGGATTCACCTGTTAAAAGGAGTTAAGCAAAGAGGAACCGAATAACTCTCTACTAATGAGTTCTATTGACAATTGGTTTGAATTTCTTAAACTTACTACTCTTGCTCATTTAGATTCTTAATTCTTGTATCCTATTTGTGATATTGAAGCCAATTTTATCGATGTACCATACAAAACAACATCTTTATTTTACACCTTTTCGCCTTATATACATCTGAATTCTCTAAGAGCTGTATCACTACACGACTGCTGTTCATTAAATAAATCCACAATATTTTAACAGTTTGCGCATCTTCAACGGTAACATTCTCCGTCCGGATGCTTCCAGCTGCTGCGGCAAGTAAAGCAAACCCTGGCAAACGTTCTTCGTCGGTTTTCGCACTTGTCCTTGGTGTCGCCAGTTGCGCGGAAACTGTTCCGATCCCAATGGGTAGAAATGTTTCCGTTGTTTCGGAAAACCCGATCGACCAGCGATCGGAACAGAAGTAGGCTTCTGGGACAGTTTAGGGGCGGCTAGGATCACCGGGCTCGTCTCGTACACATCGTGGAAAGGATAGCGCGAAAAGGATACCATCAGTGGATAGAATGCGCGATCGGATTTGTAGTCAAGCGCTGGCCATCGGGGAATGGCATTGGACGGTTCACTGGCGTCGATGAACAACACTTTCTCGACGAGCTGCACAGTTATGAGTAGCAACAGCAAAGCCCTCCAATGATGTGCATATGCTTGTGTCGTGGGTTTATGGGAGGGAGTCGTTGTTGCCACCATGGTTAGGTCGTTGCGGATGGTCTGGAGCTTTGTAGTAGTCTAAGTTTTCCGTCGTCTAGCCACTCGTACGTTCCACGAAACCTTCCTCCCCACGCGACGGTACACTGCGGAGTCGGAAGTGAATCGTCGCTGAAGATGGTCCGCATACAGCGCTGTACCACCTGGCTGGACATTGACATTGAACTATGTCGCGTACGGAAAGTGTACAGTCTGTTGGTTTACCCCAGCGTGGCACGTTTTATTGACACTTTGCTTGCGCTAGCGCGGGAAGTCGGTGCACTTTTGGTTCATGTGCCGCACCAGCGAGTGCGCACTGGGTGGAAGTTGAGTAAGCTTTAATGTTTTGCAGCGATCCTCATGTCCGCACGCAGAAAGCTTGGAAACAAATGTTAGCGGTGATTCTGTTTGGGTTAAATTATGTGAAGTGCTGCTTTAATGCTCTAGTTAAGATGATTCAACTTGAATTTCGATAGGTTTGTTTCCTTTTTTTTAAAATATGTCCTAATTGCTTTGTAAAAAAAGTGAATTTGATACAATTTAAGAAAGTATAAATTGACACTCACTGATTAATATATCCGTAACTTCATCGAGCTTAGCGACCTAAATTGGTCAAACTGTGTTAGCTTGAACGATTAAATGCTTTTACTTATGTTTTTTCAAGTTAATAAAGTAGCGTGATAATTCTCATTGACCAGGGTTCCAGATGTTACAGACTTTATTACAGACAGCTTTTATTCAGTAAATCTGATTTATGAACAGCTACTATGTTCTTCTTAGAACTTGATTTTTAATTGTCATGTTTATCAAATTAGATAAATACATAACATGATGGTTTAGTAAGCTAACATTCTTCAACGTTGCGATCTCCTTGCTTATGCATATTTTCTATATTTTTATTTTACTACGTAAACAGTTAATTGAGCTTAGCTATGTAGCAAATTGGGTAATTCAAACCGGTCTTGTATAGAATGAACATAATTCACACAATAAATTTAGGCAAAAAAATATTTAAGACCCTAGTAATGAAGTTAACGTTTCTTAAAGGAACATAAAGCTTTTTTTTTTGTTGCTTATTTTTTTCTCACCAAGACTGAGATTATAGGCTTTTTGAAAAAGTTTATTGTTTATTTAGCAAAAATTGTATAATGAAATTTTGTAACATTTTCCACGAAATGGTGAACTAAGATTCGAAAATCGATGTTAAAATTGTAATTGAAGTCGACGAACGGGCAGCGCCATCTGTTGAATTTCCATAGACACAAACCATATTATTTAGATCAGTTTCGAATCCGTCCCAACAAGCACATTAGTTTTTGAATTTATATATAAAATCAATTTGTATCTACGTTTGGCCACCCTACAAACAAAGAGCGGGGTATTTTTTAACATGGTATGTGTAAAAACTTAGAGTTAAGCCGATGGAACATTAATCAGTTAACATGTTGAACATGCTTTTTTAATCAAAAACAAAACAAAATGAGATACATTTAATTCATTGCAGCTCTGACACAGATCGATACTAACACATTCGGAACCACTTTTGTTTCACTCACTATTTTATTGAATCATAACATTAAATTATTTACTTTACCTGGCGTTATGTTTAATAATCATTATTTATTAATTAATTATTTATTAATAATTATCAGTAATTAGGATAAAAAGACAAAGATACGAAATTATCAAGCAACTTCTACATTAGACACATTTTTGTAACAATCACAATTTAATTTGTTTTATTCACTGCAATCTGATGTCATGGTGTACAATTTACTTATTTTCTAAACATCAACGAACAACGATAACAATAACAACAGCCCTTTTAACCAAACAGACTGAAAAATTCTCGATTAATCTTCCGTACATCGGTGGCAACGTCTGCTACCGGTGCTGCCGCTCCACCAGCGACTTGTGTGATAAAGTTCGCAATCACGCTCATCATCATCTGAAATCCTTCGCCCGGTTTCCAATTGGTAGCCTAAAACGAGTACAATCAGCATCGACATAATCAAACGTTGCCCACTGCCAGCCCGTCCCATTGTACTTACCACTGAATCAATGGCGTCGTTCAGATTAAACACCACCGTTGGTCGATTGCCGCTGCCTGTTTCCCCGACACCTTCATCACTCTGTTGTACCTGATCGGCGGACGACACCCAATCGAACAGGCCACCCTGGCCGAAGAACCCGAGCGGTCCACCGTGCGGACGGTGCGGCTTGAACGGTTTGTGAGGAAATAAACCGCCACCACCACCACCTCCGCCTCCGCCGAAGGAAATGCCCTGACAAGGATATCCCCCAACGGCATCGTAGAAATGGTTGTTAAACACAGCTCCACCAGCCGTTCCGGTGTCCGCCGCGTGATCTCCGCCACCGTAATTATTGTTGGGCGCATAGTAGTTCACGTCGGCCAGCACAAGATTCAGGTGCGGAAGGAGCGTTTTCGGATCAACCGGATTGCCCTGCAGATCTCGGCCATACTTGAGCTTGTGAAACAAACTGTAGGGGATGCAGGGCTGGCCCGGTTTGCGTCGCTTGTACTTAAACTTGTGTCTGTTTTCCCCAAACAGTGACGTGAGTCCATCCGTCAGACCTCCAAACTTGTCGTTAAAGCCGTAGAACAGGTTGTTGATCGTGTTGGATGCTACTCCACCACCACCACCGCCTCCTCCTACGATCGGTGGCCTGTTGAATGCGGGCGATGCACTAACCACCGGCTTGTCCGGCTGTTCCTCTTCCTCGCCGACATCGTCATCATCGCCGTCGTCATAGTCTCCGGCCGGTTCGGCCTGTATCGGTTCGTCGTTTTTAGATGGTGGCAAACGGTTATACGCCGCATTTGGACGATCCGATCGCGTTGTATAGCGCGGAGGTGGAGGAGTGATCGAGCCAGGACGATTGAGATAAGCACCTGCGGTCGGTCTCAATCCCGGAGGATCGGGCTCATTCTCGTGCACCTGATACCGGCTGTAGATGTCGGGGAATTGATGTTTGTTGGATGCTGCTCCGTTCCCACGTATGCTGCGCCCCTCGAATGCTTCCTGCCGTCGATTTGATGTGCTGGATGTGCCGGAAGAGGAAAGGCTTCTACCGTTGACGCTACTGCTACTACTTCCATCCGGAAAGGAGAAAGGCAACGATGTGGAAAGATGAACCAAACAACCGAACAGAATCAGTCGGGATAGCTGCAAAGAAGCACAGGGAAAATTCGAAGGCAAATAGGTTAGAAAAAGTTTAAAGCATTCTGATTCTATGAAGTAGTGCTGGGAAGTGTTTTAAGCATTATGACATGATAGGCAGGGCTCCAGGGGTATCCAAATTACGGCCAGCAAGCCGGATGCGGCCCACGAGACTGTACTTTGTAAAGACTAGAACAAAAAGTTTATTATTTTCTTTATTTTAATACTAGGAGGCTGTACAATTTTGATACCTTCAGTTGATATTTTCTTATTTTAAGATTTAAACGTTCGTCCATTAGCTAAAGGTAATGTCAAAATGGCCCTAAACAACGATATTTGTAAAGCAAAGGCATCTCATAAACTTTTTTAATACAGTTTTTGAAAATTTAACAGTTTAAAAGTAGAGGCAGATATCAAACAAACGAGGTTGTCTTTCTTTTTAAATCATGATGATACAATCGTGAATATTTGTTCAAAGTAGACATTTATCATTGAAGCAATTTTTGAAAAGTTAATTTAAAAGATCGATACGTTGAAATTTTTGAGAAATGTATTGAATTGAATTTGTAAACAAAAAAATGAACTATGGAGTGCATAACTCTTAGTCAGTTTTATGTTCTGACTGCTTGAGCTCGTGTTCGTGTGAAATTTCATGCTATAATAAAAAAAAATATGTATGGCTAGCCGTAGCCAAATCTTATAAACATTTTTGAAATATTTGGTGTGTAGCTACTATCGAGATTGTTACCGAACTTATTTTCGTTTTAACAAGCTTAATTTATAATATATTAATCATAACGCCAGGAAAAGCAAATCTGAGTCTGATTGCCTAATCGTTAAAAATGCTCGAATTATTATTGTTGATTAAATAATGTTCGTATTACGTCTGATGTCAATTTACCAAGCTAAGTAGATACATGACATTGGGGAAATTATTGTTATAACTTGATTTCTCAGTAAGTATGTGTTTCTGAGAACCCATGCCATTACAAAAAAGATTCTGAACGAGAAAAATAACATTCTGCATCGGCCGGGAATCGAACCCGGGCCGCCCGCGTGGCAGGCGAGCATTCTACCACTGAACCACCGATGCCTGTTGATTAACTGGCGTTTATTTACGACCAGCGTCCATTATGGGTACACTTATCGAGCTCTTTTACGACTTGTATTGTAGATTTGAATAAAACACGTAAAACTAATCAATTCTAATTTAAAAAATCGTTATGCAATGAAAAACAACGTGATAGGTAACAGTTTTTAACTCAATGTGGCTGGTGAGTTTATGGTCCAGATTTTCAATGGGGAATTCTAAACGCTGGGAGTTCTATTGACAGGAAAAATGGTTTCTGACTTTAAATGAAAGTTTATTATATTCAAATGTCAAATGAAAACTTTTCAAAGTACTCTGGCAATTCCCATCGGTAGTTATCTATGAACCTTGCTTTTTAGATACAAAAAATCTAATACTCGAAAATACCATTAACGTTGCATTACACAAAAATACAAAATCACACAGAAATACATCGAATAACAATCGTTGAAAATAGGTTTATCATGATGTATTCAAATATTTATAATTTATCAAACCAAAATACATACGCTATCAAGCAATCACATTTTTTCACATGGACACTTAAAACCACTATGCTTACAACTTTACCATTCTTGCAAACGGATTATTTTTTCCTAAAAATTCGATGGAAATTATCCAATTACGACAAGTTTCGCATTTCGCAAACGCACGAGGTATAAAGCACGAGAGATACACGTCATAATTTTTACAACGGTTTTTAATCTTTCTCTCAGCTAATTTATATTCCATTCTTCAATTACAACTGAAAGATCTGTACAGGTTGTCCCTTAGACACGTTATTTAGACGGATTTCTGCGTAAGTCGAAATTTGTCATTGGTTCAGCCAAAACAGAGCTACGATTCGTGTTATTTAGCTTGAACTAGGTGATTCAGCCACTATTCTAATTATTTGATATGACTCTCACAGAAGCTAACTTATTTCTACTTTTAAAAAATGTTGGGGCTTCTTGTTCACGTTCATTTATGTCAGTCCGTTCAACCGTTCTCTTAAAATAAAATCACACAGCATTTCATTTTTATGTAGTTTTGACCAATTTCAAAATTCACTCTAAATTCCATCAATCGTTTTGGCGACACACTGAACACTGTACACATGATGATCACTAAATCATCGTTAGCTTAACAAGCATAGTTTCACTAACCATATTACCGAGCTCCATCATAACACTGTGTCGTCGGTTTCGATCGTATTCGAACCTCCACTCTTCAGTTCAAGCTACCATGGTAACTCACACTGAGATTGATTCACTGCAAACTTTGCACTAGCTCCTCGTCCTTTCACAGCCACAAATGGTACCGATCACTGCGATCAGTTCGACACTCGGCACGAAACTGTCCTCTTCTGATCATTCCAGCGCCTTAAAGACCACCTTGCATTCGTTAAACTCTTTCACGTGGGGTGTGTTTTTGCCATCTTTTAAAAAGAGCAACAGAGATCGTGTGAAAGAAAGTGAAAGAAATGGAATACAGCTGTGTCCAATACCGCTTCGCATCCCCTCAGCGACGAAGACGGTCAGATCTACCCACAGATCCATTCATGAGCGTCAAATGTGTGCCCTGTGCAATTGTTTACATTTTCATTCGTCTCCCCCCACCTTGCAAACCTGTGAACACGAATTCGCGTTTGAAAATAAAGTTCCTATCTTCTCGCACGCACGGCACGGCGCCATTCATCAGGTTTGGTGGAGGAGCAAGCTTCCCTACAAAGCTGGTCGGCTGATTTGGTTCAACTTTGCACGATGAGGTAATAGCTAAAGTTCCCGCCATACAAACGGGATTTCATAATCGTTTGCCAAAACCTGGCCATGGTGACCCGAGCGAAAGGCAGATGTGCGGAGGCGTAGCGCCCGAAAGCCAAACACTGGCGGGGACCGACTTACTCACAAACCCGTTATCCGGGTGGATGAAGCTTCAAACACAAAGTCCACCACCATAGGTACCCTTGGTTTCCCGCCCTAGGTGCGTGACAAACGGTGACGTCAGTGACCACTACCTCGGCCACACCACTTGGTTGGCAGACGCATTGCTGCCCACATGGTATTTTTTCTGTAATTTTGGTAAATTTTACGGTTTTTGATTTTGGGTTAGAGGGTGGCTGTTGGGATTGTGCATAAAGCGGGTGGTTCGTTTTTCCATGGCAAACAGGAGCAGGAGAAGTTGATACGCCACGTTCATACTTCCTTAAAAGACGCTCGCAAGGAGAGTGACCAACAAATCGGAAGGTCGAATTAAAAATAGGTCATACAGTGAGAGTTGATTGTGAGAAATTGGCTGAACGCATTCTTAATTGCTTATAAAATTGACTTAATTGACTAACTTAAGAGTTTTTTATGCCTGGAAATGGCCTATACCACTGTTAGCTCGAAGGCAATATTTTTTAAATGGAAGGGCTTCAGTAAATGGAGAGTATTAACGGTTTACAAGGTCGTTGAAATAAACGATTCTAACAGGCTAAAGAAATTATTCTACAGTTCATAATGGCTGGTATCAGTGAATGCGTTCGTAGCGGCGGCGTACGTCCCGACACTCATTTTCCTGACAAACTAGATGGTTGCTACAGTTATTTACCGCGGCGTTGTAGGACCGGGCACAAGAAATGTGTTGCCATCCGTAGAATTTCTTGTGCAGTACGTTGTACGAAAATGTACGCTACGAACGTATTCAATGATACTAGCTAATTTATTGAAGATTTATTGAAGATAATTGCGTGGCGCGCGCAGGGGCCTTTGCAATATTAAAATAAAGTAATACTTAAAAATAACCTTACTTGCTATATATTTGAAAACAGACATGAACATTTAAACGTGGCAACTGTAATGTTGAAGTCAAAAAAGCAGTAGAACTTATTGAAAGCTTTACACATTGAAATAATTGGATCATGAGCTCCTCTGGAAGTACGGGCCCGGTCTATTTTGATCATAAAATTTCGAAGACGTAGTGCGTGGTCAGGGGCGTACAAATTTATTTTGAGAAGAAGCTCGGGAGCATCAATTTCGCCTTTTATAAATTTTGCTACAAAAACTGCTTGTGCTAATGTATTGTTAGATATAACCATTGCTCCAGTTGCAATTGTGTCCGACATCACTGGAGCCCAATGGAATAGCTTCATGTGTGGGAATCAATAGGAACTAGCGAGTCTATATTGGCCTAAAAGATCACGAATTAGTTTTCTAGCTAGTAAACCTCACATATTGGTCATATCATTGGAAAAGGGAGCGCCTTTCTCCGATGTACTCTTTTTTAATGATTTTCTTTTTTTTTAATAAAATTGCTCGAAAAACTTTTAATACAAATGTAAAATACTCTTCATTTAAAATTTGGTGAACTAGTTTATAGTAGGGTACTATGAGGAAGTTTACCATAATCATTCAAAGTTATGAGAGCAAACTATCAAATTTTTGCAATAGTTTGTTCATGTACGTAATTGCGTTCAATAGCTATTAACAATGAAATCACAGTGGAGATATAAAAAGTTACACAACCACTAGGAAAGTCCAACATGATCAAGAAGCAAAAAATCAATTCATTCAAATCAATTCTTGAAATTTGAGGTTTCTGGTCAAAGATCTAATCCAATGTCTCCAACAAATATAAATACTACTTTGGTTTGAAAAAGGTGACGAATTAATGTAACACCAAATCATTGACAGAATTAAGGACTTTATCGGAATGTCCTGGTTATCAATAAATACATAATATGCCTTAATCAATTAATTTCACCTAAACTCAATGGTAGTGATGGCTCAGTAAAAAACTGGCCAGCTTTCGTTACAGTCGAGAAGTGTTAAAATGGCACAGCTATATCCAGCATAATAACTGTCCAGAATTCTGACCTAAAGTAAAAGATTGAGCAAAAATTTTACAAAAAATTGAAAAACAACCAAGAAAACTGCAAAAAAAACGTTAGCTTTACCAATTTTATACTAATGGAGTAAATAGTAAGAGAAGACGATATAACGGTTGTGCAGATTTTAATGAGTAGCATCGAAGGATGCATTCATATGTACATCAACATTTTATTTATTTTTTAATACTTTTGTCTTCTTCTGCTGTGGCACAACAACCGTTATCGGTCAAGGCCTGCCTGTACCACAATGGGCTTGGCTTTCAGTGACTGATTAATTACCTTAGCAGGGTAGTAGGATAGTCAGTCCAACGTATGGAAGCACGACTTTTGTACTTTTGTACATAATAAAAACTTCATATAAGCTAAAATAATGTTTATTGTTGAAAACTGATTGTTTTACATCCTGTACTGTACTGTACATCCTGTGGCCAGATTCTAAAGGAACAGTGGAACCACAATGAGGTAGAGAAATAATGCTTCCTTGGAATGAAAGCTCGAGTTACACCTTTAGTGAAAATGAACGTGATATTTTGGTTGGTTTATGTTTAATTAAAAATTAATCAGAATATTGCTCATTGTTAATCAAACATTCAATACAAAATTCAATTGTCCAACAATTTAAACTATAAAACATGTTTAAATAAGCAATAAAATGCGCATTTCCTTTTATCTCTTCGCTGAACATTATTTTTGCACCGTGAAAATAGTGGAAAACCACAAGGAAATGCATTTAATTCTTTATTTAACATATGTTATAGCCTAAACAGTTAGAGAATTAAATTTTCTTTCTTTTGGCTTAACGGGGTAAACCGGGCTTACCGTGAAATCTAGCAACGAATACCAAAACCGCATTATTTATAAGAATCATGCGAATTACAGTCTTCACAAACTTATCAGCCTTGTCAAAGATAATTGGTGCAATAGTGCATGCGGATCGTTTTGTAACAGTCGTGATTTCCGAAGCATTCCCGGGCTTTCCTGTCGTCCCAGACTGACTATCTGGTTACTTATTACTGTAACCTGTAAATTACTGTATAAGTCCTAGCGTAGTGTGTAAACCTGTAAACGATAACCAAGATCATGCAAAGCTACTACAATGATCCAAACACCAAACCATCAATCCATCTTGTACGTTTTGTAATTGAGGTGTTATAGACATATTGTTGTTGATCATTCTTTTTATCACGCAAACACACGCACACATACACACGCAGACGGATGTTTAGTTTTCTGGGCGCCAATTTTGAGCTATTGCTCAATTACGCTCGCTCAGTACAAATTAACATCTTCACTTAAGCCGCGCTGCTCCTTCCAGGCGCCTAACCAACGTGATGACGTCTTCGCTGAATGAACGTCCGGATTCGATTCGCTTCAATCCAAAAGATACAGACCCCACACGCTTCATGTTTGCTGCCTTTGCTTGCTTTATTTGCTTTGTTTCTTCCTATTCGTCCAACCTGTTCCTGATCCAGCATCTGGGTGTGGGTGGGTTTTGTCATCTCCGTCGCAGAAAGCTGTTTCGCCTTGACCTCAAAAAAGTATGGCGAGTAAGCAAATGATTCGTGCTGTCGATGACGACAACGAAAAATTAAATAAAAAGCAATTACTATCTTTCGGATGCAAACATGAAGAAAACGGCAACATGGACACCTTTTTTTCTTTGACAATTATTTCAACCGAAGATTAACTTCATCTTTATTCTGCTGTTTTCTGTTGTCGCCTCCGCTGCCCATTCTCCATTGTCTGCTACCATCTCACACACACACACACATATCTGTCCCTTTTATTATGTTTTTCTCTCCTCTGCGCAATGATAGTTTTCGTAAAACACATTTTCACTTTCTTCGCGTGTTGTTATACTGCTTATCCCTGTAGGTTTTGCCTGTCCAACTCTTTAAACACCTCTTACTGAGTAATACCGACTTGCCATCTAAATGTCTTAGTTTTAACCAAAAACACACGCTCACGCTGTTTACCTTTACTTGTTTTTTCCTTTAACAATCAACGGGAATGTAAGATTTGTTTCATTCTCAATTTATCCTTCTTAAAACGAGCATATAATTCCATTGAATTCATAATCCAAAACAGCGCACATTTGCTATCAACATTTCTGTTCATTTCTTGTTCTCAAACGATCGATCGATTAGTTGTTTTTCAGTAGATCGCACACTTGACCGAGCTTGCTATTATTTTGTCAAGCCATTGTTTTGTTGCGCATGCTTTTCGCCCACGTTTACCTTGAGGCCATGTTTGCTGGTTTTCACGAGCAGCTGCAAATTCGCATTCACCATCTTCTTTCCCAAGTGCTACACCAATTGGCTCGCCCAGCATGAATGCAATACTCTAAATATATATATTTTCTTCCATATATACTTGGGTTTATATTTGTTATTTGCTCGATTTTGTTTGTTTCTTTGTATGTATATATATACCTTGGGTAAGATGGTTATATGTAGTTGCATTGCAATCAGCATTGGTTTCTGTTTATATGTCTGTTTTTGGTTGACGCTACTTGTTTTTGTCTGCTCTATGTTCATTCTTTGCCATGCATTGACTGCTACCTGCCAGGATCTATCATCCATACCTAGTTGGAGAGTTCCTTGTCTCGATTCTGTTTGTGAATTTTAACTGTTTTGCACTTCCTTCCCTTGTCTTTCACTTGAATACGTACTATACTTTGCTACTAACTGTATTACTAACCTTCGGGACTAAAGCTATTGGTTTTGCTGTCACTATCTTCCCCTTTTCACTTCGTTTGCTTCCCTAAACATTCGCAAAGAGCCTATCGCTCTCCTGTTGCAAGCATTTCCGCTCTACTTGCATGCTTACTTATGTGCACTTTCTGTCCAGAACGCTTGCGTTCGTTTTACTTGTATGCAAAAAAATGAAACAAATCTGTTCACTAAGTCACTACCAACTACGCTTTGCCATGCACTTGCAGTATGTATCATTACTTACGCTATTTATTAGGGGGTTCTTTCTACTGTTTCTACTACTACCTTCTGTTTGCTGCATTGTTTATCAGTTATTCTTCCTTCACTACAGTTTATTTGCAAGGTTTTTTTTGTGTGGATATTTGTGTGGTTTTACATGTTAGCTTGCTTCTGCGTTAACGCTTTCAGTTTTGTGCGATTTACAAGTGCCCACTATTCTAGTTAATTCCACCAGCCATTTTTAATCAGATGTTTCTGCTTTGCGATGAATGTAGTTCAGTGTTTTGTTTCATGTAAGTGCGATGAGTTATTAGCATTTCCTTTTTACTTCTGTTAACGTTCCTTGATGAGATGCTTTATAATTTTCTCTCATGCCCTTTTCTTTAATGTGTTTTATTACTTCTCAATTTTCTCTTCCGGTTTGCTCAATGCTTCACTGCCACGTTGCATTCACCAACACAAGCCATCTGTACTATCTGTACCTGCGTACGCCGGACACGCGAAAAACTAAATAATATATATAGATCAAAGATATAACAGGAAGTCTTTCAGCTATCATTAAGCACACAAATTCGATTGATAAACGAAAACGAAGACTTTTGTGATTTTTTTTTAAAGTGTTCCATCCACTAACGCATCACCACAGGCCGGGGTTTATATTGCCTGCAGCGTGCGTGGATGGGAAAGCTCGTGCAAGTAAGTGCTATCGTAGTGTGAAGTTTTTTCTTTATAATGTATCTTCTCTACTAGACGTGCTATTTGGATAGAGAGCATCTTTGGTGCAATTTAACAATACTCATATTTCTCCCGCCTCGCCCATTACAGTGTATACATGCAGTGTGCAACAAATCGCTTAGAGGAGTAGAGTGCAAAAACGGTACACTAAACACATACCCGTAATTTAAAAGCATAGTGTGTGTTTGTGTAGAATAAAAAATAATCAACTATCACATGACAGTGTTTTGCGCAAATAAAATTTACAGAATATTATTGTAAAATGAATTTAAAAAAAAAACAACGTATAGTTGGTTTATGCATCCTTTGGCACTAGTTAAATAATTAAAGAGCGTTCATACCCTTCGGCTCAGTATCAACCCCCTGTTCTTTAGCATTCCATCAGCCGTTTCCCGATTTTTGGGAGATTATTTGTTTCGTTTCTTGGTGGAGATGATTTTATGATAAGATTTTTAATGCCTTTCATGTATGTTTATAAATATTTTTCTCCGTCTCTCACTCACAACACATTTTCTCAGTGCTGTCCTATTTGAGCGTGATGTTTTTCTACTTCCTTGCTGAGTGATACGTTCATGTTGTGTGCTCAAGATGACTTGCTTACTCAATTAAATCTATTTGCTTTCCTATCCTATGTACACCATTCCACAACTCTTTTTGGTTGACTTACATTAAGCTTTTACTTCACCCTTAAATCATTGAGACAGTTAGATTTGAGTGTTATAAATTGGCTGCCTATCCATCCTTCGAACCTTCTTTTCAAACCTTCAAACCAACACTATCTACTTGATCAATCGTGCTAAAAGTGACTGTGGAGCACATTCACACAAACACATACATACACACGTGGAAAAACAGGATACAACGCCACGGATTACGATCCATCTTCTGCAGTGATTCCTCACACCGCACACACACACACACCCGTATAGGTAAGACTATCGTGTGTGAATCATTATCGATGGTTGCTAATGATTCGAATTAATCGTTCCGCGTGACAGAGTGAGTTGAGGTGGAAGGGCAATGTGGTACCGTAAGAGGGGTACCAATTCGCCGCCCACCATTGTACAGCCGCTCTAGTGGGAAAGTGTATGAAACCGAATCTAAACCGAAGCATCGCATCACTCAATACTACCGCGAAGGTTAAACAGTGCGCCGGAAGTACACGCGTTACGATTTCTTACAGGCAAAAGTAGTGCAAGAAAAATGGATGCCGTAAACACAGGAACGATAATTCCATCCCCATCTCCCCATCAACCATTCCGTTTCTGTACACACACACACTCACACACAGATACACAGACTAACGCACATCGAGATTCCTTTTGCTGTTCGAATCGGTAGATGTAAGATTTGCCAACAGGAAACATATTGTAGACGCACAACTCGGAGCTTTCACACACACGCCAGGAATCGGAATCCGAATTATTGTTCCACACACACACACACTCACACGGACTGATCTGATATTGGACATAGAAACTTTCCTCACATACACAGTACACATACACAAATATTGGTTCCCCGTGCAAACTGCTCTTTCCTGTCCCACGAAAGGATTCAAAATGGAGGTTTCCCTGCTGAAGAAAGATGCGCATCTTTGCTTAGCGTCGTTGTATGTGTTGTAGTGATCGGGCCTTCACAGGGCGGCCCCGGTAGAATGGTAGTCGATCGCTAACGGTTGCGTTGAGTGATCGGCCTCACCCTCCTCCTCGAACGATTCCTGCTGCAGCCCGCATTTTGCCCCCTCACTGCCACTCAATTCCGTCTCCCGCTCGAGCCGTATTGTCAGTTTTATCTAATCGCCCTGTCAAACGTTCATGGCGTAAAAAACAGCGCCCTGGGATGGTTGCTGGGAGGCGTTCGGCATGCTGCCACCTGACTGGCTACCGACCGCCACCACGCCACCACCCTGCGCGCCGCTCACGCCCGACGATACTGCGCCGGCAGTAGTGCCGGCCGTCGTGGTGGCCGAACTGCTTGACGCCATACTTGTCGGCATGCCCGGTGGCCCATGACCCTGGCCGGTCGGTGAGAGCAGCTGGGTCGCATCGGACGGTTGCACACTGGCCGCACCTTCTGGTGCACCTCGCTCGGTGAACTTGACCACGCCCGGCTTGCCATCGGACGGGTATTGCGAGTAGGCGGGCGGTTTACCTTGCGGTGGTGGCGGAGCGGCCTGCGTCGACGGGCCCGTCCCGGTGGACGCGTTCACGGGAGCCGTGTTGGTGCCCAGCCGGGGCAGGGTGGAGTAGTGTGGTGGAAGACCTGCTCGTGCACCGGCGGCCACTACGTGGAGCTGCATTCCGGGCAGTGGATAGCCAACCGGAACACGGATCGTTTGCTGTGTGACCTGTGAAGAAAGCGACAGAAAGAGAAACGTGTTGAAGTAAGTCTGAATGTCGCCTGAAGTCATACTTATTTGCCTATGATGTAGTGTTGTGTTTAGTGTTGGGTAAATCTGATTCATTATTCATGCATCTGAATGAATCTGTGAAATGATTCAATGATTCTGAATCTCGATTTCAAAGAATCACGAATCTCAAAGATGCTTGTCAAACTCAAAGATTAATGAATCTTAAAGAGTCATCAAACTCAATCATCAAGTCTCGAAAGATGAATATATTTCGAAAGATTCACGAATCTCTAGGGATTCATGAATGTCAAGGAATTCATAAATTTCCAAAAATTCGTCGAGCTTGAACTTTTCATTTTTCTTCTTGTTGGCGTAACAACCTACGTGATCATACCATTCTATACAGGCTTTCGAGACTTCTTGGCAAGTACCAAGTAGTCGGATAATTTGTTTTGCTACGGGGAGACGGTTCATGCGAGGCTAGAACCCATAAACAGGCATGTTGTTCGGCGGAATCGCACAAATTTAATATTTTGAAAGATTAATGAAACCCTAGAGATGTATGCGTTTGAATGGATTTACAAGGATTCCCACGATTTATTGGTTAGTTCCCATAATTTTTTTTTATGTTTCCCAAATTGTTTTGGCCTGTTCGCACGATTTTTTTTTGCGTTTTCCAGAATTGTTTGATTCAATTGTATTAATATTAAATCAGACGATACCAATAAATGATAAGAACAAACCAAAAATTTATGGGGCAAGATGAAAAAATCGTGAAACGAGCCCAAAAAATTATGGGAACCGATCAATAAATCGTGGGAAATCCTGTATAAATTCTTTAGAGTCATGAATTCTTGGGTATCTTTCATGAATCCTTGGAGTTCTTTCATGAATCCTGAATATCTAGAGACTCATGAATCTTTGAAGAGTCGATTCGATATTCGAATTATTCATCACTGAAGATTCATATGAATGAATCTCAACGAAAGATTCATAAAACCCCATACTAGTTGTGCTTCATTAATCTTTAATACATGAATCTTCAGTGTTCAGTAATTCGAATCTACAACGATTGCCAAATCATTGCAGATTTAAAAGGATATTCTTAAGATTCATATATCTAAGGATTCGTAATTAGCTCTGAGTTAAGAGATTCATTTATATTATATTAGTGTTCTTAAATTACATTTATCTTATGCCATTAAAAGCAAGAATCTTAAAATGTTTAAGAGTTATGATTTTCTGATTTAGTGATACAGCGAACTAGGCCGTTCTTGCTATAATTAAAATAAAGGTTTTATTCATTGTGGATGTATCTATCGCGCCTACATATGATCTTTGAAATGAAACTATACAGATACATGTATCTTGTGGGATACATAACGCTTGAGAGATTTGTGAAACTTTAGTGACACATAAATTCATGAATACCGATATTGAATCTTAATCAGATATACCCATATCTATTATGATGTAAATGGTTCTTCAGACACTCAAAGAATTCATGATACAAGATCCTCGTAAATGGCGGCGATATCTTTGACTCCACGGAGCACTTCTCACTGACCGATAAATTTGTTTAAAAACAGCCTTTCCGACATCTAAAACGTTACCTGCTGATACTCTACGATGTTGTGCTGACGTCGATAGTTCTCCTGCTCCTGGGCGGTGTAGCGATGGTACGTTTCGGCATTGTACGGGATGAGCACCATCGTCTGATGATAGTTGCGCAGCGGTGGTGGCGATTCGGGCCGCCGTGTTGGGCTGCGAGCGAACTTGCCGTACGTGGCGGTATCAGTCATTTGGTGAATGTGGTGCGCCGTATGCACGGCCTGGTGTTGGGTGTGAATCTGATGCGACTGCACCTGAACTGCGCTGGCCTGCACGCCCAGCGGCAGGTTGGCGCAGTTCTGGTAGATCGCCTCCTGCCCATGGTAGCTGTGGCGCGTCTGCACCGGTATGTGGTAATAGTTCCCATGCGGATCGACAGCCGCCAGCATGTTGGGCTGTGTGGCCGCGGGTACCGTAGCACCTGGCGCTTGCTGTACCGTGCCAGCCGGTTGCTGCGGTTGATGGGCAACTCCTTTCGACTGGGTCGCTGGGTCCACGGCAGGATAGTAGCTCCAGGAGGCCGTGTGCTGGTGTGTGGTGATCTGTTGCTTGGCCGCCGCCACATGCATGCTCGGCCGGGGCAACGTGTTCGATTGGATCGGTTGCGTTTGGGCGGGTACCGTGGTCGATTGAGACTTGGTCTACAAAGAGAGATGAAAGTTTAGGTATAAAAGAAGTATGTGACTCCCTTTTTCCAGTATCTATTTTACCTGCGGAGGTGTTGGGGCCGCGAGCTGAGCCTGCATTTGTTGCAGAATTTCGTTAGTGGAGCCGAAGCGCGGCTTTATACCCCGCACCGAGGGCCGCGAGTTGAATCCGTAGTCGTTCTGCTCGTCATCGTCGGAACCGGCGCCGGAAGCAGGCGCGGAAGTTGACGTTTCCGCACTGTACCGCTTCTTCAGACGCTCGGTACGAGCGCCTTCCTGCTGCACGAATGCCGCTAACTCGTCCGACTCTTGCCCGGGCGTTCCGGCAATCACGTCCGGTGCCACCTTCTTCCCGTCGTCATCGTGCAGTGCGGCGTCGATGTCTCCGATGCTGTACTCGGTGCTCTGCGAGCTTGCCATCGAGCTACGATCGCCCGGATGCGCCAGCGTGTAGTAGGACAGATCGTCGCGCTGCCCGGCCACACACGCCGTCAGTGGGGCAAGCGTGGACAGGAACTGGCGCCGCGAGTCCACGTGTCGCTGCTGCGGAGGCTGATGGATTTGTGTGTGTGCACCCTGAATTTGAACACCCATTCCAATGTCCGGACCCGCCGGGCAACGGCAGTCCTGCCAAGGAAATCGGAACATACAGTTAATGACGGTTGGAGAGGCCGCGACCGCGGCTCGTCGCCGTGTGACTCCTTACCTGCGGTATGATGACTATCGGGTTTTCATCCGCTTCCGGTATCTTCTCTTGCCGTCTATCGCGATGGAACAGGTCGGTGATCTTCTTGTAGGTCGACCCGTTCGAACCGCTACTTGAGCTCGATGCGGACGAGCTGGGCGAGAAGCTTTTGTCTGGGATGTATTTCGGCTGCTGCGGGTTCTCTTCACCGGCCGGACTGTCCCGACGCTCCATCTCGCTGAGATCTCCGTCACCCGCCTGATCGCTACCCTCACCTCCACCCGTCTCATCGATCGGATCGTCAATGTCGCATGTAAGCTGTCGGATGCGCTCCTCCAGCGACGTAACATCCTTCACCGGGATCTTCTTCCTGTGATAACACAAAACACAAAAATATGTACATTTTTACAAAATGACAACTCATTCTTCCTCCACCAGGTCACCTACTTTGGCTCATACTTGATCAGCGATCTTCGCAAAGCGTTGCGTTCAATCGAGCGCCGTATGGTGTCCGTTTCGCCCGGACCACCACCCGGCACTGCCGTGCCCGCCGTAGTCGAAAGTGCCAGCGCAGCTGCCGCACTGTTCGGTATATTGCTCATGCTACCGGAATTGCTTGTCAGACTGTGCTGATGCACCAGCCCAGCCGCTTTCTTCGCATCGTCAAACGCCTTCAGCGCTTCCTGCGTCAGCACGGTCGAGTGTGCTGCGCTGAGCGCAGCTGGACACATGGCCGCTCCGCCACTGGTAGCACTTGTCGTGCACAGAGTTTGAGCATTGGAACAGGCGGAGGTGGCAGTGCCCGCCGAGGCGCTGGGCGTTGTTGGACCCGTACCGGAACTGCCCGTTGTAAGCAGAGGCTGAATGGCGCTGCTAGGGAAGAGCTGACGTACGGCCGAGTTGGGCCGCAGCGCGTTGTGGAACAGTCCCGACGAGTGGCGCTTGAGCGTGTCCGACATGTAGTTAATCGCTCGGCAGGTACCCATTTCACCCTCGCCCAGCCCGGATTGTACCTCGCCGTCGCAGCACGCCTCACGGATCGTTGACTCCTCGTTGAAACGTACCGAACGCTTCGAGCTCGTTTCTTCATCCGAGGTCACTGCTGTAGAGTCGTCGGTCTATGAAGATTAAAAAGTTGTTTTGAATGTTACAATAATTGGTTTATGTTGTTAATGTTGGAAGAAACGTCTCGTTTACAGATACCCATTCAAATCGTCATATCGAACAGGTTATCGAACTAACGCGATCGATCCATTAACTTTGAAATTGCTCGCGACAGGAAACCAAAACATATCCTTCTACACTTTGTTTGACCAAAATAACCTTCCAGATTGGTTCAATCTAAAAATAAATGAACCCGCATAGCTACCAGGAGTTCCATAAATAGCATCCAACGGTGCGATGCGATGACATCCACTAACCGAAAACTGTCAATTCGGTCCATGTCACCGTAAGTGCTCAAAGATTGTATCATCGAATTCTATGAAATCAGTCGACATTAAACATTCATTCCTTCCGATGCATTTTGATACAGAAAGAAGAAGTAAACGCCATTTGTATATATTCTTCCAACCACTTTCTGCTGAGTTGGTGTTTAAAAAATGCTTCTCGAAAACGGCAAACTTGGCAGTTTCCGTTTCGCTGCTTCCCATTTGTCTCTTTCTGCCCCCAGAAAACGTTCAACCATACAACGATACTTTATAAGTGTGATTCAAACAGCACCCTTAAAATGTAAAAAAGTATGAAAAAAGGTTTCAATGAAATGGTGAAAGTGAAAATCGTCTGTAAACATTGCCCCGGACCAACCGGAAAGCAAGCGGATATCCTTTTGCGGTTTTGTGCAAAACCGCTCTTATCATCCGCTCGAAAGTAAAGAAAAAAGTACTCCAGATAAAACTAAGAATTCCGAGCTTTTCTTGCTGCTTTTCTCTCGCTTTTCAATCGGTACTTATCCGGTGACGGTAGTGGCAGTTAATGGAACATAACGCTTCCAAGGGGACGATCGAGAGATGTCGAATACCAGTGCCATCGTATGGCGTGGCGGTTGAAATAATCGATACCATCATAATAAATATTGGCGCATTTGCAGTCTAAGCACGTTCCCCCGGGCTAATAAAAGCCGCTATTTGACGGGATGAAAAATTCATATTACTCTCATATTATCCTTTCCGGTGGATTTTCTTGTCCCCTTTCCCCGATTGCTTCTGTTTGCTCAAAAAGGGGAGAAAGCTTTCGATCGCTCGGTTATTATCACTTGCTTTATCTTTAAAATATGAACGCTGTTTTACGCGTCTATCGTTCTAGCAATCGGTTTCTTAAAGCCACTCAAACGATGGTAATCACAAAACATGAAACCACAGAGGAAGTGCTATTTTCACTCCAACTGCTGGTACCAGGCATTCTGTAAAATTGTTTTTATAGCAACAAGGTGGATAGAGACTATTGTAGCTCAGTTAATTACTTTCCAACCGAAAATTGTCGACGGAATAGCTCATTGGAAACTGAACTGAAGCTCATCTATTCTCTTTCGTCGTAGATGATAATTCTGACAGGAATCTTGTAAGCCTTTAAATTAAGTTAAGGATTAGCATAAAGCAGCCTCAAGCGAATTCACGATTGACGCACGTATTTTTGTCGACTGAACGGGAGTAAACGCGACGCTTCGCTCTTGAACCGAGTCAATTTAAATGGAATGATAGTATTGCTTCAAATATATTCAATTTAAATACTTTATAAGGCACAATTTTCCGGAACATTTTCCACAAATCACTGCTTAATCGTCATAAATATTGCATTACAGAAACAGCACACAAATGGATCTTTTTTCCACTGACAATACAATAACGTTTTGATATCTCACTCAACGCGATATCATCGTTGTACAACCTTGCTCCATTTATTTTAATCGAACCGAAGTGGACACGGAATAAAGAGAACTGTGGCTCCAAAGTGGACACAACGACAGTAAAATATGGTTGCGCTTTTTGTCCTTGACAAAGAAACTTTTACAGCTTTTCATACAGCAAAGAGGATGTTTCAAAGCATCACAGCGTAGGTTTTGTCAATGCTGAGGGTTTTCTTTCTTTTTTTGCTCTCTCCCTCTCTATATCACCATTACTTATTACTTTCCTGACTTTGTCCTTTCCTGCCCTTGTCAGCTGAGAACTGGGTCACGTACACCACCGTACACCCGGTTAAACTTTTCTATACCGACCGTTTCGGTCGTCTTTCGCCGTTGTAGTGACCACCATCCGTTTTGAAATTTTCACACTTTGTGAACTCCTCCTTCACAAAAGAGTGTTGATATGTTCGTTGCAAAAATAGCACAACTTTAATCATCAACCTATTGTACGCGTATCTCTACAGTTACAGCGATAGGGAACAAATCACACGCCAAAGGGAAAAAGATCTTTCACTAACAATTAAATCATTGCCTTACAACTTGTGACGCATCAGACTATGCCTTCATCATAAATTAAAAAGCACAAAAGCAGTGCGGGTTGACTCTATGCGTCACAAAAAGGAAATCCAAAAGCACTCGATTAGTTTCCACTGTCAGTGGAGAACAACTGCCAGACACACACACACAGTCGTGCATGCAGACAGGCATTGAAGCGAAAAAGAACAAAAATAAAACCTCATTTCCAACACCAGCTTCAATCTAAAACTCTATTCTCTGAGCCATTCTCTGTTCGAGCTCCACCCAAGGGAAATGGCAAAAATACTTGATTTATTACCGAGTCGCTACGCTAGTCGACCGGTTCGCACCGAACACTGTTTGTGTGTATGTGTGTCCCTTGTGCCAGTCTCTCCAAGGATCTGCTACGCCGGTTACATCATTCCTGCACTCCACTGTCCTTCGAGGGCCTTGACGAGGGAAGTAATAAATTACATTTCCACAACGGCGCCACTGGATGTAAAAAATGATAAAATAATACACCGAACACACACTACAGACACTCTCGCGCGTACTGTTGGGTCTACCTGCGTCTTTTTTTTTTTGTTGCTTAGAACCAACACTAAAACCCTTTGGGATCATTTTGGGCCATTTCCGATTTCCGAGGTTGAGAAGCGGCACACACACATACACACATGCGAGCCTAGTATGTGCCATATTGGCAATATGACACAAATGAAGCTTGACATGTTTCTCTAATCCCATCAACGCATCCGCACGGAAATGTGTTGCTACTGTCGATTTGGCTACTCGTTGCGTCCTGCTATCTGGTGCCAAGGACTTTGTCCTACCAAAATGTGAAAAGCTTCAGCAAAATCAAATAAAAAAACGGTCAAATCAAATCAAACATAATCAGCTTCCACAAAAAAAAAAATCGCGATTAATGGGTAGAGTTAATGTGTCACGACTAAACGCCTAACGACTCATTACATTCGCTAGCCTCCCCGAACACGTAAGGACCATCCTCCGAAGTAGGACATTAATTTAAAATTAATCCCCACATTTACAAAGCCTGCAGGCAATGAAGAAATTAGCTCACCTGAACGGTCGACTGCTGCTGCTGGTGTGCTTGGTGTTGCTGCTGTTGCTGCTGTTGCTGTGGCTGGTGCTGATGATGTTGCTGTTCGTTTTTCCACAGCTTGCCTCCCTTGAGGATGCCACTTATCGCCTGCGCCGTGCTTAGTGGCTTATGTTTGGCCGGCTCGTACTGACCTGTGCCACCGCCCGGCGCTTGTTGCTGCTGTTGCTGCGAGGCACTTCCTTCACCACCGGCCATTGGCTGTCCCGTACGTAGACCCTTCTGCAGTTGCTGCTGCTGCTGCTGCTGCTGCTGAAGAGATCGGTAGTCGTGGCTGGCGGCTGAGGTGGCGAGCGAAGTGCCCGGGGCACCACCGGCCACCGTCGGTACTGCGGTCGAACCACCTTCGTTGCCTGCTGGAACGATAGGTGAAAGCGTGGTGGATAAGGCAGACATCACTGTTGGTATGGAGGTGGTGCTGGTGGTGTTGGCCACCGTCGAACCCTCGACTGCACCTCCACTACCGGTCGGGCCAGGCTTTGGCCGCGTCGGCGAATCCTGCTCCTGCTCCTTTTGCACGATCCGGCGCTCGGTCACCGTGGTCATCGTAATTGTTTCCACGATGTAGCGCTGGGGCGTTTGGGATGCCGTCGCACCGCTGTCGCTACCTCCTCCCTTACCGTCACCATCTTTCACCGTCACCGACCCCGGGGTAAGCGGTAGCAACCGGGTGCAGAGCGCCGTTTTGCAAAACGACGGCATACATTTGGCGCGGACAGTATTGGTATAGCGGGGCAAAATTCAAAACAAAAATGGTGCACTTCATTAGTTTCACTGTTGCATTTGGCAGGGGCAGGCCTAGTGACAAAGGGTAGTGTTGCAGGTATAACGTGCCAGCGTAAAACAGCGTTCCACAATCAAGAGAAAAGGAAACGGATAATGCAAGCAAGCCTTATCGCAAAAACGACCAAATTGCAGCTTGGTTTTAATTGCATTTCTGTTGCTTTGAAGTTTGCACAGAACACACGTGAAGTAGTGGGTGCTTCGAATGCAAACGTGGCGGTACTAAAGTGCGCTTGAACATTACAGAACCTCTAATATATGGTACAGTAGGCAATCCTTCCGAATGTACAGTAAGTGGCTTTTGAGAAATTCATTATCATTTGTATGCAGCCTAGTTGTGCCATTTTTTTGTATTCCTATCCAATCATGGCAGTTTGGCAAAGAAGTCGACTATTTTCTAATTACATTACTAAGATCTTTTCAAATGCATGGCTCAACAGCAAGCCATCACTATTTATCGGTTGACAAAAGTTTGTAAGAGCTGAAGGTTTAAGCTACGCTACCATATACAAACGTGCGAATGGAACTACTAATTCAACTTATCCTAGCTACAGCTTCTAATTAGCGGATGCTTAGCCTGATTGCAATCTAGATGAGATGATTAAGTTCATGAACAGATTTTACACAATTTCTATAAAAAGAAATTTTTGTAGGCCGTCTCGTCTATCGGCAACTGTGCGTCTCCATCTCCTTCCGAGAGCATATCTAAATGAGAGCCAGCCATTTTCTCAGATAATTTAATTATTTTGAGAGTAATTCAGATAAAAAAATTTACAATAAAAAAAATTATTTTCCTATACTAAACAGAACAGCAATATTTTAACGAACACCGTTCGCAGCTAACAACTGCTTGAACGCGCAAATCCTGCGCGACACAACGTCGCCTTGGGCGTTCCTAGTCGATCAACTCGGTGAAAAGTTTAACTATAAAAATGAAATAAATGCATCCAAGTCCAATTTATCGAATGTATCGAATGTAACTCCGTGCCCGCCGTGTAGGATGTTGATGTAGGAAACTCCTGCTGAGGTTTGGTGACGTGCCACGATTGAAATGGAATTAGATTGAATTTGTTTTTGCCTCGCTTTTCCAATTCCCGTTCTGCCAGAGATGCGAGTGAGGGTAGTGGTGATGGTGAAGGTGATTCGCAAAAGGGTGGAGGTGACGAACGGTTCAATGCGATTTCCTCTCGAGCGTGAGATTGTGGTTGTGTATTTAAATGAACATTTTATTGAAATTTGCATTCCACGTTCCATCCACATAGAAAGGATGGACGAATGAACGAATGTGAGCATATGAGTGTGGTTTTCATAAAACTTAAACAGAAATTGCATTCAACAAACGTTATCGGAAGCATTGCATTTGTGTTAATTAAAATGAATGTGGATTATACAAAATATTGCGATTCAAAGATAATAAAATTAGATGATTTTTTCATTATCCAAACATTACAATGCTTGCAGGCAGCACCATTTGCATTCCGATTGCATTATGAAAAATTCATACGAAAAATCATACTACAAACGTACGGAACCGAACATTCAAACGGCATACTTATGTGTTTCTCCATCCGCGTCCTACCTTGCGAACCGGAATCCTGCACCTGTTTGATGGTAAGGAACTTAGGCCTTTCCTCGCCGGCTATAATCTCCTTTTGCGTAATGCGTCGTTCCGGCGAGGACTTTGTCAAGGGCACCAGAGCGATCGGAAGGGTGGCATGGGGTGGCAGCGGAGCCTCCAGCATTGGCGAAATGTCGTCCGAGCATTGAGAGTCACATTCTGGAAAAAGGATATTACATATTACAAACAAAGCAAAGAGTTAAAATAATATGAAAATATATAAGGGTTTTGTATTTGTGTCTAAATGTAGTTGACCAAAGTTGAATAAAACATGTCGCAATGAAGAAATAAGAACGAATGACTAGGACTTTTAAACATTCATTTGTATAGCAAATTCGAACACTAATTTAAATATCAACAAGCTGACCAACAGCTCATCGTTATCTATAATATTGAATGAGCCCAAATTGCAGTGCATTTTCATCAACGAACTGTATATTATTTTTCAGTTTTCGCAAAAGCTTCATTAAAGAATGCATACTTTTTATCATGGCAATTAACTCATGCTTAGAACAATGAAACTGTTGAATGAGTAATATGCAAAACGAGAGAACTGCTTTAACAACAGCATAGTTGTAATTCATCAATGGCACCAAGTTACACAGGAATTATCTTCATTTTCTTCGTTTGTTGTGATGTCCTATCTTATCACATTAGATGTCAGTTGCAATGAGATGAGACATACTTGATTACCAAAAATATTTTATTTTTCTAATAGTTAATTGAACTGATTTATGCAAGAACTTATTGATGACTGAATTTTGTTATCGTCATTTTTGTGCCAGTTATTATTAATTTATAATAATGTCGGCATTTATTTTAATGTTATTGATTTGTCCTCTAGTGTTTTGAAATGTACTAGTGACATGATATATTGTATTTTGTCAAACTTAGGAACTATGAGCTTTTCACAATTTAATTCTAATAGTGCATGTAGGCCACGGAGGCCCGTTATTTTTCTATTAAATAAATACATTTAAAAAATTAATGTCTCTCTGACTTTTCAACATTAAAACCAAAACATTATTTTTGGTTAATTTGTTAGAATTTAATTAATTTATAATTTATATTTTATGATGTTATAGTTTTTACTATCTGTGGCTAATACCACTGACGACAATCATATTGACAAAGAGCGTATAACTTTATCTTTAATGTCGTTTAATATAAATGTTTCCAGCATTAATCGAGCAATAAAAAACTGCGCATAATACTATCACAAGCACCTTATTCGAGATTATCTTACCGCACGTTGACAGTTTGAATGAATAAATCAACTACCACTGGGCGATCTTCTTGCAGCCCAAAATCGTAAAAAGAACCAATCGCAACAGCACGAAAAGCGAGCAAACATATTCTACCGTTTCTAGGTTCGATCGACGACTACATTCCAAACACGCACATTTTCGCGCTCTGCTGTGAAACGGACATTTATGCAACGCACGCACACTGAATGAATCTCGCTACTGGTCTCGTAAAACCGGTGAATGATTATTCGAGCCACCGTTGGCCGAATGTTACCTTTGCGCGGTGCAGCACAAACTACTCAATTGCTGTTACTTCCGTCGGCTTCCCGTCAGGCCCCGCACGACCTTATTCTTGTCACGATCCAGGTATTGAGCCTTTCACTCGTCGACAGTAATAGTAGTGAAGGCACGGGAGCATCAGCAAAGCGAAAATGTTTTCTATTCCAACACATGTTCTTGAGCGACGAGAAATGATCTCACGACTCGAGCACACACAATTGTCATCATTGTGTCCTATATCCAAAGAAGTGGGTGAATCGCATTAACATATGCAACCGATTTCCATCGGGACCAAATATTGATGAATTTGCGTTCAATTTCCCACGAAGAACGTAGTTCATAAAAACTCGCCCAGCACAAATACCCACTAGGCCCATAAATTCATACCGGAATCGCTTACAACATGGTGGTTTGAGTTGAATTTAATATTACATCCCACCAACTGAGACTAAAACCATGCGTAGTTGGTTGAAAATGGCAACAATTTCATTGAGTTTTGTTACCATCCACTTTTGTTACCATACTCTTACGATAAGTCATCGTTCTGTTTATACATTCCGACACACTGCGCATGCATTTAACCCTGTAAACTGCCACACAGAAAAGGAAATGAAACTGTGTACCAAGAAATCACGGTACTAAAATAAAATTCCATGTCCACGCAAAATTTTACATTTAGCACAAGCACTGTCACGAGCCTCAGACAACATGGTGAAAAGGGAAAAATGAGATAAAATGCTTGGGAAAGAATTAAGCAATATTTGCACTGCAATGCCATTCAAACACAACCCATTGCATTACACAGAAACAAATAAATTTCATTACACCCAATTGCGGGAGTGTTTGAATGCGGTACGAATGGAAGCAAAACGTTTCGACACAGATATCAATATCAACCGATGGGATGGTGTTAAATTTTCTAGGACATACTGGTACAGCCATGAATGCATTTCCCAGAATATCGCCCCAAAACCAGCACAGTCTACGCAATGCAGCTGACATGCAAATGTATCACAATTCCATAACTCATTAATCTTTCTCTCCCTTGCCGTCATGTTCACTCTCTACGATCGTCAGCAACGGAACCGTTCATTCGGGCGTGGTCTCTTTGTTCTAACTCGAAGCATTGTTCGAGTGGAATCTGCAGTTCGCTCGATACATTTAATTTGTGCATTACCGAGGTAGCTTACGGCTTTGGAGCCGGATTACAATACTTATGCGATCCATTGCAGCTTTTAATTGGCAAATTAATGAAATAGCACTAAACACTTATCGTACAGAATAAGTAATAACTTCAAAACCTCATATTTAGAGATTTATAGATAAAAGTCAATTTCAATTTAGAGCTGTGGAAACCACGATTTGGCACGATTCTCAAAAAATCTGTGTCATACCGACAAGCAGGCAAAATAAGTGTAATAACTAATGTGCACACGAGTTATGTTAACTGAATGTGCAACAGCCGCACAATTCTAGAAAAAAATTAAAGCTACTCTTTTACACCCCCTTACCTCCTGTATGACTTTCAGCTTTTCGCAAATGAGCGCGTTCTATCGCATGGGAAAAATTACTCAACCGGTAATTTTTACAATCTTCATCCATTCACCTCAAGTTTCCATCTACTAGGGTTGCTTCTCATTCATTCGACACTCTTCACATTCTTATGACGAAGACGCCGTACGAACGTTCCGGTGGTTGAACTTTCATTTCATTACCACCCTCAAAAGCTCCGGCCCAGGGTGCCCTATCTTAGCATCGTTTCCACAATTATCCACGAAACGCCTGCTACAAACTGAGCCTACCTTCATAAATTGAATGAATCGGCTTTACCTCCCGGCTGGAAGCACAAATTTGCTCTCATTGGCATTGTCCTGCGCAGCAAGAAATCTCCCAGGAAAGGTTGTCGTCTGTAGCTGCAAGAACTTCACCTCAACAGCAATGATATGACCTGTCCAGTGTACGGCAAGTTCATTTCACTCTAGTACCTCTTCCCAAGTGCCTCGATTAAGTTTATAGTTCAGTTAACATTCTAACAAAAATCCTCAGTACCTATTGTCGTGGTTTGAAGATTCCCATGATTAAGATTAATAAAATGCTAGCACGGACTCATCCATCACCGGCGTCAGAGTTGTCGTTGGTTATATAGTTTCTTGAATGTTCTGTAACGTTTTCTTCGCTGTTTTTAACGTTAATTTTATGATACATTTCTTATCCACATATTGAGGGACATTAGGTGAACAATGAACGAGAGTTATTACTACAGTTCTTG
Source organism: Anopheles arabiensis (assembly GCF_016920715.1). NCBI lineage: Eukaryota > Metazoa > Arthropoda > Insecta > Diptera > Culicidae > Anopheles > Anopheles arabiensis. Next base: position 49,410,230 of record NC_053517.1, read on the forward strand.
ATGATTCTTCTCAAAAATGAATCAAATAACAAATTTCTAAACACTACTCAACAAATATACAAGAAATGATATACATGAGGCAAAAACATGCATGCACTCCTCGTAATGTTTCGGTTATCTAGAGCCGGTAAACTCGAATGTGTTCCACGAAATTCCAACAATCAATAGCGTAAAAACGCGAATGACATACTTAACATAACCGAGATGTATGTGGTATAGCAACCGATCGAAATAAAACATAGCATCAGAAATGGCAGAAATGAAATCCCATTAAACGGTGAGCACGAGCGTTGTGTATCACTGTACTCGGAAACGTTCTTCTTGAACAGATTCTGCTACCTGTGTTACCATGCGCGTCGTCGAAAATCGATACAACATTATCAGACGGCAACAACAGAGAGAGAAGGCAGAGTGATTCGAAACCACATCGAATCGATTTCAGAAGTATCGCACTTCTAACATCACCCGAAAACACCTTCCATTACAAGCCCAAAACAAGCGATTAACTTCCACTTTTACTGCCAGCACTGTCTCCGATTCCGGTCAATCTACAATTTCACCCAAGTTTGGTTTGCGGCAAGGTAAACACTGCAGCAATTGCCACCGCCCAGCTTCTTAGCGTAATTGGATGACTATTAAGACCGTGTTTAGCATCGTATCCTACCCATTACATTCGAGACATTCTTGGTCCGAAATTCCTAACCCAGGATACCTAGGAGTTGGAGCATCATGAAATAATTTATAAGGCATGCCAATTTACCCGGAGTTTTTGGTTTGGTGTTCTTTGTTATGGGTGCTACTAGTTCCTAAGTTTCCTTTTAGAAAAGTATTTGGAGCTATGTAACAAAGATGATTTTAAAGTTGTTATAATCAATTATTTAACATTAGTAAACTGTTTGCAGACATATTTGCATTATATTTCTACACTCTGGAAGCAATCTGTTCAGCAGCGTCAGCTGTCACATTATATTTCAAACCCAACCCCAATGATTTACATCTGGCCCTGACGGAGAAATACCGATTAAAATGCCGATAAAGCTTCTCAATAAGCTTGCCCCAACCGCAGCTCGCGTAATAATTTCCACCCAACTACGAGTTGAAGAATTTACCCCCTCATTCTCAAGAGCTTAAGTGAGCTTTAAGCCATCGCACATAGAAATAATGTTATGCGCATTTTGGTAGAGTACTTTGGTGGATGATTTCATTGAGAATTTTACCCTGAATTCTTCCCCAGACTTCGTGAAACCAACTCGAAAGCACCAGTTGTGAAATATTTTACTAGGACGTGGGACCCCAAAGACGTTAAGCAAAATGGCATAATTACATTTAATGGTAACATATCTACCCATATACCATATCTTTACTACATTTTCCAAGGCACACCGAACTTCTGTGGCTTCTTTTATTTTAAATGCCACAATTCTTAAAGTACGCTGAACATATAATTACCGAAATCTTGAGAATATTCGTTACCTTCGTCACTGATAGCGTTGAACGATCCCTTCAGACTCCGCGATCCTAATGACAGGAACGATGGGCAGGTATGTAATCGTAGCATATGCATTTTCATACTTTAACTTGTTTGACACACACACTCCAATCTTTGAACCAAACTTTTACATTTCGAACTCATGTGAACAATTTCACTCGCCAACGCCAAAACCTTAAGAAGATGAATCGTTTCTATCCTTTCGTATGACTCTAATTTATTTAGCGAACACATATAAATCCCTCTAGCACACTGCACCACACGCTGAACATAGAAAAGCTCCCAAATTAACCCTTTGGGACATACGAATCATTATTTGATCATGCAGTTTCTTCGCTTATGCCGTCGCACATTGGGAGACCATCTTTATACTCGCATACGGTTTTACGAGTGCTGCTGATAGAATTAATGAACAGCCGGTACCATTTATGTTTGGTCCTCGTTCCATAAACACATCGTTACACACTGAGGGAAATGTTGAAGCACAACAAATCAGTACCACAGCTCTTATCACACCGAATCTGCTCTTGTCTGCTGGTATTTCACTTGGGAAAATGCCGGTACTGTGTGAGGTTATTTTTATTTTTAGCCGAAAAATCCCTCAGTGGACAAAACCTGGTTCACTTTGCCGCACACCGCACAACGTAGTTTTTTACGTTATTTCATCCAGAAATGTGAAAAAAACACACACACCCTTCCTCTTTCGTTCTCTCCGTTCTGGCAAAATTTCATCAGGGACGAACGCGTCAGCAAAAATAAACTGTACACTCATCCACGCACGGCAGTCAAACACGCGATGCCAATTAATTTGATTCCCCAATTTGTCAACAATTTTCCTCCCATTTTCACCTTTTAAGCACCGTTCACTGTTCTTTCGCCCTAGCCGGACTTTATTATTATTTCACACAACTTCCCGCATTGCTTGATTTTGCACTGGCTCGTCATTTGCGCAAGGAAACTCCTTCCTGCAGAACCGGAAATCGATTTTTCGTATTCTTAATTAAAAAGGATGCATCAGCTACTAAACCGACTCCATCAGCACATGCAACGCTCATACGCATGTTAGAATTTGTTTCGCGCGTATTTTCCCGCATCCAACATTATCGTTTTAAATAATCAACAGACGGATAGCAATTATTTTCACAAAACTTCATTTGCATCCTGCACTGTCCCATCGGTAAGCAGTTCCGATCAAGTCAAGTATCCCCACTCAATAGCACTATCCGAATTTGATTGCGTCCAATCGCGAGCAGTTAACTTTGTGGAATAAATTGAACAAACCGCACATACCCGTTCCTGCTAACGATCGTGATGAAACGCAACCGGCAAACCGGACTCTCGCTAACAATCGGAGCATAATAAGGCGGTATATTCTCCCGTTTTCCGGCCCATGAGGTGAACGGGCCAACAGACGTCAAATGAGGGAGAGTTCGACCGAGGAAAGCAAAAACAAAACGCTGACACCAGCCGATTTCACGCTACTGATCGTACGTCGAGTGGCAAGATCGAGAGCCACCGCCCGTTCTGTTTCTATTTATCGAAACCACATGACACACGGGTGTGGAGGACCCGGCTTCATCATCGCTTTGGCTACGCATACAAGCATAAATAAAATCAAAGCATAAAACGAGACAAACAGTAATAATATTTATATGTGAAACACTCGTTTGCTTCTCCCCTCTTTCGGCGAATCTAAACATAACGCAGCATAAATAAACCACTCCTTTGTGTGTGTTCCCCCAAACGATTGACCCCGCATGCTGGTTTTTCATGACGGAAATCAGGCTTCAGGGCGCTGAAGAAATGCAATGACCAGAACGATCCAGCCAGCAGCACAACGAGTCGTCATTCATTCACAACAGCACGACTCCCGGAACTTCGAAACTCGATGTGAATACTGAGCTGCGGTTGTTGCAAATGCCCATGCCGGAACACATTTCCCAGTCTAGAGTTCAAATTTAGTATACAACAACTGCAAAATTCTTCCGTAAGAGACTTGTATGCTGCTTGAATAAAGTCCAATTAAGGAGAAACCTTAGAACGAAACGAAAACTCTTGAAATACAAACCATGGCACGGTCTGAGGTTTGGTGGTTTACTAAGCTCCTAACTAAGAAACAATTTGCACACAAAAAGCACAAGACTTTCTCAAGAGTAACCTGATACTGTATGTTTAGAGAAGCATATACAAACAAAAGTATGTGATAGCAACAGATTCGTAGTCTTACACAAGGCCCAAACAATCTTGCTAATATTCTCATTAACCGGGCATGTGTTTATTTTGTTTTAGGTAAATACAAACCAATTTGGGAAGATTCTTTTGACAAGGAAAGTTTGTAAAACACTCTCCTCTGCGCAAAATATATCATAAAGGCAGCAGAAAAGAACACAGACACCAATAAATATTTTATGCATACAGTACCTTCACTGGAAACTATTGATAAACCGTACAAGTACATTGTACATGAAAGTAGGATCGATACGATGGAAATGTGAACATGAAAAGTAATTTCAAACTATCCTCTGCCTTTTTCCAGCACGATTTTCAGCTACTGCAAAAGGATAGCGGATATCGACTGTCAGGGAATATTAGAATCATGACATTGCTATTGCCTGTTGAACGGCAGTGAAAGATGCTATTGAAGTAAAGTTCGAGAGAAATGTATTTTTGAAATATGGGAACATATTACAACATTACCCAGAAGCTCATATTGCTCAAAACTGTTTGGAAAAGGTTTTATTATTCGCTGAAGTTCTTCGATTTGCACTATCGGTATTGATTTGCACACTAAGAGCCGCCTTACATTTCTCCACTAAGTTCCCAGTCGTCTAATGAAGACAGCTACAGGCTCAATCTATCGCACACTCAGAAGAGAACAAACATTTACAACTTCATCATAGTTTGGGCTTTCGCCAGGCATGGCTAAGATGTAAGTCATGTGTTATTAATGCGTGGTTCAGAAGCCACTATTTGCCTGCAAAGCACCGCAGGCGCAGAGCCAAACATCAATGACATCGCTAGACAGCACACACTGGGGGTCTAGCTCATTAAAGTCGAGCATCTTGTGCGATGATGCTCGATGGCACATATTGCGCGGTCATGTCACAACCACACAAAGGACTCATGCCACACACAACCCATTCCCATTCGCAGTAGGTGTGGCCGACGTTGTGAAAGCTTCCCGCTTGGTAGTTGGCAAAGGCCCGGATTCGTATAACCCGATTCGACTATTTGATTCCCGTAGTTACGCTATGGTCGACGATAAATGTCAAATGCCCGCGGCAACTATCGAACCATACTTCCGCCCACGGCTATCCTCCATTCACACTGCCAACCGATTTCTCTCTCAAACCGGAGAGGAGGAAATGTCACTACCGGCCGCACCAGCAACGGCAATGTCACGGCATAAGCACAGGAGGGTAGTTACAGACCCCTTTTAAAAATTGCCCTGCCCGAAGATCCCGATATTGTCCGGGACTGACTTTCTAGGATGGGCGAAACTCGATATCACTCCAGCAATGCGCCCTCCTCGCACAAGCTGAAGTCACGCATGACGGCGAACGCGTTGCGATCGAGCGCGATGGACGAGGGAGAGACACCGTAGGTCACGGTTCACGAAAGCTCATCCATCCCTTACACTGCTCTTTCGAACGCGACGCTAGTTTAAGCTTCCCTCGAAACTGTCCACGTGCACCTCCGTGCACCGGAAGCGAAACGGAAAGCAACGCAATGAAACTCCAATTTCCGTTTTGACATTTTCCAAGCAACGGATGGAGCAAAAGCGGTATGGACCGCGGGGCAACAGGAACTTGTTGCGTTGCTCAGGTTGTCTACTTCCGGGGTAGGCAAGACTGGAACGTTCAATTTATGTTAAAGTATTTCATGATAAACACGCCACTCCGGGCACAAGTGGTTGGTCAACCTGTCAAATCAAACAAATCAAGTGGGTTTCTACGCCAAATTCAGTAGAGTGTGCGTTACAACTCAATCATTCAACTTCAGCAATGGGCCAGAATGAACAATCTAAGCGTAATTTTCATCGAATAGAAGCATACCAAAGCAGATTCAACGCACTGAGGTTAAAATTATTCTTAGACACCACAAAATTAGAACAATTAATCAGCTTCATTTATTCAAGGAAACGCCTAGCGACCCAACAGAGTAACAGGAATCGATTCAGATTCATCTCCTAACCGTTCGTTTCCTGCTGTCTGCTGACTGACAGTGAATTGAGCAGTCAAGCAATTGCACGTGAAGAAGGTTCAACATCATTCACAATACCGGCTATTTCCTGCTGCAGGCAAAGGAGTAATGGGAAGCGTAACCATAACACTCTCACTAACCGACAAAGGTCAATGCAACCTTTCGTTTAATGAAGCAGAAATCGATTTGAACCTAACGAACGTCCCACGTCTTTCCTTCTGAGGAGTTGACAAAGTCTGTAATGGGAAAGGGTACAAATCAATCTGATGGTCCCTTTCTTTTCCACCCTAGAGTGTACTTGCTTGTGTCACTATATGATATGACAGTCTAATCAAGTATAAAAAATCGTCCAAATTGTTTAAAAACTATTTAACTTTTTCATGTTTCAAAGCCCCCACGATTTGATGCAATATACAAATTTATTGCAACTGCATAGATTTAAGTCAAACAACCTACTTACCTTCGTCATGCATCTGTTTGGCAGCGCATTCAGCACATTCAGCACACTCGGTGCACACAGCTGCTTGTTGCGCTTGCTGCTGTTGTTGCTGCTGCTGTTGCTGCTGCTGTTGTTGCTGCTGCTGTTGTTGCTGTTGTTGCTGTTGCTGCTGCTGTTGTTGAATAGCTGAGACGGGTTGGGAACCAGCCTGGCCTTGGCCTGCGGTGCCCGTTTGTTGTCCCTGCTGGCCAGCAGCAGCTCTGGCTGCCAACATGGCAGCCCGTTGCTGCTGTAGCCGCTGGATAACCTGGAGCTGCTGAATATGTTGTGCACCGAAGACATGCCCACCGAGTGCTCCACCGAGTGCATTGTCAAGCAGCCCACTGCCATCTTTGTAGCCCTCCGGGGGGCTTAGCGTGGCCTGGTCGACAAACTCGATCGGGGGAGCAAACTTCGGACTCTGTAGAAGAAATCGGAAAGCGAACAAGAAGTTAGATCAATAAAGTGTGTGAATTTGAACAGCGGTTTCAAGAATAAATCAAACCCAAGCATCACAAATATTACTTCCGAAAAGGGATTCTCTCCCTGTAACAAGCACGCATCGTCCATTCGCGTGAGTTTCACATTAGCAATTCAAGGTGCAGTTATGGCTACGGTATGGCTACCTACAGAACGCACGACCAATTGACAACGGCCATAAATTGACGATGCGTGTAATTGATCGCCCAGAAGATTGAGCTATTGAGATTTCTGTGAATCCAGTACCTTTTTCTTTTCTTCTGTTGTCTTTCGTTTGTCTTGACTGAGTCTGAAATCGATGCGCCGGAACGGACCGCACCCACGCAAAAATACAAATACAAAAGAAGCGTAAGACTATGGGTAAATAGCTCCCAACTTGTCATGCGATAAATCACAACCCCATTTTTGTGAGCTGCGTGTTCTGTAGGTTGGGGTTGGAGTTACTGTGCAAAAAGCTAAACATGTATGCTACTAGACGGTGACTGGAAGCTCCGCATGCTACCAAGAGAGCTCACGAATTGGAATGTGATATGTTACCGTCCAATTAGATGTAGAAGAAGCACCCGTTATAAACACGCTGAATAAAATATCATGTAATCATACAAACGGATGCAATCGAAACGGATGAGCAAATATCACACGGTAAGCTGGTGATGGACGGTTTGTTTTTGTAAAGCAAATAGGAAGCAACATTTTGTACCATTTTTTGTACATTGCATGAGAGAATGCATGCTATTTATAGCTATATACTTATTTTCCGACCAAGTGTGGAAACTTAACTGACACTTATGTTTACTCTTTAAATTACATTTACCCAAGCAATTGTAACTTTCTTTAAGCTCCCATCAATATGTGCATGTTTTATGATAAGTTGTTTTCATGTGTTTCAAACAAAGTTACAAATAAACTGACTTTCAACTGTTTCTTAACCATAGTGTTTATGAATAGAAAGTATGGTACCATTATCAAAACCTTTACAACATTTGTACTCCCAATAAATCCATGATTATCATGTACTGAGCACTACAACCGCATTAGAGGTAATATACCAACGGTATACGGTCACATTCTTCACATTAGTGTCCTCCACCTCTTCTAATACACAAATACCGACGCAATTCTCGGACTATAATCGACAAGGCCGTCGTTACTAACCGGCAAAGGATGTTTAACCTATGAAAATATTGAAACCATCTAACATTATGACCCCGCGGCTAATCGAGCTGCTGAGTCCTTCCACAAACTGTCGACTTTGCTGAAAGCTGTAACCTTCCCCTATACTCATGGCGAAAGCTGTTTTACATCACTTTTTCGTAGCAAACCCCATCCCATCTAGCCCTTCCCAAGAATGATAATGTGTCTTAGCTTCTGCCCATGAAAATACTTTGCCACTATTTACCCCCCTAATTCTCATCTCCCAACCCATTTAGCCACAAAGCCGCCTTTTCGAACTCGAGCATTACGCTAACGTGAACCCGTTTCATTCCTCCTTTCCGTACCGTGTCCCTTACATTGGAACGCTTTTGTTATCCTTCGCCGCCAAAGTACAAGGAACGCTTTCCCCTCTCAAAGCTTGACGGGTAAGAAAGCAGCCGCTCCCAGCCAGACGTGGCATGATTGGAGTCCTCTCAAAGCTTCCTGCTTTTCTCCCACTCTGGTGGGCCGTATCATCACACACCGTACCACACACGTATGGTCTAGCGATTTCCCGTTGTGTTTGCGACTCGTCTGAAGCCGTTTCAAGCTAAGCATCGTGCTTCAAGCTAAGGATCCTTTCATCGAGCGGCGAGCGACCGTTTTGGTGTTCAATACGCTCACAAAGCATGCAAAAGTCTACCTAACGTTCCGCTGGCTCATCGCAGATGGTAACCAAGGGTGGGCCACCTTCTCCTTCAGGATCTTGTACGACGATAGGGATATCGCAGGGATATCGACATTACAGTGAAAGTGAAGGGTATAGGCAAACCCTCTTGTAGGACTATTTTTACCACAACACGCACACAACAGGCTAGTGCGGGGAGAAATGGCAACCTAGACGTAGTCAACGAAACCCTTACGTTCAATGAAAAGCTTCGTTCTATCAGAGTTTGAAGAAAAAGGCCTAGAGTTGAGAAGAAGGAAACGACAGGTATGCGAGCCAAACTACTACAGGACAAGAGAATAATTGAACGACAAGCTCTCGAAACGAAAAGCATTCCAATAGCGAGAAGTATATAATCGAAAATAAAGCTCAAGCGTCATTAGGATTTTCCTTGTTTTTTTACCCGATCGAAACAGCAGCCCGTTATCGCTTCTTTGATTGTTTGTCGTGATTCGTTATGGTTTAATAACGAGTATGGAATGATAAAGGGAGACAAAAAGACTTCGAAACAAGAGGAACCACATGTTTACTCATTAATAAACTTCAGATACAATAAATGTGACGTGTTTTGTGGCGATATTCGAAGAAATCAAGAAGTAAAGGATGTGAACACTCGAAACGGTAGCTTCACGAATTTATTTGGACATGAAATTGTGGAAGAAATATAGGGAATATTCAAGAAGACAAAATCGTTCAATATAACATTCAGATTGAATTGACCTAATCGCTAAAGACACAAAGCGAAATGAGTCAGTTAGTCTGTAAGCGATTGCAACAGCTTTTCATCGATAGTCACACAGTATATGTGAGTACTCACTTTAGTGTAAGTATTTTCCCTAGATGAATTATTTTCTGGATAGTAATAAATGAAAATGTTAAAGAAATTTACACCAAATTGAATGTATATAATGTGCATGATAGCTTTCATAATCTTAGATATTTGAAACATCTATCTATAATCTCCAAAAATTTCAATAAATCCAATTTTGCACGTCCGGTTCAGTGATATATATGTAGATTTTTTTCTCAATTAAAAAATAATCCTCCTGATTTCTAAAAAACAATATTTACGATCGTTGCAAGCTGTATGTACTCTGAGAACAGCTTCTAAGATTTCTTCTTGTCTTTTCTACGCAAAATTGACAAAATTTCAACCAGAAATTAATCCCTAAATCATACTTAAACACATTTCCCTGCGGAGGTTTGGTCTAATTATGCGAATTTTGCATGGTTGATGTGGAACTTTTCCGCATCTTCATTGTTGGTGGCTTTGAAAAACCTTTATCAGACAAAAAAAAAACAAGAAAAAATATAATTCCCATGCCTAATTTCCCAAGAAATGGATGGCTTGCGAAGCGTTCGTACCGTGACCTTCATCAGAAGCAACAATATGCATGGTCAAATTATTCAAAGATTAAAAGATTTTTGTTCAAATTTCACCCAAGCTCTTTCACCCTGTTTGACGCACGAACAATGGCCACAACGTGGTGCTAGGGATCAATGATTTAATTTGGTTGAACTCAAAATAAAATCTCTTTTTTTATTTAATTTATAGTGTATAAAATTTACCTGAATAAAACACCAAAATAATTGATTTTAACTATTTCTTTTGAATTTGAACTTGATATTTAGTAAATATTTTTATTGATTTTAAATATTATCTAGCAGATTTGACAAACTGGCGGCCTGTGGTCCACATGCGGCTGCTGAGGGTTCTGTATGCGGCCCGCGACGCTACGAGGTTATCACTTATCAAGTCTATATAGGTAGTCCCCGAGACATACGGTACCGCTTATAGGCGGATTTGGAGTTACGCGGTTTTCTAAATTTGACAGATCTTTGAGCAAATTTGCACTAATTTGACTCATCGATTGTCAAATGCCAAATAATTTTCCTTTTGATAGAATGATTAAAACCATTTCAAAGCGTTTAAAACTGTTAAATTCAGCGAGAATCATATCAAAGAATTAATTAAGTGGCTAAAAGCACCCCCTACATGTAAAATTACATGAAAATGAGTGATATTTAGGCTGGAAATCACGAGATTCGAATTACGCGGAAATTCGAGATACGTGGTATTTTGCAACCGTTTTCAGTCCCCATTAACCATGTATCTCGGGGATCACCTGTATTTGAAATGGAACACCTTTACCATCGATGTTTGAGTTGAATATTGCTGCCCGCAAAAGAATTTTCGCCCACCCAACAAATGAGTTTGACAAATTTGTTTTTATCAATACGACCTTTTTGAACCGTTCAAAATTTCCAACAAATAGAAGTATTCAAAATTTCATATTCAATCTTTCTCACTGAATACTTAAAGCTCTTTTTGTCAACGCAACAGTTTGATTTTTCTTTCATCTGTGTTCCGAAAATATAATCCATTTCCTCGAAGTCACACAAAAACACACATGCAAAAACGATAGGTATACTCCTATTAACTCTATGCCCATAAACATCAGATAGCATTCTCTTCCTTTTGAGTTTAGCACTCTCCCCCTCCCCTCCCCCCGAATACCTTTTGCCCAACCAAAAACCACACGTAAAGGTGTCAAAAAGTCACGTCCATTTTCACCTGCGGCATAGTACCGCTCAGAGGCTGTGTTACGGTGCCAAAAATAGCACAGGACAGCACTAGATTGCTGCTGTGCTGATGCCTCTTCGTTCATCATATTTTGCAACAGGAGATCAGCCCCTCGCATTTGCAGCAGCTGCCAATGATTCCCTCGCGTGAGGGAGGAAAGTAAGGGCACCGGTAGGACAGGTAAGTGTTTATGAAAGTCACAGAACACAGTGCAGCAACGCTGCAGATGGCGCCATGGCAGGCAGCTAATATTATATTACAACCGACGGAGTCAGAGCGTAGGTGGCACACCTATTTTCAGCTCACCCACGTGCTCAGAAACGTGCAACGGCAAGGATAGTAATACCGTTGATACGCATCACAGTCCTTGTTGCATGTTTTAAATTATACCAATGTGATGAACAAAATCCATCTATCTTTTACACTTACTTGAATTTATTCCTAAATTCCTTTTATACATCACACGTTCCATTAACACGAAACCAAAATACCAATAGAAAAACTATGCTTCCAACCCAAAATGGAACACACTCATAATGCTCTCAAGACAAACATCACCTTGTTATCCCGCATATGCTCATCCCATGTGGGAAAAGCTCAAATCGGCTCCTCCAAGCCTGCCACAAAATTGCCGGAAGTTACTTTTACCCCACGTAAAACAAACAACAGCACCAGCATGCTATACAGTCTCCATAAAGTCCCATGAATGACGAGTTGGTGAACGATCTCCCTGGATGCCTTGCGAGGATGCCTGTGAGAAATAGGAAGTAACTGGGCTTTGCTCGTTTCAGCCCATCAAATCCGCTCATTAACCTATTTACTCGCCTGGTCGCCTGGTTGCAATGAGCAGAGCTGTGTTAGAATGAAGATGTTCCCTGGCCAAACTTACGGACGACACTTCGCAGGAATAGAAAAAGGATAACGATTTGAAAGCATTTCTCTCTTTCAGACCATATTTCTTATTCTATGTATTACAGAGGTGATATTGTGGAAGATTTACAATTCAGACTTTTCGAGACTTTTCCCGATTACGCAAAAAAACACAAAGATTCTCAATTATCGTTGCAAAGCAAAGAGCTTCCTGACAAAACCATTCACATGCAATGAGGAGAGTTTCTGTAATGCAAACGATAACAGAGCGAAGGTTCAGTAAAACAATGGAATCTGACATTCTGAAACGAGAGTGAGCATTCGACGAAATATTGATATCATTCGCAACACGATTGAATGCAATTTTCGTTGAACAGTCATCGTTTTTGCGCAGCATCTCATTAGCGCTTTCGAATAAAAGAAGCACCAATCCAGAAGAACATAATTAATTAGCGCACTTCTCCCACTAGACAGATAATGATGTTTTCCATGATTTCCCTGCCACTTTCGCGTTCAATAACATACTTTCTTTCAATGCATTAGTTCGAACACAAAAGGCATCTTTAGTGTGCGTAATCATCTCAATATTCTTAGGACTGATCATGATTGTTCTGCCCAAAATAAATGCTTTAAACCCTGTTCTGTTTGATAGCCGATTCAACATAGAGCTAAATCTACCGCATCTCGCTCCGCAAACACATAAAATCTGTTGTAATTATTGGAAGGATTTCGAACCCATCGCATACCCTCACAGACCAAGCATTTATTGTTTTATCCGATTAGGTTAGCAAAAGGAAACCTCGCGAGGGATGTTTGTTTTTTTTTATTTTGCTTCTTTCACAGCAGAGCATTCGAGTTTGTGGATGCTTCATTTTAATCACAATCTAAGCCACCCGTCTTTTACCCATTGACCGTACTCAAACATAATGAACGTCGTGAAACTTTTGTCGGGTCTAATCTTTTCTCATTTTCCATAAGTATAATTTTCTTTGGCGTACGTCGAAACTGCAAAGAAGCTTGTTGGCGCAGCACAAAGGCAAAAATAGCATTTCTGCTACTTGCGCTGCTGTTTACATTCTTAATTTTTAAAAGCATATTGCTTGCTGGTGAGTATACTCACGGAAATGGTACACATGGTACTCCCGATTTCATTGTAAGGATTATAAAAGCAATGAACACCACTTCCAAGAGGAGAGATGTATAACATTCCAATCCCACCGGTGACTCGTGAGTCATAAGTTTATGTGCCATTTGCTATTCTTATGCTTCTCCTGCACTTTGCTACAGCAGCTGGTGCCCTTTTGCAGCTTTAGCGGCATAAAAACAGGAACCACGCAAGCAAGGACGAGCTCCCCACCGTGCAACCCCGTTTGACCCAGTTACGGCCCATTTCAGAGCCATTTCGCCGCAACCGCCACCACCACCACCAGCACACTGCCGCACTACCCATCTTTGGCTGGCGAGTTTTGCTGAACGATGGAACCAGGCAGGCTATAATCCCGGCAGCTTCTGCACACACTGTGTGCTGTGCATCCACCTATGCAATCCTCTCTACCAAAGTGGACACATTCAAACGCGAGGCCGTAATACGAAACGGGGACAGTACGTTCGCCATTTTGACTCTCGATGGTTGAACCATCAACTACAACAAAAAAATGCCGTATGTTTTTCCACGTCCAGGTCAAATGGATTTCTCGAACGTTTCTTCCTTCCAGGACGAACTTGGTTGCTTCCTGGCTCCCTGGAAAGAGCAGCCATAAAGCTGAAGGTTGGAGGGAAAATATTTCGGTCGACTTAATAAACGGGTCGACGAGAGTTTTTGCTACATAAACGCACATCTCCCACGTCAAGCAGTTGCCACACGCGTTTATGCACACGCGAAAATACCGGACAAGCATGGCGATGGTGGGAGGCATTCTTACAGTTTTCCTTTAGGCGTGGGGCCAGCCTGTGACAGCGACAATTTGAGACGCGGTAAGTATTTACCATCGGCACTTTGAGCCTGAAGTCTATCAGTGAACGAGACTTGCTTTTTCTCTGTTTTCTCAGCTTTAAAATATTGACGCTTTTAAATCAAACATACGTTTCCATACATGATGTTTAAATTACACGTAATATAATGCAAAGGGCAAATAGAGTAGGAATCTTATGGATCACCAAGACCTTACATATTAATATTACAAACTTAGCTTACGTTAAAGATGCTTATACATACATACATACATACATAAATACATACATAGGTATATACATAGTAAACCTCGAAATAAAATAATTCGAATTCGAAATAATAAAAAAGTCATCAGATGGTTGAATTTCCCTGAATTTCAGATACATTTTAAAGGAACTAGGTTTACCAGGTTGTGAGAAACAAATAGAGAGAAAATAAAACAATTTTAATCTGTTATATATTACTTCCAAGTACGATGTAGATTGTATAGATTGTCACTGTGAGCAACATTGTTGCTAGAAATTGAGCCGAATTTAACAGCTCACGTAACTTCTATTATGACCAAACTCTATTGACAATGATTAGGAATATGATTTTGAACTTAATCTTTTAGAAATGAAATTCACCAGAAATTACCGTTTAAAAACTTATGTGCTTGCATGGTTATGTTATTTACGGTAAGAATACCTTGGGTAAAATGTCAATCTAACACATAATGTAAACAAACTGATATAGATACTACTTTCAACTAAGCACATTTTAATAAATTAATCGATTAAATCGTTAAAAAGGGTAAAAATTAAACAATTTTACATTGATCCAATCCATACATAAACAAGTCCAGAAATAAATATTTAATGCAATTTATTTACTTGAGTTCTAGTACTGAGCTATCCTTCTTCTTCGTCTTCTTTTTTGGCACAACAGCCATCGGTCAAGGCCTACCTGTATACCACTAGTGGGCTTGGCTTTCCGTGACGTATTGATTTACTCCATAAGCAATATAGTCAGACTGGGGTCATACACATGTTAGGGGCACAGCCCATTCGGGGCTTGAGCCCACGACGGATATGTTGTTAAGTCGTGTGAGCTAGCGACAGTACCACGAGCCCGGTATGAGCTATACACATATTCAAAAAGAAACTACAACCCTGTAAGTTTTTTTACTATTTCTCTAATCCACTTTCATTTCAATCTAACACGGAAGGCCACATCATGGATATAGAACGTGCAAAAGTTTTTTTTTTGTTCTAATGTCAGGATGTATTCCGTTCCATCTGTCACTCTGCCAGGTTTACACTTTGGCGTGTATGTAGAAATAAACAATTATGGCCAACCAAAGCCATGGATACAGGATTCGCCGTAAATATCATACTGTACTACTGCCAACACTCATCGCCCGTTCAGTATGGTATCTACCTGAGGTTTTCCATCAGCCTTAGCTCTGTTTCCCACGCGACAATGCACTTTTCCCGAGGGCAGTGAACCGACTGAATGCGGTTATAGCGCACAACAAAAAATACCCATCGCGAGCATTCCCATACACATTTGACCGTAGATCAGTTGACACTTTTTCTCCTGCTGCTTTATCAAGCTTTTATTTTCTACAACAGAATACTCTACCAGAATGGCTCTCGGTAATAAGGATTCGCCCGGGAACAACGCAATCCCGATTCGTAGCTAGCTGTTCCCTTTGGATGAAAGAGTAGCGCAATTACGAACGAAAAAAATATCCGATGAATTCGAATAGCAAAACGAGTTATGGCCAAGAGATTCCTCGAGAGCTGAACACAAACGGATACAGCAGTGGGTGTGAACATTCTGGAAAAAAGCATATTGATTTTCCTGTTCATACTGTGACAGCAAAATAAGCCACACTAAGCAACAAAAAATGGCGATACCACAAGACAAAAAAAACATCGATCGAAACAGTTGGTCGACAGAGAGTTGCCAAACTTTGTACACACCATACCGTCTTCTGGTATTTTTGTTTTATTTTTCGTAGAAAAGTTCCTGCCCATAGCAAAAACGGTGCCTGCGTCAGGATACGGCATGAACCCGTCTCGTCCGAAGTAGAAGTGAGCTAAGCAATTTTTACGGCTTTTAGGGTAGGAGATAAATTTTCTTCCCGTCACAAAAAAAAACACAAGTAAAATATTGCCCAAACGCGAGAGACTTCACGTTTCTTGCGCAGCAAACGATATCACGAAACTTTCGCCTAACAGCTCTCACATACAACATGGTACAAAACATTCATTTATGCTGACGAAGCAACGAACCATTATGTCGAAGGCGTTGGTGCATCCTTGTGGACGGGACTGTAGTTCGATGGGGGTTTTTTTACATCCTTTTTTCGTGTGAAGAAAATGCCACCATTGAGCATTGAACTGGGCGTATTGATATGTTGAACCATGAGCACTAAAGCGTCGCACAAGCTTTCCCGAAGGACATGCGGTTGCTGGTTTCGGCAGTGAACGACCCCGGAAAAAAAGCTCCTTCTACTACGCTGAAAGCCGATTTCATCGTTTTGCCAGTTTGCACACTTTTCTACGAATATGTCAAATCGAATGTGAGTGTGTGTGTTTGCGCGTATCAAGACTTGTACGATTCGTTCCAGGATTAGTAGCCCTTGTTTTGCGCTCCCTGCTATGCGCTCTGAAACGTCCCTTAGCACCCACTTAAAACAACCCATCCCCAAGCTACTATTTCTTGTAGTCTAAGTGAATTCACCACATCGTTGCTCTCGTGGTCTACTGGGAGGACGGAACAAAAGAAACAAATTGATCGGGAAGCAACGACAGAGACAGAGATAACACAACCCCAATGCTCGCTCGCTGCGACTGACGCGAACGCTCGAACGGACGCAGCCAAATAGATAGCAATCAAGCACCATGCGGCTCCATCGTGTCTGCGTCTGGCTGCGGTCTGGTGGTGGTGGGCGGTGTGTGGAATGAGGTTGTTTTTTTTGTCACTGTTTTTCTTTTACGATCAAACACCGTTACCATGGTAGGCCGTGCTATTGGCAGACCGAATTCAATAAACATGTCCCAATTCCAATTTGCGACAACAGCGCTCGACACAACCGACTGTGGTTTGGAGATTGGCGAAAAGGAACAGGCTTTGCACACGGCCCAACAAGCTAGCCTGTGTCGGCCAAGAACATTTCGCTCGGAGGCAGATTCTTGCATCCTGCAGCAGGTCTTCAGCACAAATCTGCGCCCTTAATCGGAATGTACAAGGCATTACGAGCCTTTCGAGGGCAAAGGCAAAGGACTCGGCCGAAACACCCTTCCAGATAATTAGATTTATTTTCCCGACATTGCACCGCTACGTTGTCGACGTTCCTGCAGTACGCTTTTTGGGCATTAGACATTGGATCCGTATGCGCTGCGGAAGGCGGATAACATATTCAATGCAGGTTCATAAAATGACCTTTCACAAAATGAGCAGTTGCTTGGCTGGAGCAGACGCGGCTGATGATGACCATGATGCGTAAAAGCAGCACCCACTACACCAAGAACCTTTCATCGTTCGTTTAAAGAGAGAAAAGACAGCTTGAATTGTTGCCTGATGGACATCGAAGCTCCGTACAGAACAGTGGATCAATCGGATTCTCTTAAGACGCATGGTTCGAAAATATCAACGCCGCCACCTTTTCGACCATCCCGATAGCCCAACACAATGACGGCTCGGGGTGGTAGATATAAAAGCTCGTTAGGTTCAAAGTGCCATTGAATTATACTTCATGCAAATGGAACACTCCTCCTGAGCGGAAAGTCCTCGGCGAGCAAACACCGCACAGTGCTGGAATGAGCTGAGCGTTGGTTGATTTATTGGATTTACGAGCTACGCACTAAATATAAATCCTCCGGTTCAGCGGCATTAAGGGCCCACGTGCGTCTTCGTCTGTTTGTGCGTCGGTTTGTGACGTGAGTGTGTACGTTGGTATCCAGTCGAAATTCGGCCACCGGAGTCAAGGAAGGTATTTAATAATTGAAACAAAGAACCTACGTGCAAATAAAATGGAGAGAAATGTCTTACAAAAGCTGGCCCACGAAGGATCTAAATGAAAGATTCGTTTACTCGTAAGTGACGTATTATTCTATAAGTTTTTAAATAATATTTTGCTTCTTTTACTACTTGGGCAAATCTATCTACAAATCATTTCAATTTCCAATTTCTACACAATCTATTGTTTTTGAAAACAAAAATTGAAATCATTCTGTGCACAAAAATAAACATCTATTTCTATTCATCCAGGCAGCGCTGCTTCAAACAAGCTGCTGACCTTTTATCAGCCCAAAGAAAAATGTCTACCATTATTCATGTAGCTTTAACTTTCTCCGACACCCTCTCTTCAACGGCCATTGGTAGCCAACGGTTAGGAATACATTTGACCCTCTGCAATAAAGTTTCACCACCGTTCCTTGTTGTCGACCTTGGAGAGCCCGTACACAGTGGGCAGTGTTTTTCAATGACAAACAGTTTCCCACCATATCGCTCCATTTTAATCTAGAAGCGGTGCGCGATGAAGTCAACCGAGAAAGTACGTTCACCGAGCGAAATTGGAACAACAAACTTGTGGAATCGAAAACAGTCGAACACCGCTACACGTTCACACTTATACACCCCGGGGTTAACGGAGGCGGAGGCTACCCGATCCGTCTTGCAGGGGTCGTCGGAGGTATTGGTGGTGGGAAGCCGAATCGAAACCCACAGGCGTACCGTTTGTCATTTGCCATGATCATCGACACGCTATTCCATGCTAAGGTTGCGCTCGGAACGTGCTCTATCGTGAGCGAAACGAAGTCTTGGCCCGACTCCTCCAGTTTCTACTCCCAGCTACAATTACAACCTTCGACAACTGTGGCTTCCTTCGACAATCGTGTGACGTCAACGAAACTCATCAAATGTTGCGTTCGTGAGGAGCTGCGAAGAACACCGTACCTTCTGGGATGTCGATCCACCCAAACCAAATAACGATTGCCGGTAATTGTTATTGCTCAGAACAAGAACATCAAGGGCACAGAATCTTGTCTTTCGCCTAAGAACAGCAACACCAGAAGGTTCGGCAGCTGACTGTCACATCTTCATCGTCTCATCCCAAATGGACGATAATTTGAGGTGCTGATGAGCCAGGCGGACTTGTGGATGTCACAGCACAAGGGAGATGCTGTAGTCAACCGAATTGTTCATCAGGATCTCTTCTTGCTTCTCCCGTGCCCTGTTCGACTTATGTTTCATTCGAAGCTTTTTGCTGTGAATACTTCATCAACAGCACGGCAAACATTCTGGTATGTATGCCAAGGCACAACAAGTTCAGCAGTAGGAACAAACCCGAATCAATTGTTAAGGTGTTGCTACGAAATAAATGAGAAAATGAATCAGCCCAGCACTGTGTAGAGGGGTGAGCCACCGTCAAGACATCCTCGGTCTCTTGAATCCATTTCGTGTTCGTGTCCCTGTTCTTGCCCGTCCCCATGTGCAATGGGTGCTGCGCAGGCGGCCTTCTCACCTTACCTCGATTGTGCGGTGGTGGCCTCGATTTTCCTCGGGCAATCACCGCTGGCTGGGATCGTAAAAAAGCGAATAAAAGCATTCAAACACGAACACAGGAATCGTTTCATTTCCAACAATATGGCAACTAGCATCCTTCCATCCATCCCACGGATGGATCCCATCGTGATGTGAGGGGCGCTCTTTAGATTCGGAGAAATGGAAACGAGGTCACGAACATCAAGGTCACCTCGTACGAGATTCTAAAAAAATCCTTATCCATCTGCTCTGCTCTGTTTTTTTGTTGTGCTTTGCAGTATATTTTTGTCCTGAGAACAATAGGAAACTGCACAAACTGCATGGTCATTTTTGCAAACAGATGGCTTTGCTTTGGTGAACATATTCCAACGAAAACGCTCTATGCTGTTGTGCTCTATGACAAATTAAACATTTTGTTCCTGGCTTAGCACATTGGTAGAACACAATGTTTCTTCTTCTTCTTCTTCTTTTGGCTCAACAACCGTTGTCGGTCAAGGCCTGCCTCTGTACCATTTACTTGTGGGCTTGGCTTTTAGTGACTTATTGATCCCCCCATAGCAAGATAGTCAGTCCTACGTATGGTGGCACGGTCCATTTGGGGCTTGAACCCATGACGGGCATGTCATTAAGTCGTACGAGTTGACAACTGTACTACGAGGCGCCACAATGTTTACATTTAAAATTAAAAAAAAGTGGAAAGCGTACATAAATACAAACAAGTTATCCTGAAGTCTAATAACTGGAAATGAATTATGTTATTTAACAGTTCCTCATTATTATTTTTAAGTAACCAACGTAGTGGACTAGATCAATCACGCTTGCACCTTTTACTCATGTGTGGTTGATCTTATTTGTAACTAACTGGCCCGGAAAACTTAGTTATTTCCAAAAACCTAAAATATAGCTTTGTTGTAACTTAGCTTAGCTTTGTAAATTATGTTATTTTTATCATGCCCGTATCCCCAAAGTATCGTATCGTCGAGTGCAAACCGCTAGGTACCTTACAGTGTCAAAGTGCTGTATACAACAACAACAACAATCTTGTTCTTTGTATGGGAGTTAGAAAATTGCAATTAAATTATGTTAAATGTAACATAGGAAAATTTTATCAGTCTTAAAACCCATTCTCATGTCAGTTGTGTCAGTGTCAGTGCTCATAAGTTGTGTGCAAAGTTTCGTTGAAAATGATCCAACAGTTTCGGAGGATGCTGGCAACAAACGCCGAGATACGAGATTTTTTAATATATAGCGAAGAAGAAGATTTAACCAACTTTCTTTATCGTTGTCTAGGGAAAGCTCGTATTGCTCACGAGTGAAGACAAAATGTTTGTAGAAATTACCGCACATTCCATTTTTTCAACAAACAACATAGCTTGTTATTTGTGAATTGACTTATTATTTTGCTGACGTATTTGCAACGCATTTAGAGGAAATCTCTTTGCAAAACAACGTTAGATAACTAAAAAAACGTTAAAATAACTTTAACTATCTAAATGATTATCTATTGAGCAGGAAGTTTTCTCGTGTTAATCGTTAAATTAAATTAAACTATTTTACAATGAAACTCAAAACCTCAAAGTAGCCCTCGGAATGTCCTTAATATACTATACTATGGAATATAGTTCTATGGAGAGGATCGTTTAAACTTCAGTCATGTTCATGTGATGCTTTAATTGATAGGAAAATTCAAATCCTGCCACACCGTGCCACACACGGTGCTCTGGGCACACTTACCGGTGGCGTTCGTCCATCATCCGTGTAGCCACAGTTACAGCCTTCGTCACAACATATTCGAACGAGCTCGTGTTCACCGCAGGTGCATGGCTCCTCGTCCTCCTCGTCGTACGGGCAGTCCTCCCGTATCAGTATGATGTAATCCGCTTCGAAGAATTCATTGCGCGTTTCGTCGAACACTACGCGATTTTTACGCACCGGCGGTGGCCGGTTCGGTTTCTTCAGCAGCCCCCGAAGGGTCCCGGTCGCCGTCTCACGCATCGCGCCCCCACCCGCGGCAAACGCTTCCGCCTCACTACGATACAGCGGGATCGCCTCGATCACGCACCCACAACCGTCAAAGCTACGCGCGACTCCGGCGCGCGCTTTCGGTGGCGGTGGTGGAGGTGGTATATCACGATCCTCCGCCTCGCCCGTCTTAACACTACCACTCGCACTACCGCCTGTGACACTGGGCGGACCGTTTACCACCACCACACCGGCCGAACCTGGCTCGCTTGAATCTGCGTCAGCGATTCTGGCCAACGACACTGGCAATACTGTAGCTGCACTTGCTTCCCCACGCGTACCCACGGCACGACCTTCTGCCCCACTGCACTGCACTTCTGCCCCCGACACTGTGGCACCTAATCGCGGAGTTGAATAGATTACACTTTGCCTGTCACCGACCGACACTACTCGCACCCCTTTCGGTGGCGGCGGTGGCGGTGGAGGCACTGCTGGAGGCGGACCCACCGGCAGTGGACGGGCTGGACCACGCAGCACCACCAGCAGATCGTTAGCTGCCGCCCGCTCTTGCTGCTCCTCTAGCTCCTCCTCGAGCTCATCGTAGCAGTACTTAATCCGATACACTTCCGGCTCGTAGTCCTGCAAATGGCGCGTGTCGAACTCGCAGTTCGTATGCGGATCGGCCGCCAGCAACTTTTCCAGCCGCCCAAACTCGTCCCCCCGTACTGTATCGGCCTCTTCGCTGCCCAGATAGTGGCGATGGTTGTTGTTGAGAATGTCCTCGCCAACGCCACTGAGAACAATGTGCCCTGAGGTGTCTTCCTCGTCGTCGTCGTCCTCCTCCTCCTCCTCGTCGTCGTCGTCTTCGTTGTCCTCTTCCTCGGTGGATCCACCAATCACTACCGTCTCAACCACCTCGAGCGGATCCGCAACGCGTGGCTTCCCGCCAGGAAATATTTTACAGATTTCTTCCGACTCAGCACCGCTGCTCTCCGGCGTGTCAGTGTTTCGTCGCAATTCCTCGACGGCCCGTGGCTGTCGCTGGTACCGCAGCAGCTGGTTTCGACTGCCGAGTGGGATGGTTTCCGCGGTCGAGGCACAACGTGCTGGACTAACAGTGTCCGCCGCACTGCCTCGCACTGTCTCTACGATACACTCGCTCGGCCCTTGCTGCTGCACCACGGGAGCCAGTAACGAGGGCAACGAGACAGCCTTCGACAATCCGTTCTCCTCCGCACGGCTGTTATTGTTCTTCTCTTGCCCTTCGCGGTGCCCTTCGGCAATCTCCCCTTCCTGATCTGTGCAGGATGGTTCTTGGCTGGCGGTTCTTTGTCTGCTCTGTCGCGCTAGATCCAGGCAGGACAGCGAAAGCAGCGAGGATGCAGAAAGCGACAGTAACGACGAGGACAGCGGTGGCAGGATCGGTCTAGTCCAGGATGCTCTCGCCGTTCGGTTGAGAGAAGTTGATGGCGACGGTTGCGACGTGGCGTGTGGCGCCCGATTACTGCCGTGGCTTTTGCTGTTGCTCAGCAGATAGCTCTCCGTGTCATCCTCGTCTCGGGTCGCGTCCTGCTGTAAACAACTGAGCGAGGATGTTTTCCTCGACGCTAGTAGCGCACTGCTGCCGCGACCACTGCTGGCAGACTTTCGCTCACTGCTTTCGGATGCTGAGCAAGCTGCTGACGGTGCCACTACAGCCCCGAATCCTCGCGGCGATGACGATGATGATCCCAATGACGACGTCGACGCTGACGACAATAATCCTCTCCGGCTGCGTTGGTGTGTTGGTGAACGCAAGAGCGTCACGTTCGCATCGCTACCACCGTGGCCTCTCGCAGCATCTTCCGCGGACGCACGCAACGATGGAGAGCCTGCTGCGAGTGTGTTGGTGTTGGCATAGTCCGTCGACGACGAGCGAGCGTCGGGATGGCCTGCGCACACCAGCAGCGAGGGCAGCGATCCCCCAACCGAGCGGGGCGCCTCGCCGTACCGCCGCGCACCGCCCGCCCCAAGACCAGGCGTGTCGTGCGAAAGTGACTCGCGGAAAAGCTTCTTAGTGTAGGCAAAGCCACGAAATCGCTCCTCCAGACGCTTCAGGCGCTGGCTCGCCTCAAAACACTCGATGCCACCGCTGGGAGCTTCCGCCGAATCACCGCTCGCTCTATCACTGGTGTCGTCTTGCGCAGGGTGGTATCCCTCTATCGACACGGAAACTGTGGACGAACACTTGCTTCTCGAATCGCTTTGTACGCGCTCACCAACACTCACGCCTTCGCACACTTCCTGCTCTGGGCCGTGGTCTGGCAATCCTTGGGGACGGATTTCACTGTCAATAAACTGCTCAACGAATGGTCCCGTCTGTGTGCCTTGGTGCTGGTCCCTTCGCTCGCCAGGACCTTTCACAATGCTCACACCCCCCTGTTCGTCGCCTACTCGCTGCTGACACGGAAAGCTTCTTTCGTCACTCGCTGCACCACCATCGACGTCATCGTCGATAATAATAATTCCACTGTCCGCACTGGACGGGTTGTTACGGTGGCCCGTACGCGACTGGATATCCCCCGTTCGGGAACTGCTCCCGTCCGAATCGTCGTCACCCTCCCGGTCCTGTGTGCTGGTGGCACTGTCCCTGAGCACTCGCGAGTTTTCACTGCAGTGGCAGGAGTTACTTGTTTCCCCAAAGGAAAACGGAGCCTGCTGCTGCTGCTGCTGCTGCTGCTGCTGCTGGTGATGAACACAGATGTGCGCACTGAGTGTTACCTCCACCAGCAGCGATGAGGAGGTCGAGTTGTGCTGTGGGCAGGAAGGACACTCCCTCCCTTCCGGATGATACTCGTGCTGATTTGCACAGGGACGATGCTGGCTGACCCCTTCTACGGTCGGCGGTGAGCACGTACCGTAATAATTTTCACTCTCACTGTCCGACGATAAAGGGCCCGTGGTTCGCGCCCCGTGTCCCTTCGCTGACACCTGCGTCGATTTTTCTTCACACTCCGTTGGGCAGGTTTGCACCGTGCGAGCGACGGCACCGTTCGGGGCCAGCTGGCGCTGCTGCCCTAGGCCTTTGGACCGTCGCTTCCCTTTTTCTTCGTCCTCACCGCTGGGACCAACAGCCTGCCACGGTAAGCTGCTGGCACTGACGCACTCTAATCCTCGCAACAGACTGGTGCTCTCTGGTCGCTGCTGGTGTTGTCCCTCGCCACCATCGTCGACGTAACACCGTTCGTCGATTCTCTCGCGCTCACCAGCGCTGCTATTCCACCGCTGCGAAGTTGCAGAAACCCTCCCGTCCGAAACCACTGGCCACTGTCGAGCGTTTGCTGGTGTCACTACACGCTGCACACCCTGCCCACGATTGTCGTGCTCATGGTGCGTCTGCAAATCACGTCCATCAATGCAACAAACCTCAATGTCACTACCAGCGTGCTGGAGCCGTTCATCGATCGGTACGGAAGAAAGTTTCACATTGCTCAACGTTACTACACCACGCTCGTCACAACTACTACTACTGCTGGTGCTGCTTCCATCATCGCTAGCCTCGGTCCGTCCTTTGACACTCAGTCCGCCGTCGTGAGGGTCGTGTTTCACCAGGCTGCCCTGGTGGTGTTGGTGTTTCCTGTGCCGTTCGCCGTTGATCGATTCGGTTCCGGCGCATGCGTTCGCTCGGCAAACATCCGCACGCGGCGCTCTCGCCCCGTGCCCGTCCGCTCCCGACGGTCGGATGGTGCACGCGAGAGTTTCGTCGATTCTCTGTGTGCTGGTGGTTGCTCCACCATCGGAATTTGCTGCCACGGCTGCTGGACAGATGGCGACGGTAGACTGCTCCTCGCGATGGCGCTCGTGACGACGGCGATGCTGATGATGATGATGCCGCTGACGATGACGATGACTCTCACTCTCGGCGTGTAATGGAGAGGAGCATGCGCGCTGAACCATTTCCGTTTCCAGCCACGCATCGTGCTCCGATGCTCCATGCTCGTCCCCGTCCATCGCTCGCAACCGTTGGGGACTCCATCTTCCAGCAGCTTCACTGTCAACGTGACCACTCTCAGCAGCGCTCTGCTTGCCATTGACGTTTACCCCGGCCCGTCCCGCCGCCTCATCCGCGGCGCGCAAAACATTGTCATCTGTTTGCCCAGTCTCTGTTGATATTTCATTACGAAGCAGGCAGGGTGGATGGTGCTTTGGAGTTACCTTCCGTCCGCTGCTGGCAGGATCGCTTTCATCGACCGATACCCACTGCTCGCAAACGCTCTCGGTATCGATGTCTAGTACCTCTCCATTAATCCGCACAGTCTCTTCTCCCTCTTCCTCCTCCTCCTCGGAGACTTCGCTATCTGGCAGATCTGACTCGCCGCGAGGATGCTTCACGCCATCCGACCCGTTATCGCTGTCGTAATGCCGAAATGGATCATCATCTAACAGAAATGTCACCTTTTTCACCCGACCACTTCCGGTGACGGGTCCGATTTGCGTTTCAGGCGGTGTAGCTTCCAGTAGCCCGTTGGATTCTTTCGCTAGCGTTTTTTGCACCGGCGTTTCGTTTGGTTCTGCTGCAGGCTCTTCTTGATCACTGCTGAAATCGATCAAATCGATCAAATCGTTATCACTTCCATTATCTTTCGGACCAATCTCTTCACCGTTATCGACGACCTCATTTACAGCCGAGGCGCATTGTTGTGGCCTATCAATTTTCAACTCTTCTCCGCCGTCGATAGATAATTCGTCGCCCTCGGCATGATGACCACTTTTCGAAAACGATTCCTCGACTTTATTTCTCATCCAACCGTCATGCGACAGTGCGGTAGATGGTGTTTCAAAAATATCCTTATGCCACCGCTCTAGGGTACTAGATTTAATCGGAGCAGGCTGTGTGACTGGTGCCACGGTGGCCACATTGTTTGTTATTACTTCCGGAGGTTTGCGAAGGCTGCGCTTCACAGCAACTCCCACAATGACTGGCGGTTGCTTGAGTTTGGATAGTTTTGGATGGATAAAATCAACACCTCCCGTTGTACGCAGCATTGACGATTCTTCCTTCCAATCTTCCAACGATGTCGTTTGCGATACACTGTCGTCCATCATACCATCGTCGGACTCACAAACGCTGGTAACTGCTGGTATGAGCGGAGACAACGTGAGTCCATCCCGACCGTGAACTGAGCTTCCGAAAGGATCTTGCATTGTCTTCCGGTGTGGTGGCGCATAATCCGGATCTGTGTTGATAGTAGGACCAGCACCCGGTGACGATTGTAGCAACAAAGTTTTGATCGTTTCCATGGTGTTACAAACCAATTATTCGCCACATCCCTGTTGCCGACCAATGTCATGTAACGGATGTCTTCTTTGGTATTCAATTGAGGCGCAACTGTGCGGTTGACTGAAATGATAGAACGGGGTAAAACAGGGGGTGTGAGAAGTACAAAACAAAATAAACATTACAGTCTGATGGTAGCTTAAGCTCTTTGTGAGATTTATTTAAGTTTTATTTTTCTCACGATTAACACTTGTATAATGTTTGAAGGTTTGGTAATCATATCGCATATCCCAACAGTTTCAGTGAGAATGAAACAATGCATTTTCTATATCTTCCTTCTAATGCTAAGTACTGAGCCCTACTAAAATCTTACAAACCACAGGCCGAAGAAAACCATAATACCATCGAAAAGTTTTTGTTGAAGTTACTCTTTCCTACGGTACCGGCCCTATATTGTTCATAATGCTTCCCTGAGTTACACGGAAGGAATGTCCTCGTTAACGTCAACTTTTCTGATTGCAAAACGAAATAACGAGATGAATCAAATGAAGCTTATTATTAGATATCTTTTGTACTAGCATTTTTTTTCTCAGAAAACAAAACACATAAATTGGTTGTCTTTTCAATGTTGGTAATTAAAAAGAGTACGCTACTTTTCTCGGGCACCCCCTTGGTACATTCGACAACTCGTACGACTCAATAACGTGTCGGTCGTGGGATCAATCCTCATATGGATCGTCTCCCACTAGCAAAAACTGATTATTCGGCTGTGTGGTACTGAATAAAGTCTCGAAAACCTGTAGAACCCGGCATGTCCGCGTATGACGATATGCCAAATAGAAAACACTGTTTTTCTAATTTGAGTTAAAAGTAAAAATTCATATCGTTTAATGTTTGCACACTTTAAAGCATATAAAATATCACATTAAAAAGTGTTCTTTCTATGTAATGAGTAAAATTTTGCTGCTGGTTAACAATAGTTTACGGTGGTCTCAGAATATTTTATGTATCTTACAACCACGACGAATAAATCCGTTCTGCGTTAATAAAGATTCAACATAAAGAAAAATAAACGCTAGAAAACTCATGATTATTATTGCCCCAGTTGAATGGCACGATTATTGAGCTAAAAAGCAGTGACCAAATCATCCCCTCCATCGAGCGATTTGAACGTTGTGATCTTGACCTAGCTCACTCACCGCACCTAGGTGTGGTTTTATCACATTTTGCTCTGTGAGTAAGTCGCATTGCACCAAAGCCAAAAAGTATCCCAGTTGAAACAAAAAACACGAATAAGAAACATTGCTACTTCTACGGTGTTCTGCAACCATGACCCACGTGGGTTCGTCGTAACGTACCCTACTAATCTTGACGCCCTGCAGCTGCTTGCAGGACAAAGAACAAAGAATATCGCAACGTGATTCGGAGCACTACATTTGGGGCTCCTCCCAAAACCGCTGATTGCACATACAACTAACAAAAAGGAGAAAATCAATGAACCAAAAGCTCGCTACCTTCAGCTCCAGTCGCAAGGACACTGACTTCATCAGATCTAATGAAATTTTACACCTTGCATCGCTTTCGCATCTTCGCCTTTATGCATCCAAACAGCGATAAGGGATTCTGCTTCAACACGGGACCAATGACCGTAAGCTCGCACCAGGCGTCATCATTTTAACACCATCCCTACAAACGTTGGGAGCCGAGGTCAATCCTCCGTGTGCCAGAAAACAATGCACAATCGACAAATCCTTGACCCAGGACAAAATGGCTCATGTCGCACGATACGCGCCCGACTAGGACACAGCGCAATGGGAGCAAAAGTTCGTCAAACTGCACCGAAAGAGCAACGGAGGGCATTTATGCGCTGTGTGTTTTTTGCTCGTGTTCTATGAGTTCGATCTACGTCACTCAGCATTTAGATGATATAGAATCTTGAGTGCTTGTGTGAATGTGTGCTATGATTTTTCTGGTGAGTCTGAACTATTATTAAATTAGCTTATTCCCCAGAATGCTTTATTCGTAACAAAGAAACGCTGTATACCTACATACAATGTGAAAGGTAAAACGTGTTGGAAAATGAAGCAAAGCTGCGTTTACACAAACATCAATCACAATCAACGGTGAGAACTAACGGAAATGAAACGCTGAAATTTAATTTGAATGACAAAAACGAATGACGGATTGTATGCTTTGCCAAATTGAATTTCATGCAGACGACTGTAATTTAAAGTTTCAGTTTTTACTAATTAATCATTGAATCACATCACCGAAACATGTAAAGCTACTATTTTTAAACACTTACTTGTAACACATAACAAACGGATTATTAAAGTTTTTTTTATTTGTTGAAACTAACTTCTGACACTATGGTATAAATTAATAATCCGCGACACATTTTGTTATGTTTTTTAGTTAAATTTATAACATTTATAACATAATTAAGTCTTAAAGAAACTAAGAAGAAGAAATAAGAGATAAATTTGAGTAGAAATCACAGATAAAAATAAATAAATAATCTGATAAACGTAATAAACATTCAAATCATAATAACATTTAAACAGAATCTAAACAAAACGCAAAACTCTTGGTCTAAATTCATTACCACAACAAGCTTGTTACCTTTCGTTTGGCGTCTATTCTTTCAGCGCGATTACCCAACTGATGAAATGTAAAGTACCAGAAGAGCGCCCTCGACCTTGGTATCGAAAATGAGTTTGCCGTGAACTTCGGCAACTCTAGCCCACAGCAATACGCGCTTACCTTCAAAGTTACCAATGCCACTGCCACCTGCACCTGCCACGGCGCGTCTACACGTAGCACTACCCCGAAAACTTATTTCATAGCCTATCAAAACGCTATCTGGAACCATTAACAGCTACGGCTCTTCACGGTGCTTGCTTTTTCTCGCCATCCTCCCCTGAGGGCTATATGCTAACCATGATAATGATAATCTTCCAGTCAGGAGGTTAATTTTCGCATCACAATTCTTGCACACCGGCAACAGCGGCAGAAAGGATTCGCCCCACAAATCCCTGCACAAATAGGCAAACTCGGAGGCCGAAACTCGGTCCCAGCTTATCGGTGGACTCGGTGGTATTTTAAAACAACTTCAGACAGCCTCCGCGAATAAAGCTTTTGTGCCCAGACTCGGTGGCTGGGCGAATGAAATTGTTCCAATCCAGGGCGCTAGAATGTGTTTGTTTAATTAAAAATTTAAATTGCACCTCCATCGTATGCGCCCGGCTGCGCGTATTCAAATTAACTTTTTGCCAATCAACACAATCCGACACTGTCGCTAACCTTTCGGATGGCACAGAATCGTTCGAACAAACCAACCCGTGCGGAATGTCGTACAAACCAATGGAAAGTAAGATGAGTAAGTCTACGCAGAATATCAAGAGGTGAATCGGTATTCCAACTACGACATCGGGTGCATATTTGCCCAGCATGAAAATCAAGTATGTTAGGCAAATGGTTGAACAGGTAACGTTCCTCTTGATATGTAAACTCGCAAACGGAGAACATGTTTTCCGTAACAAGTAAAATTGTGTTTGAAGTGCAAGTTCAAAGATCCATCCGAAAACACACACATTAGTAAATGGTCCCGAAATGCAATAGTACTTACTCCAAGGCGATCAGGTTTAATTTATAGGAAAAAATACTTCAAATTCTAAGAAATTTATGAATTATATTTCTAAGAACACAAAAAATACTTGAAAACTATCTGTAAATCAAATCAATTTTAATAAAACTAGCAGCGTTGAAGGGCATAAACAAATTCATAAAAAAAACATATAAAATGATGTTGTATAAAGCAGATTCAAAAATAAATATGAAATAATGTACAATTTCCATCAAACGATATTGCTGTAATAATCAATCCAGTCACGTCTAACTCAAAAAGCGTTGAACTCAATAATTCAGCAATATGTTATTTGGGGGATCCGTCACGAATCTTCCACCCACGAATGGTCAATGGCCGGTCTCTGCACTTCACACAGCTTACATGGCAACTTAACTCATGGCTGGAGAAAATCATAACCCTCAACATACCGTGTGCTATCTTTGAACCTAAGAGAAACTTGTAACGCCAACAAACGTCCCAGTGCCGTTTACCGCAAAAGACTGCCCTGGGTCGGAATTTCGTCGTAAGAATCCATTTCACTCTGTGATACAATAATTCTATTCAAATTAATTTACATAAACTTTTGCTGCCTCTCGCCGCAACTCCTTGGTTTGTAATTGATGGTTACTTTTATGGTTTTGTCGAGACCCGAGCCATCGGAGTTTGAAAGGTAAGGATGCAGGAAATTGCTGTCCCGCTTAAACGAACCCTTGTTTTAAATATTCGGAAAACATGTCGTACCAATGTTTTATTCATAGAGTTCATTCTAACCATCTGGCTCAGGATGTCTTAGGCATCATGAGCAACATTAAAAGTTCACTGTTGTAATGGCACCCTTGACCTAGGCATTTGCAAAAGCTTCCTTTTTTTTCTTAGCACGCCTAAAATACATCAAATTATTCAAATATAATCCAGACTAAATGGCACATATATTTGCTCAGAAAACATAACCCAATAAACTCACGATAAGGCACGAAAAATAATCACCATGCCCTTGCAAGGCTAAACGGCAAAACGAAACACATCATAACTGTAAAGTAAAAATGTATGTAAAATGTAAATGATTACTACCCACAAAAAAAAAGCCAAACGAATGAAGTTTGCTTTCTCCATGCATTTATGGCAGGAAAAGTTTATCAAACAGTCATTAAAAAAATAAACATCCAACTTTTGTACCCGGCCTCTTTCAAATACTTTGCAAGTTGAAAAGCATTCCGCGTTTAAGTAACAAACAGAACTCATCAACAATCCGACAAAAAAATACACACAGTCAACGGAAATGATCCAACAAACGAAAAGTTCGCTACATCCATCGCGCAAGACGCTCGGAATCGTACAGGCCTCAAAAAGCCTCCAAAGTCAACCCTCACTGCCAAACTCACTACCCATCCAATTGGCTCCCCGTGTGCGCTGAGCATATGGATCATTACCGCAGCATAGATCATCACTGATGATAAACTGCTTACATAAAAATCTCCCGCACAGCCAATAATAACAAATAAATAACGACCCACCAACCCCTGTTTCGCCCGAATCCGGTTCAATCGTTCGTTTGCACCACGCTTCACGTTCCATGTTTACGATGAATGTTTTAAATTCTGCACCACGTTTCCCATCGGTCGAGAGATGTTTCCCATCTCGCCTTCCAACAGTTGGTTACCCGATTAAAACGAACCACACGCTCATCCCTCCATCCGCACCCGGCGTGGAGCTTATCTTTGTCTTTCGGGAAGCCTGAGAATCGCCATTGAATGTGCATTACTTCTTCTGTGTGCACTTTTTTTTCGTGTTGTTGCAGTCTCGTTTTCATTTGTTTACATCTATTCTTTGCTTTTCCTCACCACGCTGAACGTCATGCAGGTGTGATGTTGCATTGATTATCGCATATGCACATGCGGCATAGGGATGGTCGGTGTCTATTTACTAGTGATATAACGTAAATAAAGTTCGCATAACATTTCTAGAAAACTATCCTTATTTACACTAATCTAATATTTTCAAATAACGTATTGAATTGTTATGTTCTAGGTCAACTTCTGGAAATGAATGAATCTAAATCTAATTCAACTAAAAATTACCTAATATTGGCTCCTTCTATATTTAAAGCCAGAAAGCTGAAATTTTCAGCCTGTCAGTAGAATAGTATTCATCATCTGGGTGGTATCAATTTGACAATTATGAACCGCCGTATTGTATTTCAGCAAAGTTATAGTATTTTTATGAAATTTTAACAAATCGATTCATTATTTTTACCTTTCTTCCGCTAACCGCTAACCTGATGGCGCCTGCGACGAATTGGTGTTTGTTTACATATTTTTCAAGCTAAAATAATCTAGGCTGAAAATCAGAGGCTAGTTTTGTGTGATGTTTTTTATTGAGTGTTGACATGATTTCAGTCAAACTAGTGTCAAACTACATGTAACACATCTAACTAATATCGTAAAAGCCCCCATTGGTTAAAACGAAAATTATTCAACTACAGTGGAACCCCTCATCACGAGTTTAATCCGTCCCAGTTACTGACTCGTTATATGAAAAACTTGTTATGCGAGAGGTTCTTTTACATATGATAATTTGTTCCAGGACAGTACAAGTAGAATCCAATTTAAATAGACCCTCGAATATTTTAAACTCTGTAAATAAACAAATCATGAAATGTTCGCTAGCCTAATACTATCCTTGACTATTATTTGCTTCTTTACATTTTATTGAGATTATTTAAAAGTTGCCAAAAACTAGTCCGCTTAAAAGCTTTAAAGACTGCCAACACTTTCGAAGTTGTGTCGTGTTCTGTATTATTTTCGGATTTATTAATTGATATAACCGAACTCAAATGATTAATAGTTTGTTGAGGATTAAATCAGAAGAAATTCAATATAAATGTCGATTTACTGTTTTGAATCCATCGATGGGTTCGACACGTAGATTATATTTAGCCTATGGGCTGGACTTTACGGATCCATAATCGGCAGAATATTATAAAACTGCTAGACTGTTCCATTGTCGTGATGTCAAAATCATGACGAAGCATATAGTCCTGGACAGAGCAGAGCTATTAGTGGAAATATCATGTCGCGGTGCATAATTTTCCATAAATTTTGAATTATCAAATGCATCACCGGCACACATTCTCACTACTGCATGGGGGTGCCAAGAAGGTAGCAAACACTTTTTAAGCTAGCGTAACGCTTCGCTTATCACATACACCTGCATGTGTGTGTGTGTGTGTCTGTGAGCGAATGTGGGCGCCAGTTTACTTCCGAATGCGCACGTTCTGCAACAGTGCACATTCCCACGCTGCAAGGTAAGACACTCTTACTGATTGTACACATTCAATGGACCAGCAGTGCATGTTTGAACTATGACGAAAGGTGCGAAATAATTGATAAGTATTTAACTAAACCATGAAACACTTCATATCTATTCCGCTTTCCGCGGTATAATTTCAAAATATCATAAGTAAAAAATAAATTTCAATTGATACAACAACAAGATATAACATGTATTCCGGTCCGTGGGCCGGTCTGGTGGTACAGTCGTCAACTCGTAAGACTTTAACAACATGCCCGTCATGATGGGTTCAAGTCCCGAATAGACCGTGCCCCCATATATGTAGGACTGACTATCCTGCTATGGTAACAATAAGTCACTGAAAGCCAAGCTCACTTCGCCAAGTGGGTACAGGCTGGCCTTCACCGACAGCGGTTGTTGTGCCAAAGAAGAAGAAGAACTTGCATTAAGCAATAATGAAAGCACCAATAAAGATACATAAAAATGTTTGTAAATACTAGTTTTCCACACGTAATGCTTTAAAAAGTTAAATATAATTTAAAAACTCATGAGTCATGACGCATAGCATGAAAATTGTCTACCAAAACACACACAGAAAAACTAATTACCAATCCAATTCGAGCGCCCAATAATACATTTTTTTCTGCGCAATTGATCATAACAAGGAAGCTATTCCTCCTCTTCAATACACCTACTCTCTTGTTGCATAATTTTCTTCGTCAATGTTTATTTAGAAGTAAACATCATCCCAAAAGTTCACACCCTTGATTGATTGTAAGCTTTTCCATGAATCGCATACTACGTGTAGCCAATCGAAGAATCCTCTTTCACAATCAGCCTCTCGGCACCAATCAATCATCAACAATGCACCACGGACTCACGACCGTTACCAGATAAGCCTACATTACCGGAAGAGCATTAGCTGGCGCGAAGATTACACCCAATCGCTGATGAGTGCACAATGGGCAGTTTAGAACAAATTTCGGGATAAAATTATTTTTGCAAAAATTATTAGTTTTTATCGTTTGTAGTAAAGTATTATGACAGTAAATAACATTTTATATGTAGTTCGCATCCATTCCACCAGGTGGTGCTACATAAAATAGTGTTTTAAGAGATCTTTGCTTAGGTACATTAATTTTGTGTGTTTTTTTATCTTGTATTTGTTGTTTCTAATAGTATGAACCATTTTTGAATATACTGTAATATTCCATAGTATATGAACAAAACATAATAATTTTGAATAAGATAATATTTTCTGCTTTTTATAGGACAATTGTAGCTGATTCTCATCACTTTTACTAACAGTTAGTACAAATATTAAAAATTTACATACACAATTTGGGGGGATGCTATAAAAAGCTCCTGACCTCTAGTTCACATTTCTAAAGAACTGAATAACGGCATTTGAATAATTAGACAGAGCAGGTACATTGAATTAAAGTAGTTCCCAAATTAGTAATGAAAAGCAGCACATATTGTTTGTCTTTGGAGGTTAAAATTTTATATCTGTTGTTTAAAAAAAATAGGAATTACACATTTTTCTGAGCATTGATATCAAACAATATTCATCCAATACTTTTCCAAGTATTGCCTTCATAAGGGGTAATAAAACAAAAAATCTGATGTTCTTGGTTTTACAACTTTTTGAAAAAAATCTGAATTCAACGATAACTACAAATAAAGTATTTACATCATTTGTAAAATTAAACACTGCCTTTGTTTTATTGCGTGTAGCTACTGATATTGAACTGGTTAACGAATCAGATGAATACAGCTCATTATACAAAATGTCCTTCTGGATGCATTTTCTTTCTTGCAAAATGTTTTTTGTAGCATACTCCCCTCTATCCTTATATTTAGTTTGTCATGACTTTTGGGAGTTTTTTCTCCCTAAACGCCAATAGATGCTGGTTCATTCATAACGTTTTCCTGTTATGCATCTAATTTTAGAATTATTTTCCTTACATCCGTCTATAATCTGAAATATGACCAAAAGGTATTTGGTTCTGATTTGCTTCATTATATTTATTAATAAAGTTAGGTTAGAATAGAAATTTACATATAAGATAAGTACTTGAGCTGAAACTAAGATACACAGCTTCGTAAAGGAAATTAAAGGTGATTAAAAGCACGTAGAATATATTTTTGTAGAATACACGTAATACGCTACACTAGGCACCTATGGAGACGCCTAGTTACGCATGTGTCTGTTTTTAGACAAAGTTGATGTAAAAAAACTTCAATAAAATTCGCGTTCGCAAACTTTCGCAGAATATTTCTTCACAGATTGATAGTATATATATCACACTATTATGTGACATATATGAGACAACGCCACTCTACGCCACTTTCATAATGGCATCAAGTCAAAGTTTAAAATGATGAAACATTTCAGGAAGTTTCTTGAGTTATTACCGGATATTTTTGCATAAAATTAACTTAACTCAAAATCTTTTATGTATTTATAAAGCTGACTGAATATCCTTTTTAAAATGTTTAAATTTATCAAAATCGGTTCATATTTGAAAAAGTTACGAAGGTTCAAAGTTTTCCAAAAAAATGAAGATTTTTCTGCGTTTTTTTTAATAAGTCTCGACTTTGAGAGGTCTTTTCTAGAGAACCAGAAAAGATAAAGAGCTCATATTTGGTATTTTTCTTAGTTTAACCCTTAGTATTAAAACCTATTATTTGGAATTGCGCTATTACAAAGTTGATTTTTTGAATTTCATCCCGGCAAATGCCCATTGTGGAGTGGTAGCGATGGGCGCTCAGATAATCATCGGCCCTTTAAAGAGCTACCAAATTAAAGATGGCTCACTGCAAAGCTGCAGTGTTGCACAACCGAAACACATTTCGTCTTCCTCCACCCATCGATTCAAGCTACTCTGTTGCAATACCGGAGGGCTTGGAAGTGTGGAAAAACCAAATAAAGGTAAACTTTCCATGAGCGACCTTTCAATTGTACACGTGCAGCAATGCGCAAGGCGAGTGTAAAATGATTCGTTATGATTATGATGAGGAAAATTGCATTTCGGTCCGCATCGCCACCGTACGGACGCAGGGCTCGTGAAGGGGCTCATCATAATTTTCTCACCTCATTCCGTACATTTTTTCCCAGCCATGAATGGTAGAAGAAATGTTGCTTTTCCACACGGACATTGCATCACCGGTGTTGCCACCAGTGGTCACCAGCGGTGGCTGTGCTAAAACAATCATCTTATACGATCGGCGCACGTCATCATCGGGGACACGCTTTTTCTCGACGCATTTGTTGCACTCAGCTCATCTTTTTCGTAGGTTTTATTGTTGTAATACGTCTACTGCCTAGGAAATTCTTCGAAGACAAACCGACAAAAAACAGTTTTTTCGTACACACTCATAAACGTCATCAGACAGCCATCATCAGCTTGGATTAGGCAGGCGTTGGATGAGTAATGTAATGGATAAAAAATACTTAAAAATATTTGCTAAAAAACAAAATATATACAAAATTAACACAATAAAATTGAACGAACTATCGTGGATCACGAAATCACTAGTCGATCAATGTTTAATGAGAAAGTAAATTTTATCACATATCACATAACCAGTACAACCAAAAGGTTGATTTTTTGCCTTCAATAATGATGTTTTTGTTTTCTAGCATTATTTAAAGAATTGCAAAACATACATAAGGTCAAGCTACGTCTAACAAGTAACATCTGAAGACTAATTAGACCACAAAGTGGCAAATTAATAGATATTTGCAATTTATTCATTCTATCCTAGAAAAATTAAACCAATTGGAATACTCATAGCATAAAAATAAACATTTTTCAAAATTTTACAAAACTTATATGAAATCTTCAGCGATTATATGAAAAGCCGCATCTCAAACCGCATGCCAATGCGCCTAAAGGTCTCAGCAGCAAATTGATGTTATGAAATGTCTGTTGCGTTTCATGCCCGTTGGCGTCAAAACCGGTACATCCGTAAGCTTTAAAGCGTTGTTTGCTAACTTTTCCACATGCACGAGACTGGGGCGAAATGTTTAAAATAAAAGCAATATAATCTACGGCGGGTCCATTTCGCCAAAAAAAATTTCTCACATACTGACGAAAAGTTTCAATGCTGACAAAGTGCAACCAAAATCAAGGACAGACATAATTTTGAAGAAAATGGAAGAAAACGTTTGTACGCCCTGCTACAATTTCACACCTGGGATTTTACTGTTACCAGGCGCTATAACCCACATTTGAGCCAAACAGTTGACCTCGCAGTGAGCGAGAATTATACAACCTACCAGAATTAAGCTCGATTCCAGCGGAAAGAAATTGACTTTCTTGAGCGTATAATCTACGGCTGCAGATGATCACAGTGCGTTTAGAGCGTAAGGCGAAGAGTAGAGCAAGCAACAAAGCAGCCCAGCGATATTCGACCACGATTGTCAGCTGAAAAGTAGGTGAATGAACGCTGAAAATCTAATTTACATTTTTCTACAATTCCCAAACCTCCCGGCCAGCGGGACTGGTTGGTTCACTTTTGTGACATCCCATTTTTCACGCCAATTTCTACGCTCAATCCAGAAAAAGCTTCAAGTAGCAAACCGCAAAGAAGAACCACCGGGAAGCATCATCTTCTCGAGGGTGTACACGACGAACATTTCTACTTGCACGAGCACCTCGCGAAGACAAAAACATTATATAATTAATGTGTGAGAAAATCCATAAATCATGGAGAAATTTTATGGTAGGCCTAGTCGGAACACCACTACCAACACCGTTCGCGGGCACAGCAACATCTTGGGCCAGACTGAGGGGGGTAGAGGGCAATACTGGGAGACTGTTCCAATCTGCCCGCTCGAACGTTGTTTTTGTGTCTCTTTCTCTCTCTCTCTCTTTGTGCTGTTTTCTCGTATTTTCCTTCAATCCGTTTTAAAACATTCATCAGCGCTAAGAGATCACTTTTTTCTACCGCCCAGCAATGGGTTGTTCTCTTGGTGCCCTTTTTCTTCTCACATACGTGCGGCGACCAGCAGGAGGATTTAGAGAGGCAAGACGGCAGTATTCAAAGGAGTGAGAGCGCAAGAGATGAACGATGCACAAGAAAACGGTAACATCTTATGCAGCAGTTCCACAAAACTTTACGGAATACCAGAAAAACATACAAGCTTACCAGCTTACATATACCAGAAAAACATACAAACCGCCAAACTAATAGTACAGGTTTATTTTAGAGATGACTGCACCAAATGAATATGTCCGTTAGTTGCAAATCAATTTGCCACACAACATTGTACTTGATGGATCCTTCAAACAATTCAAGCAACTGCTTCTATTTATAACCATTAGATTGTCATGACAGGTTAGTTTTTCATTTCATGCAACTGTCGTCACAGTGAAGTTGAAATCACACATTATTATACAATATAAATTTGTACCAGCCGCATTCAATCAGGAAGCCAATCAAACCAAATTTCACGCCCCATCAAAGACTGCTTCCACACAGCCAAGCTACGCGTATTGTATTTCGCAGCACTCATTAGTGCACTGCAAGGGCAAAATTCACCACAACCAAAACGAACAAAACTGAAGCCGACACTTCTTTTTAACCCTGTCGAACACACGTGCAATAAATGTGTTAATTTCGATTTGTGTCGATTTACAGATCTATTTGGAAACATCAATCGACTCGGCGTTCGCCGGGCAGCGCATATCCCCAATATCCGAGCCATTCCCGCGAATCCGGTCCTTTGGGAATGTAACGTAATTGAGTTTCATTTGAACGGTACGGCAATACTTTAATCGCACGTTTTCTCATTCCAATTAAACCGTTCAATACATTCCTGTTAGACCCAATAAAAATTCATTTGTTTTTATTCCTCTGCTGTACGTTGCACGTGAGCTATCGAGAAAAGCCGTTGATTTGAATTTCATGAAAACCGCTCTGTAAAGTTATTTAGTTGAATGTTTCGCAATCAATTGAATGAATTCGAACCGGCATGTTGAAAGGTCAAACAAACAAAAACAAAACATGAATAATTTCCATTTATTGAACCCTACAAATGCTTCCAATCAATCGAGACAGTAGCAAGCGGCGGCTTTCAGTTGTTGAACAGTGCATATTACAAGCAAACCACGTGCCGAATTGTTTGCCCAGAGTACACTTTACCTTTGTCTTGAGCTAATGTTGCCTGCCTTTAAACAACTGTGATTTTTTCGTTTCGCCCACCGCGCCTAAAGAAGCCCCCGACATGGTGCGCTTTAAGCATTTGGGTCATCGTAGTGCCCCCCCGTACCGGTGCCATGCCGGTAAACGGGTCAAAATCAACATTCAAAACAACGCCGCACAATTGGCTGTAGTAGGTACACCCAAAAAACAGTGCGCAGATTCTACAAATATAGCCTTTCTGTGTAGTGCGCGTCTACGCCCTACACCATCAAACGTATCGGTATTAGCATCATCCCGCCATTCGTCATACAAACAATATTTTTGTTGGTGTTTTTCTTTCGTTTTCTTTTACGCTACAGCACCACACAGCTCTGCTCGGCCCTCGAGCTGGCCGGAAAACGAATCCGGACCGGCAACCATTTACTAACGGCAAGAGACGGACCGTCGGACGCTTTTCCATCGCGACCCAAGTGTGCACGGTACGGAGCAACTCGCCAGAAGAGCCCCTAATGGGTTCGAGAGCATCGCGGGAAGGCTCATTAGCATAACCAGGAACGCGATGAGGCTGGGAAAATGGGCTACACTTTTCTTTTTCCTTCTTTTATTTTTTTGCATCACCAGCTAGCCTACGGACATAATCATGGGGAGCGAAGGAGAAGATGAAAGGTTTCCAACAAAAGCTCTCTAAATGTAGCCCCTGCGTGTACCAGCAAACACACAACCCATCTAAACATGATCAGCTGTGTTCGCTGCGATAACAAAGGCGAGATAGGGCAAGCCATCGGTGAAAAAAGTTTTACTCAAGCGAACAAAAACGGTCCTATAAAATGTCCGTTATCTGATGGCGGTTCGGTAAATATGCTTAACATTGTTGCAAAAGTAAGCTTTCGCAATGAGAGCTTTCGCCGGGTGGGAGGAAATGCGTCAGACTTTACCCTGGATCTGGCAGCATTTTATGTATGTAACAAAAATCAAACACTATTCCACGCTTCAACCACAACTTCTGGGGACAAAGTGTAACGCCAAGCGGACAGAGCGACAACCGGAATTATATGCAGTACAGTAAACCCCGCGTTTATGCCGGGTAAAGGGGTTTGCGACAGGAAATGGCAGCAAAAAAACCCCTTCGGAAACGGAAGTGAGAAGTGAGAAAAGTGTAGCGTGCCACCCAGCCACACCGGGCGTCGACAGCGATGGCGATTATCTGGAGGAGATTATGATAATAGTCAATTCTGGTAGCACAGGATGGCTGCAAAGGATGAGCCGGCTCCGGTTGCTCCAGGCTGGCAGGAAGTACTTTTTTGTTATTCTGTTTGGTGCAATTTTTCTCCGCTGCCGGACAGCAACGGTTAGTCCTTGGGCGACCGATTTCATCTTTCTTCTCATCCGTTTCGTAAGTTGATTTTTTTTCTCGTTACTTAAAGTGCTACGTCTCACAATTAAATAAATTTAACTTGTCTTAGAACATGGGGAACATTTTAGTGGAAAATTGTTAGTACTAAAGTTAACTAAAACAAAACTAAGCTTCTCACAGCAAAAAAAAACATAATCTGTCCCTTACGGGTAACAGAAAACACAAAAGCTTTGCTAGCAGATAATTGCCATCTTTATTCCGTCTGCGGTAGTATTAGAACATTTTCCCAAACTAATGATTCAAGTCTTTTGCCTCCTTTTCTTACTGGTTCAACTGAGACACGGTGAAAAACTTTTATGAATGGAACCTCTGTCTCAGTACAGCCTCAACCCAATCTGCACGCCGGCACTCAGTCCGTTTGCAATTTTCCCACCGCAGCAATTAGCCAGCGAGCCGCGAATGGGAATGTCGAATGAGAACTGAGAAAACCCATCCAACCCCATCCCGGCACGTATGAAAGCACTGGTATGAAGCCCTCAATGTCATTCGTGACGTCATTTCCTTGCCACAAATCGTCCAATCACAACACCAGTCGACACATG
This sequence comes from Anopheles arabiensis, assembly GCF_016920715.1. Taxonomy (NCBI): domain Eukaryota; kingdom Metazoa; phylum Arthropoda; class Insecta; order Diptera; family Culicidae; genus Anopheles; species Anopheles arabiensis. Next base: position 49,451,928 of record NC_053517.1, read on the forward strand.
AAACTAATCCCACTGTTCCTCGGTCGCAGCTTTAATCCACACTACTTCCTTCTTCCTTGAACATTCTCATGTCCACCCAAAACACGCCACATTGACAGACAGTCGAGGAATGTTCTGAGGTTCTTTAAATTCTCGTATCCATTCCATCCAGACATTCATGAAGATGGCCAGACAAATTCTCAAAAAAAACTGGGAGAGGGGGAGGGGGACCAGCTCATCCATGAACTGCACAAGTAACAAAACCGCAAACCAAACCGGACACTCCCGTAAACACACGCTCATACACACGTACAGAAACACGTCGTTCTTGGATTCTTTTTCGCTGCAGCTCGAACCAAACCGTGTAACTGCATGCCTTGGGCTTTCAGGTGATGCACGAGTGCGTTTTCACGTGAGAAAAATTAAAGGTCCAGCATTTCGCTAATGCTATGGCCCATGCAGTCTGACTAAGCTATAGATGCTGAAATTGCAATGTTGCAATGCAGACAAACGGTGTTCGTGTGGATGATGATGATGATGCTGATGGGGATGAAGTAAGCTGAGAAAATGCCGGAGGAAAATGCCGGAAGAAAATGCTGGACGACAGTCGCTCTTCGTGCCATCCTTTCATTCTCAATCAAATCAACATGCTTGACCACGGGTAGCAGGATGGACGAAAAGTACACTGGGCGGTAGAATAAAGGAAAGATGGCATAGAGCACAGCACTCGGTAACATCAAACAGATAGACGAACCGCCATATGGCAGACGAATGAAACGGTTCGCTTAACAAATTGGAGTAAAAGTTTTCTCAGTTCTGCAAATAGATTTTTTTTTAATTTGCAATGATTGAAGTTGTCATTACGTTATGCTATTATTATACATATTGATACGTTTTCTAAAACAAATTTTAAGATCATTTTGGCGTTACAAACCCTTGTGAATCTAAACCTAATAATTTTTTGCTTCTGCTTCTTCTACTACTTGGCATAACGTCCTTCGCGAACATGCCGGCCTGTTTAGGAAATTTGTTCATTTTACGGACATTTTATTAAGTCGTATAAGTTGATGAATATACCGCAGGACCACCCCTAATTAATAATTATTTTTAATCACGTACATAAATATTCTTTACTGTCTTAACGATTATCATCCTTGCGATAATCATTAGAATTTCTAGCTCGATCTTTATTCAGTTCATACGGCCAGCTCTGTTACATTTAAAATCGCCAAATTCACGCAACCTAACAGATTTTAATGTAAACTCTTTGGCTATGGGATGGTTATACTTTTTGGGCTAAATCCACCTTGTATATTCTTAGAAGGCGAGCTTCAAAAGATCGATTAATTACGACTGTTGCCATATTTCTATGAAAAGTACAATGCCACAGAGACCCACGTATGTATTATTTATAATTCTATACAGAATGTATTCAATGTATAAAAGCAGATTAAGAACGCAAACAAGGAAATTCATAAGGAGAGAAATATTGCCTGGGCAGAACTAGTGATGGGAAAAATGAATCTCGAAAGGGATTCGAATCGTCGAATCCCAATCCTGATTGTGATTCGAATTTTTGAATCCCAATCCCAATCGCAATCAGAATCACAATCATAATCCCATTCCCAATCGAATTCCAATCGAATCGCAATCCGAATCCCAATCGAATCGCAAACGAATCCCAATCCAAATCGAATTGTAATCGAATCTCAATCGCAATGAAATCTTTTAGGGATTCAAAGCCTACAAACGGGATCTGATCCGATCGAATCCTTCTAAGGATTGAATCTTCGAATCCCGAATCTCCCAACACTAGGCAGCACTATAACCACTAGAAAACGATCGAATAACATCTCCATTAACTTGGGCTTCAAGTGGAGCTTTAATTTCAAACTATTGCTAATTGTAGCGGTTTGGCTAATGAGAGAGATCAACCCATTGTCCTAATAGTAACTTTCACCAATTACAATTCCATGCGGTGTCGAGAGGACTACTCTGTGATTAATTATTTATTGCATTGCTTATTAGCGATGAAATTTTCAAACCTTTTCCCCGTGGAGAGTCCTCAACAACCTTAGGTAGCTTTTGAGAATTTGTTAACGTATTTTTTTCGTGTTCCTTCAAAAATACTTTTCGAAGGCTTAAAAAATTCAAACAAAAGTCGCAAAAACGCTCTGTGAAGATTACCTCCATGTATAAAAATGCTGTAATTAGAGGTGGAAAAAAATCAGCACACCTCGAAGGACTTAGCACCATGTCATTGAACGATGAACAATTAAAATGGTCCGAAAACTTTTCACGCCCGTAAACTGTCAGCCTTTGGGGAGTTCCGACGCCACTTCGATCCGACCAGTTAAAAGAAGACGAGCGAACACTTAAACGTTGAAAAATAGCTGACGAGCTGAAAGTAATTACCGTTTTATTGACCATGGCCATCGTTCTGCGGTTGTGAAAGGGAGTAGCAAAAAAATATATATGTTTCTGTAAGGTTGGTGCAATTTTGCGTTTAAATTGTAGCTTTAAATACCATTTTTCGATCAGCCTGCGCTACATAGCTACCGACATCTTTATTTCTTCATCGTTAATGGTGCCGAAGAAAATTCAAATGCTGGTACCTATTCAGTGGAACACCAAAACTATGTAAAAAATCGTTAAAAGAAGTATTACTTTATAAAAAAAGTAAATAAATGAAGTAGCACAATATCTCACTGGTTTATAAAGCAAAATCACAACTCATGTCTGAAGACGTTTTCCGCTTTCATGTCAACAAACTTAGTCGGATAGTGGCGAACTTTGGGCCAAAAACTGAAACTTTCTTCTACGTCCGACGGATCGCAACCTATCACGCAACGTTAAAGGGTAATTGGGACACGGCAAGGAATTACCCAAAGCAAACTACTGCAACCCACCGTCGGGCTTCTACTTTCTATCTGTGACATCATCAGTTTAGATGGAAAAAGGGAACCTCTTCCGAACTTGTTCTCCATGTCAAACAAACTCACAAAAAAAACGAGACAGTAAAACAAGCCAGCAAACAACGACGTTGGTGGAAGGAGTGACATCAAGTAACAGAACTTAACAAACCATGTCGAAAAAAGTTGTAAACTATCCCTGTTCATATTTTTCTTCGTTTCTCCTGCCAAACCGTTCCTGCCATTTCTTGATATTAACTCCTCGGCATGAAGAACTACCCTCTAGCTTCTTGCAGCATATTGTTTAGTGAACCAGCGAACACCCAAGGGACACTGTTTGATAGTTTTCCGCATGAAAGGACAATAAATTCCTTGGCCAGAGGGAGGGAGGCCGAAGTAAATGTTCCGGGCGGAATACCGTTCATGCTTATTTCCACGTAGAAACGGGGTAAGAAGTTATAATTTTCGTGACTAGCAACGTATTCACGGAACACGACGCAAATCAATTGTAGTCAGGAATATATGAACTCAAGGGTAAGCACGGGAAAATACACACAAAAAAACACCCGCGGTTTCCAAACGTGTCCGTATTGTATTTGTTAGTATTTTTCAAATACCTAATCGATTATGCACGACCATTAAGGGGTAACCAGGCAGAACGGCAAATAGCTTTGTTTATGCCGTCATAATCATGCGAACAGGGGTGTGCTTGATTGCAGTGGCAATAAACTATGAATCAGGTTGGTGCGGGATAATGTTTGGTAGAAAAATAATGCACGAGATAGGCATAAATAATTTCATTATTTAAAATAAAAACAATTTCGTTTAAAAATGTTAGACTCAAATAAGTTTGGAGAACTTTGCGAGCTTACCGTTCAAACGTTGATGAAATGCAGCTATTGTGAATTGTTCGACAATTTTAATTAATCACTGATCACCACACATGGCTGTGTTCTCACTTCGATTGCCAAGAACAAACAAGCACCAGCTAATTTTCTATGAAAAAAATGTGGCAAAATATTAAAACTATAAATCAAATTTATTACTTTTCTTTCACTTCAATATCATAAATTAAAATGTTACAAGCTATTTCACTCAAATACGCCGCACCTGTATCACTCCATCCAACAAAAGTATAAACTAATCTTCTAACAAGATTCTCCCGCTAACAGCGAGAAACATATGGTGGATAGCACATTAACACATTACAACACGGTCAGCTCGCGCGGCACACATCGAGCAAAAGCGAACATCTTATCCTCTTCCGATCTCTTTTTTCATTGCCCTTTTGCTTCGAACGAATTTTCCACTCACAATCGCATCCGAAACACTGCTTCTATCGATTATTAACGAATCGCACGTAAGATTTATCTGTGAGGCATGCCAGCAACCCGCACCAACTGCCAGATTGAACCGAAGCAGTTCGTTATCCACCCGGGAACGGGAGGGAATGGACCCTGCTGCCCGCTAATTTCACTTCTCTTTTACGTTTTCATGCACGGCAGTGGCAGATTCCTTCACTTTCTGGGAGCGTGAAAGATCTACCCGGGATTTGCGTTCCTGCTACATGCTTCGCCCAGTGAAGCACTTCAGCCACACTCGATCAGCTCAATAATTCGATCACTGCACTTGCTCCATGCCTCATTAACGCATCATCTGCCATGGGGGTTGGGCTGTTTGATTGGATGGGTTTATTTCTTCCCCTTCATTCTTGATCTCACCTTTGAAACCGATTACCTTCTCTCAAGCACCGATTTCTACTCACAGCAAACCCAAATCCCAAACGAAAAGATGATGTAAATCAACACCGCACTAAACAGCGCAAAGCACAGAAGCACTAGGAACACCATCTTTGCGCGCGTCCTGCAATCCGTCCACAAGCCCAAGATTGTATCGCCACCAATATCGCGATTCCCTGCGTTCGATCACACCCGAACACTCGATGCGTTTCGATTGGAATGGTAGCGGAAGGCAAAACCGTTTTGCAGCTCGCTGCAGCCCCACTAAAAGAATCGTTCGCATTTAACGTTCGTTGTTCGTTGTTGAACCGGTGTCGTTTTGACATTTGACAGTTACTACGGCAACGCATCGTTTACTATGGTGGGCGCATTTCGTGTCAGACACACCGCGCGCGCGTTGTGGCCCCCCATCATTCGTAAACAAACTTTTTTACGTTCACGTTTCGCCTCTGGGGAAGCAGTGGCTAGCAAAAAACGCACTCACACACACACAGGCACAACTACACAAACTAACCCTCCAATTTTTGGGAAGACCTTAGGGCAGCATGCATTTGAACGAGGGGTGCTGGCAAGCAGACCCCCTGGAAAAGAACGGTGCGAGCCGATAAACAATTCAAAACTTCTACCAGTTCCAACGGAGCGTGAATGGTTGAGAAGGGGGGGGGAGAAATTATTGAGGTTAGAAAGAGGATGAGAAACTCTTCGCCGTGCAGGTGTAATCACCCCGCAAGCACATACAAAGGGAAGAGCAAAGGTAACACGGGAAACAGGTCCGGAATCCTTACAAAGCGCACGCAAGAACTGCCATTAGCATTACCGCACCGTTTGAAAGCTTCTTATGAAAACATTAACTTATTCTTCATTTTTTTCATACACACACACACAAACACACATCTTGGGGCACACACACACACGCACGCACACGTGCTGGATAATCCGTATGCCACCCGGCTATGATTTCCTTCCGTTCCAGCACGGCTTCCTGCACATCCGGAGCGTTCTTGAACGGGAGATGGTTCTTTCCTGTACTGCTTTAAGATAATTAGGCAATCACTGTCCATTACGGAGATCCTTTTCACTTTTCCTTTTTAGTCGGGAGTACTACAATCAATTACCATGGCAGCAGAGCAACTGATTGATTTGAAAACAGCACAGCATGGCTCGGAAAGTAACGCATACAAAACCGGAAACGTAACGCTACCTGTAACGCTGATCACTGATTTGACGCCACTGTTGACCCTTAACCTGAGCGACCAAATTCACACACTCCAGTAGCTGGCTTTGTTCACCTGGCCTCCCACCCCAAAACTTTTCTCACCCTTCCAAAACAAAAGACCTCCCACCGAACGCCGCACGAAGGGCGCAAAACAGGAGGTTCACCCTCCACTCGCGACAACTCCACTCGGACAGCGCAACAGATCGGACCGACGACGTGCTGCGTCTTTGCGAACCGCCTCGGCACAGTGTTGATTTGAAACTGACGGAGAAACGCCATCCCAGCCCCAGCCAAACATGGGCCAAACATTGTCTGCACCCCGCCTCGCCGCGCGCCCTATCCCCCTGCCCTTATATGCGTCTGCTAAAAACAATACGCTTCGGTGTGTGTGCGCAAGTGGCTGGTTGTTGTTGTGCTGCTTCGTGCGGTGCGTGTTGGTCTCCGTGTTTTTAATTCCCCTCCCTTTCCCGTTACCCGGTGGGCCCTATCCGATGGGCCCAATGCGTTGCGCGAGCCCAAAGCCCTCTGCACACGAATCTTACGTCGTCTGCCTTGTGTAAGCGGGAGGAGTGGGAGGTGGTGGGGAGATTGTTGCTGCTCCGGCGGCGTTTGTTTTTCGTGTTGCTCTCTCCCACACGTTCGTTTGCTTTTCGCAGTTTCTCTCTTTTCCTTTTTACTTCTTTTCTTCGTTCTTCTCTTAACCATCTTCTTTTCTTACACTTTTTTCTCTGTCTTTCTTTTACTACTTTATATCTTCCCCTCTTTCGCAACGCGTTGTTGCATCTCTTCACTTGCTGCCTTTCGTTCTCCCCATTCTTATCTCTTCCTTCCGATCCGTTCTGCGTCATCGTGTTATTTACATCACATCATCAAAATATTCTTTTCTTCTTTTCTTTACTTACTTTCTTTGCGCGCTTCACTTTATGAGCTTTTCCTTACCAGCGTGATCATTCTCGACAAACGAGCGCGTCTATATTACATGCGCTCTGGTCTTTTCGCTCGTCTCCACACGTACACTTCGTTCCTCGCTTCGTCCGGCTAGCATGATAATGTTAGCAACATATGCAGTTTTGTTTTACTTTTCACCCTCTCTCGCTGCTCAGCTCTGTTCCTCCGATTTGCGTTGTATGTGTTTGCATTATAATTTCAATATAAACATGCAGCACCGCCACCATCAGCAGCTACATTGCCAGCACCATATTACGGTGGTTTCGGTGGTTTCTATGCTCTAGCTCCTGGCGATGGGGGATTTTTTTTTTCGTTTTTCAACCTGCAGCTCTCTGACCCCATCCAGCGTGTGCACTTGACACTCGCTAGGGGTGCATTTTTTAAGACATATTTCTTTCCTTCTCGCTATCTCTCTTTCTCTCCATCGTACTCTCGCGTTCCCTTTTATCCATGTTTTTGTTTAACCTAGGGACCGAGGGCAATCGTGGTCGATTCCATTCCTTAAAACAAAACAAAAAAATTGGCCACCGTTACTTTCACGATCCATCTCAAATCTCGCATAGTCGTGTCTCATGGGTGGCCATCGAAGCGATGCCACAGTAGCAATCTAGCCACACACTTCCGAATTACGAATCCGGAAAACCGTTAGTTGGATAGTGACAGCGAAAAATTAGATCACTTTTTTGGTGTAATTATCTTAACGCCACAACATTTATGTTTTAATGTATTATACACGGGAAAAATGACGGAGAAATGTCACGATGTGTGATGTGCTATTAGAAAAAGCGTTGGAATGTCGTAAGATCATGTGGAAAGTAACCATTTAAGGAACAATTTAAATCATAAAAGCTGTTTGTAATGTAGCACTTTTTTCAATAATGATCTTTCCACTCCAAGCTCCATGAAACAACCGAGATAGGTATCAGTTGAAGAAATGGGATTAAAATATTCTTCTTATCAAGCGATCAATTAGCCATGTGATCATATAGATCAGTGATGTCAAACTCGATATGGGTCGCGGGCCGGATTCCAGGCAGGCAGCGAAAAAACAAGTAGTAAGGATGTGAAGGTTGTGGATGTTTCTTTTACTCTTCTAAAGATTCCAATTAAGTATTGACTAACAGAACATAGGGATGATTTTTCCACAATTTTGGAAGAATTTTCAAGTATAAATAATTTTAGTTTTTGGTCAATGGTCCATCACCATTGCTTTCCCTCGGCACAAATTATTAAAGACATAATCATAGTTACATTTTTGTATAGGTTCTAACGCATCTTTTCAAGTTGAATATTTTCCCACAAATCGTTTGTTGTGTAGAAATAAGGGAACATGGAAATAAAAGAATACTAAACAAAACAGTTCATGATATTTGCTTATATCTTCAGTGGTGGTCGTCCTAAATTTGAAATTTAATAATTATTATACATTGCGAAAGATATGTGCTACCTTTGAATCTTCCTGAACTATTCTTAAAACCTCGTATAACGGTTTCACACATCGATGAGGATACTCTTCGGCTAAGCGAGTGCAAACATCAGGCCAGTATCTAATAACACTTTTGCTTAGCAAATTTTATTAACTTTCGGAACTGATGTTCTAAACTTTGGTCATTTATTAAACACATAAAGTACAAATGCAGCCTATTGACAACGCCATATAGCACTATATCGGTTTTTATTGGATAGATACTTTGATCCAACTTTCAAAAGTTTCCTCATACAATTCTCGGTTTTTGTATTGCTTGATATTTCGTGATTTTTAAAGACATTGGTCTAATTTTCTGCGAAGCATGGCTTAAGAGTACCCTCATCAATGAAGTAAAGAAAGTGGTATTTCAATACAATGTTACCAAACTGTCCAAAAAGACCTCAACGTCATAAAATGGGTGAAAATATGAGGAGTCCGTCATACGAGTGCCGCCACTTGGACTAAAAAAACACGCGCTACACGCCATCTTTGCAGGTACCTGGTCAAAGAAACCACTATGAGTAAATTACTCGAACAACTAAGTTGAATGTTGAAGCCTTCATCCAATGCGTAACAACATTAGCACAACTGTTTTTCTTGTCTTATTATAATCTACAATCTATGTCTGCTGCTTCATGCAAATAACTGCCAAATGTCTTCGCAGCCCGGGCTGATAACCTCCGCGGGCGGTATGTTTGACATGTCTGATGTAGACCCTTAAAAACTTTTTCGAATTATTGTACCACGCAAATAGATGATCAGTTCCTGCTGTGAAAGAACAGTATGGATGGAAATTGAACTTACTTCGAAAACTGTCCTTTAAAGTGGAAAAGATTTAAACATAAATACAACTCTCCGAAAGTCTGTGTACAGCAAAGGAAACCATTGTAACTGTCATCTTGATGTGAACTGTGTAAAGTATCATTCTTCATTAGACCAAATGTATCATTCATAGATCTGCGAATTAGGAGTGCGTTTTAAAATGTCTTCGCTTCTGTTTGCACTACACTTTCACCAGCGCACCACGATAGATAAGCAAGATGCGTTTTCGCGACACAAGTCACATGAAGATCGTCATGAAGATCTTCACTCGGAGTGGGTGTAAACTGCGACTGCGGCTGTGTTTTCTCCAGTCGTTCGCGTTCTCGCTAAAGTGAAATATAATTATTATTTTTACATTTAAAATCACTCATCCTATGCGGCTCGGAAGAGGGCACATTAAAACTGACCTCCCGGTGTGCGGTTTGCGGCGGCAAAACCAACAATTATGGTTGGACCCGGCCGGCCCGCCAGTCCAACTTCCACGCCGGCTTCTCCGGTGAGGAATCATTTTGAGGGAACTGTAGTACACAGAATGATGTGAAAATTTGACAAACGAACCACAGAAGCATTAAAGTTGTGTTGTTTTGTTTTTTCTTCTGTTTGCTCTTTTCCACCCAAAAGCTCAATCACAGCTCGGCTCTAACCGTTAGCGGGGTTCAGTTTTCTCACCATTCAAGCTGCAGGTGAGTAAAAGATCGTAATCACCACGCGAATCAACAGGCGTGTGCGTGTGTATGTGTCCTGTGGCTTAACGCCATTTGGGAAGTAAAGTTATGATCGTTTGAAAATGTGTATATAATACCAAAGAATAATACATCAAACAGAGGACCACAATCTCGATAACGTCACATTGAAAGCGTTTGCTATCGTTCATCACCAATGAGCCCACCTAGCTGCCCAAAAGAGAGCTCATTAAGCGTGTGAACCGCAATGCACCATCGAACATGTCTCGCTAGTATAATAATTGAGCTTTAACATGTTTACATGAACCACCACCAGACTCCAGAGTCGGCAGGGAACGCAAAATGACCCCGCAAACCAGAAACACAAAAAACACAACTCCAAACAGCAAAAGAGAACCATTTATGAGTCGCCGGGGTAACAATACACGTCACGTTGTTTTATGAAAACGCTATTTTAACATACCCGCGAGTCAATATGCTTTATGAATCGAAAACAACTGGGCTGGGATAAGCCCGAGTGTATTTAACGACCATCACCAACACAAATCAATGCTTTCTCTTCCCGGCATTCGCCAGACTTGGGGTCCGGTCACGTTTTGTGCAGTTTACTGCATTCCACTGCAAATGCATCCCGACTGTGGCGATGCCGGCTGGCATGCAACAGTACTGTGTTCCAGATCTTTTCCATCTTCCGCACATTACTTATGCGGAGTTCGGTCGCAGAGCCGCACCGAATTTGTGTATGTGAGGAATGTGAATGTATAAGTTTAGTGCTTTTTTCGGATTACACTGGGAGGTGATGATACTGGTCCAGCACATCACTGTCCATCAAATGTCAGCATAATAATTCAGGTTACTTTTAATCTATTTTTAATGTTCTCGAAGCGCTTGATGCAGGAGGAAAAGGCTTGCTTGTTGCATATTGATGATGGCAACTTTTAGACACGCAAATTACATATAACGGCCTCTGAAATGCTTGGTTTTGTTGGTAAGTAGTTAAACCGTGCATAATGAAAGTAGTTTTTAAACTATTTTTGGATCAACTAACCAAGTTGGCCGGTCTGGTGGTACAGTTGTCAACTCGTACAACAGTTGTTGTGCCAAAGAAGAGGAAGAAGAAGAAGAACCAAGTACAAAGAGAGTTTCGAATCATACAGCCGCACAGAATCCTATTATAAAATACCATCAGCTCATTCCCATTTTCATAGAAAAATTAGTATACTAACTTACTTATCCGGCACTACAACCACTTTGCAGTCTTGGCATGATCCAGGAGTGTCCGAAACCGTTCACGATCTCGCGCCTTCGTCTGCCAGTCCGTTATCTTGGCCTTAATGGCGGACGCCTCCACGCCATCTTGCCACCTCAATTTGGGCCTATCACGCCTTTTCTGTCCTTGTGGACGCCTTAAAAAGACTTTACGGGCTGGGTCGTTTCCGTTTCCATGCGTACAACATGTACATCGATTGATTGATAGTTCAGTTCGCCGAAATCTTCATAATAGGTTTCCTGCCTACGGGGCCAAGTATCCTTCTGAGTCTTCTCGAACCCGGCAAAGAGGGTTTCGTCAGATTTGGACAGTGTCCAGCTCAAGCTTTTTGTTTTAGGAAGAAAGGTCGTCCTCACGACAGGTTCTTTGTGGACGATTTCTCAAGCTGTAAATGGCAGGTCCGGGTTATCTGCCGCCTGTCGATCCCTTGGTTTCATACATAGTAGTGATGGCCAGCCCACGGCCGGAATCGCTTCCGAGCTTGATACGCTGTATGACAGTGAGGTCGCCGTCCAGCCGTTCGGAGCCGTTGGAGCCTCGTCATTGGAGCGGCTCCTCCGTCGGTCCTTTCGGAGCCGTCGGGCCGAAATCCTTCGGAGCCTTCCTCTCGAGCCGAGCCTAAGAGGAGCCGTCGGAGCCGTTTGGAGCCGTAGTCCATGTCTCGGAGCCGTCGTATGTGGAGCCGACCGGTACGTAGCCGACGGAGTGTTATACGGAGTCCCGGACGGAGGTCGTAGCGTCGACGACAGGTTCGTTTGGTGAACTGATTTCTCAAGCTGTAGAATGACAGGTCCGAGGTTCTCTGCCGCCTGCTCGATCCCTTGGTAGGCTTCTGCTACATAGGAGAGCCGCAGACCAATGATGTCTATATCATCAGCGTATGCCAGGATCTGGGTTGCCTTATAGAAGATGGTTCCCGTAGTCTCCACCCTCGAGTCACGGATGCCCCTCTCTAGCGCCGATTTGAATAGGATACGTCTCCCTGGCGCAGACCTTTGGTGTTAGCAAAAGGCCATGAGAGTTTTCCATCCATCTTTACCTGACAAGTGACGTTGATCATAGTCATTCTAACTAGCCTTATCAGTTTGGCCGGGATTTCAAAAGAGCTCATAGCGTCATACAGTTTTACCCTGGCTATGCTATCACACAGTGGCGTATTTAACGGTAAGGCTAAACGGCAATTGCGGGGGCCCCGTCACCGAGGGCCCCGGAATCTTTAGTCCATTATCCATAACAGTTGATAGAATATGGCACTGTAGCAAGGAGGGCCCAATGGGCGGAGATGGAGGTTCCGGGGCCCCGCGCTAGACAAACCTCAAGTACCCCCCCCCCCCCCCGTCCGGCAGCAACCAAATTTAAGTTGAAATGTTACATAATCAAATACAAATGCCGAGTACCCCCCAGTAATCATGTACAAAGGGGCCTCAACACTTCTTACTGCTTAGGGCCCCCGACACTAGCGTAAACAGTTTTACCCTGGCTATGCTATCACATGCGGCTTTGAAGTCAATGAAGAGATGGTATGTGTCTGTATTCAGCCATCTTCTCCAAGATCTGCCGCATGGTGAAGATCTGATCAGTGGTTGATTATCCGTTCCGGACTCCTCTTTGATACTTTCCGACTATCTCTTCGACATGCAGACAATGTGATCCTGAAGGATCAGGGAAAATATTGTATAGCCGGTATTTAATATCGTAACACCCTGTAGTTGTTGCAATCTAACCTGTCTCCCTTCTTGTATATGGGATAGATGTCGAGATTCCAATTACAAGGCATCGATTCGTTATCCCAACTCAGTAACAATTTGATGAATTTCATTTTCTAGTCGTGCTCCTCCATTCTTGACCAATTATTATTATTACTTACTTATTATATTACTTACTTAGTTATTATTATTATTTAGTTGTTTTTCAGCCGACGGATAGCTTTTTGTGTAAGAGAGAGAGAGAGAGAAGGGGACTCACAAAGACGCAAACGATAACGGAACACTGGGACATTGTGGTAGGAGTTGATGCAAGCCGATAGAGCTCAGAGAACATGGTCGTTCTAACCGTAGCGGATCCGGCGAGTTGGGATTTAGAGGGGAAGTCTGTCACGAAGACTACTCTAGCCTGGCCATCGCTGTCGAGCCTGGAGGAGACCAAACAACAGTGGTGTATTCCAGGGTAGGTCGAACCCAGCTACTGTACAGTGACTTCAAACATAGAGGATCGCGAATTTCGGACGCAAGTCTAACAATGACTCCCAAACACCATTCTAAGCTTGAACCCATGGCGGGCATGTTGTTAAATCATACAAGAATGGTTTCTCCATCCTGATCTCCGGATGGTCGATATCAGATACAACTCCACCTTTTCCTGCTCATCGCCATTACAGAGGGAAGTTAAACAGTAGTCACGGAAGTGTCCGATAGAAGTTGCACTTCATTCAAGGTGACCTCAACAGCCATATCATTTTTCCAGGAAAGTTGATCCGCTGTATTATTCATAGCCAACCACTTTAAAGTCAAGGGATATGCGTCTGCAGAATACGATCTGCTAAGTGACAAATGCAGTCTGTCTCACCCTACAGCTAAATTGAACGAATGACATCCATTTTTCATGGATTCTTTCGGCCCCTAGATCTCGCGGTAAGCCTCTTTAAACAAAAGTGGTCTCATGTCTATTGCTCTCATTGTCACTTGACACAATAATCGTAGTACCTTAAATATCATACCTAAGACATTTGTGAGCTTGGCTCTCTGTGTGAGCTTGACCCATAACGAGATATTGAACCCTGCGTATATGAGCTCAAGCGTTTGATCCGTACCAGTTTTAAAACATATTTTATTTACTGCATGTTAAAAAATAGTATTGATAATTCCTTGCAATAGAGCATAGAACTGCCGTTTAGATAAACACAACGTCTTTTCTACGCTTTGTAATGCAGGGGAGGACTAAAATAGAACACCAAACCACCACGATAAATAATTTAGGCCAACAATTAGCAGCCTCTAAATGAAGCAAGAGGTCACTAAACTTGTGATGCACACTGTAATTTAAAAAACAACAATAAACAACCATCACCATGCTTCACATTTTTACAACGGTAAAACGCGATTCTTACTAATGCTTGACCAAATGATTTTAAATCTCCTCATCAAGCTGCCCAATTCCCTTAGCACAGACACACACACACACATCCAGTGGTGAATATTCATTCTACCTGGTATCAGATTTTTTGCAATTTTGGGTATTCTTGTAGCTGTGGCTAAATTTATCACAACACAAACCCACCCATGTTTAAGTCTCCTCCTTGGGTCGTTGATCTTTCTATCTGCCCCTAAAAGTAAAACAAAGAGAATCTGCACTCTCAATAACCACTCACCGGTTGGAGCTCAGTGTCCTTCCCATTAGCTTTTGCAGCACAGAGCTTCCTCCCATCTGCCCCACAACGGACACTTATCATCCTGCGCAATCAATCATCGCGGGCTGGCGAGAGATAGTTCCGTTCATCAATCGCGCTCGCGTAGAAACATGAAACCATTCGCAGCAATTCGCAAACCCTGACCAGAGTAATCTGGTCCACCCAAAACGCCTCCCCCCGGGCCTGAGTCGTAATTTTATCCCGCGGCATGGATGGGCTGACTGTCGGCATGGGATTTAACATTCGGCTAAATTCACACACAGCTGAAACAGTCCCCCCTCCCATCCCTAGGATGGACTCCACGAACCTGCCAAGCAGTGGAGCAGAGTGTTGGATTTCGCTTTCCCGCATGCAACGGCGGCCGTACTGGGCCGTAAAAAGGGAATCGATTCTCGTACGTGCTTTAACCGCAAAACCCACAGAACGGCGGGAAAGGAAATAAATGTCCGCTTCCTATCCGAATAGTATCGGGTTTGCACTCTGTTTTTATTTTTTGTGGCAATTTGGTCGGATCCAAAATCCGTTTCGGAAAAATGTGAAAAGTGCTACAAATTAACCACTTGTAGCAGGCAAATCTTCACACGAAGCGATGCCAAACATCGCTTCGAAGTTGGGATGGAGAGAAGCAACAACAAACAGGAAACGTTTTGCGGAAACTTCCCTTTCCTCGACGGATGGTAATGGTTTTTGGTCGGATTTCTGCAGCATTTGTGTAATTTATACGGCAAGTGTGATTTAAATACGTGCTTACAAGGGTTCCCACAGGGAATCGGGACATTATGGAGACATTAAATGATGCTGCTACAACATTTGCTTACCTTTTAAATGGGCAATGGCATTTGGTTGAATCACTTCTTCCGCTTCTAAGTTCACAGTTCAATTCATTCACCTCGACTGCTACAACTGCGCCGACTTCATGGCTTCCTTTTGCACTGCATCTTCCCAGATTAGAAGCGTCGATCTTCCCAGAACCTGCCGTGCGGCTTCCCATGCCCAGCAAGCGCAGCACATTCGATGCTAATCAAGACGTTGTATTAGCTCGGCCGTAGACCGTGCTTTTGCGCCTGCCCTGACGATGCGCACCAATTATAAGCCCCAAGCTGTGCCTCCCCGGAAAGATGTCCCGGTCCCTTAATAAGGTCAGCCACCGCGGACGGTTCGGGCAAAACCGATTCCTGCTACCAGAAGAATCCAAAGAAGCCAACCAGCTCTTCACCCTTTAGAACACAACGGTTGGTGTCGATTGCACCGTACCAATACACACTCACACACACACACACACACACACACAATGACTGAAACAATTCACTTGTTCCGCCTGGTTGCACAATTCTCACCCCTTACCAACAGGTCTTTGGCACTGCCGTTCTGGGAGGGAGCTCACAAGCGTTTGCGGCGTAGTTTTTTGCAGTGACCCCCGTTTGCGTCTGGCTGTATCGCGACTGGCGAAGCACAAACCAATGGGACGGAAGGCAACGTGTAAATCATCACCCCAACCCCTTTCTCTTAACCATTTGAGTTACAGAACTGTCCGAAAGCTTTCGCAGTAGGCTGAAAGACTCTCGCCTACTACTACTGCCCGGTTGTCACCGAAACATCACGCCAACCGCGCACATGTTAATGATTACGCGTTTACGCGCGGCAACTGTCCCAGCAAAGCCAGCAAACACAGCCCGGACAAACCGGCGGACCATATTTCGTAATCAACGGTGGCGGGCCATTAGTGGCGACGGTGTGCGGAAAAGCATTAGCTTAGGGTTGTTGCAAAACAGTTTTTGCGAATATGCGTGTCACAGACGAATATGCGGATGGATGCGACAGAGCTCTTTGCTTGGAACAGGTAATGGCGTGTTCGTGCGTGGGGTACGACTCATCTACCGCCATTGCATTAGGTGACAGATAGCATTGAGACGATGCGAAGAGTACGGTAGCGCGCTGGAGCGTTAAATCACTTTAAAGGCGCAAAATGTGACAGGGTGTGCTGTTTGTAGCGGATTCTACAGCATTAACACAAACTACAAACGCCTTTGATGGTATAATTCGTTTTTGTGTTCTTAAATTGTTGCAAATGTCCTAAAACGATACCAATGCTGTTCAATATGCTTTGATGGTTTTATAGACACAACTGATAGCTTCTTACTTATGTTAGTTAACAGAACACTTGTTTCTGAATAGTATTCCTGGCTTAATGTTTGAACTTAATCTCTTTGGGAAGCAATAATTCAACAAATTTTGAATTGACACCGAAACGACAATCGAAATTAGTAGATAGTACTTAGATCAATTCTTGAAGATCCGCACGAAATGTGATATATATATCGCACTTTGATTCGCCCGGTGGTCCTCTATGGACACGAGTCCTGAACCATCCGAGCGGAGGATGCAAACGCTCTTGGCGTGTTTGAGCGACGCATGGAGGAGAAGGATTTTTATTTATTTTATTTTATTTTATTTTATTTTATTTTATTTTATTTTATTTTATTTTATTTTATTTTATTTTATTTTATTTTATTTTATTAGTTGCTCGGCCACGTTGGGTTACAACAATAGTGCTTACTGACTAAAGAGTACAATTACTCGGGAGTAAGAAGAGGCCGTAAGAGGAGGAGTTGGAAAGAGTTTATGGTACGGAAAAGGAGCGAAAACGGGATCGGCAGACAGGATAGGATAGGTTAAAATCGAACAGATCTGAAGTACTATTAAAAAATGAAATAGCTCTTATGATACAGGCATATTCCAGTACGGAACGGACCCAACAACAATAAAGGGACTTAAGACAAAAAGGATCGCGAATTTCAGTGGACATGCGACAAATATAACCAAGACTTTTGTTGGCCTTGTTGATGATATAGTCCGTATCCTCATTGAAAGAGAGACTCGGGTCAAAGAAAACGCCAAGATCCTTAGACAAGGACACACGGGGAATAGGGGCATCACAGACACTATAAGCATGAGTTATACTTGTAGAGGATCGGTAGAAAGATAAGACAGAACATTTTTCAGGACACAGGACTAAACCGTTAGAAGCACACCATGTAGATAATATACAGAGCCAAGATTGAAGGACTAGACAATCAGCTGTAGAAGATACAGGAAGAAAATTTTTAACGTCATCTGCATATAGCAAGAAGCCGTTAAGAGGAACGATAGAAGTACAGTAATTGAGGAATAGAATGAACAGTAAGGGACTAAGGACACTACCTTGAGGGACACCCGAAGAACTAAGAAAAACATTCAGAGAAAGAGCCACAGATTTTAACTACATAGGAACGATTCTCAAGATAGGAGTTGAACCACGGCAATATAGAGCCACCGAAACCTAATTGTCGAAGCTTAGCAACAAGTAGTGATGGAGGTTACTGTAGTGATGATATACTGTCAATGGATTAATCACGAGCTTCCTGTCATGAGGATTCCAGACTCATGCCTCATTAAGAAAGGGATCAAAAGCGATCCCCAGTTCGGCATAAGGCGCAGGGGAGCACATCGAACTCGATGGCTAGACCAGGTGAAGCGAGACCTGTCGGAGATCGGGTGGAGAATGATTGTTGACCGGGCCATGTCACACCGACGTGATCTGTCGTGAGCAGTCCAACAAGAGAAAGAGAGAGAGAAAGAGAGACTTAGATCAATAGTCATAGCAGCAACAATAAAAGAAGAATTAATAGCATTTTCTTTCACTGGCATCTACTAAACAGAAAAATAATCAAATTCTTTTAAAATTTTCTTATTTGTTTATATTTTGTTTCCGATTCACTGTGCGATACATTCGCTGGCCTACGTTTAACATGTACAAGGAAGGATTTCCATTTCTAAATTTACATTGTCCCAGACCGACAGATATACTGGGTACTGCTGCTGCTGCTGCTTCTGCTGCTCTTTCCCTCATACTGGAGCACACCTTATTGATTCATGTTGTATACTACTTGCACGTGGTACCCACGTGCAACCTTCTTATAGTGATACTACTCGCCTAGCCTTTTATAGCTAAAAAGTAAGTTTATTCCTTATAAAGTAATTACGTTCATTACCTTTGTGTATTCCATTGCTTGTTTCTTTAGCGCATTTCTTTTTTTTTCAGAATTGGTCATTTTTTAAATGTAGAAGATTTGTCTGTTGAATCGAATCGCCTCCTGTTTTTTGCATATTCGTTTGTAAACGAACTTTAAGCCGATGGTCTCTATCTTAGGCGATAGATGGTACAGTAAATGCTTAGTTAAGCTTTGTAAAACCTACCTATGTACATACATACTCGAGCAATGGTGCGAGTTTCTTTGAAAATCAGTTTACTGAGAGAAATCTGCATTTACTCCACGCGCTTAGCCACCACTTCAAGCGATATCATTCTACTTTAAATTGTCACATCAAATGCTACTCATTTCAGTACAAACTGCTCCTTTTCTACAAATCCCTTGTGTACACTGGACGAAAGATAGACTAATCAGTTCTACCTACACCGTAGACAAGAAGCAATAATCGGGGGAAAATTATAATTCTTACAACTTAACAACTTGCCTAAAGTGACGATGGATAAAATAAATTAATTGTTTGTTTTGTTTCCCGATCGCCCGTTTCTCGAGCGCGCTCGGATAGCAAATAGAATTCAATCTTTCGCTTCCACTTATCATTCCTCTACAATCCAATATTGTTGCCTAACGTTAGCTTGTAAACAGATGCTTAAACAGTTACCCTACAGCTATATTTACATTGCCCATCCACAGTACAGCAGCGAGCTTACGGTGCAGCTTGCTGTTGTCCGTCCGCGGGAGCGACCGTCGCCTTCATGAGATTTACTCGCGCCACAATTTTCAGTGCCGGGCCGAGCTTCATATCCATCGTGCTGACGAGATGGTTCTCCTTCAGCAGCAACAAAGCCTGACCGTCGATCTCCTGGTTGACGAAATCTTCCGCATAATCCGCACAGCCGGGCAGTCCCCGAATAAACTCGCCCACATCGTTTACCGTCCAACGTAGGATGGAGGACGCTTCCTCGGAATTTGCTGCAGCGGCAGCGGCAGCGGCTGCAGCAGCCGCCACTGCTACGGGCGTCGCTGGGGAGGCCGGAACGTCGGCAATCAACATTGCAGCCGGTGCTTGCGCTTGTCCCATACCGGCAGCGGCGGGCTGTAGCAAACCCTGCTGCTGCTGCTGCTGTTGAAGCTGTAGCAGCTGCTGCTGTGCCAACGCACCGGTTGGCAGTACGGCGGCCTGCATCTGTTGTTGCTGCTGCTGCTGCTGTTCCATTTCTAGCTTCATGGTGGGGAGCACTCCTCCAACGGCCGGTGCCAGCATCGGTGAGGCGGCCAACGGACCGAGCGGAAGAGTGCCAAGCGTAGGATCCACTCCTTGCACTACAACACCACCGGCCGGGTTGGTGGCGACACCGATCATACCGTTGATGGAACCGACAACTGAAGTGTCCATTGCCGTTGTTATCGGTGCGGTTGGGGTTGGTGGGGCCATACCATTGCTACTGGGCGGAAGCATCAAGCTTCCAGGAGCACCGGCCGTTCCATTCTGCACCGGCGACGATACCTGATCCGGCGAGCCTTGCTTAGCGGAGCGCGCACAAGCCGCACTGCAGAATCGTTTCCGCTTCATCTTGTTGCGCATTTCCGCCTTGCCGCATACCTCACAATTGCCCATGTCGCTGGTTTGATTTGATGGCGAGAGCGGACTGTTGCCTTCATTGGTGGATCGTTTTTCTGCGAAGCAAGAAGAAAAAGACGCGGACGATTAGAAAATCACATTCTGCAGATAAAACAGAAACCCGAAAGCACGAGTCGCTCGAAAACGTATACTCACTCGGAGGCTCATCGGAGCTGTCTCGCTCCGGATAGCGCTGCCGCTGGACCACGAACGGTTCGTTCGCTTCCTGTATCACGAAACCCTCGATGACGTGCGTCAGCACGTTCGGTTTGATCGTCGCCTTCGGGATACCACCCTTATCGGCGCTGCTTGCCGTCTTCGGTGGCAATCCGCCGCCGGTCGAGCCGGTGGAAGCGGTGGTCACGCAGGATGTTGCAGTCGAGCCAGACGACGACGACACTACGCTGCCGTTCGTTGAGAGCAAACCGTTCGAGCCAATGTTGCTGACAGGTATTGCTGACGTGCCCGTTACTGTGGCAATCGCCGTCGTAGCCATTGTGGATGATGCGGTAGTGGAGGTGGCGCTGCTCAGTGCACCACCACCACCCGTCGTTACCGTGGTGGTCGTGGTGTTGGTCGAGGAACTGGAGGCCGTTGCCACCGAGGCAGTAGCTGCCGTGGACTCTTTTGCCGCATCCTCTGCCGCACTTGCTGGCGTGGTAGCGGTTGTGGAGTTCACCGATGCGGTGGTGGCGCTGCTCACAGTCGTAATGGAGGTGGGGGCATTGGAGGCAAAAGCGGACGATACTGCGGATGCGATCGACGACGGGGTGAGATCTCCACTGGTTCCGTTCGCGTTGCTCACGGTGGTCGCGGTACCGGGAGCAGGTGTAGTGTCCATCGGCGTGCTGGCGGTGCCGTTCAATTGCGCATCGGTTGCGCTGCTATCCGTGGCCGGTGTGCCAGTGGTCAGTGCTGATTGATCCGAATCTAAAAAGGTGAGAAAAGACAACACATTAATATCGTGTTTATTAGGTCGTTCATACAAAATATGTAAGTATGATGTGAGAGCATTTATGCGACCAAACTCCAAATTAACATCTATCAAGTAAATTAAAACAACAAAAAGCGATCAACTCGACCGGTGCTCCACGAGTACCGGCACGGTTGGCACATTTTAGGTCAATTAACACTCGGCCGAAACTCGTCTATTGACACAACGGTTCGTTTGGCTGTTGGACCAGTCTAACACACACTAATAGGTCCAGTTTCAGCATCCAAAGCATCGTCACAAACAGTTACGCATACAGTGTCTTTAAACCTACATTTTACTTTTCCGCTACACGAGCTCACGAGGCAAAGGCTTTCTACTTAATACTCACACTGGTGTTGTACATAGCGCCTATGGTCTTTAAAGAGCGAACCAAAAGCACATCAACAAACTGGCCGACCGACAGGCAAGCGCACATGTGTTTCTCCTGTCGCAAAAAGCACCTTTCCATCATTGACTAACGCCACACTCCCATCGTTTAGATTCGCGTATTGTTCGATTCCTAAACCGTTTCCAGTACAGTGCACCCAACTGGTATATGCGTACTGCAATCAACTGTCAGCACAGCAATGATGCTACCATGATTCATCTTCTTTCCCCGCTAACCGTCGTCACACTTTCGAACCAGCCTGGCGGGGGCACGTGCTGTACAGGCAAGCAGACTCAAGAGCAACTCAACAACCCACCCCACTCCAACCCTTAGTTACTACCACTCACCCCCCAGTCGGTTGTGTCAAAACACTCACGCAAACAACATCGATGGAGCCGTCGTTACAGAGCGTTGCGCACTACCACATGCTCACTTCGCGTTGCTATAGACACGCACACACATCCACAGCGCCCTACAAAAAACACCCTTCAGGACCTTTCGCGCACCACGCTGTTGCCGTCTCCACCACTACCACCACACCACACCAATGCAGCAATGCTCGTCGGTACACGCTAATGCTCAATATATCGATCAGTGTGTCATTTGATGCACAAGCATCGACCGGCACCCGGTACACCCGGTTGGGTGTTGTGGCCTTGAAACCATGCACACGCCACCGTAGAGCACACGCCGCACTGCACTCACTGGTGGTACACTACTTTTCGCCTGCCGCTTGAACGATGGAAAAGAATACACTCAATCGGGCACTGAGCGCAAAAGGTCAAAACATCCTTCGTGTTGGCTCCATGCTTTTTTTTCGTTTTTCGTTTTTGTTTCATTCAACAATTGTTAATGGTCCACAACCAAAGCTGGCAGTCACGAAATAGCCACAACACATCGGTGATACGGGCGCTATCTAAATCCTTTCTCTCCGCACACAATCGCGGCATTCACTGAAGAAATAGATAAAGATATGTGTTATATGTCAGCCGGAGAACCGAACGACACACTGGAGGCACCACTCGCGCACAACTGACGCTACGCTCTCTCGCGCGATTCCGACCAATGTCAAGTTCAGCAAGCGCCAACAAACGCCAACGAACCAATACACACGGCATAATATGTTTGCGAAAATAACCATTCACTCACACCGGGTCGCTGCCGACCGGGGTATGTGTTGTTTATGAATGTGTGCAATAGCCGCGCACTGGGAACCCACCCCTCTTTCGCCCATGTTGCCTCCTCCCTCTCAGGTGGTGCCGCCAATGTTTTCGCGTTCGCACGTTTGTCTAATCCGCGTGACCATACCCACCATACCATACCACACTATGCGGTGCCCCTTTCGTCAAACCACCATACACACGCGCCAAACGTGTTACGGGGTAAATGAGATGTCGTTGACAGGTCCGATGAGGGGAGCTGTGGCTTCTACTTTGGAGCAGTTCGAGTTGGTGGAATTCCATGCTACTAATTGATCGTTATCAATCAATCAAACGTATCATGATCACTTTGTAACGAAATAAACTAACTGAAATGTGGTTAAGCGCACTAATAAATTTTACATTAATTTGTTTCCGCGAGTTCAAAGCGCAACCTACCGACACACAACCGGCAACACGTCTAGTAAAAGTAATGGTGACCAGGGTTGCGTTTTCAACAGCCAATGCGAAGCCGAGAGCACAACAACACATGCTTCGTTCCACGAAACCGTGTAGCATTAAATTGGTTGATGATTTTCAAACGATATTTGACTTCCGGACAGAGTAACGTTCTTCCGTTCTCTCTAACACAATCCAACGCCCGTGGTGCTGCTGCCTGCTCGCCCGCTGCACCAAGTAGTGTACGAGTGTGCGAATAATTATTCAAACTCAAAAGCCGCACGCAAGAGAGACACAGCTACACGGCCGGTCTCACTGGACCACCATCACTCCACGAGCCAAAAAGCGCGACTGGTGTTTGATCGCTGTAGCCGTCAGTGTGTTGCCTTCTTCTTAATGCGCGATACAAACACACATTCGGAGTTCATCGTACGGCGAAATTAATGGCAACAAACACAAAGACACACGCCGGCCCGAAAGGGAGTGTGAATTAGAAACACTGGTTTTTGCAACAACCGACAGCAGAGAGAAGGAACAAAAACCTCTCCAGTTCGGCAACCACACATTTACATGATGCGCCAACGGACCTCAACAATGCGGGCGGGCGAGCGGTAAGCACCGGCTATTGAAACGCTAAATTTGCATAAGGCGCATATATTGGAAAGGTGAGCAAATTAATGGGATACCACGCTGACATCCAGAAAATAATTCTAATTGCGTAAAAGCAACCGTTTCAAAATGCTTACGTGAACATTCCACTGATTTATCTCTCACACATATATTAAGTAATGCTCTTTCAGTACGTACCTTTTCCACTGGTTTCATTCGTGGATAGCTTTTCCTTCGCCGATACGTCCATCGATGCAGCGGTCATCCCTGCTGGAAGTTGCTGAGGGCCTTGTGGCGACTGGAACATACCCAACTTAACGCCACCGACGGTTTGCTGCGGCGAGCCCATTAGACCGCCCTGTGCCATCGAGGTCGGGATCTTTCCGCCCACCGCCATCATGCTCGTGGCCGTCGAGGTGGCCGGCGAGCCGGGCAGCGTTACGTTGCCAACCGCTCCGCCTGCGATCGGTGATCCACCGAGCATTGCCAACGGGCCGGCACTACCGCCGGCAGCGGCAGCCGCAGCTAGCGCGTTCATGTTGTCCAACAGTTGCTGCTGTTGGATCTGCTTCTGGGGCGTGGAGAGCTGCTGCAGCTGGTGCATTGCCACGCTGATCGCTTTCGGGTCCGTGTCCTTGCTAGCGTTGAGGAGAGCATTTGCAGGACCTGCACTGCCACCGGCACCACCGGAGGCAACCAGCGTTGCCTGCTGCTGGCCGAGGGAAGCGGTAGTCGTAATGGCACCGGAAGAGATCGATGAAATCATTCCCGAGCTAATGATCGATGCGACGGACATCGGAGCCGCAGACAGAGACGTCATGGCCACGATCGGGTTCTGGCCGGACTGGTGTACGGTCGAGCTGGGCATCGACGAAACCAAAATCTGCGAATGGTGCTGTTGCTGGTTCGATTGCAACGCTCCTGCAGCCACAACGTTCGTTGCGGCTACATTTGATTGATGAATGGGTGAAATAGTGGCACCATTGCTAGTCACTACGATTGGATTGCCGGCCATGCTGGTGATGGACACCGGCAGCAGACTACGATCAATCTGCAGTGGCTGTCCACCTTGAGATACGATGGTGGCGCGATCAGCACCACCCGGCTGGCCCATCGAGGCTGCCATTATCATCTGCGCTGCCGCATTGGCAGCTGCACCACCCTGCTTTCCAGCCTGGCCATTTGCCGCCTGCTGGTTCGCTAGCTGCTGAAGCGCATTTTGCTGCGCTTGCTGAACTTGTTGCTGCTGCTGTTGCTGTTGCTGAACCTGTTGCTGCTGCTGTTGTTGCTGCTGTTGCTGTTGTTGCTGCTGCTGCTGTTGAGCTTGCTGCTGTGCGTGCTGTACCTGCTGTTGCTGCAGCAAAGCTTCGGAGGAAACGTTTATCATCATGCCCGGTTGGTTCGGTTGGCCCTGCTGGAATACTAGCTGGTGAACGATGTTGCCCTGCTGCCCGCCACCAGCCGTGGCCGTCTGCACTAGTTGGCCTTGCTGGGCGGCATTTGTGAGCAGCTGCGCTTGGTTAGCTTGCCCGGCTACGGCGGCCTGTTGAAGGATTTGCTGTTGCAGCTGCTGAATTTGTTGCTGCTGGGCAGCCGCTTGCTGCTGTGCTTGCTGATGCTGAGCTTGATGCTGCTGCTGCTGCTGCTGCATCATTTGCTGCTGATAAATAGCCTACGGAAGAAGCAAAGGAAAGGATTAAAAGGCAATCCACACGCAGTCGTTCGCAGTCGGGGCATCGTACCTGTTGCTGTAGCAAAATGTGTTGATTGTTAGTCTGCTGCTGCTGTTGCTGAGCCGATTTAAGCTGCTGTTGGAGCTGCAACTGTTGATGCTGCTGCTGCTGCTTGCTATCACCCATCAGGGGCATATTCAGCACTGCCGGGCTTAGTGCTGTTCCCGTGTTCATCAGCACCATTCTGGAAGGAAGAACAATTGCAAAAACAATTCGTTAGAATCTTATATGTCCAGCTCTGCATGTTTTGACTTACTTTCCACTGCTTGTAACAACTTGCTGTATTTGGGGCTGAGCGGTCGGCTGTTGGGCTGTGTTTTGGCCGAGTTTTTGCGGCGTTGTCGGGCCCGTGCCGAGCTCGGTCTTAATAATCGGTGCCGATGGGCGCACCATCGGCTGCTTGGTGCGCATCTTCGTGCCAGCCTTGTTCAGCAGACTCTGCTGCGCTTGGGCCGTTTGAGTCGACACCGACGGACGGATGGGCGATGCACCCTGCGGTAGTATCTGAGGCCGTTGGCCTTGCTTCGTACCGAGCGTACCTCCGAGAGTCTTCTGTCCCTGTAGTCCCGTGCCTACGCCTCCCGCTCCGATCGACTGGGCGGTAGCTACACCTGCAGCTCCTAGCGTGCCTGCCTGTCCTACGCTACCTCCCGGTCCCGTAGCATTCGTTTGGGCTCCCGTTTGCTGCTGTTGCTGCTGTTGCTGCGTTACTTGCTGTGGTGATTGTGTGATCGCACACGGCAGTGCAAGAGTTTCTACGGATGGAAGAAAACAAAAAAAATCATATTGCAATCGTTGTCATATAGACGACTTATACTAATGATGAGCAGCACACGCTCCATCACACTACTTACGATTATGAGTCTGGGGTGCCTGCTGCAGCGTTTGCTGGGTGCTCGGGAAAAACACGTTCGGTGTGCCGTCCGGGTTGGTGCCGCGTATGATGATTGAGTTAACTAGCCCATTCGGGGTGGACCAAATCTGCCCCGGCAGCGGCCACTGGGTTGAAAACTGCATCTGCTGAGCACCCTGCTGCTGCAGCGGACTGAGCAGCTGGGCCGTTGGCATCGGCCCCTGCGACACCTGTACACATTGCTGGCCGGCCGCCGCGGCAGCTTGTTGCTGCGTCAGGGCGGCTAGGTTCTGTTGCTGGTGTGGCATTGGTCGCGCCGGTCAGACCCGCCGCCGTACCAAGCTTCTGCAGCTGCACTTTCTGCCCAGGCGAGGCACCAGCAACGGTGGCGGCAACAGCATTCTGTAGCGCTTTTTGCATGTCTTGCTGGTGGGCAGTGGTGCCCGGCTTATTTCCCGTAGCACCGGCCGCAGCCACTGCCGACTGGGCTGCCGTCGCACTGAGCGCCGGGAGCAGGTTCTGCGTCTGTGCCTGGGGCTGCGAGTTTACCACGCTCACCGGGGAAAAGAACGTGAACGGACCGTTAAAGTTGCCGGCGCCGGTCGTACCGATCACCTGCTTGCCGGTGGTCGTCGTCAGCATTTGCGGCTGCTGGAAGGGTTTCGAGGTGATCAGCTGAAACTGCTGCTGACCGGCGAGCGGGGGGAAAACCGTTAGCGGCTGCGTGCCGTACAGCTGCTGGAGGTACTGCGCATTCGGGATCGGCTGCTGTACCACCATGCGGCCGTGCGGCCAATCGGTGGATGAGATCTGCTGTCCCGTGGCCATCGCTTGCAGCGGTGCCATGTTGTTAAGGGCTGCGGCTGCCGCCGCCGCAGACTGTTGCTGCTGTTGCTGCTGCTGCTGCTGTTGATGCTGCTGCTGGGCGGCCTGCTGCTGCTGCTGCAGTGTTTGGGCATGATGTGGGCTTTGGGGCGGCGCCACACCGCTCGCCTCTGCCAGCACCTGCATTTGTTGCTGCTGTGCTTGCTGCTGCTGTTGCTGTATCTGTTGCTGCTGCTGTTGCTGCTGTTGTTGCTGCTGTTGTTGCTGCTGCTGTTGATGATCGACACCGGCCGTACCGGATTGCCCGGTCGGCGTTGGTGCGTACTCTTGCTTCACTTGTATCGTACCGCCATAGGCCTGGATTTGCTGGTACTGGAACAGTTGCTCCTGGGACAGCTGCAAGGGCACTGTGGCCTGCTGCGCCACCTGCGCTGGGCTCTGGGATTTCTCCAGCGTGTCGGGAAGAAAGTCGTACGGTTCGTCGAACGTGATGCCCGCCTTCTCGGCAAGCGTTTCCAGACACTTCAGCGACGATCCGTTGTTACCTTCGGCGTGCGGTGCAACCGTGCCGCTACCAGTGAGGACGATCGTTGGCGATCCGATGGTACGCACCGAGGATGGTGGCGAATGATGCAAACCCGATAGCGAATGTACCGGTAGCACCGATATTTGGGGGCTGCTGCTCGGATCACCACCGACGACGGTGGAGCCGACCGAAGTTATCGATTGATGGGGCGATAGTGCGCTCGGTGCGGTACAGGCGGCGGCGGGTGATTGAGCTCCTGCTTTGATGATCGGATTCCACGGCAGCTCGATGGTTATGATCTGCGGCGCCGATTCACTGACGCTCGTCGTAACGTTGTTCGATTGGTTTGTGTAAGCAACGTGTGCGTTACTGGTGTCTCCGTTTGTCGCTTGATTTTGGGATTTGGTGGGCCTTCCTTTTTGTTTTGTCGGCGCCTGGTTTTGCTCTGGATTGTGCTGCTGTCGCTTAAGATTGTCGTAGTGTTCAGATCTGTAAGGTGGAAAAGATGAAGGAAAAACATTGTAGTGAAGTTGCCAACACAAAGTTACAAGTATTTGTAGAATGAAATATGAATGAAAGGACTTTGACATATTATTTGGAGACACCACATGAGCCGAATTGTGAAAGACAATTTCAAGGATAGTACACGAAATTAGTTAAAAATAGAACAGTTCTTTTCTACACATTGGCGGAAATCTCTCTTATAATTTAAAATAAAATCTACAAAACCCCACTCATCTGATGGAATCTAACAACGAAAGGGCATCATTCTGACATGTGCAATGGTCTACAACCGGTTCCTTACGGAGGTAGGAAAAACCTTCAATTCATCCTGACGTAGGGACGGGCGGACCATCCCTTAATCGGATTGCTGTTCATCTTATTTTAATGAAACGAAGTTATTCCGAGCTCCAATATATTTACCGTCTCCCCCGACACACACACGCACACAAACAGAACACATGGAAGCACTATGGGCAAGAGAGGGTGGTCGAGTTGACGCAATTCTCGTGCTTGCCCTTCGCTCACACAGTTTCTGTGAAGCGTTCTCCCGCTGGTACGAATATACGAGAAGAGCTGAATAATACAGTTCAAGAAGAGCAATTCTCGAACCAAAAGTGCTAGCCTTCGACGAGAGAGAATGCTCGGTTCAATATGGTGGTTGAAAATCCGATTATATCGGGATGGAAAAGGCCAGATACTAAGCCAGAATCGAAGGGGGAAATATTCATATCTGTGCAACTCTTTCCTGCTTATCGAGTGTTTAACAGTAAACATGTGTCAATTAATTTGCATTATTTCTGATATACATTTAACAGTATTTAATGTCAATTTGAAATAAATTTCTGAGCCACTTAAAATAAGTTTTACCACTTGCGAATAAACAGACTATCGATGTACCCCATTTATCGGACGAGTTGTTCAACAGCAAACCTAACACAGTGTCGTAAACTTCACAAACTGCCATAAAATTGCTATCCCATCGATTCTAATTCAATTCACACGACGTCCACACACATTTTCCGAGGTAATGGTGAGGCGAGGCTATAAAAAAAAGAAACAACGATTTTCCAAACTATTGAATTGCGCTACCAAACAACGCTACCCGGTTAGTTGTGTGTTTCTATTGGGGAGGAACATCAACATGTCCTCTCCGGCACCAGAGCCAATTGAATTACTCAGCTCTCCGCCGGGGGCCGTCAGTCAGTCGTGTACAGAGTAATAAAAATTCAACAGGTTGATAGATAAAATTAGAAACAAGCGGAACGGACCAACTCCATCGGAACATCGGAACCAAATCGTCCAACTAATGGCTGTGTTCGACTAATGCAGCGACGACGAAGCGAAACACATATCACTGTTAACACAACAGGAACATCATTCATATACAGTTAACAGTAGCTAATATTAAAAAGACAAAATAAAGCATCCTCGTGCTAAATTCACACCCCGACGACAAAACACATCCAATGGATCCATCCATCAATAGCAGGTGCTGGTGATGAGAGCAATGTCACAGCACAAACGAAAGGATTACGCGGGTAAATCTCAGGGAAAAAAGAGATTGAAATTGGTTGTTTCCTTAGGTTCGTCGTTTTTGGCCAGTTCGTTAGTTGGAAATCTGTGAGCAAGGGACCAGAAAAAGTCATCCGTTTTTAGTCCTGGAACATCGCTCGAAACACAGCGAAACACAGAGTGACATACAAAGATACAAACAGCTAGAAAGCAAATATAACTTTCCAGACTGTTGTAGTTCGTTTAGCTTCTAACCTTGTGTTTGTGATGCCCTTTTTAGTTTCTATTTTGTTTTTCGTTTTGTCAAATACGCTTCTGTGTTGTTGTGTTTTGTTACTTCTTTCACTTCAGCTATCGTTTTGTCATACTGGACAAGTTGATTCTTCCGTAACAAACTGAAATCGTTCAGTCGTGTTTGTTTATAAAGCTTGTGTCTATCTCTTTTTCCTCAATCCACGTTTATGGCTGTCCTTACACACATTTTTATGCACTTTTGGCGTAGGTTCCATAAAGTTCTCTTCCCATTTAAAATACCATGCGGTTTAGAGGTTGCTGCGGTCATTACAATGTGTGATTGATATTAGAAAACCATCATGAGCTTCATAGCATGGCCGAGCGAGTTCGGAGAAGATGAAAGATATAATCAACTGCAGACAGTTTGCACTTCGTATCTGTCCAGAAAAAAGGCCATCACAACTGTACCTTGGAAGAGTACTAAACCTCAATTGCACAAATACCAATCTTCATGCAAAAAGGAACCGCCACACCATCTCTCCTGATAAACCCTCATTCAGAGGTTTAGGAGATATGGTCAAAACGCACACACCACAACAACCTTACCACACCACTGGACAACATCATCCCAAAAGCATGCCTCTCTATTGAACATTCAGAAACTAACGTGTGCTGCATGCGTCCCAAAAACTGGCGACCGAACGAACACGAGCAGTTTCGAGTACGACCCCCCAGAGTACGATAGAGTGATGCTGGAGTGCTCTGCCCACCGTGTGACAACAAGAACGCGCTCCCCGTTCGTTGTGCAAATGTTGTGCGTTGGTCAGACACATGCTGGTCTGGAATGCTGGAGGAGCTACTACTGCAAACCAAACGACGAATCGAAGATCTGGTACAGCATGCTTGCGAACGTGAAAGATGATTGATTCTAGTGTTTGAATCGTATATGTGAACGAGCGATACGAAAACTCCCCGGCAGTGTGTTTGGTAGTGTTCCACCACCACCCACTACCGAGAGTGGATGATGATGGAATTGGGGGGAGCGTTGGATTTCATAACAAACCCAGACAACATCGTACCGTCGATTTGAATGGAGTTAAAGCCATGGAGAGTATATACCGGAAAATGAAATTCAATTCTCCTCCACTACATCACATTGAGAGCTCGTTTCAAACATTTTAAAGATAGGTACACACAAGTGGGTGAACAACATGCATAAAACAGGCATTAGACGTCCATGCTTCTACCGATCGCATCGGAACATGACAACTGCACTCACGCACCACCGTGCTTTCATAAACCCATGGCATGTCAGCAGCAAAACGAACCTAACAAAACAAAAAGTTACATCTTTTCGTAGAAACATTTGCCACCAACCACGATGATTCGGGTGATACAACCCTCTTCTCGCTGGCGATGGAATGTTTGCGAACAAAAACAAAATCCACTTTACCAGGAAGTCATTCTGCACCGGCTGCTGGACATTGTATGCTCCACCGACAACGTCAATCACACTCCTGTCGGCCAGGGAACAATTTGTGTCGATTGCTGCCGAGACATATCCGCGCAAAAGGGCCATTTCCATAAGGGAAGCTAATTATCTTTCATGATTTTTTTCTACAATAATTAAAAAACATCACAAACAACTTGGAAAGGTTTTAGAAAATAATTCTTCAAAATGCAAATTTGCAATATTTTGCCGAGAAGAAGAAGTAAACAACTCTCGACTGACCTCGACTGGACCATTATATAGCGGGTGAGGTGCAATAAACATGTTGGTGCATTATTAAGCCTCTTCCTTTGCGCAGCTGCAGTCTTCTGCGTCCTCTCAGTGCACAATGGCATATAACGCTTCGCTCGAGCGCAGCGCTGTCATAAAAAGTAAAACTTTCATACATGGAAATAACATGTGTACGGCTCTGAGGCTCCATCCAACCCTGCAGCCGAACCGGAGACACTGCCGTGTGTCCGTGCACATTGAGACAAAATAGCAAATGGTCAATAATTTAATATTAAAAAAAAAAACAAATCCTAAACTAATGTAATGAAGTTGAGTTTAAAAAAATAAAGATGTTATCTTCCCTCTTTTCCAATAAAACGCAATTTTTAGCCACGATCATGCCCACTGTACGAATTCTTCATCTCGCCGCGTTTTCTGCCGACATTATCTTTCAATACAAAATTTATGTCCACCATTCGTTCGTTCACGGTGCCATTGATGGACGGGATCAGTGAGGAGATCACACCCAGCGAGGCACACATGGCAAACCCAAAACGCTGAGATCGGCTGTAACCGACAGTAAGGGGCACACCACCAACAGCAACTGTGACGAATGCTGTGCGCACCACCAACCTGTGCCTCTCTGCGCTATGCCATAAATCAGCCACAGGCTGGATCGTCCATCGATTTCGAAAAAAACGGCTCTTCTATTGTGTGCGATCACCGAAGAACACCGCGATCAACGCGTTAGTGCAACGGAGAAGGTTGGTTGTTGGTCTTCTGCAATTAATCGTGCTAATATGCCCTCAGTCAGCGGCAGCAAAACACAGCTCCCCAAGCGAAGAACTAATCCACAAACAGGTTTTACCAAAAGCTATAAAATTTTGCGCGAGCTCGTCATTTTAACACTCATCACACACACTCACACCCCGCTCGGTCGGAGTGGACAACAATAAACAGCATCTGGGCATGCAATAATGACTCCCATTCCCTTACAGAGGGCAAAACGTTTGTAACGCTTGCTTGCGTTAACGTGTAAGAAATGGTTTTTACCACACCTGACCGTTGTTCAGTGCCGCACACATCCATCACACGATCGAACAACGGGAGATGTATTGCTTGCGCCCTGTACTTGCACCAGAGCGGCCGAAACCAACCACCAATGGAAGAAAAAAAGCTTCGCGATAAAGCGGAGAGACGAAAGGATTTGAATGACTTTTAGGTTCCAAACTCTGCCGAGGGCCAGGGTGTTTTGTCGAGCAAACGCAGTACTAGAAGGAACCATTAGTTCAAATGCATTTTTGCTTTATGAAGCTCGCTTTGTATCGCTTGCATTGGTGCATCATACTCGCGTAAGACACGGCTCGAACGAAGAGTTCGCAAACGTTGAACGTTCGTAATGAACAGAGTTGGGAGTTACATAGTTTTATTGAAATAGACAGTATTATGAAACATCTACCCACGATTTGTATTACTGTAACAGAAAATGAACATGTACCAATAAAGGAAATAAAACACGAAATGCAAGTGGTCTGCTCAAGCCTGCTTAACAACACCATTCAACAGATGCTAATTCCTTATATTAAAAGTTAGGAATTATTGACCAAATTGTTCGTTATCTAGTTCGAAGTGAGTTCTTTCGCAGTGTCCCCATCTTAATCCCTTGATGTAACAACATCGTGAAACAAACAGGCACTCGGACACACCTAAAAGCGTTGATGAACGGCCCATTGATGGTGCATAATTACCCTCTTCTCCCACCCAATCCCCATCTCCCATTGGGTTGCGCGCTATGGGACTTTCTCTCTATTGGCTAGCGCACAACGCACTCTTCACCCTTGTCAGGGGGTTTAAGCCTTTCGGCACGCAGAACCGTAACCGCAGTTCCAGGCGCGCACACACACACAAAGAAGCAGCCAACCCTTTAAACATTACGCACCACACACGCGTCGTCCACATATTGCCTTCTTGCGACCCTTTCGAAACATCCTTTTTCCCTCGATGTTGTTTGATTTTGGGGAAAAGAGAACAGAAAGAGACACACACCAAAAAAAAGGACGCTAGAACACAAACCCCTGGGATAAAACTGGAACCGACCGGGTACATCCTGGTGAATCGGTACCCAAACATGGGGGATTGGGATAAGGGCAGGGCAGCCAAAAAACAACGGCATGTTGCTGCTGCTGCTGCTGCATGATTCTGCTGCTGTTGTAGCTTTTATTCAATTCAACCCCATATACACATGTGCGTGTGAGAGAGTCTGTTTTCCCTTTTTCTATCTCACATTAGTGCGCGGGACGGCGCACGGTACCGGAAAAAGCAAACGGAAAATGTTGTGTGCACATTTTCCTCGAACGCATCCATCACCGGGACACATACGCACACACGACTTGCTAACAAAAAAAAAGAGGCAGTACGAATCGCGCACACACACACGCATGGCACCCCACCATGTTGCTGTTGTTATCGACTGCTGATAGACAACAAAAAGCCGTACCCGAAAACCCCTGCTTGCGCTGATGCTGAGGGACGAACACTGCACTGTAGAACGAAAACGGTAAGAAGATGGCTCTTGCTCAATCTCACAAAGCAGGCTGGGAGTTCTCTTCGGGAGGTTTTGAAAAACGCACACCACACATCGAACGCGAACTGCATGCGATGGGGACGCACCGTCTGCTTTCTAGCGCAAAAAAACGCGCAAAGAGAGAGAGAGCACGCAAAAAACACTGCAATAAAAACAGCATCCCACACACATGTATGCGCAGAGGGACAGAAAAAAAGGTAAATGAAAATGGGGAGGAAAATGCATTTTGTTCAATCTTTTTTTTTTCTTTTTTTCTTGTCGTTCTTTCTACTGCTGTTTACTGTGGACTTTTTTTTACTACTGCAGTTAGAATTTGGCCGTATGGGGTGGTCCCCTACTAACAGATCAAAATGAGGGGAAAGAAGCAAACGGGAAACAACGGTCGAAAAAAAACCCAAATTTGGGATGCCTTGAGCCATAGATTTTTTACCCTGCACCACCTATTGGTCCGTTCCCTGTTCGCTAAACCCTTTCCCTCTCTCTCTCCGTAGCTTTGCGCTGCCGCTGGCTTTCTTCTCACCTTGCAACCCCATCGTCTGTACGCGTGCCCGACCTACGTATGTGCACAACAAGCCAGCTGTGCTGATGCGTTACTTCCGGTTAGTTCCGTTCAGATCTGATTGCCGCGCGCATCCCACCCAACCCTCCTCCTCCTGAATCTGCTTTTTTATACCACTTTCTTCTTCACCTTCCTTCCTCGCACCACCTCTCCTTTAATGAAACAGGAGGTTTTTTGCCAATTTTTCACACACCAAATCGCACACAAACGTGCACACGCGATAAACGCCGCTTGTTGTAGGGTTGTAGCAGTAGCTGGAGGAAATTTTTAAACTAGACAAAGCAGAAAAAGCCTTTCATCCAAAAAAACACACACTCAAAACACCTCCCACCGGGAGGAAAAATGGGAAAGCGTTCAAGAGAGCACTTATCTGCGCCACCACACACACGCTCACACACCCGATACGTCAGACATTCACTTTGCCACTTGTTCCCGGTGTTACGTGTGTGTGTGTGCGATTGAGAAAAATTTGATAAATTGCTTCGAAAATCATCCATAAGTGAGCACACCACAACCACCTTTTTCCTTCGGCTTTTCCCTAATTTTTAGTTCAAACAGAAGCAAAGCCTACCCTAGGTCGGTGGTGCTGTGGACGGTGGATGGATTTATGCTCAGCTAGACCGAGAGGTTTGGTGCTAGAGTTCGTTTGCTTCCGATTGATGGATAAAGGCAGGAATTTTCAATTTATCAAACACATGATAGTAGCGAAGCGGGACGATAAAATGGCAAAACGGCACAGAGGATGGAAACGAGAGGAATCATGCCTTCTCTATCGGGAAACGTTTTATGTTCACATTCTTCACGGTTCGATTCCGGCACTGGGCGAGAGGAGGAGGTTGCATATTGCAAGTGGCATGCGAAAGCATGACGAGGATGATGCTGATGATGATTGTCTTTAAATGTTTATGTATTTATAATTTATTGTCCCTCTCCCAAGCTTTGCCCGTTTGGGAATGGGTGAGTGCTAATCGTTGATGTGTGTTGTTTATTTTATTGATGGAGCAAATAAATGTTATGTGAATGGCGGTGAGTGGGTGTGGGTGTGTGCGTTTTTTGCAGCTCTAAGGTTTGGTGATGCATGTTTTAAGCATGAATACAATTTTTTGAGTAATCTTTGTGCAAAATGTGCAATTCACTGACGCGAAAAATATATCCGAACTGTAATTGACACATGTTATTGTTCACTGTGCAGCAGCAGTAGCGGTTGGATAGTGTATGGAATACGTTTAAAAAATAAATGGTTTTCTATGAAGCAAGCATTCTGCACTGATACAGAGTGTTTAGTTCAGTAAATCCAAAATTCGAAGGGACGAAACAATGACCTTACACAAGAGATTATTCATGACGGAATTGCTTGCTCTCAAAATAAACCATTACCTTCAAGAGCTTCCAACAAATATTACATTATTCTTAAAACTCTGGAATCCGACGCCTTTTTGGATTAGAGAAAATGTGTGAAGCCAACAACAGCACGAACAAGACATAAATGTCCCTTCGATAGCTCGAATACTCTCGAATTATTGAGCAATCAGGAGACCCTTTCTTTGCTGTTGCTTCCCGTTCTTCGCCATCCAAATCGGGTCCCCGCCGTCCAAGTGACACCATCCCCAGACACCAATATTTGAAGCCGCGCTTCAAACGCTTGAACCAATAAACCCGCACACCCGTATACCAGAACAGGCGTAAACAAATGACCCGTCAAGATTTACGGGCAGTATTTTATTTCTTTCGTTCCTGCCTGTTTCTTTACCCAAAGCTGTTTTTGCTGCCCAGTTTTTTCGAAACAGGCAAGTTCTATGTTCGCTCTCCACTTGTTTCCACTCCCTTTGTTCCCGAATAGAGTTGTCCTCCAACTCGCAAGCTCCAACCGCATGAGCAACACGAAAGCAATAAGATGGTGTGTCATGGGTGGAAGGTGATTAACTCACGCTTAGATTCGAAAGTTAATATGCTAATTATTCTTGGTACCGAGGCTCGTTCCCCGCGGATCGTTCTATCCCTTTCGTGCGGGTGAGCGCATTGGCTCTTCGATTTCAATGCCAGCCAATGTGTGCACGTGTTCAGTGGCTTTTGAAATGAAACATCCGCGTAATACGATGTGACACGATGCTAGGGTGGGATGGGATGAGGAAAAAAACAATTTTGTTATTATGCGAAAGGCACAACGGGATGTAATCTTGGACACAGTTCTATCCAAGAATCTACTCTTTTTTTTAGACAACATCTAATTGAGATATAATATTACACATTAGAGCAATCCTATAATTCGGTACTGTCCTATAACAAAGGTAAAAACGGTACAAAAGCAATGTTGGTTGTAGTGCCAAAAAAGACAACTGATGACTTTAACGTTTCTATCTCCTTTCCAGTATTTGTATTTGTCTAATATTCATAGCATGATACAAGGATCGTGTGGATACTTTTCATCCTTTTTATCCGTCAACGTTTTCATTCTCCATCAAGCAGCAGAAAAAGCGTACATTGACGTGATCAATAGGAAAGTTTAGAATGCCAAAATCCACGACACAATGGCTGAACAGGGCGTCAAGCTCTTTCGTCCGAAAATCTCTTATAGATTGTGTATAACGGGTGCACAAAAACAACTAAAAACTATGTGCTAGAAATGTAGTTAAACAAGAGAGTTGTTCTCCCCGCCGAAACTACACTGTTAATCACATAAGATACTAAACACGGTCGGAGAGAGAAACAAAAAGGCGCCCGACCGACCAGTTTTCGAAGGTTCCATGACCGGTACACGAATGTGCTATAACTGTCTTTGCGCGAAAATTAAGAAGCATCCTCTGGCAAATGCTCGTCTCCTGTTCCTTCGATATTCTCTTACTCTCTATTTCTGCATCTCTCTTTCTCTCCCACTCCCCAAAATTGCTCACAATTGAAGCTTCCTGTGCGACGCATCCAAGTCTCCAGACGACGAGCCAACTTTCGGGATTTCGGGGCAGGCAAGCAAAAAAAACGGCACCTAAGCCAGTGGGCAAAGCTTCCCTCCTTAGCATGCCCAAGGTCCACCCCATCATGCACACCACATACCCATGTGTATAGAGAGCTGCGCACAAGTGCAAGGGAACCGAGTAAAATATTACAACGCGTCTGTGAGATAGTCACGCTGCTCTATACTCTGTGAAGAGTATAATGAAATTTACATCCTTCCAATTTTGGCACTATCTCTCCGCATGCAGTGGGTTTTTTTCCATTTCTGAACCCTCAAATCGTGTAGAAAGAAGAAAAAACCCGAACTCCATTTCATTTCCTTTTCAGTAACTAACTTCCCTTTTTGCTTTCCTATTTCCTTTGCCGCGCTCGAACACGAACAGTGGAGGTGAAATATTTTTCGCCGCACTGTGTCTACACCAACAACACCTTTCGGAGGCGGGCGAGGGCTGCAGGAGAAGACTTTTTTCATTCTATTGAACAAAGTTTTATTTTCTCATAAATCTTAGAGTATACTCCGACTACTGAAAAAGTGCGAAGGGAAAGTGCTTTTATCCTACCAACTTTGCTGGCGCGGCTGGCGATATACACAGCGCCGGGTACTCGCTACATAAAAGTCTGGAACCCGGTTCATGTATTCGGTACATGGGTTCGGCGCAGTTTAGTGTACCACAGCCGCGTAACCATAGTGAACGAAGAAAGTATGTATATAAAGTGCATAAGGGTGGGAGATAGAGAAGCGGCAAACTAGACACTGGCACTCTTTTTCGCTCTTTCTTTCTCCCTCGTTCTCGCTATGTATTTTCCACAGCCACAAAACATCCTTGCATTTGGCAGAATCGAAGCAACCCAACCGAACGAACACACACACATGCTTGCTTTCCCACGACAAAAAAGGGGAGCAGCCACCCTTACCATACGAAGAAAGAAGACATGCTCCCGAGAGGGAGCAAGGCTACGGGAGAGCGCGCATGTGCCACACACAGACACAGGACGATAAGAACTAAGCGAACTCGCTGGTTCGCTGGAGAAGGCTACTAAACACTATCGTAAATGAGTACTTGCCAGGGATGGGAAATGGGAAAATAGCTTTCCCTTTCTCGCGTACAGCAGAGCTAGCGGCTTTCTCTTACGGCGCCAAGCCTTTTTTTTCGAGCTAACCAGCATTAGCGGTAGTACAGTGGTAATATATTGTCTCGGTCTGAAGGTTAGAGATGAGGTTTGTTTTTTTTTCGACCAAGCATAATCCGTATTTGTGCTGAGAAAAGGTTTTTGTTCGGAATGCTTCCAGAAATTAATAAAAATGGATTGCTCATACCCATACATTCTATGAGTAAAATAACATTTGTAATTATATAGCTAGCTAAAATGTATGAAATGAACCAACATTTTTTTTTAGTGTAGAATAAGTCGCCGGCACTATGCTTAAACCTGTGATCTTCTTCGGAATGCTGGTTTGGAAAATTCCCTGCAAATTGATTAAATAACCAAAACCCGAAACTAAACGTTCCATTTCAAACACTTTTGGGTTTACAAAGTCTTGTCTAAAGCACCCTGGGGTGTTGCTTAAGCATAACTGCTCATATCGAAAGGACACCAAACATGATCGTGAAAGGATAGCATTGATGATTTGAGTGTCAAGTAATCCCGGAAAGGAGACACAATTCTACGACCGCTTTTCACAGCAAAAGTGGCTTATTCGCATTTAATCATCACACTAAACTTTACACAAAGAGTAATTTTCCAATAATTAAATTTACCTCCTTCTGGTGTAATTGATACTGAAATGGTAGAAGATAAAATGTCCTCACAAAAGCGCCATAAAGTATCGTATAACATCAACATTTCTACGAACGCAAACCCTTCCAACTGTTTGGCTTGACGGAGAGGACCGAAAATACTTCACCCAAGCAACATCCCAAGGGTTTGCGAAAAGGTTCGATGTCCTTTTACGGATGGGGGACCCATCACCCATCGGCTGCGTGGTTTTGTTTTGCTCTCCTGCCGCGTTCCCGTCCCAGTGCTACTCTACTTTCCTTTCCCTTTCTCATTGTTAGATATCTCTTTCTCTCTCACTCGCACTCCATCTATCCAAACATCTCTTTCTACCTGTCATATTGCCTGAGCGTATGATACTTTGTCTCTCTCTCTCTTTCTTGCTATCTGTTTCGTTACTATCCTTGGCCTGTAAGGAAATTGTTCACTCCAAGGGAAACGCAACTTCCACGCTCCAGCAAGCTCTCTCCTATACTCCAAAAAACTTTTTTCTTCTGGAATACACAGGCAAACACGCCAAATATCATGCTCTCGATATTTGTTTCATTCATACGGCCCCATACTACCGAATATGTTGCTGCGCACATGTCGATCCATTGCCATTGTTTGCCACTCAACATCGACACCAGTGGAGGCTTCCTCGAGGGACAAATGCAGCTCTAAAACGTCTTGCCTTACAAAAGGACAACAAGATCACCCGACTTTCCCCCGGTCAAGTGTGCATCCACAGCCCGGTAGCTGAAGCATTTGTTATGTGATCTATTGTGTGTTCTTATGTGTAATGTTATCTGCATAACAATTATATGCAGCCCGGTAGTCTTGTTCTGAAGCATTTGTTATTTACCGGTTGATCTATTGCTGCATGCTCTTATCGTGTAATGGCAAAAAAAACACAAAACTTATTTGAAAAAAGATTAAAACGATCACATGAAAATAACAATGGAAAAATATATTTCCGAAAATACATCAGGTAATGGGAAAAGTGATTACACTTCATATATTTAGTCGTAAGAATTCAAACATTAGAAATCATCGACAGTGAAAAAATCCACCCATGCCGAATGTTTGTGAAACTACAAAACAAAGATGTTGGTTGTTTAACACATCTTGAATAACAGTAACGTCCGTCATGTCTTTCCATTTTCAAAAACTCTCGCCGAAGAACGTAGAGTAAAAAAAACGACCAGTGCAATTTAACGAGTGCCTACATGCAACGATAAACAAACCCCGCGATGCATCGAAGCATACGCACGCGGGTGCCGCAAGATAAAGGCGCAAACATGCAATGCGTGTAAAGCCCAAACTGAAGAAAATTTGACAGATGTAAAACCGGCACATCCCACCAGAAGTGTCGATGAAGACGTGCGCCTGCCGAAGGAGGGCGTACACGCATTCTCGCGGAAGCCTTCGCCGAGCCCCCTTCCCCCTCCCATCCCGTTCAGTCAGAACACACCTCACCAATCCGTGTGAGGGCACGAGGTCAAACCACACGCGATAAAGCGGCAAAAGCGGGAGCAGTAGCAGCAGCGGCGGCAGCGGCTGCGGTGGCAGTTGTATTGCCCCGAAACCGGTTTTCTGGCTTTGTTGAACGGGCTCAATTCCTGGAGCATGGTTCGCTCTCTGACCCCGCCAACTGCAACTGCCGCCCCGACGCAGCACATGTGTGTGTTAGTGTGTTGAAGCAGAAAGGCAATTTCCGATGCGCCGTTGCTCTCTCGCTCTCGCCTGCTGCTGCTGCTGCTCATCGCACGTAAAGGCGCTGTACACGCACACCAACTCTCCCCACAAAACCTGTTCACATTTTGCAGCCTCCACGCTGGGCTAGACCCATCACCACCTTGAGGGTTTGAGCATTGAAAAAGGGGGGCACCCCTACCAAGGAGAAACAAACGACCAACCGTGGAGAATGAGCAACGAGAGTGCAAGAGCAAGGAAACAGGTCGCGGCCGGGACGTACCGAACAACCTCGTGGTGTAGAATTAAAACGGTCTCCGCTTCCAGGGATGTGGTGGTGTTTTGATTTTTTTTCTCTCCCACACCCATCCCGCGGACGGGCAAAAATGGACGGCGGGATCTTGTATCGCGCAAAACTCGCACAAAAGATTTTGCAATGCAAGAGAGACAGAGAGAGAGCGAGACAGCAGCACGCACGAACAACCAAGCGAGCGAGCAAGCACGACGAACTGCACACCAGTGGAACAGCACGCGGAGCAATGGGGAAGCAGGCAGGCAATAAAAATGGTCTTTACCTCCTCGACGACATCGTCGCCTACTATACGTTGAAGCACAGGCACCGTGCGCCGGACACAACAAAAATAACCTCCGTTTTGTGCAACCACAAAGCGAGAAAGAACAAGAGAACCGTGCGCCTGCTGTGGTGCGAGAGAGCGAGAAGAGAGCGCACAAATATGCACATGTTGCCGGTCAAACAGGATGAGAAGGGAATAAACGATGGAAGCCCTTTCCACGGGACACAAAACTGGTTGGACGGGTTGGTGGTTTGCTCGGGTCTGTCGTGTTGTTTGGCGGTCTCCCTTCCCATCGTTCCACACCTTCTAACGGCACCCCCACTGCCTCCCGCTCCAACAAAATGATACCCGAGCAGGGATCAGGTTTCGCCGCACTACGAACAAAAACCGCGCGTCGACCCATCACACGCCTTTGGGAGAGGGGAAATGTACGTGAAAGTATTGGTAATAGAACAACATTAAACCATAAACACACACACACGCATACCACACAAACAAGAGAGGCAACACATTTCCGAGCTGTATCCTCACACTCCGGAGGAAGGAGTGGATTGTTTGTGGGGTGATATGAGGGGGAGAGAGAGACTTCGCTCGGTATTTATTGCACTCCATCAAAAGGGACATACAAACGGCTCGGGCCTGCAGCAGAACATGTGTGATTTGCCTTACGTCCGGCTGTGTCCTACTCTCAGCCGATGTGGGGAAAGATCTCCCGGACAATCGAGGGCGAGCTGGAGCAGACCTGCGGAGGAGGAGGTTGATCAACACGACCACCGCCCGAGCCCGAGCAAACACTTCGATGGAAAAGGGCACACACATTTTTATTACACCAAATAGTGTATCCTTCTACGCCAAACCACCCAGCGCGCAGGGCACTGTCAAGCCGGTAACGCTAGCGAGAACGAGACAAACTCAAAGAACCATCGAGCGAGACCGAACCAAACCACACTAAACCGCACACAAGCGAGATGCAAACCGTGCTCGAGCCAACCGTGTGGCCGTGTGGTGGCGGCGGTGCCTTCGCCTTCGTCCGAAATAAGGGATGCAAGGGCACGAATGACACCGAAAGGTGAGCGCAGAATATTTGAATGCGTTAAAATAAATGTTACTAAAACATAATCGAAACACAATGTGAAAGCGAAAGAAAAGAAACTGGGGCAATGTTAACGAAATGATGCAAATGATAAAATTATTCAAAATAATAAATACCTTTTAGTATAAAAGCTGGACCCACGAGGGCGATCCATTTTGAACGAACTAAACATAATAAACTTAATTCAACGCTCGTAATAAGGACACAAAAGGCACGTCTCATCAAGCGCGTGTGCAGCACTCCGGGGAGACACAACTAATGATAACTGATAAAAGCACACACACACACACGCATACAAACGCACACTGTCGCTAGAGTGATAGATGCACACACACACACCGTTTGTTACGCACGTTCGGAAATAAAAGCTTAGTTTTTTTTGTAAGTGAAATTGCAAACGAAAATCAACACAAACAAAAGCAGCAGCCCAAGGCAACGTAACAACGCACCGCGCAGCTGGTAAGGTTACCACGCGAAACAGCAGTCACATCCATCAACGCAATCGCAATAATGCCAAAGGGGCGGGAATAAGGCTTTGCTGTACCTTATTGATCCTTTTCTATTCCATTGAGCGAGTGAGCGAGTGACCCCCCGTTCGTTGGTTCAGTTTTCGGTGTACGGTGAAGTGTGTTGACAATGTTGAAACGGGGCCCGCGCCGTGTCTGCTCGCTCGCTACTTTTGGGCCAGGGCTCACACACTTGAATGCATCCTTTTGGAAGTGTGATCGATCGAAGCGTTACGCGACGTTACGGTGCCGTTATGATCCAACCATTCGATGGCTGCTGTTGCTGGTGTGCGATGCGTCAATTCTCGCTTTCCGAGAATAAATAAACAACAAAACAGCAAGGCCCAGACTCTTCCCGCTACGTCCGTTTGACGGATAAACTCTTTGCAGGGCTGCTACTACTACTAATACTGCTGTATGCTGTTGATTGCGAACCAATCGATTGATTGTGTTACAACAATTACCACAAAAACACAAGCACACCGCCACACACACCTCACTTCATTGTTGTTAGTTTGACCTGATTTTGGCGTCTGTGCTTGAATACAGGGGCCAACCACTTTCACTAAACGGTGATCCACACACACACATACACGCACTCCTCACGGTTTTGGGGCAACACACTCTAATTAATCCTTCCTCGACGCGACAAGAACAAACACGCTTTGTGTACAACACAGAGTACGCCCGGGCTGGAGCTCGCCTACTCTTCACAGCGCGGCCGAGAGATTTCGTGCAGATCGCAAGGAACGAAACAAGCTGACTGATTCATGCGACGGCCCGTCCATTGTACGGACGGCATTCGCTTTCCGTGAATGCTGCTTCAATACAACCCAACACCACCACGGCACAGACCAGTGTGTGAGTGTGCGAGCGCACGTTTTTATGACTGCTCACTCTTTTATGTGTGTGTGTGTGCATATGACGAGAGCGCGTGCTGGTGGTGTAAGTGTTTCTTTTCTTTTTTTGCTTCTACTCTTGCTCTCCCTCTTCCTTTTCCTAGAGCGCCGTTTAAATTTCCAAGCACCCGCGCGCAGCACAACTCCACAGCACCACCATTATTCTCTTTCTCTTTCTTGCTGTCCAGCTTTGCGACCCACACTCACCATTTCTGCTCATTTACTCCCTCTCTCTCTCCCGTCAAATTCTTCTTCTCTCCCTCCTCCTCTTCTGTTATTTGACTCAACTCAAGCAAAGGTAAAAAATGGGATTTTGCCCGCTCACACTCTCCCCATGACAGAGGGTAACAAAAAAGAAAACCAATGCATATTCAAGAGGAACAATTTAATCGCATTCACACAAACACACACACCAACACAATTTGTCTGGTGTGCACGCGCTGGCGCACTCTTTACCGTACCGTTTCAACGGCAGCGAACTGAAACAAACGAACATTCGGTCTCTCACTCGCACTCGCACACTCAATCCGTCTACCTTATCATCGCACGAGCAGCGTGTAAATCCAACCGAAAAGAGGAGGAAAACAAT
The DNA here is from genome assembly GCF_016920715.1 of Anopheles arabiensis. Taxonomy (NCBI): domain Eukaryota; kingdom Metazoa; phylum Arthropoda; class Insecta; order Diptera; family Culicidae; genus Anopheles; species Anopheles arabiensis. Next base: position 49,496,699 of record NC_053517.1, read on the forward strand.
AAAGAAGAAAATCGAACGCGAATCCCCTCCACTGTGCTTCGTCGCACACATTCTCACTGGTGTTCAGCGCATGCGTGTGGTTTCGCTGTGTGTGCATGCTTGCAACGACGTGTGTATGCATGTGTGCATGAGTTGTTGGAATAAGAAAAAAAGTATTTGAAAAGAGCCGTGCGTTAGAGCAGGGTGGAATCTTTTTCAACAGCATGAGCACTTGCCTAGCGATGTGCGCAAGAGAGAGAACAGCTAACGAATCTCATTATCTTTTACGGCCGACCAAATATGGATTGGAAGGAAGGGAAAAATGGGAATACATGCAGCGGTGAATCGGAGGGGCAGGGAAAGGTAATTCCAACATCCGGACCCTCATACCCAGCCAACACTCTCTGAAACTGAAGGGAAAAATATAAAAATGGACCGCTGCCAACGCTTCTCTGCCTGCAGCAATGGCGACTGCGCAATGCTGCCAACGCCGGTTGAGCATGAGGCAAAGAACAGGGGAATGAGAAGAAGGGCGAATGAAGCGTTCCCTTATGTCTGTCAGCGACATTCCTTTTATCAACCCCTCCTCTTTTCCCCCTGCGTCTTTTCCCACACATTCTACCATTCTTCATACTATTTTCCCGCTTCAACACAGCAAAGCAGCGCCTTTGTTCGTCTGGTTGAAAAGAGAGGTTTGCGTTTGCCCCTGTCGATGAACTCTTCGTAAAAAAAAAACAACACTCTGACTAGGCCCGGGCGTACATGTTTTACACGTTTACTCATCGGTTATTTTCAATCCTGATCGGAGTGGGGTAGAAACGACACTGCCAAGATAGGGGAATGAGGGAGGTTATAGAAAAATGGGTATGTGCTGGAACAGCGTTCAGCAGAAGGGGAACAGAATTTTGATCCATTGTGCGATTACGATTGCTTGAATGCGCTAAAAATGTGTGTATGTGTAGCTGTGTGGCTGCGTGCGTGTGTGTGTCTTTCAGTTTAAAAAGTAGAAAAGGAAAAAACAGAAAAACGCCCTGAAGTATTTTAGGAACTAGAATAGGCTGGGAAATCGTTCTACAGATGTTTGGTTTCTTTTTCTTATCCTGACGAACGCAGAACAGGAACAGATTAAAAAATGACGATGACAAATATGCCCAATACCTTACGTTTCACTGGAACTCTTCGAATTGCATGACATCCGCAATCAAGACCAAAAAAATAATATTAGAGCAAAAACAATTATTTGAGACTTTTTGTATTAAAATTTATCACCATGTAACTTAAAAGCACCAAGATAAAATAATATTTTTTCCCAAGTATTTATGGTTAATGCTAGAGTAGCCTAGCTAAGAATTGATATGAGCCTGATGCTGTAGAAGGCAATACAGTTGCTAATGCGGCAATACTCAGTTTGATGCGATAAGACTATTTCTAATAGTTAACAAACATCATTCATCAGAAGTACAACAATAATGTAATTAATCCTATTTAATTGTTACACATTGCTCTCTTAGGCACCACCGTCCAATGCATTTGTCTTCAAAAAAGCCAAGAGACTGATCGATCATCTCGATCCGTCACATTATCGAGAACAAAAAAGCACCACGATCAAAGAATGAAACCATGAAATTTCTCATTCTCTCTGCCTTCGTCTATCCCGCGTTCGCAGCTCCAGTACTCACAGCATGCGGGGCAAAAGACCTATTATCCCTGCAGGATCTGTAGGGGCGCGCGCAAAGCCAGCCCGGCCGAGTAAGCCATTATTATTATTAATGTCCATTTTCCATTTTTCCCTCACACCGTTGGTCACCACTGTTCCCTAAATTTATCATCTGTTCCATTTTCGCCTAAGTCATTGCATGTCCTCCGCACCCTTACTGATGATGACGACACGCATTCCCCCTTTGGACTTTGAAGCTAAGGGAGCATTCTACTCAGATCGATGTGTGCGCAAAGGAGATATGTGAATTATATCTGTTAACAATATTATATTTGGAGTTTGCCTATTTTCTTTTGGATTTTTTTTTAATTCTGTCCAGTAATTTATTTTTTCAAGCAACAGGAATGACACAATTTAGTTGAGATCGTAAAACCCCATATTCATGTATAAATAGATATTCAGCTTCTTTTTTATCTTTGGCTCAACGACCGTTGTTGGTCAATGCCACTAGTGGGGTTGGCTTTTAGTGACTTATTGATTACCCATAGCAGGATAGTCAGTTCTACGTATGGGACAAGGTTCATTCGGGGCTTGAACCCATGATGGGTATGTTGTTAAATCGTACGAGTTGACTACTGTACCACGAGTTAGTTACCGATTAGATATATGCAGATTATACAAAAATATGTTTGATGTTTATTATTGTTCTATTACTTTTCATATTATTCGTTTGTATTATTTGTTATGATATACAAAGTTAGTTTAGCCAGACCGCATCAATTTAATTTTCACAAGAAAGGTCTGAATGTTTTCTGTAAACAAACAAAACATTGATCAAAATATCCTTGAATATAATTAAAATCTTTAAGCAACAAATAATTGATGGTTGCATTAATTAATAATCTCTATTGCATAAATTGACAATCAATGTTTAGATTAATTTTAAAATATAAACAAAACTTTAAAAAAAATCCAAGCGTAATTCATGTAAGTTATAACGCAACATAAAATAATTAATTTAATAAAATTAAAAAAACCTAATTTTTTTGACACCGGTAGAATACTCCCTTTATCCCTGTCACTAACCTGAGCGGTTACACAGAAAGGATAGGGAAGGAATTTAATGAGCACGAACACCGCCTGAAGGGAGAGGGAGAAGCAAAGGATCTCCACCCTTCTTTTGTGTTCTCCGTTCTGCCATTTTCCACTTCGAAATTGTCAGAGTTCCCTTCTACTTTCCCCTTCCTCTGCCGTAACACCACACCACGAAATGAAACACAAAAACGCAGCCTTCGGTGCTCGGGAGCAGAGAACGGGATCGTGCAATGGAGGAAAGATAAAATAACGAACAACACTCTTGAAGCGAAAAACAAAAAGTAAACACAGAAGAAGCAGAATGAACAACACGAAAATGACGACAACATAATTTATACGTTTTCGTCATTCTTCCACTTCTGCTTCCTTCATTAAAACACCCGTTTTCCCCGCGGGACACACGCTCCCAAGGCGTCCCACTTGATCCTGCCTAACCATTATCATCCTGTGCTGGCTGAGCTCCAGTTCTTTGCCCGCTTCGACCGCTCTTTGTCCCTTTGAACGCCGTTTTTTAGCTACTTGTTATCGCGTTTCTTTTTTGCTCCACGTTTATGGTCAAAAGCGATCGAGAGACTAACACGAACCAAGGAGAAAAGGGAGAACAGAATTAATCTTCTGATCGTTTGGAGATTGGTTTTTTTTCCTTGCTCGGTTATACTTGTGAAGGCTCGGATGATCAAACAACTGGGCAATAAAACAACTTCCACACTCACCCTCACGTATAACACCATTCCATAATTCAGACTTCAAGTTTATACAATGAATAAAGATGTTTCTTTCACTCACAAACCAGAACCAGTGGTTAAAATATAGCTCTATAAAATATAAGTAAAACCCATACCACTTAAACCGACCGTCGATCGCTCTTCTCCTATGGTTTACGCTTTATTTATGGAATGTTTGCCACTATACGTCTTCCCACTTTCGGGCGTTTTAATCAAAATTGGCTTAAAAGCAGGGAGAAAATCCCTTACTGGAGGGAACATCAGAAGGGGAGAAGAGCAAGGAAATGAAACCTTTTCAACCCTCTTTTCAAAAAGCAATATTTGTATACACACACATACACACTAACACACCAAATCCAACTGTACGTACCCTTGGTTTCGATCCTGTCCGCAGCCGTAGCAATGTCCTTATGCTTTGAATGGATGAAAGAAACACTCGAATCACATTGCTGCTTCTTGAGCGAACCCTCGCCGTGACTGAGCTGAACAAAGGGGACAGAAAACGGGAAACAACTCTCCTTTTCTCTCCTCTTGTTCGCAGCAGAGATGTTTGGTGGAACAATTTGCTTTGTTAAATTTACAGCACCCCTGGCACGGCCGATGTGCACCGATGGGACGCTTGGCTTGTACTGACGTGCTCCGCCATTACGATTTTGTTACATTTGCAGCACCCAGCTCGAGCGTCTGCTGTACAGTATAACCCTCCTTTTCGATGCTGAGAACACAGCAATGGATCGAATGGAAATGGTGGGTAGGGGACAGCGGATGTCGGAAGAGTAGAGGGGAAAAGAGAATGTAAAGCAGTGACGGTTAGTTGCATGAAGCATACAAAGAGCATACGCTCATGCACATACGCACAGCGATCGCCATTTTGTACGGATCAAGAAAGCCGAAGAAAAGTTTAAACAACTTTAGAACCATTCCACCGGTGTAAAAGAAACAACACTTTTCCAGTGCAAGGACTTAGAAAGGCAGAACACAATGAACAAAATGGACTCGTAAAAACTTTCTTTTATCAGCTTCGTTCAGCTAAAGGTTAGAAGGCACCACGGGATCGGCGCAGTCATGTATCCATCCGCAGTCGATCCAACAACATGTGCCCGTCACGGATTTAAACCTCGAATGGACTGAGCCCCTGTTATCCACTGAGGAGCCCCCCCAAAAAGGCCCTTCTTCCGCCCATAAGCAAATATTCATCTTGGTAACATTGCAGTTGAGAATTCCAGTAGAGCCATAATAAGTGGACTTCTACTCATCGTATGTATCATTTTATGGTTACCATGTCCTAAGACCATCCATTGGTATTACCACAAATCAGGAAAAGATACTAACGATGATATAAGCCAAAAAGATAACAAATAATTATGCTAACGATAATACTCTTGAGGTGATCATCAGAATTGATCAGCTCGATCGAATGGTGTAAAAAAGATCGTTACACAGTTATGTACCAGATGTTAGTTATGATCATCACGATGAACATAGTGTTCATATTCGATCCCTTGTCAACGCACTCTTGTTTAATTAGATTCTGGTATCAATGAACGTTTCTTCATAAAAGACAGGACTGAACTACAAATGTATGATCAGGTCTATTTTACCTGTCATTCGTTTAAATCTCGTATGCTAATGGTATAGTAAATCCAAACAAAAGCTTTAACGGTAAGAGTACGGTAACGGTAGAGTAGAGGGCATAAAAATGGGTCCCCATGCATGATAGGAGCCCCCACCTCACAATTCCACCCAACAGTACCCTTAGAAAATATATGTTGTCAGTTACATAGACGAGTGAAGACTACACCCCTCCCCCCACTCCCTTCGCAGAGCACTATAAATGGCCGCTGAGTATCTCCGATAGCCTAAACCTGCCACTTTATTTATCAAGTCACGAATATATTGATAATTCAATCAAATGCTATGAATTAGAAGAAGATTCATAACCAAAACTTACCTTTTCGTCCTTTATTTATTCACAGTGAGAAGACGAATTACTGGCTTTTCGTATTTAAGCCCTTTGTTAAACCAATAATCGCACAGATAATTGGATCTTTACTCGCCATTCATTGTAGGAACATCCTATAAAGAAAAGAAGAAAAAACACAAAAGATTAATATCAAAAGATTTATTTTGCTTTTTCTACACATTTCAAGAATTCAATATAATAAAGGAAACACATGAATAGTAAACGTTGAAATGTTTAACAACTTCTAATTATCGTGCATATACTAAAAGATCAGTTCCGTCTGTATACTAAATACTGATAGACCATAGCGGACATGTCCCGTGGTAAATTCAACCCTAGTATGGACCGGCCACCGTAGCGCAAGAACTGACGATCCGGTTGTGTAGTATTTACTAAAAATTCTCGAAAATCTGTACAGGCCGGCATGACTGAGTAGCTGGTTACGCCAAACAAAAGATGAAAAAAATCTTGAAGATGAAAGATATTATGTAAATATATTCGCGACACTTTAACAGGATATAGGATCTCAACTAACCATTATCCGCCATTGGAAATGGATAACAAGTACATTAGTGGAGGCCCTAAGCGATCTCACGACAGTAGGCCCTGAATATTAGTTGCGCGCAAAGGAAGATTAAGGTATTCACCATAGTAAAAAGATCAAGAATATAATTTGCTTATATGCGGAGGTGGTTCTTTTACTCAGAGCCCTCTCAGGACCTCGAGTTCCTAAACGCCCGCTTAGTTTGCGTAGTGCTTGATCCTCGTCGTCCACATAAAAGTTCCTGTTATCTGGCAACAAAACATTTCAAGCATTGGAAAAAAATGTTCAAAATAATCACGTTACCTAGTCACACAATCAACAGCACGAGCGAATCATCAATTTATAGATGTAGCACTACAAATCAACACCACAAAGATGGTAAAACTCTTAAAAAGCCCACGCACAAGTAAATGTATTCCGAGTTTCACAAAATCAGAAAATAACGTCCCGACCTCTCACACCGCCTCTTTGTTATTCGTGCGCAATTCCCGCGGTAACACACCAAGTCATTTTGTGCGGATCTCTCGCTTCTGCACATCTAAATTTGTATACAGCTATCGCGTTTGCTCAACCGACTGCTGAGCGATTGACGGCAATGGTGGAGGCAAACGCAGCTAGTAAGAAGAACATGAGATTGAAAAAAAATAGAATCACATTAACGCACACATTCGCAGGGCATCAAATACGAACCACTCATACACACTTACACGATGGGCGCTTTCCCTCTCCTACGAAACAAATGGATGTGTTGGATTGAGAGTAATGGTTTTCTCGTTCTCGCTAGTGGAAAACTACCCTTCACAGATTACCGTTTTGCCCATCCTACAGAAAAAAATCCATCCCTTTGTGTGGCTATGTAGTGGAGAAATGGAATCCAGGTGGCTACACAAAAATCCCCTGCCACCGTTGGAGGGGAAAATTCAAGCAACCCTCGCGCATACATAAGCCATTTTCTATGGAGGGGAGGAGGCACCGTACGAATGGCAGGATAAAGTGTCGAATGACAAATCATGTCCCCTTCCCATCGGACACAACACATGCAACCCCTAACAGAGCCGCATTTCAAGCGAAACAGAAAGAGACGAAATTATTCAGAAAAACCATCTGCCCTTAACATCACCAAGCCGTCGAATCCGATAGGAATGAACCCCGGGGTATGTGTGTGTGTATTTTTTTCCTTTTTTTTGTTCATTGTCTTTCCGTCCCTTCCACTCCGTAAACCATTAGCTACATCAAGCCGCCAAGGCATGAGTAGAAAGAAGACCAACACGCTAGAAGAACAGCACATTCAAAACGAAGGCGAATGGATGGATGGTTTGTGCTTCGCTTCACCACGCTACCCTTGGGAATCGCCTTTGCGAGGCAGGGAAGGAACGCATGATGAAAAATGACTGTTGAAGGCGTCCAAGTGTGCTAATGGGATGGCTGGGGCGTAGAGGGTAACAAGAAAAAAAAACACACAACAAGTCGAAAATCTCTTCCCTTGCTGCTGCTTTTCGTAACACGAAACCCGTTGCAATCGCTCGCTTTTCGCAAAACTGCATCGAAATGGATAGTTTATTTGTACAAAATCAACTAAAAATGGAACCAAAAAATCACATAACTGGTACAAAGAAGCCATGGAATAATTCATTGCAATCATTACTGTAAATCAACTTGGTAAATTGAAAGAAACTACATCTAAGTGTTACCGGGTACACAATGAACAATTTCGCTTTGCACAGCATTTAGTGAAGAAGTTGCAGCTTAGCAATTTTATTTCAATCTCGTACGGCTTTGATGGGATTTTGGTTCTTTTTAGATCAAAACTAGTGCCTAACCGTACTTTATTTTTCGAAAAGAGGTGCACAAGCACACACAATGCGATGTTGTTGTTTAAGAAATAAAATGTATTGTAGAAATAATTGTAGACATCTATTTTACATTATATAACAAATTGTAAAACTATTATTTCGTCAGAAACCACAGAACTAAAGCAATTCGTTAGAACGCGTTTGCATGGCAGAAGAAACTGACTACATGGAATAATTGACATTAGAACGAAAGAGAAGAAGGCAAAGAACAAGCGGGACAGAAACAACACATCCATCTATCTTCTTTTATGCGGAGAATTGCGGGAGATAGAAGCCGCGATAATTGTTTTATTTGAATATTGCAGTTTTTTTTATTGAATGGTAAAAATGCAGACTCTATTTGAAAATAACTTTTTATAGTACAGAAAACCACATAAAGGAAGGTTTTAGCTTTTAGCTTCCGATTTATATTGTCTGTACTTATTGCTGCATACATGGGATGATTTGGGTCAGTTGACGGGTAGTTTTTATTTCCTTATTATTCTTTTCAAAAATTATTTCGGTATATGGTCAAATTCATGTGTTGAACAATAAAAAACGACCAACATCACAAGAAAAGCATGAACAAACGTATGAAATGCTATATAAAACAACATTTTGGCTTCTATTAAGGGAGATTTGTAGTTTAGTTATAAGTTTTATTGGAAGTTAAGCGCCGGTTAGAAACCATTAAAAAGCGATTGGAGCTGATTTACCAACATATTAACCGTTCTTACGGCGGCGTATATCGTGCCTAAGTTTCAGTTGCTTTGCAACACCGTAGGAAGTCGCAAAAGTTGCTTAAAATTTTCCAAATCGAAAAACTTGCCTGGCCGTTTCGGAAAGACCGGAAAAAAGTTCCGTCGGCAGCAGCGCTGCCAAAATACCAGGAGACCAGCCAATAAGCGGTATCTCCCGCCAGAAGCCAACCAGCGGTAATCTCAACGACCGGAATGCGTTTGGTGTACGGGGCACCGAAGGCAATAGAAAGAGACACCGAGACACCTGAGCTAGAAAGCAGTGCGAATGGGAATGAAAGTAAGCAATCAAGCCGACAAGATTCAATGCACATGCGATGATGCTCTCTTTCACGGCATCTCCATCTCCGTCCACACACGCGAGGCTAAATCCACAGATCCACAGAACACGCTGCGAGACGGAACCACCGTGGCTCACCCTCTACTCTTGCCAATGGTGGGCGAACACAAATCTTCCCCACATGGTATCGCCCCTGCGGACGAGTACGCGATGGTGCCCGGAAACCAGCATGGCGAAAAAGATGGCAGCACCAACAACGCTCGGGCATTTCGACCAACGGCGAGAGAAAGTAACAGGCGCACAAGAATTCTCCCCGGAGAGAGGTAGCGCTCACAGCGCGTTCAATTGACTGCCAGCTTTGAGCTGGTATTGGTGAGCTATCGCTTCTATAAACTGTGACGCTGAAAAAAGGGTCCAATCTCGTTCGATTCCTCGCTTTGTTGAACTATAATTCTATTACTTTTTACCTCATATTCTCCGACCATTATCAACCACTTTTTCTATTTTGAACGATAAATGCCAAGCATGACTTTTTATTATCGAAAGAAAAAAAACACACACACACACTTCATTTGTCAGTGCCCGTTTGTTTACGACGATGGTAGCACACTCACACATTCTCATCCCAAGCAAAACATGGCCATACGAACACATGCTTACCTCCGTTGCCGTACATCTGGCGCACAATGCTGTCAGCGGTTAACTGACAGCATCGAACCACAAACGTCAAACAGTTTGTTTGGGTCGCCGTCTCTCATCGTCGCATTCAACATACGCTCGAATGAGTTTTGCCTCATCATATAGTGATAAGAGACCAATAGTGAGGACAGTGCCAAGATAAACGATACCACAAAGCCGCAGCGTCCGAAACAGTGGCGTAAAATTTATGGGTTTACTTTCATTCGTCCTTCACCCTCGTTTGGGTGTGTGCAGAAAATTCGTACCGTGCGACCAATGATAAGAGAGCGCAATAGATTGCAGCGAGGTGTTTGCAAGATATAGCTCATCAGTGTGTGACCTTCTCTCGTAGCGACAAGTTCAGCGCTATTTACTGCTACGGCCGGGTGCAGCGTCCATTTCATTTCGATCAGCTGTGACAATCATTTGTTGTTGCCCTTTCGGTAAGTTTTGATCGTGAAATTATGACAGTTGTGTTATTGTTGCGAGCCACTTCACTGTTGCGTATGCGCAACGGACACGGTAATACGTAAAACCGGCTAGAGTCAAGTGGTAGTTATCAAATGCATTTCGTCGCTCCTTGACCTTGACGGATACACGGTCGGCCCGGGTAGAAAGGTGAAATTGTCAAAAATTCTTGAAGGACAAGAGCGGCGGAAAAACGCGACTGTCAAACGAAGCATACACGCAAAACATCATCCCCTCACGCACACCCTCTCGTGTAACCCTTGGTTACGAAGGTATTGCAAACAGCAAGCACCACCAACCAGTGCGTACAGTTGTGTGAGTGAGCACGGGACAAGCTAATGTTTTACCGGCCGGGAGGCATAACAGTGCAACGTTGCCAGATCTCGCACCGCACGCACTTGCATATTGTGGTCGGTTCAGTTGAACTAAAGCAATTAAGAATGAAAAATACATTTAAAGAAGTGTTGAACAAAGCGTTTTCTGCTTTTCGTGCGTCTCTAAAAGCATAGGAAGGCCAAAGTATGATCAGTAGAAAAGGCTTGTTCTGTATGACTTCTGTACACCAACTCACATAGTTCATAGGAGAAAGCACCGTCGGCACAAATGGAAAATTACAGGACCATGTAAAATAAGACCAAAAATATTAAAAGCCATAAATGTATTTTGTGTATTTTCTATAAAAGGGTATTTTCCAGTAAACGAAATAAAAAGTATCAAAAATGTTTCAATAATGCGTATGATTTATAAAAATTTTTTATTAGATGGATTGCTTATACTGTAGTCATTATTTTACTAATTTCATAATCAAGAGCATAGCCCCTGTATAGTAGTAGTGGTAGTAGTTTATTTTGGATTTAAATATTTCAAATGTAAATTTTACAAATAAGAACTTATTATATATTGGGTTCGCATTTTGCTTTCCTCATTAATTATTTGATTTATAGCAATCGCTGAGTTTTATGTATGTTATATATGTATAATATAATATAGCTTTATAATAGTCACTGTTATAAGAAAGTCCTTTCTATAATGATTTGAAATAATGCTAAAATCATCTTCTGTCAACAACCGTTATGTGTATTGTATATTTCATGATAATTGATTTATAGCAGGATAGTCAATCCTACGTTATAAGAAAGTCCTTTCTTAAGTCGTACGAGTTTGAAATAACGCTAAAATTTCTAAAATCATAGCATAACTTAAAATCGATTGAAACCATCTTCAACACAAATTATATATTTTTAAAAACAAACATTAAAACGTAGCTTTTTGCTGCAAAACGCACGTTCAGCCTATCCACAACATCCCTTCGCATAAAAATGCACACACGTAAACATTTGTGAATTTTGGCGATACATCCCTACCTCTACGACCCTTTGACCCGATTAGATCAGGTCATCCAAAACACTGTTCACCCCTTACACCCGTCCCAATCGACTGGAATGAAATGACTGCAACCATAAACCATATGATGTCATGCTAACCTTGATCTACATCCCGCTGCTGAATTCGCGCTATATTCGTCATCACATGTGTAATCGCCATAGATTCCTCGTCATCGTTGGGTGAGAAGCAAACTGGTGTACGTCAACATCCCTCCATCACCACCCGTTATAGCCTCTCCGCGTCATCTCAGACGTTGCCCGCGGTTCGCTACTGGGCATTTATATATTCTTTTCCTTCCAGCGCTGTAACATGAGCGTTGTGGCGCACCAGAGAAGGATTGGAATGGAAATCGAATGCATCGTCTATTTTTTATGGCGGGAGAGCAGAGGACGATAAAGATTTCAACATTTCACCAACGGAAAAGGGTATGATTGGTGAAGATACAGGTGTATTATGGGATTGGTAGGCAAAAATTCCCCAAAAGTGAACGTTATTACAATAATGTTATTTTAATTGTTTACGCTTCCCAATACTCTGTAATTCGTAAACCATTTCTTAATTTTTGAGCTATACCATAAACCCTTAGATGAACTTATTCAGCCTTTTTGTGTAAATAAACCACTTTGATGTGGCTAGATTAATAGCATTTAGATCGCGTATACACATTGATTGTACAACCAATATAACAATAACACACTTACCATCAAGCTATAACAGCTAATAAATCACTTATGGATTCAATTTGCCCTTCTTATACCTCGACAGGCATTAATTCATACATCGACACATTTTCCTGCAAAGAAACGAAAATAATAGGTAACTAACAGAGGTTCTACGAATTTAGTGACGCTTGTTTTGATGTTTACAAAATTATTAATTATGAGCTTCAAATGTTCAAAGCGTCAACACTTGGCTCATATTAACCAAAATTGGACATTTGTTTCGCGCAAATTAAAAACGACGCTCCAAAAATGATTTATGTTAATTTATGGTTTTCAGCTAACCCTCCCCCATTCCTCCTCTTAAAAGCTCTTCCGTAGAGCCACATGGAGCGGACAAGTCTTGGCTGCGACCTTCCACATCCCGGATGAACCTTGTCTTTCACTTTTTTTTTGGCTGCTTCAAACGAAACCCATACGACGACGAGTCCCTTGTTCGATGCGATTAGAGAAGAGACCCTTCGTCCCTGGCAGGGGGCGCGCTTAGAAGTGTTTTTAGCAATGAATGCGAAATGGTCACATGCTCGCACATAATAGAACTGCTTTGTTATTCTTATGGTTTTCTTCCTCCCTATCCCTTCCTTCCCAAACTCAACCCAACCGAAAGGTCATCGGTCTCGGCCCGAAGAGATCTATGTAACTAAGAACGTAAGGAATCTAATAATTTGGATTCGTTCCAGGAAGAAGGCACTGTGTGTTTGGCTGGAACTGGAGTGCACGTGTTTTCTTTTCCGGGGGATTTTTTTCTCCCCCTGGTGTTCAGAATCATACCAGTGAAAGTGATAGTTTTCCACCACGACCACTATCTCTCTCTTTATCTTACCCATCAAACGACAATTGCAAACAGTGAAGACTTGGTGTGTCCTGCCGAATTTTTATCTTGCAGCATCGCCTTTGCTTGACCGCATTCGCTTTTAGGCTCATTGTGCTGGCTACAAAAGCAAAAGGATTTAGTGATGATGACCTTTGGCTGGAGCTGCGATGCGATGGTGGTTCAGTCGCTAACAAACTAGGTTACGTTTGGCAAGCGCTGTCACAATGGAAAGATGCCAACCAGTATCGAATGACCTCAAAAACGATCGGATATTTATTGGCACTCCAAATGGCATATAATGCTACTAAATCGCCAAGAAAACCAGTAAGAATAAAATGATCTTATTGCTAAGAATGGTAGATCAGGAAAGAGCTATATCCGACATTGGTCAAAAGTGCAAGAAAACGAATGAATGTAGGGTTAAGCAACTGTTTAAAACAGGACTCCTAATTTTAGAAGTAAGACAAATCTCTCACACAAACTCTTCCCAACATCATCTGATTGTAATCAAGCATGTTATTTATAGGCTCATTTTGTTACCACTCCCTCCTCCCCCCCCTCCCTCCAAAATCCAAGCAGTGCCACCAGTTGCACTCGAGTGATAAAAAATGCTTGTTTTAGTGTGAATTTTGCACTTCTGCTGTGGGAGGAAATTACTGCAAGAACTCATCGCAATAAATGAGGAAAACAGCTTCCACCTGGGTCTTTTGCTTTAAGCAACAGCGTGTTTCATTTTGTTAAAACGGAAAGGTGGTTCGTTTTCTTCTTTTGCTGTCCGTTTGCTTGATTGAAAATTTCCCGTTCGTACGGGCGGGTGTTGTTTTTCGCCCTTTCTTAATAGTGAAATTGTACTGGATTACGGTGAAGCGAGAGAAAGAATTTCGCCAAAGACGTGAAATTTTTCGCTTTCACTGTCTCGTAGCGAACATTGGAGGAGCATCCATCCATCCATTTGCTTGATGGCTGTTGTATCGTGTCTTCCGTTTTGGAGCTGCAACATGTCGCGTTGGCTGGTGTGAATTTTGTACGTGCAATGAATTATGTGTTTCAGTCGAACGCATCCATTGTTGGGGAGATAGGTTATTTCCCCTTCGTAAATGTGAAGAACGTATAAAGCAAGCACTGCAAGAAGGGCAGTACTAAAGGACATTTAAATAAGTAAGAGCTGTTCAAGGACTTTTGATAAATGTTTAAAACTCACAAAAAAAGGTTTATTTGTCTTGTTCTTTTCTATTTGGCGTAACGTCCTACGCGGACATGCCGGCCTATACAGGCTTTCGAGGCTTTATTCATTACCACGTAGCCGGATAGTCAATCCTTGCTACGGGAAGACGGTCCATTCTAGGCTTGAACCCATGACGAGCATGTTATTGAGTCGTTCGAGTTGACGACTGTACCACGGGACCGCACCAAATTGTATTGTACACATATTTTTACAGTTTTACAGTTCTTTCAAAACATAATCAAAACCTTAATTTGGTAGCCTTCTGCAAATGTTTTCGAACGAGTTATTTGCAAGCGCGTTGTAAAGCTTCCGTTTCTTTGAAGATATTTATGCTTTCGTTCTCTAGGATTATTGCTCGCGCAGCATAATAAATCGTTCCTTTCAAGTCGGCACAATCTAGCTTCTAGCCTTTGCGGGGCGTTTCCCATCCATGTTCTCATGTAGAGGAGTGGGTATGTTTTCAAAACTTTTTACATTTTCGCAAACCCCGCGCACTAGTGCAGTGAAGAAGGCGTGCAGCAACCGGGAATGGGCAAAAATTGTTTGCCTACTGTTTGTACAAGAGTTATTGGGTGGGAGTGGAGTGGATATTGTATAAAAATGTCTCACTAACAAGGCACGTTTACGCTCTGTAGTCGCGTTCGTTGAAAGATGGTATTAATGTACATTGGCTGTAAGAAGATTTTCATTGGAGATCAGCATTCTTTCGTGCAAAAGCAGAAATACTGTTCATGTTGCGACAGTGACAATTTTATACTCTATACTAAATACAGTTGAGCTATTGACACATTTACTATCCTGTCTGTTTGACGGTGAACTAATCGCTTAAGCCACATCTGGCGCCGATGCTTTAATTGAGGCATGTTCTCAAGAAATTAAGGAAACGAATCGAGACGGTACCATTGGTAATTAATGACAGCATTGACAGATTACAAGGAGGTATTATACATTACGCTAAATGTTTCTAAAGAAATTCTAACAATAACCTGTAACAGTATGACAGGCCTGATAGTGATCATGTGGATGCAAGACATCGAATACAATAAACAAATTGTTTGTCGATGTGGAACAGATAATGGTCGATGTTCGAAAAAGCCATATGACACTTTTACTATCTATTAGGTACTGTAATCCAAAAATGGGTTTATCCTGTGAGATGCAATACTCATTCTCATGATTGTTGTTCTATTTTGCTCTAATAATAAAGTAATAACAACACCAAACACAACAACATTCTCTTTTCGTCAGATTCGCAAGCTTTATCCACCAAAATCTAGACCCCATTTTTGTTTTGCTGTGGTAGTTCCTCTTTAAGTCGTCGCTTTGTTGCGTTGTGAATGCTTTTCTTTTTTCTTTTTGCTGTTGCTGTTGGCTCTCGTGCGTACATACGTATGTTTTGCAATGCTACGCGATGGATGCGGGAGGTGTGATTGTGAAAGCACCCGAACATCCCCTATTCGTGAGTCGAACGAGCCACTCTGGTGGTCGGTCTGATTTGGCCCCGGGAGAGAACCGCAGAGCAGCCAGATGTCTGCCCAATCTCCGACTCCGACGAGCGCGCGCGCCTTCTTTTTCGCATTTTCTTCGTTTTAGACCGTCAACTTCGCGAGTTGGGGTTTGGGGACGATGTGGACGGATATGAAGGCCTGCAACGTCGCAGCGGGTTTGCGCCCATCTATTTCGCCAATGAAGAAACGGCAGGACGGAATTCTTTTCTTTTTTGGGGGATAGTCTGACAGGATCTGACCTGAGGCAAGCATGTAGCACCAGCTACCTGTTTCATAGATTTTTTTTGTTGCGATTTTGGGGCCATGAGAGGCTAGGAAAAAGGATGTTTAGTTTTTTTCTATCTTTTTGTGTTAGGGTATGAACGGAAGGCCGTCTAAAATTCTTAAGAACCTTTTTATTTCTGCCAACTAGACCAGCGGAATACGAAGGGATAAAATAAAAATAATGAAGAAAATTTTACAAAAAAATATCCATTATTGAGCACCAAATAATGATTTAATAGACACAAATGTTATAATCAATTGACAAGATTCGTAGAACAAATGTAAAATTCAACTCAAATATGTTTTCTGATTTATGTAGATTAATATAGAGATTCTAAACATATTTTTCTACAATGTGTATTCAGCAAACAATTATTTTGTACAACCACTAATGCTCCTCACGAACATTTACAAAGAACATAAGTGAAACAAAGTTACCAAAATTGAGTTGAAACACCATACACTGCAATATAGTTGCCTGTGATAAGTAAATAAAAGGCCGCTCAAACTAAATTAGGCATGCATAATTAAGTTTGAATATTAATGAATAAGTAACAATCAGTGGGTTATTGTTGGCCGAGCCAATGCCATTAAAGTACCGCTGATGTCGAGGAGTTGATTAGATGGAAAGGACAGCTGATGATTTCAATTAAAAGTTGTTCGTTTGGTATATAGCACGTCATCATATGCATAAACGATAATTTAGTATGATGTGACAAATTATGGGAAACTTTAAGGTAGTTTGTAAACATCATGAATATTAGATCATTAGTTTTATCCTCTAAAAACAAAGAAAGTAAGCAGAATTTTGCTTACTTTTATTGTTAAATAACTGAGTGGGTATGAAGGATGTTCGTGCTTTCTTACTTCTATCAAAGTTGGCCTCCTTTTCCTTCAGTGCCATGCAGCAAACAACGTTATTCTCTACAGATCAAAGTATTTCCCTTGGCAAAGGTAACAAAGTTGAAAAAAATCTTTATGTTGGCTATCCTTCCCACACTCACACACACGAAAACGAGTGGGTGGGTAAGGTTACACAATCTGATGATGACGTTAATTATTGTTATTACTATTACGATCGCTTTCTAACCCGTGTCGTCCACCATTCGGCTCGAGTGTCCTCCGCCCACGTTTCATCAGTGGTAAAGTTCGATGTGAAACCGGTTCATTTGCGATATGAGAAGTCTGAAGGAACCACACTACCGGAAGGCCGAGCAGAGCCGCCGAGTATGAATCGGGATGGTTCAGTGCCACGGTGTGTGCGCGCACGTACGGTAATGTTGGGTATGTCTCGCCATGCACGAGACACGCCATGTCGGGCGTGAGAAGCGTAACGGACGCGGCCGGGCCAGTGCGGACCGGTGTGGAATGATAGTGTAAAGTGGACGGAGAAACGAACGAACGCCGCCATGGCAACCGTCGCGTTTGGTGACGTTTTCGCACTCGTCGCTCGGTGTAACGACCTTGACTGGCTTCAATCGTTGTACGGTTTCACACTAACAGGCGGGCTGTGCTACCAGGCGCCACCAGGTACTGCCACCGCTGCCATTCCTGCCCAAACGGAATCGCATCCTCTAATTTCGTTGGGTTTGTTTCCTTTTTTTCCATCAACCAACAAATTTGTAATGCAGTTTTGATCCCGGCTCCGAGCGGTACAGAACCGTACAGAAAGACATTCACGTATTAGTGAGCGAAGGCAAACGAAGAAGGCACCTTCTTTCATTTCTTTTCGCCTTGAGCAAGAGAGCATTTTTGGTGTGTACCATCATCCGTGGTATGCTATATTTTCGCCCATACCAATCATTTGTGCTCCCCCTCGTAGCACGAGCTTCTGAGCACACCGTTTGCAGTGCAAAATATTCCACGGATTCCACTGAGCACGAAATACGAAAAGGCTACAAACAGAACGCGTCAGAAAAACTTGTTTTCGAATGCATTGGTTCACTTTTTTGTCCTTCGTCGCGAGTTACATCGCAGCTGAGTCGTCTTTGAGTGCAATAGTTCGTTCGATTAAAAAACCGATTAAATTATCATACCGCAAAAAATGGAAGACGAGAGCAAATGGGTAGATAAATGGAAGGAATTATTATAAAAGATAAGACAAACGGCCTCCAAAGGATTCTGAAATCAGAGATACATTTTATCAAACAATCGTAAAAAATATCAAAATATTCAATGTTCAAAGCGAAATTGCCTCTTTAGATTTTAGATGAATTATAAAACACTGTGTAAATCCATACAATCTAATGTATTTGGTAGCCTTACGGACACGGTTCAACTCTCATCTCGATCCATTTTTCTCCTGCTGTATGTAACAAGGAGATAGTTAGATCCTGAATATCAATTTTCTACATTTTTACAGTGACCAAGCATTATTCTGTCTTGTCGATCTTTCATGATAAATAATCATCATAAATTAAGTTATGGAAAAAACTGTGAAGGTATACATTATTTTAAGAAAATATTTCACGATGAAATGCATTGTAGAACAATTTAATAATATGTATGCTTTTCATACTTAATATGCATGCTTTTCTGTATAATGGTTTCTATAATAATATTTGAAGAATATTGAATGAAGTTTTACAAGGATGTTTAAGTATCGGTGTTTATATCTTCATACTAGTGATCATAATTAGTCTCCTAGTAAGTCCTGTAACGATGAGGAGTTGCTTTCTGTGATTTTTATGTTCATTCACAGTTGAATTATTTGTAAATATTGGATCAGACCGTTTTTTTATGAAACGGTGTACAATTTTTCGTAGAAATCAGATTATGTAATAAAAGTCTCTTCAATATATAACGTACGGTGGTACGGGATGAATTTGAATCGAAGCATGTTCGGCCTTGTACGTACTGGTACATCTTTAACACTGGATCACAAAAATGGTGCTTAGTAGCTAGGCATTTATTATGTCTCCAGAGAGCCAGGGAAATAAGAGTTCTTACGTGATTGCTTCTTATTTTGATAATTGCACATTGCCGCAGTGTGCCTACTTTATCCGCTAACTGCTTGGCTAATTGCAAGTGGTTGCTGCATACATCTCGGACATGCCGACCTATATAGGCTTTCGAGACTTATTCAGTACTTTCAGTTGTCGTGAATTAAGCAGGCAAATGTAATAGAATTAAGCAGGTCTTGTTCTGGTGCCCCCTATTAGACACCAGACCAAGGATCTTGATCAGAAATAACTGAATAACAACATCAATGGTTCGTTCTCAACCATTCCCACTCAATCTGGGCGCGTGCTTTCATTCATCAAGCAGCAATCCATTCAACCTGTCAATCATCTACGCAAAGCACACATTCCAACGCCAGTAGTCGATCGAGCGACATCAATTGTAACCCTTCCCCGATCGTGCGTAGTAGCAGCTGATTTTGACAGGTCATTTCAGCGCTGGTCTACCCACTCTCGCGGGACACCACAATGAATCGAGCCTCTTCTACCCGTTATTGTGCGGCCATTATCATGTCAAATAGTCGCGTAGCTACCGTGGAAGTGAGAAAAAACACAACAACGATACAGATGAGATGCCGTGTTAAATCATGCAGTCGTTAAACGCGTATCAGGTTGTGTGTGCACTGCGGCGCTTCCAAACGCAAGATCAGTGGGAATTGTGTCGTGTTGTGCTTTCTTATTGGTTGCTTGTTGCTGCAGTTGGTTCGATTATGCAGTTCAAAAAATGGCAAAGCGTGGATCCGATAATGACCTATCATTAATCAAATTGTACTGCCCCGAAGGCAAACTTCTGGCGTCCGTACGTGAATGTGCCGTTCTCGTCAGTCCCGCGGATTGATCTGGAGGACAGCTTCAATCTGGGAAGCGTCTGGCCGACGTCTTCTGTTTTACAGTACAAATTCGTTGTGTAGTTTTATTCGTACACCTTGCAGTAGTATTGTATTGTACTTGAATGATTTTTTTAAACGTAATGAGTGGATTCGTGTACGTTTGTATTTTTCGTTTCGCAAGCGAAATTGGAATCGAATTGCTGAGGGTTGTTACAAATATATGTTCTAAAATTTCAAATGTTTTTTTGGTGGGAATAGTTACGATATAAACTGAAATTCCCAAACGTGCCATTCTTCAACATGTGGTCTATCATTAATTAAGACCCAAGAACATCTGACGACAATAACTGAGAAGGATAGATACATTCTTGTATCGTTAAATACGATGTCCTGCTACGCAGACTACGATTTCTGGCAAAAAGACTCCACGAGGACGTAATTTCTGTCCTTCTCGCTCTTCCGTTTTCGAACATTTGGGCCGTACGCGTTGCGTTCTATCATCTTATGCGAAAGATAATTCGTTCTTAGAAGCCCAATTCAAAACCCAGACAGCAACACCATCACACAGCTGTAGGTTTGTGTGTGTGGTTGTGCATGATAATCTTCATAGATCGAAATGGCGCAAAGAACAGAACATAGCTGGAAAAAGATAAAATATCATGCACCCGTTGCCCTTGCCTTTGTCGTCATGTAGAAGGTCCTTGCTTTTCCCTCTTTCTCTAGAGTTCAAAGAAGGTGAAACGGAGCAAAAAATGGAGAGAACAAGAGAGAGATATATATAAAGAGAGAGAAAAAGGGAGAGAGAGAGAAAGGTGGAAAAATAAGAGAGAAGAGAAGATATAACGAGTAGGATATGAAGAAACGAGAAGGATAGGAAGAAACGAAGGCGACATTTAATCGAAGGAAACAAAACGATCCTCGAAAAAAAAAAGGCAGCACAGGATATGGTTTGGGCTGGTAGGCACCGCGGTTCAGTCTTTTAGGTTCAGCACAGCCGCTCCGAAAGGCGTACATACACACAACATTACCGTTAGCATGGCGCTGGTATGGCGGCAGTTTCGGCACGGTTTTTCGTTCCCTTTTACTGTGTTTCATGCTGTTCTTGTTTTTTTATAATTATCAGATCCGATCAATCATTAGTTTTTCACTTCTTATATTCTTTCGAACACTAAATTTTATAGCTTGATCTCTATCTGCCTTTTCATTCGTTTTTGATAAGTACTGGTACAGTTTAGTTTTACGTATTTTTACTAAATAAAACATAAATTCAGAAAATAATATTTACGACGGGGTCCTATAACATCATATTTTTAATGTAATACATAATTAATTCTTCAAATAATATGTAACATTCGTTATTTTGGAAGCTGTGCACATTGTTTTTTTTAATACGAAACAAACAACAATAGAATAAATAGAGTCGTTTTCATTTTTCATGAAAAAATAAAATGATGTGTTGTTATAACTCGAACAAAATAGTCGATTGCATTGTAATATAATAAATAACAAATATTGTTTACGAAATTTTCAACGAACGTAAAATGGGAACCTTCTATGGAGGTAAAATGTGGAAAAATTAATCCACATCCGGACTAGCGTACCAACCTTTCGTTCGGTTGCTCACAGTATTATTTTCCGCACATGCTCTTGATTTCTAACGAAAGCAGCAGCACCACCAAATACACTCACACATACACACCGCCACACAAAACGCACCGTAACGCACTTTTCGTAATGTATATTTAAATAACAGTGTGTGTGTGTGCGTTCCTTTTTTGGAACTAAACCACTACCAGCGCACTGTTTTTGCCAGCAGCGTGTCCGATGATGGTATTACACACGCTATTTAAATATGTAGTGGTAGAACATTCACGCACACTATCATGAAAAAACACAACAGTACACACTTTCCGGCATTAAGACAGAATCACGGCACGCTCGTTGGGATGCGTTTCCATCGCAACACTTCTCACAAACGTTGCTGCTGGTGCTGTTTTTCTCACTTACGATTCACGAAGGTAGTTGCCATACCGGGTAGGTAAAGGTCTTCCAACTTTGTCACACTTGCTGTTTATTCATGGTTGACAATTTAGTTGTCAAAATTCTGCTCCGCGTTTAATGCTTTTTTTAGTGCTCCGCTTTCACAGCACGATCGAACAATTTCTCTACCCACTGTATGTGTGCGTGTGCACGAGCGCTTACTGAACGCGACGGATGACTGAAAGTTGCCCTCGATTCTTTTTAATTTTTTTTTTGTTTTGTTGGTTTACTTTATCTACACAGTATCTGCATCCAAAGGGCCTATCGCCACGCGTTCACTTATCTTCAGCTACCAAAGATAATACTCACTTAAATTCTGCATACATACAAACACACATATACACACAAATTGATTCGATTGATACCCCCTGGGGGGATGTTAATCGCGAGAAGGGCTTTTAACAATGACAGCAGCCACATAAACACTCACACACTCACACTCTCATGCGCACTCTTTCTCTCCTTCTAATCGCTACCGACGACGTGCGCGTTCACTTTCGGGTTGTCTTGCCATTGTTAGTCTTTTAGATAGACCAACACCACCAGCACCACCATCACCACTTGCCATACATTGGCTCATGCCCCTACCCTGCTCACTCGGGGCTGTTATCAACACCACACTGCACTATCAGCACCACACGCCTGAACCAATCCAATGGGCCGAACAAAACGGGCGATAAAGCTTTGCGTCCCCTTGCCGCTGCTTGCCCGGGAGGAGAGCAGACAGCGTAACGCTTCGCTTCGCATTCGCCAGTGGGCCGCTTTCTTCTCCACTTCACGTCACATACACACACGCTCCCGGTGACACCAGACTAGACTAGAGTTCGAGAGCGTGCGCGCGCACACACAGTAGCAGGCCCTGCTTACCCCGTCCCTTGCCGTGCGGACTGGACGCGGAAAAGCAGGAAAACCGCGCTGCACTCTTTCCCGGGTACACACCAGCGACGGACGAGGAACTAATAAACGATGGTGAGGCCGTGCAGCTGGTACGGAGCGAGCGAAGAGGCGCTCAAGGGAGTCGATGCGTTTCCGCGCTACCGTGTACACGGCGAGACGCTTCACTTGAATGTGTGTAAGTGCAGCCAGCAGTACGGTAGAGTGTGCTGTGTTGTTTACCTTTGCGAAAGAGCGAGTCTCTCTTTTTTACTGTGCTAATGTGCTCGCTCTCACTTACACGCGCTTGTTTTTTTTATTTATTTTTTGTGTGGCAACCAAGCGACTTCTTTTTTTTTTTCTTTTGCGCTTACTGCCGACAGCACTTGCGCACTATTGGGTTTATGCTGCGGGAGAGCGGGGTGTAACAGCGAGAAACCAAAGGGGTGGAAGGTGTGGAATGGGCCGCTCGACTGTGAAGATGTTTAATAAGGGTTACCCTCCTTTTTGTGAGCGGAATGCTCAACGCTAATGAAGGAGTGAAGCAGTTAGCTATTTCGCTTTAGCAGCCTACGATCAACGTGCAGACGAGCGCGTAATGTTTTCTCGCTCTGACACACTGGCTCGCCCGTACAGGCCAAATGACAGATGGACCCGTCTGCTACGATCGAAGCGAATGAACTAAAACGGAAAACCGCTTCCATTGTGAAGGCAGACCAAGCGACATGGGAACTGCTGCTTCCACCGCTTTTGTAGGACAGTGCAGGAACAATGATGGAATAAAATTTGTGCAGGGTTGCTTACCTCGATATCGCTGGTGCTGCGGGAACTACGTGCTGAAACAGCAGTTTTGGTTGCTGATTGGCATCGTTTCGATACCGTTCTCGCCTGTCGTCACGGGTCGCCCGGAGACTCGTGTTGCCGCGTATCGACGTGTATGTAACTGAACTGGCGAATCGGATGTTTATGAAATTGGTCGAATGCTTGGCAGTGGTACTTCTTCTTCTTCCTGCCTGCTCGGCAGCAAACAGCCGACCGCTTTCGTTCGCTTCTACTCCGGAAGTGTGAGCAGGATGACGCACGCTATAGCAGTGCTTGTGTCTCGGTTACACTACAGTTGAGGTTATTGCTTCACATCGCCTGCTGCGTCGAAAGACACGTGAATGTGAGTGCGTTTGTAAGCTTCACTGTCTGACAAGGGTACGCTGATGAGCGCTTGCGCCCCTAACGAATGGTATTGGTCGTTTCGAGGTTCTGCTGGGTAAGAAATGGTCATACTCTACCTTTTGGTATTTAGCCTTGCACAATACATCTTCATGCGAACAATACATGGAATTCGTTGAAGTAAGGGAAAACGGGTACGAAAATCGTGCGGTTCGGTAGAGTGAGCGAACCAGCCAGAAGATATGGGGAATGGTTTTGAGGGCGTGGTCTAATAATTGCTTTCGTATGCAACACAAAAGCATGCCCTACCACTAGTAACCGCTGCTGATTGCAGGGGAAGTTTACTATGTACGCGAAAGATCGTATATAACTGAAAGTTAGAAAGAGATAAATGATCTTTGTTGGCTATCTCAGCTATGCTAATGTGAATGTTTTTTTATACAATTAACAATGCCCCTCCAATAAAATTAACAAACATCGTGTGAAATAAGTGTGTTTGTATGTGTGTGTGTGTTTTTTTTCCTTTTTTTAACACACTTGCACACAAACGTGTTCAAAGATTAATTTTAACACCGTCGTCGTTCGTCGGCAATGGAAACGAACGTGACGTACTTCATCATTCAATATGAATCTTACGCAATTGAGATCAAGACAAGTTATTAAATCCTTCATGCTCAACGTTTTAGTTTAACAAGTGTAAGAAATTACCTCCCTAAAAGTATTCAAATACAAGCGTTTCCTGTAAACTTCCAGCTAAACTACAATAAGTTTTTTTTGTGTGTTCGTTTTCCTTACGCGACAGCATGCGCCATTGCGCATTCGCTCCGTACGCGCTCTGCACTTCCGACGTACACACATTGCTCGCCCAAGCGTCGTAACACGCGCCGTCAAACGCTACCGATCCCGTGGCAGTTCGCTAAGGAGAGAAGATACTCGTTTTTCGTCTGCTCGCTTGGTACTGCAGCGTACAAAAATGGCACATATGCGCAACTGCACCGACACCGACACACGCGGTGCGCGATCTCGCGAGCACGTTGCCACGTTGTCGAGCGTATCGGGACCGGAGCAGAGCAGACGTGCTGTGAGCGAATCTTTGCAGTGTGTCGACATTTTTAATTTCTTATACCTCTGGCGTGGGCTCGTAAATATCGCACACTTCGCTTCACACTTTGTGCGCTGTGCGAAATGAAATGTTACGAGCGTGTTATTTTTAGCATCTTTCTGCCATGTTTTAAAATTGTTTTGCACGAGCGCAGTTTAGTAGTTCAGAGGGCAAGCATCTACAAATTTACTTTAATTTCTTCAAATTTCAAATTTAATTTACGAGAATTTACTTTTTCCTATCAAACGATTGAATACCCTTATTGTATCAAATGCTCGAAAAATATTTGCAAAACATATAATTATTAAATATCTACCAATCAAATACCGAAGCACACCTTATTGCCGAATAAAAAAAATACATTTAGCAACATCGTTACAATGAAGTATGATTTCAACAATAGTATAAAGTGTCAAAAAGCACTGCGTACACATTGGTATACTCAACAAATACATAAACGGTTGTTCTTTTTGGTGTGGTGTTGTTTAGGTAGCATTTGTTAATAACTTATCATTCGAGAATTATTTAAATTCTCATTCAAGTAAGGCTACAACACTAGCCTTTTTATCATATTAAATATGTAATTCGACAACAGATGACTTCTTTTCGTATCCAAAACCATTCATCGTACGGAAAATGTCCTAAAAGCTTTCTGTTCTTCCCACCATTCTCTTCTTCTTCCCCTGTGAAACGAATAGCGATGGCGCCAACGTTTACCATTCCCGTTTTCATTCCGTCAGAGCATGGCGCCATTTTTACTTTTTCGGTAGTTACCTCCCCGGGCCATAACGGAGAAGTCCGTTTTAAATGGATGATTTTGTTGATTCATACTTGTGTCGAGGGGGTACCGGAGGAATAACAGATCCGACTCAGGCGAGACCGAACCAAGCGTCCAAGCGAATGCAGTTAATCCCGTACAGGAAAACACTAAATAAATAAATTAAACAAGGGAGTAGTGAGGGTGATTTTCTTGGTCAAATTGAAATCATTACTCTGCCTGACTCTTACGGAATTGCGAAGTCAACCCCGATTTTATTTTGTAGTCGAATTAAATTTTTATATAAGGATCCCCACGACTTCACTCCGGCTCATGACTACACCATATGCACGACAGATTATCCAATAACGGCGGTCCTACAACGCCGCGATAAATAACTATATTAACTAGCTAATACGTCAGAAAATAAGTCGCCGCAAACAACACTGTCCACGACAGTTGCCCGTGTTTTTGTTTTAAAACTGAGATTGTTTATTAGCACAAAGACTTCGCCGGAAATTTGTCGCGGTGTTTTAGTTTTCGGCCGATCTCATCGTACAGTCGTCAACTCGCACGATTTAACAACATGCCCGTCATGGGTTCAAGTTCCAAATAGACCGTGCCACCATACGTAGGACTGACTATCCTGCTATGGGGGGATAGTCCAAAATTCATTGAAAACCAATCCCACAAATGGTACAGGCTGGCCTTGACCGACAACGGTTGTTGAGCCAAAAGAAGAAGAAGAAGAAGTTTTAGTTTTAAATTACTATAACCCTGCTTCTAGATGACCAATTTTTGTATCGCGTCAAATTTACTGCGGGCTGTTTTTTACAAAAGTTGCATCGCTTTGTATCGTCCTAAACTATTGATGACTATTGTTGTGTTGTTGAAACGGCACAGTGTAAAAGCGTCTCTCATCCAGTGAAAGCAGTTTTTAAATATGGCCTGGCGATAACAGCTATAAGCCCACCTTTTTCCACTTTGCTTTTGAGCTAAAACATAGACGGTTTGACAGATGGAAAGTGTTGCCAAAAATTATCGCGGCAGAACCCATACCGATCCTGTGACAAATTCCGAACCCATGTCGATTCTGAACCTTAACAGAATTCATACTGGTGCTGGAACTAATTCCAATCCCAGAGTCATAAGACTACTCTGGCCCTGGAATTGATCCTGGCACTATAACGGTCAGAGGCCGATTTCCCCATAAGCGGACTAAGCGGAGGGTCTAAAGGGGGCCCGAGCGAAACCTCTACATGTTAGCTTCCTTTTATAAGCGATTGATTTTTTTCTATTAATGCACATATGGACGGAATAAAGAATATTTCTCAAAGTAGTACATTGTCAAAAGTAAGTGTGATGTTTTGATAACGTTGTTACGAACTTTGGAGTTAATTTTTGTAGGCTTTGAAAAATGTGACATACTTTCGCTCTCTTCCATATAAGCAATACAACCTCTCATGATAATAAAGCATGAAGAAGCTCTTGGAACGTTTAATTCAATGCTTTTAAGAACTTCGTCGATGGTCTCAATAGCAAAGATGGCAAGTCTTCAAATACGCAAGTGCCGCAAGTTTTATTAACGACAGTTTATCATTTCATTGTTTGATTCATTTCCATTAAAAACGCTTAGCTTAGCAAAACGACTAAATGTGTATTTGTTATGAAAGACTTGTGTATAAAATGATGTTTTTACACCACAAACACATGCTAGTATTTGAATATAGCTTAGATAAATTCGCATTACCGATAACAACGACGATGGACAACCGAAACATGTGCAAAATATGCAACCATGGTGTCACGAAGATAGTTAAAAATAAATAAATAAATAAATAAAAGGTCAGAAGAAAATTAATCCAAAACGAATTCAGGATTATGTATTTGCTATTCGTAATAAGATATTAAATAAAATGCGAACAGTGTAATGTTGGTTGATACTGATACTATTTGGGGACTTTTAAGGAAACTAGGGGGCTCATTTTGATCGTCCGCTTATCCCCGAGATGGATAAATCGGCCTCTGATACCGATCGTGGAATTGAACCCGATCCCATACCGGTCGTGGAATTGATTCCTATCCCATACCGGTGCTGGTCCTACTTCCAAAGCCGTACCGGTCCAGGAATTGATTCTGAACCTAGAACTTCCACTGAACCCATACTGGTCCTATAACAGGTCCTGATCTCATTCAAATCTTGTAACATATACCTACCGCAACTGCACCTGATCCCAAAGTATGGGTCCTTGAAATGATTAAGATTGCATATTGCATATATATTTTTAAAGTTCGACTTGAAGGAATTGACAACTGTTGAATTTGAGTGAATGCACAACAAAACTCTTAACAGTTTATCCACTGATTGAGCTGGAAAATGTAAGTACTTGTCGTGTAAATACGATTTAAACAAGGGCACATATTCCCGTAATGTTTGTATAGATGACGATTCAATAAAATTATCTGATAATGAAGATAAATTTTAAATGCACATTAAATTACTGTTGGAAACTGCTGGAAGACTATCAGACTACAGACTACAGACTATCAGCAGAGGCGATATTGTGTGTGTGCACAGACATAAGAAGGAAGAAACCTGCGCAAAATAAGGTAATTGAGATAAAAACACCCAAGAGCAAAGATTTATAGAGGACAAAGGAAACATATTTGTTTGCTTCACTCTCAATAATTTCCTAACTGAATCAATTATTCTTTTGTTTTTTAGTTAGAGAGCCAGTTTCTAACAGATACGTTTATAATAGTCTCCTTTACAACGGCCTAGCCGTATAATACAAGGATGCATTTTACAACGCCTTTCCATAAGTAGAACAACCTTTTAGATCTTCGATGCCTACCACTTGATTACAGGACAGATGGTGTAAGCTACTCTGTCCAATTTAATAACACAACTGTCGTGTTCTATTGCCCAATTGTAAGATTCGGCACCGTGAGTCCAGACCGTAAAACAAGTTAAAAACTAAAAAGGTGTAGTATGTGTGTAAATTTGAAGATCAAAAAGAAATCATATTTTTCAATATTTCAAGTAAAATTATTTAAAATTGTATTGTTTTATCAAATGTAGAAGGTTTGATTTAGTAAAGTGAGTAATGCAGACTGTTTCAAATTGAATTAATTAAAAATATTAAATGCCGAAAATGCCATAAGTGCCTTAAGTAATTCGAAGCAATTCGGTATATACAGTCTGAACTCACTGGTTGAACTTCTAATGACTGCCAGCTATTGAATGCGGACCGTTTTATAGGCATGTGTTTTCATACATTTTTTTAAAAAAAGGTCATGAGATTTTTGTATTTTTTTCACTTTTGAACCATACAAACACGTGCGTTTCAATTTAATTGCCAGCAAACAATCGAGCGTTTAACTACAAAGCGTTCAACTATTAAATTCTGTCTGTAATTTTTATCATTCTTCACCATACCTTTCAAAATACAGTGAACCCTCTCTTATTTGACACCTCTCCAATTTGAAAAACCTTTCTTATTTGAACATTTTCCACATTTTTGAACACTTATTCGAACACATTTTGTTCGCAGTTGCCTATAGCAACAGTTAAGGCTGCATACTAAATGTGCTGTCTCTTTCTTGTTTGTATGGACCTTTCATTCACTTTCAATCTCTGTAATTTGAAAACCCCTCTTATTCTGCAGTCCTATCGCCTCTCAAATAAGAGATAGTTGACTGTACTCAAAACTAAGTCGCCGTTGTATTTTCTATAATCAAAGCGGTTGCGATTGTATGAATGTAAACTAAGCAAAAAGCTAGCGCGAGTGAAGGTCCTAGGCGGACACACGAATGTAGGGGAAGATAGGTAAAGACGGACACGTTAAGGGAAATGGTAAAAATCTAGGGATATATAAGTGCAACGACCATGAAAATGTGCATACATTATCTTACACTCATGTTTTATCAGAAACTGTGTTGAAATTTTTAAATTTCCATCGATTTTTGCGTTTTTTTCATGAATGAAAAACATGTTTTTTTTTCGTGCAGTTTTGAAATGTTCGGGTAAGACGGACACCTGATATGGGAAAGATGGACACCATGAAGGGTAAGATGGACACCTGTAGAAAAGGTTAGAAAGTGAAGAGTTTTACAGTATTTTAACAAATTCTATCGCTTTCCACGTCCTGGTACGTTTATAAACCAATTGCAACGACGGTTCATTCAGTCGTGGTTTTAGGAATTGTAAGTGGCGATTGTAATATAACGTAGAATGCAGCATCGAAAGCATTATTGAAATATCGCGCACTAACAGCTGGCGTTGCTCCAGCTTACAGAACAACAGTCTAGAACTTCCTTTAAAGAAATTACTCCGCGAAAAGACCACGACCCCAGTATTTATGAGGGACTTGTTTATAGTTTAATCCATTTTGCACCATGTCAAAATTCAACATTTAATTTTTGTAATTCCATAGAATTTCTCATCTGTTCCTGAACAATGTCGTATAAATGCCTCATCTTTTTATTGCTTAAAGTTATCCAAGTCGTGAGAAGATATTGGATTTCGTGAAGCGCCTCATCAGCGTCGAGCGAGTAATAGCATAACGAATGGCTACTATTTTGACCGTTGTTTCATTTCTCGCTTATTTCAATACTTTCTCTAGTTACTGATTGATTTATAGCCTCGGAATACCCTGATTTAAGGTATTTGAAGAAATATATTCATCACCAATTGATATAAGAAGTAAAAAAATCAATAAATCCGGTGTCCATCTTTCCCTACAACAAGGTGTCCGTCTTTCCCGCTTTGGTGTCAGAATGTTTAAACCACCAAAAAACAATATTTTGTATTGCTTTTATCCTCGTTCTTTCGCCAGTTTTATCATTAATGATCACGACAACCCATTCATGAAATAAAACTTCCGGAAATATAAACAATACAAGTTGTAGAGCTTAAGATCGGCAGTAGTCAAATTAGATCCACAAGGGTGCACATGATTGAAAATTTGTTTTGTTCGTGGATTTAACCAATTTTATATATATTATGCCGAAAATGTTCTCAAATGTGTTGTTTTATCTTCAGTTTGGATTCTACATTGTTGAATTTCTCGAAAATTACCTTTTTCATGCATTTATGAGAAGTGTCCATCTTACCCGCAGTGTCCGTCTTTACCTACCTTCCCCTAAGCCTTTCTAAAACGTAGAGCGAGAATATCGACCGTCTCTGATATCAACACGTTTGATTGCGAAAATAACAACGAGAAACCAGATTAAGCGGATTAAGCACTACGCAAACTATGCCGTCTCTAGGGAGCTCCGAGAAAAGGAACCCACCCCCCGCTCAAGCATGTTTGCTTCTCAATCTTTCTTTGGTTTAGAATCTCTCTAGAAAACTCCTCGCTCGACACTTCAGAAAGGCATACATTCGTGTGACCACTTAGAGCTTGAACTCGTGTTAATCCTCCACGGCGAGAAACCCGATTTACTTGTGACAATTTTGCGCTATGACCAAAAGGACAGTTTTAAACAACGCATCCATAGCATGCTGAAACAATTGGTGCGTTGATGTTTAGTGGCACCAATTATGGACGTACGGGAAACACACACTTCTCGATAAAATATTGCTAACTTTTTGAGTCGTTAGATAGTTTTAAAATAACTAGCATTTTGCACAAAAATGATGAACTTTAGATAAAATTATGGTTAGATACTTTAAAAATCTAATGTTCTACAGTGCTGCTCTTAGCAAAATACCAAGAGATGCCAAACATTTTGGGTACATATTTTAAAATAGACTATTTGCAAAGGGAAGTGGCCAGTATTAATCAAATGAAGCACAAATGTTTTTCAATTTTCGATATTTGATGGTGCTATAGTCACAATTGGTACACTTACCTTGCTTTAAATTATTTTCATCGATTATTCTAGATTCAATGCTTAACAACCTTCCTGTAGTAAACCCATTAATAGACTGAGCCATCTTTCATGAACAGCATCTTTTTGAGACTGTGTATGTGTCTACTAGATTGATTTCCTCAAAAATTCCAACCACCTTGTTTTCAATGCCTGCTATTTTTGTTTGGTGCTCTATTTTTAAATTTTTCTTCTTCTTCTTCTTCTTCTTCTTCTATTTGGCGTAAACGTCCTGCACGGACGTACCGGCCTATATAGGCTTTTGAGGCTTTATTCAGTACCTCTTCTTCTTTTTGGCACAACAACCGCTGCCTGTCAAGGCCTGCCTGTACCCATTAGTGAAGTGGGCTTGGCTTACAGTGACTTTTTGTTACCGTAGCAGGATAGTCAGTCCTACGTATGGGAGCACGGTCTATTCGGGGCTTGAACCCATGACGGGCATGTTGTTACGTCCTTCGAGTTGACGACTGTACCACCAGACTGGCCCAGTTCAGTACCACGCATCCGAATAGTCAGTCCTTGCTACGTGGGGACGGTTCCATTCTAGGCTTGAACTCAGTGGCGGGATTACAGTGTCGGGAGCCCTAAGCAGTAAGAATTGTTGAGGCCCTCTGTACATGATTACCGAGGGGTAATCCGTGTTGAATTATGTAACATTTCAACTTAAATTTTGTTGCTGCCGGGAGTGTTTAGGGTTCCTCTAGCACAGGGCCTCAATGTCCATCACCTACGGGGTCCTCCTTGCTAATACAGTGCCATATTCTATCAACTCTTATAGATAATGGACTAAAGATTCGCGAGGGCCCTTATTGACGGGACCCGCCGCAATTGCTTACTTTGCTTACCGTTAAAATCGTCACTGCTTGAACCCATGACGGGCATGTTATTGAGTCGTTCGAGTTGACGACTGTACCACGGGACCAAATATTGGCGAATCATTTTTTGACACTTGGTTTTGGTGAAAGGGGAAAGATACGATTGTGAAGGGGGTACTGTTCATACGGGGCTTGAACCCTGTCATGGGTTGTTGAAAAAAACGTACTAATTGACGACTCTAACACGGGACCGACTCAACCAGGTCAAAACATGTTTTTTTTTTATATTCAGGAGGAACGGTCCAAAAAGACATTGCCGAACCATTTGGTAAAGATTAATTTGTTCATTTATTTCACAATTCATTGGAATTTTATAATTGTATAGGAATCTAAAGCAATAACTCTTTAAACTAAGTGCTACGAAGAGAAAAATGTGCCCTCATAAGTTGAAACCTAGGTATATCCCTAAAAAATTGTCGCTGAGGACAATTTAGGCTTAAAAACAAAGCATTGCTAGGTCAATAAATGCTGACTAGCTACGTTATGCAACGCGCCAGCGATGCGCGCTGGTTTAACGATTTAATGGAAAACGTAGGCTAAGAAGAATGTGCTGATCGACGACGGTCAGCATTTTTAGAGCATAAATTCAGTTGAATAAATTAACGAAAGCATTATTTGCCAAGAGCCAGTTGGTTCGTTTATTATTGTCCTTATGTCGGCGTGTACTGTGCCTGTCTTAAGCTGCTGCTTCGAAAGACACTTTCGTGTGCGCGACAAGCATGTTTAGACATTTTGAAATCGACAAGTTTATACGTTTCATTGAAAGTGTGGCCAGATTCAAAGGATAAGATTGACTTAAATGAATAATGGATAACGTAGTTTTTTTTTATTGACGCGTTAGATTCGATCAATTATAATAGTGTAGGAGCACCTTTATGATTATTCAATAGCGCTGATGTGAATAGGCATTTTGCTACATTTTTGCGCTTTTTGAGAATCTATAATCCTAATATATAATCGCCAGTGATGAAGCCAAACAGCGAACCTTTTTGCTTTACTCGGTAAGAATTCTATTCGGTTATACCAGCGAGATTTTCGAGATGGCGGCTCTTAACAGTTCATATATTTCATATAACTTTCACACATTTTTGCTCTTAGTTAAACAATTTGGCTCTTCACGTGAATCTCTACGAACATTTTTGTAGAATTTGGCTCTTTTGGTCGCAGAGTTTGCTGACTGCTGGGTTATACCATTATTCAGTACAGAGACTTCACTAATTATGCATTCCCAACCAGATCGCATATATGCACAATATAGGGTTTATATGGTAATTGAATCACGAAATCCTCGATCGCTAAAAAGAGCGTCAATGTATCAGGTTTCAGTACGTCCTAGGGATGTATTATCGATAGGAATCCATTGTGGAAATATTTATCAGCGTGAAAACAAAAGTGTTGTGCTGTGAATTTCATTAAATCACATATTTAATTCTGCCCGTAATTCAAAGCAATTTTTTTTATCTTGTTTTTCATTCCGGACAGCCGAAGTAAATTGTTACTAATATACAAATACGTTTTTAGACAGTGATAATACCAACAAAACCACGATATTTGAAGATGTATGTGACAAATGCATTGATGGCCGCACGGGAAAGATCGCCAATTTGCGTAGCAGTTCTTCGGTTCTATTCATGTACGAGTACAAGAGTAAATAACATCCAAATCCCGTTGGATTTAGGACCGTCGTTCTGTCGGTCTAGGAGGACCCCAACATACAGAATCAAGGGCCCAGATCTTAAAACAAGTTTAAAAACTAAAACGGTGTAATGTTTGTCTGTGTAAATTTGAAGATTATAACAGGAATTTTCAGGCTGTCCAGAATAGGAATCAAATCGTCCGTAATTTGAAACATGAGTTCAAAACTGCCCGGAATCTGAATCAAAATATCGTTGCAGTTTTATGATATTTTGCAATGTTTTTAGTTAAATTATTGGAAATCTTTTTATTTGTCAAATGAAGAAGGTTTGCTTGTGGTAAAGTGAGTTAAAAAAAGGTTTGACCTATTAAAATTGAATTATTAAGCAAACATGAAATGCCAACGTCTTTAGTGTCCGTAATTCGAAGCAATACGGTATTGTGGACCATATGTTCTGGTTAAATTGATTGATTGATACATTCAAGTAAATATACTACTGTAATCAAACTTGATTGACCTATACCCCTATCTTTACCTTAACCATTATTCAAATATTGTTCTAATCAAAGTATATTCTGACAAACGGCTGGTAGTTTTGTATGCGAATAATACTTTCAAATGCCATTTCCTCAAGGGCAATTGTGTTGGCTTTACTATGAAGATTGTCCTGATGCCGTATGGTTCATTAAGGATCGTTCGTAATATGTTATAAAAACTTACTTGAAGTTTTTTAAGGTGAGTTTTAGCACAGTCTATGCGGATCGGGATAGCATATGTTATAGCTGGCAAAATGATACGTTTGTAGAATGCAAGTTTGTTTTCCTGGGAGAGTTTGGATCTTCGGTTGATCAAAGGGTAAAGTCTCGTAACAAAGATGGTGTTTTTGTTATTAAATTTTGAACATGGTCGCGAAAGTAAAGTTTCTGATCAAATGCTAATCCTAAGTAATTTACTGTTATGGACTATCTAATGAGGGTATTTCCTATTTTTACCATATGCCCTGTTGTTCTAGGTAGTGTAGTCCGCATATTGTGTGAAATAAAAATGGCTTGTGTTTTATGTTTTAGTTCAATTTTATTTTTCACTACTGAACGTATTGGAATATAATGTTTATCCATTTCCGGTCTCTGTTTTGGAGTTGTTATGGTTCTACCTTTGACTGCAATGGCAGTGTCATCCACAAAGAGAAACAGATTGCAGAATTGTGGGAAAGATGGTGGGTCCGAAACGTAAATAGTGAATAGAATGGGGGCCAAAGAATGTAGTTGACAATGTAGGATGGTAGTCTCATGTTAACCATTCTGTAGAGAGGGTCGTCATACCAGACATTGTCAAAGGCTGATTTCGAAATTCAAACAAGATGACGGCCGTGGATCTTGCATCGCTCTCGTTGTTTCGTATAGTGTTTCCTGGTCAAATTAACTGATAAGTTGTAGAATGTCGCAATTGGAGCCCAAACTGTTCAAGCGAAATGATGCGTAACTCTTAAATCGCATCTTTTAGCCGCAAATATATAATTCTCCATTTTTTTCCATTTTTTCGACCATGAACTCGAATCTAATTCTAACTTTGAGGCTAAAATAATTTAGACTGAAAATCGCAGGCTAGCTTTTTGTGCGGTTTTGTATGGTCAAACTCAAAGCTGACTAGAATCGTGAAGGGCTCCAATGTCGGATCTTTTCCGGGCTTCAAGATGGGTATAACCTTAGCCCATATCCAACAGTCTGGAAAGTAGCCAAGTTCCATGCATTTTGTGAACACATTCGGATGCAGTCGTTAATATTGTTGCGAGCAGCAAATTGTTCAGCGTCATCGGTAAACATCAATAATCTGTGTTCCGTGAGCAATAGGCCGATATCATTTTGTGTCTAACACGAACAACTGAAGACCCATGTTGCTGCCTTGATGCACACAGAACGGTTTTTAATCTTATACGAATGGTATATGCGAAAAGGTTTTCATGTTTGACTTACAAAATAGTAGTATAAATAGGAAGTACTCTGCTGTTGCGAAAATTCATGCAAAACTACTAACGATTATCATATTCATAATCCACGAATGATTCATTGAGCTTTACATGTTATTTGCATCTTACCATTCCGTTGCATCTTGGTATTTGATTCTTACCAAAATTGCTTAAACTTTCTCATAATTCCTAATTGCTTCAATTATTAACGATGTGATCCATTCGTCAATCCGCAATTGAGTCGTAATCCAATCTCAACCTCAATCTCAACAAGCAAAAACACAAGCACAGAATATAATGCACAACTAACATAGTCGGTCTAGGCAAGCCTTTACCACAATTGGGTTTTGGATGTTCATGGGTTTTCGTAACGATTTACGATGGGTCCCCATCGTCGACGGCGTCCCAATCAAGCACGGAGGCCCTCGATGGGACTACTACACCTACTGTAATAAATGCTGGACTCACTATCAACGGGGCCCCTCAATTGAGGGAGCCCCCTACGGCCGCTTAGTCCGTTTAGCGTTAAATCAGCCACTCTGCCCATCTATGATTTATTAACTTACTTATTAATCTCAGGATAGTGGGGACTTGGTTGATATGGAACCCATGACGGTCATATTGTTAACTGACAGAATGACTATCAACAAACATAAATATTTGTTTATGTTGTAAAAAGTTCGCATTGCTAAATAACTCACCTATGTACACTTTACTTCGCCTATGTACAAAGAATCACTTTGCATTCGACAACTACTACCTATTGCTGCGAACTAGTACCAGTCGCAATCTAAACTAAGCCAGGCGATCGGTCCTATGGTACAACAGCCATCATGTCGTACACGACTTCACAACATGCCTATCACGGTTTCAAGCCACGTTTGGATCGTCCCCCGTAGCAAGTTTTTTTTATAGATACTTTGAGCCAATTGGCCTCATTTGCCTCTTTACCCCCATAGCAAGGAATGACACAATGCGACTGCATGGTTGTTCTTGTTTTATTTGGCTTAACCTCTTAGGCTCGGGGCTATGAACGTGTTGCGGAAACATTTGTTCAATGGGAAAATTTATGTATTTTTCTCTTTATTTCAAAGATTGTAAACGTGTTTGCTCACTAAAACATTTTAAAATTAAGTTGAAATTATTTTCTATCCGTTTTGGTATGCAAACAACTTCTTGTTCCTCTTGCAACAAAAATGTTCGCGCAACATGACCATAGACCCGGGCCTTACGCGGACATGCCGAGACCCTACTCTTCTCACTTAAATCAACCTCTACGCTCCTGCAAGAACGCTTCGATCCCGGGATCTGATCGCCATTGAGGACCGTCGTTCACGTTCCGGCCGTTGTGATCCTCTCTATGGAATGTGTCGTGCGTTCAATGCTATCTGTCGTATATTCGAACCAGGAATGTTACGCACTGAGTTTCTAAATAGTGTTCATCATGCACGCTGCTAGCTTCTTATGTTACTGTTTGTTTCTATTTGTATTAGGTTAAGCCTTAGAGTGTAATTTCGTTTGAAATTACCAACAGGGTCCATTAAACTGAATAGATTCAGTTCCTCGCAGTCGGATTGTCAATCCTTTCTACAGGGAATGGTCTATTCTAGGTTTGAACCCACAACGAGCATATTGTTGAGTCATGCGAGTTGACCGCTGACGCGCCACGGGACCGCACCTGCATGGTAGTTGATATGTCTCGAAAGTACATTTAGGTGTCTGGCATGACCGCGTAGGTTGTTATTCCAAAAAAGAAGAAGAAGTTTAGCAACCACTGTCACGACAATTATGTCTTAGTACTGCTCCTTGGGAACACCTACATTCCCTTTTCACCTCCTACACCTTTTACACCTACATTCTCTTCTTCCCTTTCCCATTCCCTTTTCTTGATGTTTCCTTCAAGAAATACACGATCGATTTTGCTCAAATGCGAAGCGAAGAATCCTTATGGTATCACAGTACACAGTACAAAAAATCATTCTTCCTGGATAGGCGATGATCATTGCTTAAATTCATAGCTCTAACTGAAACCCCCCTTCCTCCTGTTTCTCTGTTGACCTGTTTTATAGCTCAACATGCCGTATTTACACTTTCTTTAGCAATCTCTCAACCTTATCCTCCAGCAACTCAACCTCCAACTTGTGTACAAATAAATATTTTTCTTCTTCTTTGGCACAACAACCGCTGTCGGCTAATGCCTATCTGTATCACTAGTGGGCTTGGTTTTCAGTGACTTATTTATTACCATAGCAGGATAGTCAGTCCTACGTATAACGGCATGGTACTTTCGAGACCTGAACCCTTGACGGACATGTTGTTAAATCATACGAGTTGTCGACTTACCACGAGACCAGCCTTTTAATTGGAGAAGAATTGTTGGTGTATCAGGGATATTTTTTGTGTAAACTTACTGTCATTTAATATAGGTCAACAATTTTTCAATAATATTCATTAAATAATCACGCCGTTGTTAAATAAAGTTGCGGTGTTTAAGAAAAGTCGTATTAGAATAATTATTTGGCGTCTAAATATTTTTGTGTTTTAAAAATGTTTATATTTATACATTTATATTTCTAATAGAAAAGACGAGCACTGTGTGTAAGATGGATACTTCTCATACATAAATGTTAAAAGTATTTATAGAAGAATTTAACAATGTAGCATCCAAACTGAAAATATGGCAAAACACTTGAGAACATTTTTAGCATGATATCTGCAAAATTGGTTAAATTCATGAACAAAACACTATTTCAATCGTGTCATGATCTAATTTGACTACTACGGATCTTAAGTTCGATAACTTTCACTTTTCTTTTCGGTTGTTTAATGAAATGAATGAGTTGTCGTGAAATATAAGTACTTGTTTTCTGGTGGTTAAAGCGTCCTGACACACAAGTGGGACAGACGGACACTCGGTTGTAGAGAAAGATTGACACCGTTTTTTTTTAACTTTTTATATAAATTGATGATAAACACATGTCATCATATACCTAAAATAAGAGTAATCGGAAGAGATAAACCGTCAAGCAACTATATAAAGCAATGAGATAAACGAGGAATGGAACTCCGGTCCCGATAGCAGTCATGCGTTATTTTATTACTCGCTCGACGCCGATGAGGTATCATTCTTGCCACGACTTGAACTATTTGCTTCTTTGTTTAATCAAGAAGAAGGAGAATTAATATTACATCATTGGGTAACTTTCCACTGAACGATTATTTGATGGTGAATCTTTTCCCTTCCAACGTCAAAAAAGATTCGCGAACCATTTTGCGTTTCCATGACATGATTCTTCTGTGGCTTAGAAAATATCGATTTTTTTACGTATACACATTGACACTTGATTTTACCGTATGGAAATCACTTTAAATCCTTAGACCAGGGATCTACAAACTACGGCAAAATATTTTAATCAAAATTTCAATGTTTAGTTTTTCGATTTTAAATAGATCTTTAATAATAGAAAGTTATACAATTTTGATTCATTCAGATGACAATTTCTCATTAAAAATAGTTTCAATCGTGCATCCATTAGCTAAAGGTAACATCAAAACGACCCTCAAAAACGATATTTGTGAAGCAATGCGGCCCGCGAAGTGAAAAGTTTGGATACCACTGCCTTAGACACATGTTCTCCAATGCGAAGAGATCCCAAAATTAAGTTTAAATATTTAAATACATAGTTTTTTTTTGCATCTGACACATATTACAAACAGCAAACATTCGTGCCATCCAACCTACAGCAAATGCCAAAAATGGCAATAAAAAGATTTGCCGAACGCTGGTCAACTTGGAGTGAAAATGCACTATAGAACCTATTTATTAACAATTTTTCCGATATAAGGTTGCTAGAAAAAAACTTTCCCATGCTAGAAAAAACTTCTCACAATGCTACCAGTCTCACAATGCTACCAATATTCTATCGCATGTATTGCAACATGCACAACCAATTCAATTTTAAATCATTCCTTACAAATTTTATAGATGTTCCATAAAATCCATCCATAAAATTCCCTTAAGTATACTATACATGAAAATATTTTAAATTGATTTAAAAAATGTGAGACCAATACATTGGTGCATTTGCGTTGAGATATTCAGACCCTATTCTGGGTTGTACATGACTTATATGAGTTTATGAACTTAACGTTCCAGTAACTATCCAGTTTTACTTAAAGTACAAAATTTATACAATGTATGTATTTTAACGTAACGCTTAACGTACAAGCGTAAGGCTCAAACTTTCGCGTATAGCGAATTCATATAAATGTTTTTTAGTATCCCTACAAGGGGTAGCAATATATGATTACCAAGTTTTGAATTGAATATTTTTATCATAAAAGTCCACGGAGCTGTCAAATCAAAGCTGACGTAGTGCAAGTTCTTATTACAATTTAAAATAATAAGAATAACATTTTTGTGCATTTTTTCAAATCAGAAGGAACGACTTCGGCTACTAATAATTAAAATTTTATTATTATTATTATTATTATTATTATTATTATTATTATTATTATTATTATTATTACAATATTCGTAACATGGTTTAAAAACATGCCCTTCTTTTCTTGAAATGTAACATGGATCCAGCGCATCATAATTTGGGTTAGTTATCCTGCTGCGAATAAACCAATAAATCATAGACAAGCCTATCCAATTGCGGGCTTTAAAAACACTATGTTGACTACGGTTGTTGTTACAAACAAGAAGAAAGTGAAAGTTCAATTTTAAGTTGTAAAACACAGGAACAACAATAGCCAAATGATATTGTTTTTTTTTATTATTTAGAATAATTGGATAACAAAAACACAAAACACCTGTTTAGATTATTTTATTAATTAATTTATTAAGTAATTAGTTTTTTTATTCTTACTAACGAATAGAATTATTCATTAAAGTTAAATAACATAGTTAAAGTCAAATGCCATACTATGGTTTCATTCAAAAATGTTACTTTGTCTTACATTAAACTGATCTCGGATAAAAGATACTTTGCTACTCTTTCATTACACACTGATGAAATAATATCAAATTAGAACATTAATTTGAAACTATAATAACATAAGTTTGTTGGGTTTAAAATGTTATAAGCGATACATTGTTTTACCTTCCAAACTGCTTCAATAAGTTTAATATAGCTGGAAAGCCCAAGCATATAATGATTAATTAACTACGCATAAAAAAATACAATCAATTATGACAACTGTTTTAAATAAGATATCAATGTTTGCTCGATAACCTCTGAATTACTGATCAGACAACTTGTTTTATGTTCTGATAAGTCCAACATAGTGTTGTCTGGACTTACCATAAATTACCACCATAAATTCAATATACTGTGCAATAAAATCGGAACAAGAAGCGTATACAAATATGCCAACTGTTTTCATTGACCGGAGAAACCACAAAGGTTCAATACGTTACATGTATTTTATATTAGAATATAATGAAGTAATGAAATTGTAAATTAAAAAAAAAATATTTGTGTCTGCATTCCAGTAGAACATGAAGCATGAGAGATTTTGTAACGTTTTGTGGCATTCCTGATCAACGCAATGTACGTTTATAAAATGTTGATCGCGTGGGTTAAAAACACTTTAACTCTTACGTATGTTCTCACATTCCTTAAAAGATGGTTGCTTTTTGCGTAGCTTTTTCAGTATTCTTTATGCTTTATGCTTCGCTAGCTTTCCGATGCTGGTTTGTGTTTCGTTTCTTCCCTCATTTTCTCCTTCTTCCTATTTCTGCGCAAAGCAAATGGAACCGGTTTGTGATCACGGTCACGCAGCGGACTGCTTCACAGATTGCTATTCTGTGGCAAACAGGAATGAGCGCCGATGCTAAGCGTATGTTATTTTGTTCAATTATTCCACTGTTTCAGTTGGTTCACACACTGTTCACACACTGTTTCTCATACACTCATCATACGCTGTAATTTCAACGAATTGTTTAATATCCGTGTATTATTCGATATTACGATACGAATATTCAATGTATGAAAATACGGATTAACCAGTGAGCCACTGTCTACCCTAAAATCGATCATTATGATACAAATATATCGAATGAAATGAAGTTATTTCAATAAAAATCCCCACAACTAAAAGCTACCAGATATAATACTATATAGCATCTTGCATCAATCATTCGT
This sequence comes from Anopheles arabiensis, assembly GCF_016920715.1. Taxonomy (NCBI): domain Eukaryota; kingdom Metazoa; phylum Arthropoda; class Insecta; order Diptera; family Culicidae; genus Anopheles; species Anopheles arabiensis. The sequence goes on from NC_053517.1 coordinate 49,538,823, forward strand.
CTTAATTCAGATGTCCCCATTTTTCAAGTGCCAATCTCTGGCAAATCGTTCGTTATTGTGCACTCTGACGCTTGAGTGCGCATGCTTGGGAATGCTCCTCGGACCAAAAAGGGCCCACAGCTCCTCGTAGCAGCAATAAAACGCCAAGAGCGATAGAAGGAGAACGCAACAACAGGCCACAGTTAATAACTTAGAACGTATTAAACAGCCGAAACAGTTTTGGGCAAAATCGCTAAAATCTTGCTTCTTGTTGTTTGTTTATTTTACTGAAAATTTGCGCCGATTGACTTTTGTCATCTCTGATTATGATTAGGCGTTATCCCTCAATTATGTAACGCTGAATGTCAGGGGGGAACAGGGTGTCGTCAAACGTTACTATTTGTTACATGGGGGAGAGGGGGAGTTTAACTTTTGCTACGTTACATGGTAACAATAAGCAAAATAAAATGTTTGAATTCTTTATTTCGAATAACAAATGCGTAAAAAACGAGGATTCTTCTTAGTGACTTCACAACCTTCGCGGTTATGCCGGTCTATAGAAGATCTCGCTACTTTTTATGTACTACGCAGCCGAATAGTCCGTCATTTGATTACCACGGACGGACGGACGGAAAAACTTAATACAGGATCGTGACAGTAACGTTGCATACCGTTACTGGGAAGATCACAGTTTTTTCCGTCAGAGATGATCGTCAGTGTCGAAATTTTACAAATACATCTAAAAACGCCGCCGAAACTCTTGCAAACATTACCGATTTTGTTCGTAATTTGTAGGACATGCGTAACTTATTAAACATGACATGTTATGTGAAATAGAATAATCAATTTGATGAGGATACAACATCTGAAGCCAAAGAAACATTTCTGGAAAAATAGACATATTTAGGAAGATGACTGAATTAAAAATGTTTATGATGATGGTGATGCAAGTACATTGCAAACCGTGCTGAGGATCCAATTATCAGAATCTGTTTGAATTTGATTGCTGCGTGGGACATCTTTTCTTTATATGATATTGTTTTTTTGATCGATTAAAAAAATATGAATATACCAGAAGAAAGTAAAAAACGAAACACTTATAAAAAATCTAACATAGTTCAATTTTGTTTTCTTCTTCTTTGGCACAACAACCGCTGTCGGTCAAGGCCTGCCTGTACCCACTAGTGAAGTGGGCTTGGCTTTCAGTGACTTATTGTTACCATAGCAGGATAGTCAGTCCTACGTATGGGGGCACGATCTATTCGGGACTTGAACCCATGACGGGCGTGTTGTTAAGTCGAGTTGACGACTGTACCACCATGCCGGCCTTCAATAAATATTAATAAACATATAAGCTATTAGAGGGACGAGGGGTCCATCTGTTAAGTAATTTTGTGGAAGGGGGAGGGTTCTTCCATCGTTACAGTTTGTTACACTAGGGTGGGGAGGGAGTCGAAAGTTTTCAATTTTTGCGTTACGTAATTGATGGATGTCGCCTTAGATTTTTAATATGTGTTTAAAATCTAATTAAATACATATTTACTAACTAAACAGAAAAATCGTTTTTTTAACATTGTTTATTGTTTTATTATATAGTTGTCATTGTTATTTTAATTCCACTCCATTGCGTTTTGTGATATAGAGAAATTTGAATCTGACAGTTTTTCATCTTTTGGGGATTGATTTCTTGTACAATTGTTATTTTATTTTAGAACAAATCTGTTATTTGAGTTGATCAATTGTAATCAAGTGAATGAAAAATCATGTAATCATGTCTGTGAAAAATATAGTGATCCAGCAAACTCGACCAGACCGTCTCTATCCAATAATTAAATAGTAGTGAACTATTTACCTTTTCTGGCAAACTGTTCTTAAAAAATGGCGGTCAAAATTGTTGAGAAAATGACAATTTTAGAAAATTAAGCAAGTTGGCCTCTCGGCCCGCTCTTCTTGGATAAAAAAAAGAAAATGTTTTAGTATTTTAGTAAATTATTGACATATAAAGTAATAAATACGTAAAAAATCGATAGAATAGCATTTGTAATACAACATCTTCGAAATGTGGATTTGCAAAAACATATCAACGAGATATTGTAAAATGATAGTAACTGCTTTATGCTGTGGTTTGAAATTGATTGGATTTGAGGAAATAATCACGTGCAATGACGTTCATAATAAAAATCATACAGTTTCGTTAAAAAATGTAATCAAAATTAATATTGGAAGCCATAAAATAGTTCAATATATAGTCACGATAGCCACAGTGAATGTTAAAAAGCAAGCAACTTTTTTTTATTTATTTAGCAAAAATAATTGTAAAAAGGTAAGAAACACGCCAGAAATTTGTAAAAGAAAAAAAAGTCCCATCTGGAAGTTTTTTAAAGATAATTCAGACCCGTTGGGTAGGCCGTTGCATTACACGGGAAAATGAAGTAAAAAGTATTTAATTAAAAATGTTTTACCTCGCACACCCCCCCCCCCCCTGCTCTCAACACGCGACGAAGCAAAAAAACGGAAAATAAAAACAATACCAGGGGAACACTCGGCCAAATCACTGTTCGTTCTTTCTAAATAAACATAAATCATTTATATCTTTCAATGCAACAAACCAATGCAGTTCTTTCTTAAAAACAAAACAAAGTTAGTATAAAAGGATGAATCAACATATGTTGCTTCAATACTAAAAATGTATGGAATCGGTCGATGAAACAATAATCAAAATTTATGAAACTTTTGATTTATGTACTAGCTTTAATGTTGTTCGTTTGCCAAATGCATGAAATGTAAATGTGCCCGTACGTCTGTGGCGAATTTCGAATCTTCTCCAAGAGGCAAAACTTTTGGAAAATTATGCGATTTAACAACCAACCAGCTCGGATTAAATAGCAACTTTTATTGCAGAAAACAATTTAAACAGTGTTTAGTAAGTTCAAATGTGACAAAATAATGAGTGTATTTTTTTAATACGAAGAACGTTACACACAATTCACTTGTTATAATTCTTGCAATAGTATATGAAGTTCAAACTATTCTCAAATGTCTTGCAAGCAGCTGCAACAACTGAATGGACATTTTTCTCAAATTTTGATCGTTTTGAGTTAATCTATGTATTTATGTCATTATCCTTGTATTTATTTAGCATCGACGTCATATAGAAACAAACAATGAAATCGAAAGAGCATTCATATCGTTAATATCAAAACGAATTCCTGACCAGTCGAAAGAGCTTCATCATAGCTCAACCCAAACCCTTTCTACTGACCTTCGACACGTCAAAGACCTTGCATTGTTTGAGATACTTATAAACAAGGTTCGTTCCAGAATGGCGTTCCCCGCTGGAATCGTAGAGATCAGCAGTCCTTTGCCTGATTGAATGGCTTTGTTTAACTACAAATCTGTTCGCTCACAACCTTGATGGCGCGTGTCGAACATGACCAAGGACGTTGGTTGGTTGAGAATGTTTGTTGATATCGTTTGATCGTACTGATGTGAAATATCCACTCTGATCACTAGGATCCGATATTCTTTCATCTTTCAGATTTTTATGCTGAAACTAACATCAGTACCAATTTACATGGCTCATTCTTACACACCCATTAAAAAATAAAACAAAACTTTTTAAACACTGAGTTAAACGATTGATGATGCGCGTGATGATGCTATGTGCGTGATTATTTTCGATAAAAAAATGTAGCATTGCATTACCGTCTTTTTTCCTTAATAAAAACTAAATGGGGTTACTTAGCGATCTATATATGCGTTAGATTGTACTAAGCCCAAAGAAATCAACACTCACACCTGGAACCATCATCTTGTAGCAAGGACTGACCTGACTGAATGCTTTGCTAACAAGTCTAGCAAGCCTGTTTAGACCGGTATGATCATCATCATCATCATACTTTTGCTGTTTTGTTATGGTGGGAGAGGCTTTATAGCGTGGTAAATGCATATTATTGTTGCTTATTAAATGTATCCATTAATTTATAATTCGAATCCGGTATACCGTTCAGGCGTCAGGTAGGCTTACCTACTAATTGTTGAGCAGTTGATTATCTCTAGGTGTCTATTCAGCAGTAAACATGAGCGAAGCGGATTTGTTATTCGCGAGAGTGATAATCTAATAAATGAGGAAACAGTTCAGGCGTTCTGAAAATGAAGTTCGTTAATGATTGATGGGCTTGCGAGTTCGGGTGACATTTATGTTCGGTGTTCGTACCGGCCTTACCGATTTCTTTTTACCCGTTGAATTGAATGACGTTATCGGGCCAAGTAAGTTCTCATTCTCTCATTTGAGTTATGAATGCTCATGTGCTAAGAATAGTTTATCGCATTTTGAGATCGAGATCGAGCTGTTATTATTTTTTTTTAAATAAAACTATCGCGTTCTCTCAACCGTGAAATGCAAATCCCTAGCTAGTGAATAAAAAATGACATTTTTACTCATTTTATCTTAGTTTTCGGCAGTATTTATTATCTCTTTTTCCACGAGCCACGAGCTCTTACTTGTTAGAAAATGAAAAAACAAAATCTATTATTTGTATATTTCTACGATATCAAAACAGAAAATACATCAAAGATAATTTGCATGTATCTGGCAGAGCTATGCATAAACTCCCATTGATTACAGTTTGATGCAATTTAATTGTTTATTATTATTCCGTCCACCGTAAACGGTTTAATAGATACCTAAACCTGTGTCTTAAGTTTAAGTTTGAGTCTAGATACAAACACGTTTGACATAGACAGTCGATGCAGTAACGAATATACGTGAGACATTTCAAATTATGTTATTCGCAGAGAGTTTTTGAACATGGTGAAATAAAACAGACTGTAATATATAGTAGGTCGAATCATACGAATCATAGCGTTGAGTCACCACTTCACACTTACTGCCACACAGAGTGTTGGCGCGAGCTTCGTGTAAAATTTGAAGTTTGAATTCCTAGAATTTATACGAGGGACTGTAAAACATAGAATATTGGCTAAACACGGATCATCAATTGTTCCTAACAATAATCCTGCTATGAAGCTAACTTGAGCCTTACAGCGCCTCGTTTCCAAGGATTCAAGGCCCAGAAGTGGACAGCGTTGATTGTAGGAAGGTAGCGCGGATGCGTTTGTCCAACCTATTTTCCTGTTAGTTTGCCACGATCGAGAAGTTTGCCAACACTTCCTATTAAAAGTTGTGCGATTTAACTGATGTACTGATTTAAGGAAACACCATTCGATCCGAATTTTGATCGTCCTTTTATATCAAAACCTGATCAGACCTGAACCTGTTGTGCTCGAGGATTGACTGCCATGGGGCCCCAACGATCATCGGCCATATGCCCTACTAAAATTGTTGTTAAGCGGGGGGAGCGGGTGGTGATGGTAGTGTAAATGATTCGCCAGTCTCGGAGCCCTAGCAGCTATTCAACTCTGTCAATTTTTATACATACTGTGTACTATTGGCTATCGATCTAAGGGGATCTATCCCCTATATCGACGGGGCTCCAAACGACCGCCTAGTCCGTCTGTCGTTAGATCTGCCGCTGGCATAAACAATGCATATGAATATTAAAATTTGATCTAATATAAAGGAAGGAAAACTACATTTTCTAAAGTTATAATTTAGTTACAGCAGTTTCAGTTTTTTCGCACTGGCAATAACTGCAAAAAACTCTATTTGAACAGGATTTTTTTATATAAACAATTATCTCTTGTAATAGAGAATATTCGACAAAGATAGTGGAGTTTTAACTCCAAATTTATTCATGCATTCATGTTTTAAGGATCACTATTAATTAACTATTAATTCTAGGAAAGTTTAAAGGAATATGAGCAAGGAGTTCTGTCGAATTCACAACACATCAATGACATAGACGAATTTACTTTGAAAAAATAATAACAATATACCTGGAGGACGAACTTTTGTTTAAATTATTACGATGTTTCTAGGGATTAAGCTTCCGAAGTTTAGATAATTACAATAATGAGACATACCGCAATTCTATGTGTATGTTATTGCAAGAAAAATAGTACACAAAAAGTTGTTTCTTGCCGTTTTCCTTAGGATCGTCCATATTCATTTGGTACATTAATCCACAATGTTCCTGCGTGGTGCGTTCCGCGCCCTTGCACTGAATCGAAATCTCACCCCAATCGCCGTACGTACCTTTGCCTCCAAGCAGCGTGAAGTGCCGGCCCTCACCTGCGATCGTTATCCCGTCCAGCGAGGATCGTTTGCTGAGCTAACCGATGATGATGTGGCCGTGTTTCGTGGCATCCTCGGTGGTGCAGACACGAGTCGCGTTCTTACAGCAGCGGACGAAGTGCAGGACTACAACATCGACTATCTGCGTAGCGTGCGTGGCTATGGACGGGTCGTTCTGAAACCACGAACCACGGCCGAAGTGGCGGAGCTGTTGCGCTACTGCAACGAACGGCGGTTGGCCGTTTGTCCACAGGGCGGAAACACGGGCCTGGTCGGTGGATCGGTGCCAGTGTTTGATGAAGTCGTCCTCTCACTCCAACTGATGGACACAATCGAGCGTATCGATGAGTACTCAGGCATTGTGATTTGCCAGGCGGGATGTGTGCTGGCGACGCTGGAAGAGCAAGTCGGTGCTCGGGGGCTGGTTATGCCGCTGGACCTTGGTGCCAAGGGATCGTGCCATATTGGAGGCAACGTGTCGACGAACGCCGGTGGATTGCGCTTGGTACGGTACGGCAATTTACATGGCTCAGTGCTAGGCATGGAAGCGGTAAGTTATTAATCTGTTCATAGTGACACAATGTTGACTCATTTAAATTGTGTTTCAAAAATGACCATCCATTTTCCATCACCATCCGCCACAAGGTAACGGCCGAGGGACGTGTCCTTGATCTGATGTCTAACTTCAAGAAGGATAATACCGGATATCATCTAAAACATCTTTTTATCGGATCGGAGGGTACGCTTGGCATCATCACCCGACTGTCTATGTTCTGTCCCACCGCTTCTCGTTCCGTCAACGTCGCCTTTCTGGGGCTGCACAGCTACGACGATGTAAAGCGCACCTTCCTGGCCGCCAAACGTGGCCTCGGCGAGGTTCTCTCCTCATGCGAAATGATCGATGCTGCATCGTTGGACAGTTGTACACGATTTTTCGGACTACAGTAAGAACTAAACTGAACCGGCAGGATGTTGAAATATTGGTTCTGATGTTAATGCTTGTTCGTGCGCAACTGCACAATTCATTCGGTAGGTCGCCGATCGATAAGTATCCCTTCTACATGCTCAATCGAAACGTCAGGGAGCGATGCAGGACACGACGAAGAGAAGCTCGCCCGCTTTCTGGAGCAGACAATGGAAAAGGGCCTGGTGCAGGATGGCACGGTTACGAATGACTCGACCAAAATGAAGGTAAACTCGTTCGCATTTCGGTAAACACGATCACTGTTTTTTTTTGTTCAAGTTTGTGTAAGGACCAAATCATCAAATCAAATCAAGACATGCATGTAATGTGCCCTAAGAGTACATCCTAACCATTCTATTCGAAGACATTATCAAGAGGTTGTCTCAGACGTGTAAATTGAGACTTTGTTAATCTTAGTGGTTTTTTTTATTCATAACAATTTTGCACCTTTACAAACACAAATTTGATAATAACCGTAATGAAAAGATAGAGTTGTAATTGAAAATGATCGTTGCTGACCTACAGATTTTTAATATTTTTAAGATATTACTTTGAACTTTCGAACGCATACAAGTTAAACAGTGATTTAATACCGTTAAAGTAAAAATAAAACTACAATAAATTTTTAGAAATATGCAATAGTTGATTTGATAAGGATTGAAAATGGTACCTAACTCTTATACAATTCAATAATCTATCATTTAGAATCATTCAACCTATCTAATCTACCTCGCTTATACATAATACATTAATTATACATACATTATACATAATTAATTTAAATACGAATGAAGAACAACCGCAAAGGTTTGTATACAAGCATCTCATTATTTTTGGCACTCTTATGGAGTTCAAACTGTGGCTTTTCAACTCTTATGGTGATCATATCTGAAAAAATGTCTATGCTATCTCCATAATTTTTACACATGGGACCATACATGACAATAAATACAACCATTTAGTCAATCGTCAAACGAGCCAACCACGAGGAAAATCCAAAAAAACTGTTAATTATAAATAGAAAACATTTGGATTTTTTTTGTCAATAAAAAGAAAAGAAGAAAAATAAATACAAATGTTGTCTTTTAGCAAACAAGAATTACAATTCATGAATTATTTAAATTAGGCCTTCTGCTTCAAAATTTTGCCTGCGCCCCTAAGGAAATCGAACCATTCCGGCCTTGTAGCAACCGGCGTGGCTATCGAATAGAGCCACTGTGATTATTGAGTTAAAATTATTAAGTTTTTTATGATTGAAACAATTCTCAGCAAATAACGTTTATGAGCTCGTTTATGAGTTTCCATTATTCGATATGGTGACAAAGTTGTAAGAAAGCTTAACCCCTTTACAATTTTGCCCACAGTTGTTGGGCTAGGTGAGCGGTTCTTTGAAGTTTTGCCCGAGCAGTGTTCGAGCGGTCCTTATAGGATTTTTAAATTATTATTTTAGTTTGTGTACTTTTTTGTGCATTTAAACTACAATTTAATTAAAACATGGGTTAAATATAAAATAAAACATAATAAAAAATGGGTGACAATTGTTTGTCCTATTTTTCAAAATCGCGACTGGGTTAAACAAAAAAATCTGAAAAAGAAATCTCAAACTCCACCGCCACATCAATTTCAAACATTAGTCTCCATTTTATCTTACGCGAACACTTAACAAATATAAACATGCGGATACCTTTAGCGAAGGGTGCATGAACAGGTGATGTCGTCTTATCTAAAATACTGATAACAAGATGATCGTGCACACCATTTTGTGAGAGAGCTCACAACTATTTGTAAAAAGTTTATATTATTTACTGGATGTTTTATATTGAAGGGGAATTTGTGTTCAAATCATGCATCAAAAGAGAAATAATTTTCTCTCTCCCTCCCTTCAATATTAATAACTCTTCACATGATCCTCTTTTTACAGAACATTTGGAAACTACGCGAACAGATTGCGGACAGTTTGCTGAGCGATGGCTATTGCTTCAAGTACGATATTTCGCTGCCCTTAGACCAGTTCTACGATATCGTGCTAGCGGTCCGTGAGCGTGTCGGCGATCTGGCCATAAACGTTACCGGATACGGACACATTGGCGATTCGAACCTGCACCTCAACGTGTCCTGTGCACGCTTTACACCGGAAATTTACGGTCTGCTAGAACCGTTCGTGTACGAATACACTTCCAAGCTGCGCGGAAGCGTTAGCGCAGAGCATGGGATCGGATTTCTCAAGCGCAAGTACCTGCACTACTCGAAACAGACGGAACCGCTCCGATTGATGCATCAGATGAAGCAACTGCTCGATCCGAACGGCATTCTAAACCCGTACAAGGTGCTTCCCCCTGAAACGCCAGACCAGTCACGATAGAACGTTAGGAGGTTGTTTTGCATGAGGACGCACTAATGCCATATTAGTCTTTAAAATTGACTAAAATGTCTTCCCAATTCAGTCTTTCATTACGTATCGTTCGAGATGGCATGCATTAGTAGACGAGCTGACGGGTAAAATATTTTATACGAAATATATATATTTTTTAAATGTCTGGTGCACTACGTTCGATGTAATAGAATGGAAAAGGATAAAAATGTAATTAAAGGGGGAACTGTTAAACAGATTGTAGAGGTGATATATCAGAGCAAAAAATATTATATGCTTCTTCTCCTTAGTAAAAACATATATTTTTCAATCGTATTTAAGCAGCCAAAAAAATATGTTATTCATAAATCTACCAGAAGCAATAAATTGAAATAACAACCTCAGTATAGTGTATCTTTCATTCCATTGTATTCAAACAAAACTATGTTCAACGATAGTAATTAATACACGAAATGTAAACGGTAGTACATTTTCGATTTTGACTTCCTTTTTTCCTACCTTTATCCCTTCGATTTTGTAATTACATGGCGTTCGCAATATTCCATTAACATGCTTTGTGACTATAAACAGGATGAATGCGGTCTTACTTTTACGGCATCGAACACCATTCTAAACACAAAGAAAGCAAACAATTACCTATGCTCAAATGCCTAGTTTCTTTGCCTTTTCTAATTTTGCTTCAACAAAAGCAAACAAACGTACTGCCGGAGTGTACTTCAGTGCAATCGAGCGGTCCGAACCGAATGTGTTACATATTGACGAGATTTCACTTCTCTATTACCAGCTTATCCGGTGCGCCATACAGTTGTCCAATTACGGTCTAAAGATGTCACGGGATAATATATCGTATAAAAAGAGGAAGAGGAAAAAAGTACTTATTACACATTACAAAGCAGCGCTCCGGTTGTAAACCACCCGGCATACAATTGTTTAGCTTCACAACAAGCTGTGCCATTATTACATCATATTGGCTATTTATTCCGGGGCGCACCGCTGTCATAACCTCAAACCGTTCCACAAACTATCGCTCACACTTACCTGTCGTTTGATAATTTCTAGATTCTTCTGTGCGTACGATAGCTCGCTGGCAATGGCAGCATTATCGGTTAGTGCTCTGTTCTCTCTAAATGCATCACGAATCCGACGTAGTGCGTACATACTGTGAAAAAAATCCATATCGTAATCGGTAAAATGTGACCGAGATAGCGCAGTTCTGTCGCCCTGGGCTTGCACGGTACTTACCGATAGTTGTACGAATCAAACTTTTGCGACGCACGCAGTAGCTGCTTGTAGAGCGATAGTACCTTCATCTTGTGTCCAGCTCCGGCCATACACAGCGCGTTTGTTATCGGAGTGAGCTTGCAAATCGGATCGAATCGCTCTGGCTGGCGCTGCTGAATGTTTGTGTTGATAAATATGCGGTATCTTTGACGCAATACAAATCAAAACAAATCACGTTACTGGCCGCACAGCCCATTGCGCATAGTTTGACGTTATTCTAATGACATTTCGCTAGCGATATTTGACAGCGTTTGACAAATAATTTTTAAATTATTGTTTGTGTTTTTTGTGTCTTTTTTAAAATAAAATGTACCGCAGACAATAAACGCTCTTATTCGTTTGATATTTTCCATCCAAAATGAAAAGGTTTGGGTAGAACTGGGCAATTGCATTGAGCTAAATTTGAATGCTTCCATTAATTGCCGCTAGAGCGCGCAGCGCGTAATGCATTCAAATATTCAGTTGGGATTTTTGCAAACTATTTTTTTCTTGCTCAATTTTTACTACCATCTGCTGAACAAACCGGACAAGTTCATTAATATAAAAAAATGTATTATTTGAATTCTACAATCTTAAAGTATAATCATTCAAAATAAGTTGTGATGGAAATTCTAGTCCAGAAAATGGCACAATATTCGTGTTAAACTTTTTTTTATTACAAGGAAAACAGAGTACAAAAATATCAACAATAAATAACTGCTGCACCGCATATACGTGTACTGACGAAATCAATGAGCAAATGCCAAACAATGCCAAACACTGTTTCCGGAAAGGGGATAAAAAGTAGATTGTGATTCTGCGATGATGGAATGGTGAGTGCCAATCAAACCGGGAGGCACAGGGTCTTAGGCCAGATAAGTACTGGCGGACACATTGCCACCCTTGCCGGTCCAGTTGGTATGAACAAATTTGCCCTCCTTGCCGAGCAGCTCGTAGGTATGCGCACCGAAGTAGTCACGCTGTGCCTGGAGCAGATTTGCCGGCAGCCGTTCCGAGCGGTAACCGTCGAAGAATGCCAACGCAGCTGACAGAGCCGGCACCGGCACGCCCCACAGTACTGCCTGGCTAACCACCTCACGCCACGACTGCTGGTTGTCCATCATGGCCTTCTTGAAGAAATCATCCAGCAGCAGATTCGACAGCTGCGGATTGCGCACAAACGCGTCCCGAATGTTGCCGAGGAAGACGCTGCGAATGATGCAACCGCCGCGCCACATCAGCGCAATGCCACCGTAGTTCAAGTTCCACTTGTACTCGTTGGCCGCCTCGCGCAGCAACATGAATCCTTGCGCGTACGATACAATCTTTGCGCAGTACAGCGCGTTGCGGATGTGCGTGAGGAATTGCTTGCGGTCCGCGACGGACGCTTTCGTGCTGGGCCCAGCGAGCTGTTTGCTGGCCCGAGCACGCTCCTCCTTCAGCGCCGACAGGCAGCGGGAGAAGACCGCTTCGCCAATTAGCGTCACCGGGACGCCATGGTGCAGGGCGGCAATCGCCGTCCACTTGCCCGTGCCCTTCTGGCCGGCCGTGTCACGGATACGCTCCAGCAAGTATCCCTCATCGTCGCGATAGTTCAGAATATCCCGGGTGATCTCGATCAAGAACGAGTCCAGCACGCCCTTGTTCCACTCGTCGAACTCCTGCGCCATCTCCTTCTGGGTCATGCCAAGCGCCAGCATCAGATGGTACGCTTCGCAGATCAGCTGCATGTCTCCGTACTCGATGCCGTTGTGCACCATCTTCACGAAGTGTCCAGCACCGCCTTCGCCGACCCATTCGCAGCACGGATCGCCGTTTGATTTGGCGCAAATAGCCTATCGCGAGAAACGTGACAAGCGTTTAAAAAAAAACAGTCAGTTTAAACACAACAAGATTTACCCAACCTGGAAGATATCCTTAATCAACGGCCAAGCGTCCGGGTGTCCACCGGGCATTAGGGAAGGTCCATAGCGAGCACCTTCCTCTCCACCGCTAACACCCGAGCCGACGTACAGGATGCCCTTGGCCTTCAGCTCCTCATAACGGCGTGCCGAGTCCTGGTGTTCCGAGTTACCGCCGTCAATGATCACATCGCCCTTTTCGATCAACGGAAGCAGCTGGTTAATGAAATCATCGACCGCACTGCCGGCTGCAAAAACAAAGAAGAAACAGAGGTGTAACCAGTTAGCAAAAACGAAACTCGCTCGCCGGTCACCAGAAGGCAATCGATCGCCACAAGTCACGTGAGACCCGGGCGATCTAGAACATGCGAATCGTGAACCAGTGAATGAGGGGTCTATGCGTCTGTGTGTGTGTGTGTGTGTGTGTGTGTGTGTAGGGGCAAAGTAGAGGTCACTCCGAGGTAGATAATCAGTCTCTTTCCTTCCCGCGGCTTATTAGGTGTCGTTGCGTGTGCAACGATTGTTTCCTTCTCCTCGTCGTTACCCACGACACTTGACGAGATTTCAAGATCAACGCTCACGGACGCAGTCAGTGAGCAAGAACGGCAGTGGCAGCAGTAGTGGTAGGTGTAACATAAAAGGTCAGCCCCCCACCGGAGGAGGCTTTCACTTATTGCCTTGCGCTGCACCCATTGGCTTTACGTTAGTCTTTCCTCCCAACACGCCAACATAGTATTGGGAGCTGTCTTGAGCTTATCGCTGGGAATATGAGTACGTTAATCTCTTATGCGCACGTTTCCAATCCATCCCACAGTACGAACTCGTTGGTGCCACGGCTTGGTTTTCGTCAACCTACAAATGACTTTACTTTGGTCGAGGCTGCTATGCTGCGGCAATTGAACGAACCAACCAGCGTCCCTCTCTTCCCGCTCACCTTTAACTAGCATCATGATCTTGCGCGGTTTCTTCAGCTTGTTCACCATATCCTGCAGGGAGGTGGCACCGATGATGTTGGTACCTTTGGCTTCATTCTCCAGAAAATGGGTCACCTAGAAGGGAGATGAAAAGAAAGCAATGCAATTAACTGGGGATGTCGTAAATCACGCCACGAAGGGCCAACTGCGATCTATGTGAGTATCAATATTAGCGCACAGTGCTCGCGTTCGACCCATTTACGTTATTACCGGTAAAGTGAGCGGTGGTCGAACGCAATGCGGTGAAGGGTCAGCTGTATGTGCGTTTTGCACTGTGCGCTAACTCTAGTGGGGTCATTTCAATGTTATGAGAAGGACTACGTTAGAATAGGGAAGCAACACCTTCACGTGTAACGGTGGTTGCTGATTCAAAGAGATCACGTGATTTCGACGGTCGCACGGGGTAGCCTCCAATAAACAATATAACTTCAAACTACTCAATCAAGTATCAAGTATAATATTAAATGGTTGTTGTAAAATATCGTAGATAATGAGCTTCATGCTTTATACAAGCACACACGCTCCAGTTAATCCGTTGCAGGTGAAAGTTAAAGATTGTACAATCGCGTGACATAACTTGTGTATAGCATCTGTTGCATAAAACCGAAAGCCGAAAGTATTGAACCAAAAGAGAGAGAGCAAGAGCGTGAAAGAAGCTGAGAGGAAACAATAACTGAATACCACCGAGAACTGCAATGGATTTAGGAGGAACTGCATTACCCAATCGATAATGAAATTAAACGATATAATATAAATAATATTAAAAATAAACTACTCACCTTATCCACAGTACGATTGTAGGCGCACACGACAAAACCCTTCGAATCCATGTTGAGGATCAAGTTTTGTCCCATCACGGCCAAACCGATCAGTGCAATATCAGCTTTCCTGGAATGCAAAAAACAGCGCATACAGCCATCGTCATTAAAACGCACTTATGCCAACGTTTCCCCCCCAGCAACGAGCCCATCAATTAAATCGAAACCACCAAATCGCACACATTTTTGTTGCCAGAGGTCATAGGGCACACGGCACGATCCGGCACGTATTCTGTAGACCACCAATCGCTGATAGACCATTATGCAAGCTCCAACAACACATGCGGCGTTTGCTCGCTAATCCGTCGATTGTTTTTGTTGCCATCGTGCAGAAGGTCTTTTGGTTTGGCAGATCTAACACAGCCCCCCTTCTTAAGGTGACCTTGCCTACAGGCATGCTTGGATGCTTTTGCTACTGCTGATCACAACACGCCGCCGCACGATTGTGATGAATCATTCGTGTATGGAACACGGCGGCGACCGACCATTACTGCCAGCGTCAAATAGGCTGGGGCGCCACGGCCACGGTCGTGCATGAAAAACTTGACGTGCCTGATGATGGTGATCATCATCGTTTAACAATCGATTCAGTGACGTGAAATCTCAAGCACAATCGTTCGCGACACTAGTCACGGAAGTGAGGAGATAAGAAGTCCCATGTGTGCATATCACCCGTGTATTTGTTGCCATCGTTTGCGGTATCTTCAGAAAAAAGGCAAACAGAATACATCAACAAACTTCAAACTAGGAGGGAAGGTCACTTTCAACCTGCGTCACAAAAGCCTTTCAAACTAAACGAAGGGGGAGAAGAAAGGTGAACGCCGACGGCATTATTTCTGCCGATCGGCTATCCAAATGAAGGGAAACACCATTTCGGTTCCATAATCAGCATTGCGTTTGTTTACAGCTCGGGTCATCCAAGAACCGAAAGCAAAGCTTGTTCGTAAAACTTCTGCAAATAATCACACACAGAGAAAAGCAAAGTGCGTCGACTGACAGAAGAAGAATGGTGGCGGCGGTGTGCGATCGACGCGTCATGACGATGACTTGCACAGGGGGCAAGCGAAGGTGCCCTTTCCGGCTCCGGGTGTCGGTATAGTTCGCGCATCGAACGGCGTCAACTTACGGGCTGGACATTTTGTACGATGTCAGGGTGCAGAGCAAACGGCGTAGGGATTGAATTTTGAATTCACTGGGAACGGCTCCCGGTTGACACTTTTACAACGAAACGAAAGGAAGGCGTTTCGAGAAGGAACTATGAAGAACAGCGTGAACACACCACACCAGTCGGACACACGTTGTTTCCTTCCCGTCGGCAAACTTGTGAATGCTTTTCCGATCGGTCCACCCGGGCTGAGTAGTGCCGAGAAGACGCCGCTGCTCGGTTCCACCGCACAGTGGTCGAAATAGTTATGCACTGAAAACACTGTAAAATTATTGAGTTTTAAATATGTTTTAACTTTCAGTAGCTCGCTGCAAATAAACACAGCGTCTTTCATGGAAAGTGAATGAGTGCGAAAATTAATTACTAAATAGCACATAAATTGGGAATCCCAAAAATGCTATGATGTGGCTAAATCTGTGTTTTCATCCACTGTGCCGTTGGTCCAGTGCCGGTGCTGGTACGACAGTAGTAGTAGTGCTATCATCTCCACAGCAACGCGAATCATACGATGTGAGCCGCGTACGCACGCATACAACGCGCGTCGCGTGTGCTGCGTGCATTGAGATTCCGATGGAAAGGCGCGCGCGGAATGAGTCCTTGGGGTGGTAGACGAGCACGTGAGTTTGCTACAGTGCGTGTCACAAATAGACCAACACTATACGGTAACATTTTCGAGAAGCAGTAAAAGTGTGCGCCTTGTTAAACAAAAACTAGAAATTTTATTTGCAAGTTGGCGAAATATACTCCCTTTATTTCTGTTCAACGGAAAATGATGCGAAAATGTAAGTATGCACATTGGTTGAATTATATCACACTGCGTCGTTAGTTGCAATATTTTTACACACTGTTTACCTGCCTTTGAAGGATACGTAAATTTTATTATACTTTGCCTAATTTATCATAAAGAAAGAGAAAAATAATGTTATCCTGAGAAGATGCAGCAGGTGGATGTTGCTGCTTGGTTGTGTATTACTCCACTAAATAAATAATATGTGCAACTGGTTGCAGACAGCTACACTAACATAAAACTATGGACACGTAAAATAAAGTGATATAAAAACCAAATCAAATAAACGAAAAGCTAAAATGCCAACCGATATGACAACTGAAAACATCAGATATGTTGAAACAATAAAAATAATTACAAAGAAACAGTAAACTGAAACCGTTCGTTATTTTACGCAAACTATACGTTTTTATATGTTGTTTTCAAACGTTCTGCTACACGCTCATGGATCGTCTACGGTAAAACATAACGCTATCAATTATAGTAATTCTGCTCACATTAACAAAAATGTAACTTCTTCTACACGAACTAAAGGACAGCAACGCAGAGCAGTTACTTTTCTCGAACTTGCTACATCGCATTACCGATACGAAACAAACTAGACTAGTAATCGTACATGTGATTCATAATATCATTCATAATGTAAAGCAATATTGTGCTGCAAAGCTCACCACACAAAAGTTATGCACTTACGTCTTCTTTAAGTCACGCCTTAGAGTTTCTAACATTTCGTCGTTTATACGCTTCTGTTTCGTTGTGATAATAATAATCGTGATATTGCATTTAAATTTAACCGATCAGGACTTAACAGAAGAAGACAGAGAATAATTTAAAATATATTGATCCACGAAACGCCAACGTGCACGCTCCCTAATTTGAACTAAGCAAAATGTCTAGCTGCCCACCAACATTTCACATAACTGTGTATGCCATTCTACTTCCAAACCAATGAGACCATCGAAACTACTCATATACTACGATCAGTTGCGCGGTAAACCAATATCGTAAAGAAAGCCATCGAATGAATCGTTACATCGTTCTAATTTTAAATTACCATTGTTATATTTTAAATACTCGCATCCTCTAGCGTTCTCATGCTATTACATAGTATTGATTGTTAGCTTTATGTGTATTTGTTTGCCTTTCTGAAACGGGGTTTAGCGCATGTCCAGGGAGCGTTCAAATCAAATGCATATTTTTCGTACAGTACTTGCTATTATGCATTAACAAACTATAGGATCCCAGGCATACTACACGGACAACAGAGCTACAGAGTTTATGTTTCCAGTTCAGTCGGGTACATCCACCGGGTACTGTACCTTGATTTTCTTTTCATATTGGCTAACGGGGTGTTTGATGATACGTTACGCGTACGTACATTAAATTTTGCTAAAACGATACATTACCGCCTAACGCCTGCCTGATTCTGACTCACGACAATAGCATGCACGGTGTAATGGTTCTGATAATCTATGTATTATTTTTTATATATATTTTTGCTACAAACCGTTACAAAGTTAAGGGACTTGTGTGATGACATGTAACGTTCGGTAATGTTTATAGATGATGATATTCCTCATAGTTACAGTTCCAATTCCATTTCAAGCAATCATTGCGCCTGTACTACTACACTGCGCTGATGACAGGAAGGAGATCAACGCGGAGTGTTTTCGCTCGTTTTAAAATTCGTATTACTTGGCAATTGTCATAAGGATACATCTGTGTAACAGTTTTCGATTATCTTGCGTGCGTCTGACGTTCGTTTGACTGAAGCTAGCTATTGTGGCATAGTGATGCTATGAGACCGTCTGCGGCTTCTGTTAAATGTTTATACGTTTGGTGGGATCTATTCTTCTCTAGGTTATAATTGTTGCTGCATACGAGGGAAATTATTCTATTGGTTCCTGCATCATGACTAATGTTATATCTGCTATAGTGTGCTGAATATGCAAACGCGTGTAACAGTACAATACAAAGATGAACTCTGCTGATCTGATGCCGATGAGTACAGCGCTACCGATCACGGCATAAATAGCTTGTCCTCGCAATGATGGGTCTTTATATAGTTATTGTTGTGTTCATACTTGGTTTCGGGTTTGGCTGTCAGTCTAACGGTTAAAAAACATTGTGCAACGATCATCAAACACAAAACTCTGCTCTGTGTTGCTTTACATGTGTTCAAGGTATCTCTCTATACTCCCAGCCTGCGACCTTATCCTTTTCATTCGTTTCATTCAGGACAGAAAATGCTAAAAGTTCAATAATTGTTTTTTTACTCTTTTTCTCTCTATCGATCTACAGGATTATACTTGCTTTCTTCATCAATCGCAAAAACGGATCGTTAAGTTTCATCTACGCTTTACCATAAGGATTACAACACACCATCGTCTTACTAAACGATTGCGCTGTTTTCGACGGGAGCAGCAACCGGACAGGCTTGCGGTTCTGCTGCTGCCGATTCAGTGGTATCATTGGTGTCAGAAGAAGCTGTGGTAGCAGTAGCAGAAGATGCATTTGTTGTATTAGAAGTGCAACTGTCGATAGTAGCGGAAGAAGCACTACCGTTTGTGTCACTCTTGGCCAGTGGGTCAGTGGGATCAGTGGTAGAAGTGCTGCTAGTAGGTCCCTCTGTTTTAGCAGTACTATCTGCGGACACTGTGGGCGCGTTTGATTTTTCTACATTTTCGGTACGTGCCTTTTTACAGGCAGGCGCGGTCAAGATTTTATCTACGTCCTGTAATGAACAATCGTGAGTAAAATGTGTTTTCAATTGCTTGTGCGACTTTTCACTGGTAAGTAATCTGTTTGCTCTCTATATGGGCTATATTATTGCAACGGTAGCGCAACGATTAGTAGCCTAGAAAGGGCAAATTAATTATTGTATGTGCAAGGGGACTACTAAAGGCATAGTGCATATTAGTAAAGGTAATCCTGAGGTACGTTTAAATACACGCTACACACTATCGGTACATACACTTCCCAAACTTACCTGTTCCGGATGCTTGCCAATGTATTCAAGCCGAGCTGCTTCGTACATTTTAACGAACTTATCCCGCTGCACTTTAAATTGTGCGAAAAGCTCATCGTCTCTGTGCCCTTTCAACCGGTTCGCCAGATCAGCCTTCTTATCATGTTCGGCTTTAATTTCCTCGGTTACCCATGGCTTATCCAGCGGATACTCTTCTCTGTTCGGTGGCTGGGTCGGTTTCGGCCGGGCGCGTTTACCGTTCGGACCCACTCCCACTCCACCGCCGGGTGGCATACCGTTGCGTGGAAATGGTCCCATCTTTCCTCCCATGCCCCGTGCATGCATGCCACCGCCGTTCATGTTGCGACGCATCGGACCATCCAGGCCGCCGTGGCGCAGTGGCGGCGGCATCATACGCCCCATCGGTGGGGGCATCGGTCGACCGGCCATCGGTGGAATCGGAGGAGGTAGCGGTCGGTTCATTAGCGACATCGGCCCGGGCGGACCACCCGCACCAAATCTTCCATTTTGTGGGCCCCGCATACGCATACCCGGACCGCTGCGGAAATGAGCCGGTGGCACGGGCGGCGGTATCGGCGGTGGATTCATGGGTCCGCGGCGACCGGCCGACGGTGGACCGGGGAACATGTTTGGCGGCGGCATCGGAGGGCCCCAGCTGGGCATTCCATTGGCTCCCCACCGTTCATGCGATTCCGCATGCCTGGCATACCGCCGTTCTTCATGGGACGCTTCATCGGCGGATTCATCCGTCGATTGCCGTTTGCGAAGGGGCCGTTTTTGATTCCTCCACCTTCCAGCCCGTTGGAGGTGGCCGCCCCTGCTGCATTTGGGCCACCTGTGCCGTTCGGTGCGGCGGTGATCGAATCATCGTTGAAGTCCACGAAACCGGGATCGTCACCGAGCTGATTGGCGTTGAACATAGCGTTCATGTTCCGCATATTGCTCATCGGATTGTACTGCTTGGCCATGGCCGGTTTGAACCGCGGTCGATTTGCCATCTGATTGCTGACACGTTTGTTACCTTCGCTCGTCTGTGCCTTGTTGGAGACCATTATTTACAACGTTTTTCACAAGTGTCCTCTGTCGCGAAACCAGTACCAGTTGTCGCCCGTAAAACGAGGCACCGTGGGGCCGGTGTTGACTGCGAATCAAGCTTTTGCTACCGTTACCTCAAAATCTAATCGCTGGCTGAACGTTTTATCGTAAGCTAAAGCCGTTTAATCACTTTTCACCAAGTAAAACATTGCAATTCTTCTCAGGAAAAGCATTATCGTGCGTGTGTGTTGCTTTGATACCTGTAATCTGCGTTTTTTCTTTGGGAAAATGGATGTTCTAAAATGATGACAGTTCTAGAAATAGACTCTGCTGTTGGCCAGGACTTCTGAACTAAAAACAACTGTGAACCAATTACCATCAGGATGGAGATTGTTGATTACCATCGTTGTGTCGAGGACGTGTCGCGAAAAAATAACAGGAAATAATGTAAATAATTAAAATATGTATTTTTGTTGTATTTTATTTAAAAAAGCGAACTGAGTTGTGTTGTACTAAAATTGCCCTAAATGCCTAAATGTCAGATATACTGTGGTACCATATGTCAAATGGTTCTGATGTGTTGACCAGAGTGACCAGAAATACCGATTTATCTGTATTCCTACCGATTTTTTATACGCCTACCGATTCACAGATGACCGCCCTAAAACTACCGATTTTCCATTTATCCTACCGAAAATCACAGATATTTGATTTTTCAGTCGTTTAAGCTTAATCTGTGGCGCTTGGGATGCTATTTCAAGGATTGTTAACCACATTTGTTACTTAACGCGCTGATGCACGTTTGTTTGCCTGGCACTTTTTATCCGTTAAAATTTAATGTTCATAATAAGTAGAAAATGTCAATTGCGTGGATTCCGAAGTCCGTTGTTTTGGGCTGATAATTAATGAATGGCGGATGGAGCGCTGCCACAGGGAGAATGCGCTCTCTTGCTCATTCTTCTTCTTCTACTTCTTCTTCTTCTTTTTGGCACAACAGCCGCTGCCGGTCAAGGCTTGTGTTGGCACGATATCGACCGCGTGTGATCGGACAGGGAACAGTAATGTTTACAAACATTAGGCTGACTTGACAACTCGATCAAATATTCAAAATACCCGGCAGATGGCGTACAAGATTCACAAAGAGAGACAACACGATTAGATTGTGCGACAACCAGATCTCCGTAATTAGGGCCAATTCGGGAGCAGGTCAAATAGGGTCAAGTAGCACAGCTGATCGACGAACAGGGCGCCATCGCGAAACGCGGTGAGTAGCAAATATTAAGCCAGAAAGGACAGACGAATTTTTAAACTGCGCAAATAAATATAAACACATAGCCAGTTCTAAAAACGTCTACCAAGCTACTAATAATAAATAGATAGCTACATCCGTAGCAACAGCCTGTCTGTACTCATTAGTGAAGTGGGCTTGGCTTTCGATTTATTGGTGCGACGATTTTTGGTCGTATCCTATAGATTTTGGTTCGTTCCCATATTTTATTGGTATTTTCCAATTGGATATCAATACAATTGGACCAACAAATTCTGAAACGACCAAAAATCGTGGAACGCACAAAAAATGGGAACCCACCAAAAATTCATGGGAACCAACCAATAAATCGTGGGAAACCCTGTATTGTTACCATAGCAGGATAGTCAGTCCTACGTATGGCGGCGCGGTCTATTTGGGGATTGAACCCATGACGGGCGTGTTGTTATGTCGTACGAGTTGACGACTGTACTACGAGACCGGCTTATTGAGCCACCATTGAGAAGAAAATGTGCATCTTAGTCCTTCTTTGGCTTAGAATTCCTAGTACAATTTTCAGATCAACACTTCAGAAAGACCTTCATTTGTGTAACCGCTGAACCAAATCTAATCCATATCCTAAGTAAAGGATGCATATTCTTTTGATATGGAACTTTAATTTTGCGCATAAGTAACCCCTCCCCTTCATCCTTTTAACACTTCTTTCGCTTTCACTTCTTTTAACTCGAGTTAAGTTTCGAGTTTTAACCTACCGAAAACTACCGAAAAAATTTTGATGCGCCTACCGAAAACCGCCAAAATAATCTGGCCACACTGGTGTTGACATTTGTATGCGCAGAGCGGCTCGAAAGCATGGTCGGTGCTGCTGTTTTGTTTTTACTGTGCTGAGTGCGGATTTTGGTGCGACTTCGTTTAATTCTAAAAGTTTATCTGCCGGCCCACAAGATGGTGAGTCCTATAAAAGATAATTTATCATACAATATTGTGAATCCATCATCAAAACAAACATTTGTTGATTTTAGGTAAAACAAGCTGCTCGTTATTTCGAACAGAAAGAGGAGAGCAGTGGGCCTGCCAAGAAAACCAGCCAGAAACATCAACCTTCAAACGCGAAAGGAAAAAAGGGATTCAAATGGCAACCAAATAATAAAAAGCCAAATTATAAGGGCTCTCACAAGAGCAGAAAAGAAGGCAGTTTCGAAAAGAAAAATGCCATCCCCGGATTGAAGAAGCGGGAAGAAGCACTAAACGGTTCAGAGACACTGGCGGATATGAAAGAGTCTAACCAGATCAAACAAGAAAAACAGGCAGCAAAAGATGGGGGTAAGGCAGGTCCTCGCAAGGAGACCAGGAGAGAGAAAATGCTTAAAAAGAAAAATGCTACCCTCACCCCAAGAGGGCGGGAGGAAACGCTCAACATTCCAATAGATCCGGCGGCTTTGCTGCGCCATTCGCGTGGCGAGCGCATGGATATGGAAGGCGTCAAAACCCGGTTTCACAAAATCAATGAAATGCGTAAGGATATGAACATTGAGTTTGCCACCCAGCAGGCTGCTCGGGCGGACATCTTGCTCCACGAGGAGGAAGGATATCTCGAGGCGGACGACGGCGAAAGCACGACCAACATTGCGCAGCGAGAGATAGTGCAGCACGTGGACATAACGACTGCCGCCAAGCACTTCAACCTGGAGCTCGAGTTCGGCCCGTACCGCACGCGGTACACGAAGAACGGTGCCTTTTTGCTGCTGGTGGGAAACGCGGCCACGTGGCCGCATTCGACTGGGTGCGCAAGAAGTTGCTGTCTGAGATGAACGTGATGGAGTCGGTGCACGATGTCACGTGGCTCATGAATCAAACGATGTACGCGGCGGCCCAGAAAAACTGGGTGCACGTGTACGACCAAAACGGGACGGAGATACATTGCATCAAAACGATGCACCGAAGCGTCCGGCTGGAGTATCTGCCGTACCACTTTCTGCTAAACAGTGCCGGCGAGAACGGGTTCCTTTCGTGGATGGACGTTTCGATTGGCCAAACGGTGGGAAACTACAACACTCGCATGGGCAAGGTCTCGGTAATGATGCACAACCCGTGGAACGCGGTGACTTGTGTCGGCGGATCCAAGGGTGTCGTCTCGATGTGGTCCCCGATGATGCGCGACCCGCTGGCCGAAGATGCTGTGCCACCCGGTACCGATAACCGCGATCGCGATCGACCCGAAAGGTATGCAGATGGCGACGGCCGGACTGGATCGCAGGATAAAAATTTGGGACGTGCGGCAGCTGGAAGGCCCGCTGGAGACGTACAACACCAATACGGCGGCATCCGAGATCGAGCTATCCCAGCGCGGGCTGCTCGCACTGTCGATGGGCAACGTATGTGAGGTGTACCGGCGTGATAACAGCTCGACGGAAGCCCAGATGAAGCCCTACATCCGCCACCGGACGAATGGTCCGATTTCAAGCATTCGGTTCTGCCCGTACGAAGACATTCTCGGCGTAGGCACGGCGAAGGGCTTCGTGTCACTGATCGTGCCCGGTTCGGGCGAACCGAACTTTGACACCTTCGAGGCCAATCCCTTCCAGTCGCGCACGCAGCGGCAGGAAGAGGAGGTGCACAGACTGCTGGAAAAGATTCCGGCCGAATTCATCACGCTCAATCCGACGCAGATCGACGAGGTGGACGTACCTTCCGCCAAGGCGCGGCTCGAGCAGAAGGTGAAGCTGCTGACCATGAAACCGCCCAAGATCGACTTTGAGCCACGCAAGCGCAACCGTGTCTCGAAGGCCAAGCTTATCAAGATAAAGCAGAACGTGAAGGAAGCCCGCTTCCGCGAGACAGCGAACGAGTTGCGGCAGATCAAGGAGAAGCTGTTGGCGGAAGATGAAGCCAAAGCACCGGCGGAATCGGCCGACTTCATACCGCTGGAACCGAAAAGTGTGCTGGATCGCTTCAAGACGAAGGCGAAAAAGAAAGCGGCGCGTTAGTTTAGCACGCCCGATTCGTTTATTGCCCTACCCTATGGATGGAAATTAATAAAATCTAACCCGATCACTTGTAAATGCTTGTGTAGTATTCTTCCTCGAGGTCGTACAAATCCGCTGCCATGTCGTCCCGCACGGCCATCAGCTTGTTGTCCCGATCGATCTGTGTGGTCCGATAGAGGGTGGAGTTGCTGCAGATAGCCTCATTGACCGAGTGGAAGTCGTTCAGGATGAGGTACTGCTTGATGTCGGACACCAGCTTCATTAGCGACTCGCCGGCCCGTACAATGTTGGCCGCCCGGACCTGCGTTTCGTACGTGTCCTGCTCGCACTGCGTTATCTTGGACAGCTGTGTGTCATTCTCGCCCTTGGCAAGCCGGATTATTTCTGCAATGAAACAGCGACAGCATGACGAGATCGGCTCGATCGAACACGTATCGTGTGGTCGGATACGGCGCATACCTTCAAAATTTTCCCGCATACTCCGAATGTCCTCTTTCAGCCGGGAATTGTAGGATTTCAGCAGAGCTTCCTTCGATTGGGTCAGATTACGCTGCATATTGAGTCGGTAACAGTGTGCTGGAAGCAAAGTTGAGTTTCTTCGGCAGTTTTATCTAAATGCTAAAATTCTGCGGCAGAATGCTAAAATTGTTCCCTTTTTCCTCAGTTGTTTACATTTCAGTTGAAGGCAAACTCGGATTGGAGACGCATTCTTAGCAGATGGCAGGTTGGCTCACATTCAGTTGCTGGAAAACATTTTTCGATATCCACTTTGACAGCGGAGTCGGATATCAATTCCTGCTTGTTTTTCTTTTTTTTTTGTGCCGCTCATTCCAGAAATCTTCTAAAACGTGTTTTAAACACTCGTTTGATAGAAAAGACAGAGATAATTTAACATTTTCATGAAATTGTCAAATTGTATGCTGCGTGCACTGCAGTGTTCGACCATGTCACCATCATGCAAAGATTAGGCGACGCTCTGTGAACTCCCTACGGCAACAGTGATTCCTGTACGACATAAACAAATGCGCTTTTATTTTTCTTTTATTGATGCAATAATAAAAGATAACCACATCGTTGCTCTTTTGATAACGGCCAGAACCAAAACACAAATCGTATTACATCAGCATTTCTACTTGCCGAATGATACGCTCAGCTCGCTCATATCAATTGACGGCACACGTTTCCCGTCTGCATCGTCCAAGACCATCGCCTCAATTGATACACGTCATGCTTTCTCGAAGTGACGGTCGGCGTTAAGGTTGACGTGTACTTTACGAACAATAAAGCCTGGGCGCAGCGGTAGCGCAGGAATCATTCCCAGCTCAGCAATAGACAAGCGAAAATCGAGACAGTACGGTATTAGTGTGCAAACGGTGAATAGGTTTTCTTTCCCCCATAGGGTGTAACAGTCCCGATAGAGTGGTGCCCGGTTTCTTCGTGAAAACTGTGTCCTGAAACAATTAAAAGAAGTAAGTTGCGTGTTCTATGGTGTGCCCTGTTTAGCCGAAAATTGTGCAATGTGTGCCGGTAGGACGCGCGGTGTGTCTGAATCGGAAAGGCAATTAGATGCGAGGGTGGTGGTGGTGGTGGTACGTGCGTGCTGACGGGTTATCCAATACCGACATAGGGATTTATAGATAAGATTCGTTTTATTTGTCGAACCGCTAGAATAGAGCTTTTGATAGCGAATTGATTTTGCCGCCCGGTCAATTGAATGTTCTGGAAGGATTTGGGATGTCTTCCGCGTTTTTTCGGTTGGATGGCAACAGGGAAAAAGTAGGTGAAATGGTAGCAGTATTCGCGAAAAAATGGTTGCATGAAAAGAGGCCATTTTTCGTACACACATCGCCGCCAGTGGTGCCTTGGATGCGCCCCGGCTAGCCTGGGCCGAAAAGAGACGGAAAGCTAGTCCCCTCTGTTTGCTAGTAACGGCGTCGTAGCAAAGGGAGCGCGAAAGAGACAGGTAGTACGCACTGAAAGGTTGACGTGTTCTTTTTGAATTGGAGCTCGAGCAGCCGCGGCTTCAGCAAGGAACGAATCGACTCTCGTGGGGAACAGAATACACGACGCCGTCGAGGTAGAAAGTTGGGTTCGGTTTTGCGGGAGAATCATCATCACTCTCTGGTGTGTGTGTGTGTAATAAGTGAGTTTTCTAGAAAGTTTCCGGTCGTTAGTTTAGTGTATAATCTTCTTATTACGCGTCATTTAACACTGTTGCTGAATAGTTTGTAGAACTTTTGAGGTATAGGTTTTCTTTTTCGCCGTGTATGGCGGCACGTATTTCCTCTCCCTTTGCGGCCTCCTCTGTCCATCATAAATGGGGTCAACAGACATAACGGTTGTTTTCCGATTTTGTGTTCTGTGCTCCGCGAAAAGGAAGATGACGTGATTTGTATGTTAACCAGACAAAAGGCCCTTACAATGGAGAAAGGTTTTCCACAGCTTTGAATGTGGAATTTGTCTAGAATTAAAGCATCGAAAGTCGCGATGAGTGCCGCCGTCGCCGCCGCCGCCGCTAAGCTTCGATGGGTACCGGCGCAGCACTGACGTGGCCTTATGGCGGATGTGGGATTTGATTATGTGGCATTGACATGGAAAGAATAGTCGGTATACTGTTCGGGGCGAGCTAATCTCGGCCATTCTTTGCATCCGCTTGCTCTTTTATTTGATTACAGTGTTTTTGGTGAATTAAAATTTTTAAATTTTGCCAACCTTTTCTGAAAACACGTGGTTCATCTGACAACCTCAAAAGTAGGCGACGATAAAGAATAAAAGCACCGTGGCAGTTCAACCGTGGCACGTCGTTGCACAGTTAAAAGTTAATATTTTACGCAAACTTTGTCCTAATTTGTTCTTGGTGTGTTTTGTTTCCCCCCATATTCTCCCCTCCATTTAGTAAACCAGCAATGAAGCTATTGAAACAGACGGCCCTGGTGGTCGTGCTGGCCGTGTTGGCCTGTTCGGCGGAGGAAAAGAAGGAAAAGGACAAGGATATCGGCACGGTGGTCGGTATCGATCTCGGCACCACCTACTCCTGCGTCGGTGTGTACAAGAACGGGCGCGTGGAAATCATTGCCAACGACCAGGGTAACCGCATCACGCCGTCCTACGTGGCATTCACGGCCGACGGTGAGCGTCTGATCGGAGACGCCGCCAAGAACCAGCTGACGACCAATCCGGAGAACACCGTGTTCGATGCGAAGCGTCTGATTGGCCGCGAGTTCACCGACCACACGGTGCAGCACGACATCAAGCTGCTGCCGTTCAAGGTGATCGAGAAGAACTCCAAGCCGCACATCAGGGTGTCGACCGGCCAGGGCGACAAGGTGTTCGCGCCGGAGGAGATTTCCGCGATGGTGCTAGGCAAGATGAAGGAAACGGCCGAAGCGTACCTGGGCAAGAAGGTGACCCATGCCGTCGTTACCGTGCCGGCGTACTTCAACGATGCGCAGCGCCAGGCGACGAAGGACGCCGGAACGATCGCCGGTCTGGTGGTGATGCGCATCATCAACGAGCCGACTGCGGCCGCCATCGCTTACGGACTGGACAAGAAGGACGGCGAGAAGAACGTGCTCGTGTTCGATCTGGGCGGCGGTACCTTCGACGTCTCGCTGCTGACCATCGACAACGGCGTGTTCGAGGTGGTGGCCACGAACGGTGACACCCATCTGGGCGGCGAAGATTTCGACCAGCGCGTCATGGACCACTTCATCAAGATGTACAAGAAGAAGAAGGGCAAGGACATCCGCAAGGACAACCGCGCCGTCCAGAAGCTGCGTCGCGAGGTGGAGAAGGCGAAGCGTGCCCTGTCGGCCAGCCACCAGGTGCGCATCGAGATTGAGTCGTTCTTCGAGGGCGATGACTTCAGCGAGACGCTGACCCGTGCCAAGTTCGAGGAGCTGAACATGGACCTGTTCCGCTCGACGATGAAGCCCGTGCACAAGGTGCTGGAGGACGCCGACATGACCAAGAACGACGTGGACGAGATTGTGCTGGTCGGCGGATCGACCCGTATCCCGAAGGTGCAGCAGCTGGTGAAGGAGTTCTTCAACGGCAAGGAACCGTCCCGCGGCATCAACCCGGACGAGGCCGTCGCGTACGGTGCGGCCGTGCAGGCGGGCGTGCTGTCCGGCGAACAGGACACCGATGCGATCGTGCTGCTCGACGTGAACCCGCTCACCATGGGCATCGAGACGGTCGGCGGAGTGATGACCAAGCTGATCCCGCGCAACACCGTCATCCCGACGAAGAAGTCGCAGATCTTCTCGACCGCCTCGGACAACCAGCACACCGTCACGATCCAGGTGTACGAGGGCGAGCGCCCGATGACCAAGGACAACCATCTGCTCGGCAAGTTCGACCTGACCGGCATTCCGCCGGCGCCGCGCGGCATCCCGCAGATCGAGGTATCGTTCGAGATCGACGCCAACGGCATCCTGCAGGTGTCGGCCGAGGACAAGGGCACGGGCAACCGGGAGAAAGATCGTCATCACCAACGACCAGAACCGCCTGACGCCGGACGACATCGAGCGCATGATCAAGGATGCGGAGCGGTTCGCCGACGACGACAAGAAGCTGAAGGAGCGCGTGGAGGCCCGCAACGAGCTCGAGAGCTACGCGTACAGCCTGAAGAACCAGCTCAGCTCGAAGGACAAGCTGGGCGCGAGCGTGTCCGACGACGACAAGGCCAAGATGGAGGAGGCGATCGACGAGAAGATCAAGTGGCTGGACGAGAACCAGGACACCGAGGCGGAAGAGTACAAGAAGCAGAAGAAGGAGCTGGAGGACATCGTGCAGCCCATCATTGCCAAGCTGTACGCGAGCAGTGGCGGTGCCCCACCGCCGGCCGGCGGCGACGAGGACGACGAGCTGAAGGATGAGCTGTAAGTGCCAGCAGCAGCGGCGGGGACCGATCACACCCCACCCACCTTCCATCCCCCCAAAAGGACGGTACTTCACAGCCCAACTTTCCGCGAGGAATGCAAAACAAACAAAACCAGCCGCCTTTCATCCACTCCATCTCGCTGTGTCTCCGAACCGTGTGTGTGTGTGGGGGGAATAATTCTCCATTCCTCGGACACACACACCCTTCGGAGTGACAGCTTCATAGTAATCGACCTCATCATCAGCGTGTAAGAAGAGGAAGTATAGTCGTCGCGTTATCTTCGTCCTATTCCCCCCTTTGTTCTGAGGCGCAGTGCGCATCGCGACGAACAGGGTAAGAAGATATTTGGACAAGAAAGATGTGGCGCGCACAATGTCGCCACGGTTTGCGTTCGTGTGGCGAGGCTCATCTTATTTTCTAGATGAGTTGTTAAGCTCTCCCAAACGCGCGTGCACAAACGCACACACGCAAAACACACAAACACACCACCCAAGTCATGGGGGGAAAACAAACCACCACAAAATGTGTCGATTTTGGAAGATCCCGATGCCGAGGTTTGATTTTCCCCATTTTTGTTTTGTCGTCCACTCAACAGTGTGTCTGTGTGTGTGTGTGTGTGTGTGTTTGCGTCTGTGTGTTGAAGAACGAATCGTTTCCGATCTTTTTTTATTTATTGAGCGAGAGATGCGCTAGAAACAATGCTAGAAGGTAATACTTAATGAACACACCCTGCAAGGCATTTTGATAGGAAGGAGCTCACAATTTAGCAAACAAAAAACGGGATTAATTTAGGTGATTTGTGCGTGCGCGGTGTGTGCGTGTGTCTGTGATGAGCCCTTCCAAGCCAATCAGGAAAATGATTTGTAGAGTCTACAACACCACCATCAACGAGAACAACTAAAATAGCAGCACACACACGCACACATCGCGCCCTGACAAAGACAAATAGAACTAGAGAAGAAATTAAAGAGAGAGGATAGTGTTTTTTTTGTTGTTCACACATAATTGTTCCAATTCGTTCCACGGGTGGTAGAGGCTTTTGGTATGGGGTAGGTTGTGGAAACACTTGCCTGCCCCCCCAAAAGTCCCAACATCGCGTCTAATCTGCGCTCCCCCTCCCTTTGAACGTGTAGTGAGAGAAATGATGAAAAGCGAATTCGCTACCAACAAAAACAAACTCTCAAAATTGATTCAATCACGCTTTTCCAGCCTCAATTTAGGTGGTGAATAGCATTTTAAGGACAAAATCTTTCTTCTGTTTGTGTGTGTGTGTGTTTTGTGTTTACCGATAGCACCCCAATATGGCATGAAGCCGCCACACACATTCACTGCCGCCTCCCAATTATTACGCGATTTCAAGATGCGATTATTGCGATCATACTGCAACGGTACACTTTGTGTGCTACCCATTCCGTTTTCAGTTCGTGTTTCATTGTTTCTCATCCATCGACTGATTGTAATGTAAGGAAG
This sequence comes from Anopheles arabiensis, assembly GCF_016920715.1. Taxonomy (NCBI): domain Eukaryota; kingdom Metazoa; phylum Arthropoda; class Insecta; order Diptera; family Culicidae; genus Anopheles; species Anopheles arabiensis. The sequence goes on from NC_053517.1 coordinate 49,569,871, forward strand.
AAAAAAGGAAGTAATAAAAACTAAACAAAAATAATACTGAAAAAGTGTGGTCGTGTGTTGGTGTCGCTAGTGCACGAGGGAAAGAAATGTATTGTTTTTTGTTTTTGTTTCGTTCATTTTAAACAAGAATAGCTTATATTTTCATGTTAGTATTTGATATATCACGATGGGGGTTTATTAATTTGTTGCTGCCAAAGGAAGCAGGAAGGAATGGTATATGGTTCCGTATTTAGAGTAAAGTTGTTTCGCATTTGTCTTTTTTCATGATTGATTCTTATTTAAGTAGCGATGATTTTTGTTGTTTAAATAGTACACAATAAGCTTTTCATTTTTTTTTAAAACTCAACCTAACTAAACACACAGACAAAACAAAAACACAGCTGAGTTCACCATAACACGTGTGGAAAACTTCCTATGCGCGTCCTCCTGCTATGCTACCATTTTCGCATTCATTTTCTCGAGCACCGGTTCAAACAAGGAAGCGACGGGTTAATAAATAGGGACGAAAACTATTAAAAAAAACGCAAAAACTAGAGCCAACAATTAAGAAAATCCATTTTAGAGTGATGCTGCCTTATTCGTACCCCGGTTATTTCTGGTTGCGCGATCATACGCCACAGGGGAAGCGCAAACAAGCCAATCTCAATCCTGAGTAAACTACTTTAAACCTAACCAACTTTATCATACAACAATCAGTGCGTCTTCTCCCTTTTACACCCTGACGTTCACGCGAAACGCGGCGGTCAGTTCGTTTGAGGGAAGGAGGCGAAATCACCCTTGGCCGCCCGGTGCGGTTTCCTGCTGAGATATTCCTGCATCACATCGCACGCCAGCTGTTCCGCCTTGGCCCGTATCTGCGTTTGCTGCTGCTTGCGCTGGTTCTCGTGGTCCAGGATCGTCTTCGAGACGCTGCCGTGCACGGTGTTGGTGGCCGGTATCTCGGCACCCTTCACCAGCGACATGATTAGATCGTGCTTGACGCGCGTTATCTTCTGCTCCAGCTCCTGGATGCGCTCATCCTTCGGCTGCGGCACGTGCAGCGGCTCCAACCCGGCCAGGATCTTGCGGTACTCGTTCGCCTGCACCTTGAGCCGCTCGGCCCGCTCATCCTTGAAGGCGCGCTTCAGCAGCGACAGCTCCTGGGCGATGTAGGGCGAGCTGGCCGAGATGTCGAGCGCCGTCGTGGTCTTGAGATCAACCTTGCGCGAGCTGAACGATTTCAGCTTGTCGCGCAAGCTGCTCTTCTCACTTTCCAGCGAATCGATATCGCTCTGCAGGTGGTCCATCGTTTCCTCGAACTCTTTCTCCTTCCTAAGGGGGGTTTCGGGGAGGAAAAAAAGTGTGATTATTCAGAAACAGACAGCGAAGGACATTTGAACTGGCAAAGCGCCACGCAACACGTACTGTTTCAGCTTGGCGCACACTTCATCGTACTGCTTCTGAAGGCGCGTCGTGTTCGTCTCGTGGTCCTGCTGCAGCACCGACAGCTTCTTCTCGGCCAAATCTTTCCGTATCTGCATCTCGGACAGCTCGTTCTGCTTGAGCTTCGCGGCCAGCTTCAGCTGCCGTATCTCGGCCTCCCGGTTCTCGAGCGTTGCCGTCAGCGTTTTCGTTTCCTCCAGCTGCTTCTTAACGGCCTGCGCCCGCAGTATGATCGGCGCGACCGGTTTCTCCTCCGGCTTGGCGGCGTTCGTGGCCGAGATGATTTCGTACTCGTGATCGAGCAGATACTGGGCGAGCTGGCCCATGTCGGTGCTGGCGGCACTCAGCACGGTGCGCACGTTCTGCGACGGTCCTAGGTCATCCTGCTCGTACACCTTTTCGCACCCGTTGGACAGGATTTCCCACAGCTTTTCCTGCGGCACGGACGTCTCCGTTTCCGGGTCGAGCGTCACCAGCTGCAGACATTGGCGGGTGGCGTAGAACAGCACGCTCATCACCTTGTTCAGTGCTTCGGCGGTGCGTTTCAGGTTGCGCAGTGTGTTCATCGACAGGTTGCACTTCGTTATCGCTACGTCCTGCGGCAGGCGGCGCTTCACGAGCTTCAGCTGCTGTCTTATGTTTTCCACATTTTGCAGAATGTACTGCAGGAGTAAGCCGGAATCGCTCGTTTCGTCGCCGGGCTGTGGAAATAAGGGGCAATAAGTAAGGAAACTCTCCAAACGATCTGCCTGCGCTACTAACCTTAATCAAAATCTTAATGATGTTGGAATCGTTTGCGATCGAGTCGCAGGCCGCACCGATGGAAGCAGTACAGTCGCGCACGATTTGCGTTTCGTTTACCAAATCTTCGCCGGTTAGCAGTACCACGTACATGGCGTTGAAGAATGTGACACACTTTTCCAGATCTGCAAGTAGAAAAATCCCCAATTACGTCAGTTCACACACTTCGCTCTACACCGCCATCAACACCACCCCACTTACTGTCTGTGGAAGAGTTTTCGTCCAGCTGATTAGCCTTGAGCAGATCGACGATCTCGTCCACCATCTTTTCCTGCGCAAGCATCTCTGGCAGGGCGGCGCCGATCTTGAGCAGCGTGTCCGCCTTGCATCCCGTCATGCTGAACAGAAACTGGTGCATGATGCTTTGCAGGTTGTGCACGTGGTGGAGCAGGCGCGACCGGAACCCAAACTGGGCCACCTCGTGGCCGGACAGGATCGCGGCCCGGTCCATCTGCGGCACGCTCGAGAACCGTTCCCGCGCCTGGCTGACGATGATGCCCGACTTGAAGACGATGCGCGACACGAGCAGTATCACCAGGATGGCATCGTGGTCGCCGCCCCGTGCCATGAACACGTCCGGCATGAACGCGGTCAGGTAGCGGACGTGCTCGTTCGCCTGCGTCAGCTCGATCTGGCGCAGCTGCAGATCGATCGCGCGCGTGAACGCCTTCGATTCGGCGAACATTTGCTTGAAGTCGATCGTCTCGGTGATGAGGGCGGTATCCTTGGCCTGCTGCTGCTGCTGCTGCTTGCTCGACTCTTGGTTCAGCCGCTCGCGCAGCTCCTGGCACTGCTCGTTAAGCCGCTGCACCAGCTCGCGGAACTTCAGGATCGTCTGGTCGCGGTCGACAATCGTCTCCAGGGCGGCGTCCTTTTCGCGCACCGCCTCCCGTTTCGCCGCGTGCGCCATGTCCAGCTCTTCGCGCATATCCATCTCCAGTTCGTGGTTGCTTTCGACCAGCTGCTCGTGCACCTCCTCGAGCGCCTCCAGCTCGGCCACCTCCTCCTCGAGCGCCTTCACCTTATCCTCCAGCTCCATCTTCTTTTCGGCGAGCTGTTCGACCATCTCTTCCGCGCCCAGCGCCGCATCCACCTGCTCCTGCAGATCGCCCAGCTGGGCCTCCAGCTCGTCGATTTTGGCGGAAAACTTTTCCTTCGTGCGCTGCAGCTCGGTCACTTCGGACTTTTTCGATTCCAGCTCCTTCTCCAGCTTCTGGATCTCGTGCTTTTCGTGCGCGGACAGATCGCGTAGGCGGACGAGCGTTTCCCGCAGCCGTGCGTTTTGCTGCTCCAGCTGCTTGAACTCGTACGTCGAGGCTACGGCCGACCCGTCGCCAGCGCCAGCGCCACCTCCGCCCCCAATCGAGCCGACCTTCTCCTGCATTTCCGTTTTTAAAATTTCCAAATCAAGCGTAAGCTCCTCGATGCGCTCCTTGGCCGTTTCCAGCTCGAGCGCCAACGTGTCCGCCTTCTCCTCCGCCATCTCCTTATCCAGCGTGATCAGTTCCACGTTTTCGGCCAGCTCGGCCATCTCTTCGCTGTGCAGATCGCGCGCCTCGATCGCGTCCTTCGCTTCCTGCTTGGCGCGCTGTAGATCGCGCTGCAGCTGCGAATGAGCGTCCATGATTTTGCTCTTAAACTCCACCAGCTGCTCGTACTGCGTTTTCATCTTGTCGAACTCCCGCAAGCGTTCGCGATCTTCCGCGCGGCGCTGCTTCAACGTTTCCAGCTTTTCGCCCAGGTCGGCGTTTAGCTTGCGCATCTCTTCCAGCTCTGCCTGCAGCTGCAGGATGTGAATGCGATCCTCGGTGGAGGACGCTCCCGGTGCCGGTGTCGGTGCCGGCGATGGTGAGATGAGCGATTGGCCCGGGGTGAACTGCGGTTTCAGCGTTTCCACAAAGCCCGTCTCCACGAACGATGCCCGTTTGGACGTTTGTAGCGATTCCGGGGGGCTCATGTGCGATCGCTGCAGCGGCTCATTGCGGTCCGGTTTCACCATCGTCGGGATCGAGGACACGGGCGTCGGAATGGAGGATTGCCCGGATGCCCGTTCGCTGCCCGGCGACGTAAGCTGCGTCTTGGAACCGAGCGAGCTCGTGCTCCGATTGAGCGACATCCGCGAGCTAAAATGGGAGCAGCAAAAGTAAAAACGGAGAACGGACTACGTTAGAAGAGGAGAACGTGTACAAAAAAAAACAACAACACTGTGCTAGCTTAAATAAATGGAACACAACAGAGGCATTGCTTGAAATTGAAGGCGTGATGATGACATTTACAACAGAACAAGCAGAATCCATTCGGTGGGAAAAGTGGCGGCCAAGATACAAAACACAACTAAGGTGCACAAACACTGCAATCGTTTCCAAAGCATCAGACGTAAAGTGTGCGCATTATTTTATTTATTTTTGGCGAAACATCCTGAAAACGCAAACCAAAGCTAAATATCGTTGCCAAAGAGGGGCAGAGGAAAGAAAATATAATTTCAAATTTTGACCAACAGGAAGCAAACTAAACAAAGCTAACGAAAAAGGGTACAACCACACGCTTTATGAGTTGGTTGTTTTGGATCGTAAGATACAATATCGTTCTAATTACAAAAAAAAAACAACATCATAATGCGTGTCGAGACAGTGTACAAATGGAAGTGTTCATGCAAAACAGAAAACCCAGAAGGTAGAGCAAGGTAAAACAGGCGTTCAAGGGAACATTCAGAGTGACTGTACAGTGACACAGGCAAGAACAAAAAAAAAAGTAGCAAATGCGTAAGTATCGCTAAGTAATGGATGATGTAATAAAATAACCTGGATGTTGACAGTGTCATTGTCATGGAGGCGCGCTTCGTTTGCGGCTGCTTGACCGGTGACTTCCGGCGCACCCTGTCGTTGATCGCGTGTACAGGCGCATTAGCGAAACGATGGCCGATTGTGGAAGGGTTCGTTTGTACGTGGGTGGCGATGAATGGTAAGGATCATAATGTTAAACCAGTGTGATGATGTTGAAGATCGATCGATCGTGGGGGATCGGTAATTCACCGAGCAATTTCCAGGTAGGGAATGGATGGAGCAGGAAAGGGTGAACAAATCCAGAGTCAATTTCATAGTGTTTATCGGAGAGTCGTATTTGGGGCGGCAGTTGTTAGTGTAGAAGAGAGTCCACACAACGTCGTCGCACATTATTTACAACGACACCGGTCAGGGATGAGTTAGTGTGAAATGGGTGGTGTATCGAGATAGTGGAGTGAAAGAAAAAGAGAAAGATAATGATTAAATTTTGCATATATGATCCTTTCGATGGAGAGTTCTATAGAGGACCGTTACACTACACTAACAGAGGAATGCAGAATGTTGTCTGCACAATATTACTGAAACCATAAATCATATTTAATTGAAAGGTTTACTTGCAAGCATCTTTGCTTACTGTTTAAAAAAAAAACACACACACACAATAGAACAAAAGACAAAATAAAAGTAACTAAAAGGGGTTTAAAAGACCGGTCTAAGTTGTACGGGCGATCAGGGCGATTTTGTTTTTTGGGACATTGTAGCTAAAGAATAGCGCTACCACAACTGCAAACTACGGGAGTTCGGTAACATGTTTCACTTACGCTGTTGGCTTGGCCGAGAACGTTTGAGTCGATCCAGGCATTGAGGCAAGCGATCGGACTGAACCCGCGCTGGACCGTGGGCGATTGCATTGAAATACATAAAGATAGATTTAGTTAGATTGCTACTACCTATTGCACAGAAAGCGCGCGTTGCTTGTGATAGCAGCAGTGGCAGCAGCGGCAACAGTAGCAAAAGCTCATTGGCGCTGCATAACAAAAATAGCCGCCCTTTTGGTAGGTGATGATGGATGAGAGTTCGAATTCGAATGAGGCAATTTCGTCGCTAGTTTGTGCTCGCCTAACCTAACCGATCGGATACCGCATTGGGCGCAATGGTTAATGTGAAAGTGCGTTTTGCGTTCAAAGATTTCTATTACACACACCTATTCTAAAACAACAATCGATTTAAGGCGAAAAGTGCCCAATCTATGGTGACATTATGAGCTGAGTAAAGAACTGAAGGTGATTCGAAACGTTAAATCGCACTAGTAATTTGTGATGGGAGCTATAGAAGCATCTCAAGAAACAACCATTCGGGAAAATAAATGAAGGGGAATCGAACGTGAGAAACAAAACACAAAGGACTAACAATAACTATCAATAACCAAGACGGCCTACGCCTAAATTAAGATGGATTGGAATGAGAAACAAAATTTGCGATCCGCTGCAAACAGCTGTTTTAACAGGATGATAGATACGGTTACGGTTTTTGTTTGTGGGCACTTACGTTACTCTGCCAGTTGCACGCTTAGCACTAGCGGGGGTTAACAACGACAAAAGTGTTACAGGAGTGTTGGAAGAGAAAGACGGAAGAGATAGATAGTTCGGTACGGCACCACATGAGACATGAGAACAGCAAGGTATGGTGGATCGAAGTGTGCAAAACATTTGTATGAGCAATGATGAGCTGAACTGGATGGACTGGATCGATCGTGCACCGATGGAGCACTGAGATTCTTCCCTTCCCGACGTCCCTGGTTCCCGGGGAATGGGAATGCCTTTTGCACTATCGTCTCCCCTTACTACTAACCTGCTCAGACGGGATCGTGGCTTTTCGTCCGGCGTTTGTGCATCTTCGATGGGGTTACCAGCGTCATCGATAAACACCAACTGGGTTGGGCGTACAAACATCCCATAGTTTTCTTCACACTGAAATGCAGATAACCAGGTATTATAGCCGGGCTATAGCTGCTGCTTGTAACCCTAGCGAGGGTTTGTGAAACATAGTGCCAACGTTACCGAAAAATACTGATGTCCTTTTATCGATCCGTTGTTCTTGCCTTTCGCCTCATCCAGAATTACGCCGACCCACTTGCCCACGGCAAAGGAGGTCATACCGACGTAGGCGATCGTGCCCCGCACCTCCTTGCCGGTCAGCTCGACGCGCTGGCCAATTTTCAGATACCGTTCGGCCATATCGGGAGCTTCGGGGTGTTACCGTCGTTGTGTCTCCGCGAGAGTTGTTGCTGTTGCTGCTTTCACTGTGAACGGAACACGGCGTTGATGTCATCATGGGTTTCCCTTTTTTCACATGCATTTACGGGCAGACGGACTGCCCGACCGCACTACAATTACCTTGTCCGTTGTGCGCCGTAACGCTGTAAGCCTTTTCTATAGGTGCTGTGCGTTGAAATGGGGTTTGCTATCGTTTTACAGTAAACTAGAAATGATTGTGTACATTTTGAACACCTTCCTATGCAATCACAAAAATGTAACTTTGGCAGTAGAGAAAAAAAGTACGTTTTGACATTTAGCCGGATGACAGCGGGCCCAAACAGGGTTCGTCGGCCGAAGATGTCAGCGTGTGTTCAGTTTCTCACTGTTTTGAATTTTTACTCACTAACTGCAATTCTTTCTCACTATGGTATAACATAAAATTGCTACTCTCTATTGGAATTTTATTCAGATTACATATATCTTAATTAATAAATGTTTTAGTTTCTCTTTCTCACTCTTGTTGGCCTGCTCACACGTCGTCGTGGCATGGCCCGGTCAACAACCATTCTCCAAGTTGCACGGTCTTTTTCTGCAGCCTCACATCCATGTAGACACTTCTTCTTCTTCTTTGGCTCAACAACCGTTGTTGGCCAAGGCTTGCCTGTACCACTTATGGGGTTGGCTTTCAGTGACTTATGGATCTCCCCCCATAGCAGGATAGTCAGTTCTACGTATGGCGACACGGTCCATTTGGGAATTGAACCCATGATGGTCATGTTGTTAAGTCGTACGAGTTGACGACTGCACCATGAGCCCGGCTTGTAGACACTAGTGATGGGTAAAGTTGGCAAAATAAATTCGGATTCGGAGTCATTCGGAGTCATCCGGAGTCGTTCGAAATCGTCCGGAGTTCTTGTGAGTCGGAATCGGTTGGGAGTCAAAGTCGTCAGGAGTCGGCCAGAGTCGGCCTTCGAAACAAAGGCCTGTATACGAAGTGCACGCACAAAGTAAAAGACAAAAATCACAACTAAATGAAATGCCTGATCACAATCACATTGAACCACATAGTTCCTGTGGACTCCGATCGATTCCGGTCGACTTCGATCAACTCTAGACGACTCCAAATGACTCCGACACCGATCGACTCCAACCGACTCCGGCCGACTGCAGACGATTCCGGACGACTACGACTCGGAACGACTCCGACTCCGGGCAGATCTATTGGTTCCATATTACCGGAGTCGCAATTGGACTAACAATAGTCGGAGTCAGATCGGAGTCGTGGGTGCGATCCAGAGAGCACATCACTAATTAGACACCCGATCTCCGACAGGTCTTGCTTCACCTGATTCAGCCATCGCGTTCGCTGTGTTCCCCTGCGCCTCATGTCGAAATAGGGGTCTCCGTCGAACACCTTATTGGTGGGTCATGTGTCCGGCATCCTTATGATATGGGGCATATCATCCATCGTATCCTGACAGCCTTCGCCACCGCAAGCTCTTGGTTCATTCTTCTCCTCCACGCTCAATGTTCATATACTCCGCCAAAGATGATTTGGAGGATGTTCCAGAGGATGCTCAGAGCGTTTGCGTTCTCCGCCCGGATGGTTCAGGACTCGTATCCATAGAGGACCACCGGGCGAATCAATGAGCAATATAGCTCACATTTCGTGCGGTCTCGAAGTTTTTGAACCATCTTATCATCATTCTTGGTTGTTCAGGAGTTCTGATACTTATGGGCTCTGGACTCTTTCACATGGTAAGTTTTGACGCGCTGGAGATAAATCTGTTAATTTAGTAAACTTTATGGAACTGGACGTTTTGTTCCTAAAACGGATCGATCAGAGCTAGGTTAAGATTTTTGAAACTAGTAGGATCGATCGGAACGTTATATTCGGTAGAAACAGTAGGTTCAGTCGGAGCGATAAGTCGAGACAGTTGGAACGGTCCGAACGGTCGGGTTTTCCAGTCGGTAATTGGAAAACATCTTTTATAGATAGACACAATTGGATTCCAATTCGATTTCAATTGCCAGAAAACTAGAACATTAATTCCAACTTATCGTTGGTAAACTGGTGGAGGCGCCCTAAATCAGTGCTGCCCAACCTTTTTAGGATCGCGGACCACTTGGCTTTGAAAATACATTTGCCGCGCCCGACATCCATTCAGGGTGCACATTTTTTAGATTTAGTTCAATGTTTTTGATAAAAAATATGTTTAAATCTCATTCTAGACATTCCTGTTGAACGAATCATACTGATTATGGGGAAAACAATTGCGCGATATGTATAGTAATAAGCTTTACCTTTTCAAAAATAAATTCATTCGCGGACCAAGTCTGTTAACGCTACGGACTACAGGTTGGAGACCACTGCCCTAAATTATCACGTAGTAGTGTTTCAAAAAACTCAATATGGTGTGCTCTATGTATAAAAATCTAAATGAATCGTCGTAACACCATCGACTATTGCTCAAATCTCTCCTGCTTCTGTATGATATGGTGTGCTGTTGTTTCAATGTTCAAATTTGTTCATTGCATAAAGATTTTTTTGTCTCTTCCAAAATCTTCCAGAATAATATGCAACTATAAATTATATTTTTCAATTGGGGCTTACAGTATTCTCCAAAACGTGAGAGGAATAAGCTTTATGCAGAATACCTGATAAATATTGATTGCATGTGATAAAGGGTAAAAATGTAGGTCAAGTAAAATGTGGGCCATTCGCCAAAGGATTCAACAAAATAAAAAAAAAACCGTATGACCATCAAACGAGTGAAAAGGCTTAATCTGTTCCTCGATATTGATGCCTCCGATATTGCTCTTTATTAGAACCCGGAACGAATTGTTTTGATGTGCCGGAATGACTAAACGGAAATATTGTTTTTTCGCGCAGTGTAGTACTTACCACAAGCCCGATTCCCTTGAAAATAGTAGCAAAATCAATTCTGACCCATTTTGGCTCTATGATACATGAACTTCCATTGCTTACATGTAGTCCATTGCTTCTTAAGCCTGTTTGCTGGAGTAAACACTCTGCCACATTATTATAACACGAACAAAAGTGACGATAACGCCTTGTACCTTGTAACATCGTTTTGGCTGGGCAACGAACGCAACAGCATGAGGATGAGGCAGAAGAAACGAATCGCGCAGAAGGTGCGTCTCTGCGTACGATACACTCCGCTGAATGGGGAGGCAGCAAAACAAAAAAAAGGCGGGAGTTTGCACGGGACCCACTTCGGGCATTCTTTCGGGCGTTCGTTCTTTCTTTACGTTGCCGTGATTTATAAAAGAAGATCATCTGGGCGCCAAACGAGTTAGTCCATTGAAGAACGTGTTCCGCGCAGTGTCTATCGATCGTCTTTCGGTGGTGGTCTGGGTTCTCGTGTGGTTCTCTGGGTGGAAACTTGTTTGTGCTTGCTGTGTGTGTGAGAAGAGGGTGATGAATATCGGGCGGTAATAATGTGCTGTGATTAGGGTGGATTAGTTCAGCAGACAGAGAACGATTATTTTTGTGTGATTTTTGTGATCGTGGTCATTGATCTCAACCCTTACATCCGCACCACGCGTTAACGAGCGAGCGCCATGTGGTCGAGCCAGAAATCGTTGGTTATCCGTACCTTTGTAGCTAGTGTAGTTGGTATGTTGTGTCATGCAACAGTTAATGGTCAGTTTTATAGCTTAAGCTTCGGTACGGATGAAAGCTACAACACGGCTCCGGTACAGGCCGGAGCACCCAGTGGACCCACCCAGCACCAGCACGAGATTCGCCATAAGGTGACCCCCCTCGAGGCGATGATCGACAAGACGAATCATCTCGGGTTTCGGGTGCTTCACCAGCACTCGAAAGGCAATCGGAACAATATTGCGTTCTCACCGTGCTCCTTGGCCAGCATACTTGTAGCCCTGTACGAGGGAGCGACTGGCAATAGTGCGGCGGAGCTACACGGCCAGCTGGTAGCGCCGTACGATAAGGATGTGCTACGCGTTGGGTACCGGGATATTCACCGTCGACTGCGCAGCTATTTCTATCAGAAAGAAAACCTTTTGAATGGGCTGAGCTTGAGCAGTGAAAATATTACCATTAGGTGAGTATGGTTCCAGCGATCTTCTTTGCGAGTGGGGCTGGTGTTTGGGGTTGGTTGATTGTTTGAATTTTCTCCCTCACAACAGACCGGAATATGAGTCGGTGCTTAAATTTTATGGATACGATTTGGAAAACATACCGGAAATGCGAACGCCAACTACTACCACCCCGATGCCGGCCACCACACTTGAAATGGAGTCGGAAGAAACGACGAACGATGCAACGACTGAAATAGGAAATTCAACCGAACCGGTAGAACTGTCGACGACCGTCGGAACGATGCCTGACGAGCCTGCCACGGGCAGTACAGTCGATTCTGTAACGACAACGGAAGCATCCCAGATGACGAGCGATACAGGCGGCGATGTGGATATAACCACTACCATGGTTTCGTCCGAGCCAGTGGAGGAAACCACCACGGAAGCGACGGAAGAAACTTCCGAACCTCCGACGACGGATGGCGAGGAACCGGTAACGGAGGAGACGGGTGGTGAGAAGCGGCGACGAAACCTGCGAAAGCGTGGACAGCGTTTGCTTCAGCGTCGCCATCCAGACTCACCGCAGCGGAGACGATCCGTGCGCCAGAAGCGGCAACCGGAAGAGATCGACATTATCAGCCACCAACGGTTCCTGCAGAACTTTCCTGCTGCAGGACGTAACGACCAACCCTTCGCCAGCGCTGCTTGCCACGGCCGGGTTTCCACCCGCGGTGGACAACACGGTCCGGAAGAACCCCTTCCTGCAGCAGCCCGATGCGTACAGGCTGCTGGACGATACGATCGAGCATAACTTCTATCTAACCGAGACGGACATCGTGAAGGTGCCGTACAAGGTGTACAACACGATCCTCAAGTACGCTTACATCGAGCGGCTCCAGTCGACCGTTATTGAGCTGGAGCTGGATTCGGAAGATTACAAGCTGCTGATCATACTGCCCGACTACGAGTTTGGGCTGGGCAATGTGTTGAAGCTGCTGCAGATAGGCGACAATGTGCCGAGCCTGCGGGAAGTGACGGAGCAGATGAGCCCGACCTGGGTGAAAACGATCGTGCCGAAGTTCAACCTGAAGGGCAACATCATCCTGACGAGCGATTTGCAAAATGTAAGAACAGCACCTAAACCCCGAACGACGGAGGGTGGTGCGGGTCGGCACGGTGCAATGATTTATGTTGTTGGTTTTACCATGCCCCACCCACCTTTCTTCCACAGCTCGGCATCAACGACATTTTCGAACCGTCCCGGGCCGACTTCTCCCTGATGACCGAAGATCCGACGATCTACGCGAAGCACATTGAACAATCGATCAACGTTAACATCCGGACGCATTCGCTGCAGCAGCTAAAGCGTAATTATGCAACCAAACACACACACACAAACACACACACACACGAATGCTACCGCTTCCCGTTGCACATTTGCATATCATTATGTTTCTGCATGACCGCTGGCTATAATTGGTCCGCTGCCGAATGGTGTGGGCGTTGGTTGTTGCTTGAGTGGTCGTGGAGAATTGCATTCTACGCACATGAGCGCACGGTTGCGTTTTGCATTCCTGTGATCGTTTGTGACCAACCGGAATTCATTGCATTCTTCATGCTAGAAACTGTTTTATATTCTTTTCCTTTGTTTTTTGTAGGGTTTACGTCGCTTTACAAAAATCCGGTCGAACTTGCCGTCAACTATCCATTTTTGTTCTGCATTCTCGATAACGAGCTTGACCTGGCACTGATGGTTGGCAGAATATTGAACCCGCTGAATGCACGTATACACTAACGCAAAAGCATGTGGGATATGTTACGCAGCACCGTAAGAACCATTCCACATAGCACAAAGTGCCTGCCGACGTTTTACAATAAAGCTTCAAGCATGAAAGTGTTGTTAGCTTTCTTCTCACACAATGCGCTCGATTGGTGGACGCATTGTGCTCTTTATTTTCTTACCGTTTCCTAACTTTACTAGCATTTTCTAACATTCCTTCTTCAACAAATTGCCCGCCGGCATACATTCGGGCTTTACATCGCTACGTTTGCAACTCTGTTGCCTCTCCTACATCAACTGATCACATACAACCGATCATACCTACATACATATATTACAGCTCTACTGTGTATACTTTTACATGCGCGCGCCTCATCCGGAAGCTTGATAAAAAGCAACAACAAAAAAACGATATAATTATGAAGTACAATTTGTGTGCTGCCTTCTTCCGCTTGTAGCAACTACTGCTATAAACCGTTCAATTTGCTACCTAAATTATTTGTCTCAAGTTCGTTGATGTACGGCTGCAGGAAACACATCGCAAGGCAGATGCCTACAGCGCGTCACAGCAAGCAGCACGATCATTATGATTCTTCGCAGTGTTACACTTTGATCCTGTGTTTCCTATTTGGTATTGTTTGTGGTAGTGCGTCGCGCTACTGGAAGACTTGTTATCTTTGTTCTCCTTCTTTTCACATATCCACTTTTTGTCTCAGTGTCTGTGCACTGTTCCCATTTTGTAACTGGCCGGTATTCGTTTACCGATTCATTAAGTCGCCGAAACCATTCAAAAGTGTAGCGTAATGGCGCGTGACACTTCTTGTGCCTTGTACCTGGTACACCCGTGCATGCACTCATAACTGTACATGCGTGTACCAATATTGTGCATCAACACCGCACCCCGAAGATACGCTCTCGTACCTCGACACAGCCACAGTTGGATGGGGTAGGTGGGATAAGGAAAGCTGGTGCGCATAGGAGGGAGGGGCCGTTAGGGGTGGCTTACATCCTGCTTAGCGGTCGTAGGAATGTCCACCCTGCTCGAATGCTGTTGTCTCACCGTGGCGTCAATCTATCGTATGCGTAAACCAAACACCGAACACAGGAAACGGAAGTAAGGTCGTTAGTAAGGAAGAGAGAGAAAAAAAGCATTAGTGTCCGAGGGCGAAGGATTGCCTTGGGCGAGGGAACGGGAAGGGGAATGTTCGGAGTGGTCGCATGAATCATCGACTTCATTTCACACACTCCAAGGAAGTCATACGTACATCGCCACCGTTCTCGATAAACTTCGCCAACCGCTGCTTCATGGCACGTGCAACCGGGGGCGAGAAGAGGTCAGTGTTCAGATAGGTCTGCTGCTCGTCGAGGTAGATGCGTTCCGTGCCCTGCGCACCGCGCCAACGCAACAGCACGCTCGTACCGTAGCCAACGAGGAACGTCACGAGATAGCCCAGCACGCTAAACCACAGATAAGACAATCGGTACAGATAGAAGTAGTCGGAGTCGTCCCGCGGTTCGGCGGCCCGCTGTGCCATCGCCAGCGGCAGGCTGGTTTGATTGTAGCCCCCAAACTCGGAACAATCTTCCACGGAAAAGTCGAGCGTTTTTAGCGGTGGTCGGGGCTGCCCGAACCCGATCCACAGCGAAAACGACAGACCCACCAGCAGGCCCGTTATCACGCCCTGAGACCAACAAAAAAGATAGGCAGAAAAAGGCAACGGATGAAAAATAATAGAAAATAACAGACGGTATCGATCGTGAGCTTACCCGCTGATTGGCACGTGTGGTGAACATTCCCATGGTGAAGAGCGCAAACAGCGGTCCCCCGACAACGCCGAAAATCGTGAGCGATGCCTGCAGCACGCCACCCATCTTTTGGGCAAGGAACGCAACCGCTATGCAAACCACACCGTACAGGAACGCCATCACCTTGGTCGGAAAGCTGGACTGCAGATCGGGCATCGGTTTCCGCTTCACCTTCTGGTACAGCGGCTTTAGGTAGTCTTCGAGCGTGACGGCGGCCAGCGAGTTGAGCGCAGCCGACACGGTCGACAGGCTGGCGGAGAAGATGCCGGACACGAACAGGCCCGGCAGCCCGGGTATATCGCCCATCGCGTCCACCACGAACAATGGCATCGTTTGATCGCGCACCTTTATCCGGCCCTGGCGCAGCGGGTCACAGCTGCGATAGTAGTAGTAGATCGCCAGCCCGCTGAAGGACGTGCTGAGGCTGAGCAGCGACAGGATGGGCCAATTGAGCCAGAGCGCTTTCTGGGCGGACTTCAGGTTCTTACACGTTTTCAGCCGCTGCACTTGCGTTTGGTTGACGGCGTACAGCGACAGGTAGGTAAACATGCCGCCGATTGTTAGCGTCCACCAGGTGTGCCGCGTCGTCGGGTTCGGATCGAAGCTGTAAAGGATGGCGGTACCCGCTGGTTAGCATTGGGAAAGAAAATGTGTCGTGTAAAGTGACGCTTACTTCCAAATCTCCAACCGGGCGCCCTCGGACGCTGCCTCCCATATTGGGCCGAGTCCGCCCGCCTTAACAGCAGCGCAAATAATGACCGCGTAGATGGCGGCAAACATCAGCACCGACTGGAAGACGTCGGTAAACAGTACCGCCTTCATGCCGCCGATCGTTGAGTAGAACGTGCAGATGCCACCGATCGCCAGGATCGAGTACGCCTGGTCAAGCCCTGTGACGGCCTGCAGCGCGAGGGCTGGCGCGTACACGGCTATACCCATGTACAGAATCATCTGCAGGGTGTACGCCAGCGAGGCTGCTAGTCGCGTCTTCTTGCCGAACCGCTTCTCCAGATACTGAAAGTGGCAGAAAAGAAAGAAAGAAAAGCGTACATGAATACTTACAAACAGCAAAGAACCTATGGTTATCGAAGAATTTGATAACCGTGAAATAATGGAGTACACCGCTTACCTCGTACGCACTGCACGCTTGCAGGCGAAAGAATACTGGCAGGAAGAGGTAGGCCGCAATCGGAGTAGCCAGCCCGTACGAGAGGTTGATGGCCACGAACTGCGTACCGAACTGGTAGTTTTCGTTCGACACGCCCAGCAGTGTGATCGCGGACATGAAGCTGGCCATCAGGCTGAACGACACCGGCCAGATCGACATGTTGCGATCCGCCAGCAGGTATTCCTGCAAGGGTAAGCGCAAGCGAGGAAGAGTAAAGCCAACATTATAAAGGGGGAAGAGAGAACGAGCTAAGTATCGGGTTCGCAAGGGGTTTTTTCGACTGTCGCCTCAGGTGGGGTCCAAAGTCCAGTGTAAGATCGCACGATCGCGTTTTGGGTACGCGCGCATTGGACCTAGCTGATCCTCCAATCGGTTTAGTTCTATGATCGGAAGGTATTTGTTGCTGTTTTATTTATTCTTCGTGTTGGTTGTTATTCTTCCCTCGTCGATTGCTTGGAGGTGCATGTTTGTTTCACGTTGTGTTTTATAAAACTCGCTAGCGCTCAAACTAGGTTTAAACTCGGCTCAACTACTCCAAATTTAGTCCCAATCTGCTCTTTCTAGTATAAGAATTTTGATACGTACCGCATTAGTTTTCTGCTTGCCGCCAGAAAACCGATAATACACGCCGATGCCCGCCGATATCATCAGCATGGCAATGAACACGACGTAATCCCACACGCCGAACGCGGAAGCCATGATGATGGTGCAGCCAGACTCTTTTGAATGGTGATAAGTTTAGGCACTGTCAGGCAGTCAACTGTAAGAAGAACCAATGATACACACTGATTAAAGAGGGCCGGCTAGACAATCGGGAGGATCGGGCAGTTCCTAATTACATTGTAATGCTAATGATATCAAATTAATTACCGGCTCTTTTTACGTTCGTTACAAAACACACCCCAACCAACACGCTTCGTTTAGCTTCCCAAACTTTATGGCATTCTAGTGCGGGTTGCGCTGGTCTCCTTCACGCTCGGTGCCGACTTGAACGACTGCCAGGCGGCGGACGCCATCAGCCTCATTATATTGCTGACCGGACGGAAATCCGACGGAAAGCGTGCGCGTACACAATCTCTCACACTCTCTCTCTTTCTCTACCTCTGCCCAGTGTGGTAATGGCGGCAATGGCAAGAGAGACATCGTTCGAGTAATTACACGTGCTCAAAGAAACCACCCGCGCTCGATCAGACGGTTCTTCAGGAGATCGATTAGCCATCGTCCACGCGGTTTGCCGGAGGACCGAACGGGAGGGCTTTCGGTGTACTTTTCCCATGTGTGTGTGTTTGTGTGAGAGTGTGGTTTGTTTTATTTGATGGCCCCACTCGTTATGTCCGCTTTGTGGGCTAAAGGCAAATGCTGACTGTTTCGAGTGGTTTCACAAGCGTGTGCTCCCAAGACCCACCGAAGAAACGTTTGTAGCCGCCAAAGTCAGCAAACGGGGCTCTTGAGCGCAACGGGAAGAAGGTGTAAGATCGTCGACAGGAAACTGTGTCAAAGGGTTACACACCCGCGGAAGGAAACTTCGGCCGTCCGTTACTCTTTTCATGACGCGGTGGGCCCAAATTTTCGAACCGTCTCAAGAAGGTGGCAGAGATCGACGCCCTTTCAATTACCATTTCCTTTCGGTTACCAGGGTGGAGAGATTTCTGATTTCTGTGTTTTTGAGGCTCGTTGTATCGTGCTGTATCGTAGAAAAAGGCAGTCAAACATGAAAGGAAAGCATTTTCACCACATCGTTTCATCTTTTCTCTCTGATGGTACTGTTGACTGGAGCTTGATAACATTGGTGTTCAAATCGCTTTGTAAGCGAGACTCCACCGCACTCAAGCTGCAAACGATAAGAAGCGTTTAAACACACACACTCACACACTTCAAACAAGATGCAATAGACAATGGTTACAACACCTATAATTAAGCTAATCCTTCACAACTGACACCTTTTTCCCCGTGCAAAGCACGACGCCAACAGCTGATCGTCTTATCTTTCGTTTTGGGTCAAAAAAAAAAGAATGCTGAATAACACCCTCATCAGATGCCACACGCTCTTGAGTGTATGACGCGAAGTATTTTACTCTTTTGCTAAGAGTCTTTATTCAACTCGCGCCTGGAAGTGTTCTCCTCTCGCTTGGTTGTTCCGTCAGTTTTTCGGGCACAGCAATTAAAGGCACTTAATGGTAAGGGGCCAGCTTGACATGAGAATCTTCCACATGCAGCAGACCCATCCACCAGCCAAAGATCGTCCGGGTAGACGGGAGACGGTGGAGTGGTATTATGTTTATTGCTTCAATTAGCCTACACCGCGACATGTAGAAGCGCCACGAGACGAACCTTTTCGGTACAAAACATTGAATCTCAATTAAGGTGTCTCACGCCCGTAATTGGGATAGGTCCATTGAGCATTACAAAAACACTTCAAATCGTACCGACCTTGTGCTCCAATTCTTCTCGCCCTGGTGGTGTGTTGATTAGGGACAGTTGCAAAGAACGATCGATCACTCGCTGGGCGGATGTTCATCCTAGCGGGGTTGCAACATTGTTGCAGCAGCATTGCTGCTATCAACCGGATGGAAGCGTATTGTAAAATCACACTAATCGAGCGGGTGTCATTATTATGGTGTGTCGATAAGCGAAACGCCACGATGAGATGTCCATCTCGGTATCTTTTCGGGCAGGGTAATTGCACCATCTTTACCGCAAGATGAATAAAGCGAGCAGTAGATAAGGAACCATTCCACCCCGTTTGCCACTAATTGTGTAGTCAAAATACAAAACACGACGGCTGTTTGCAAGCTACAGGCGCGTGCGGTTTCGTTCGCTGGGCTGGTAGGCAATTGATGGTTAATGGTCGTTCAACTACTTCCTGTGCGTGAATGGCAAGGGTAAGGAAGCCGCAAAAAAACTCGTCTTGTTTATGTTCTGGGTAAAAGTTAGTAGCGACGCCAATCAGAAGGATAATCGTAAGGTCACCCTTGTTTATAGTTGAAACGTTTTACAATACACAGGAATGACGGAGTAGGAGTGTAGTAAGGTTGATGTAGCATGATACAGCTTGGTGCACATTTCAAGGCGCATATTAATGCATCGATTTGATTGTGCATTTGTTTGCATTTACATAACATTGTGCTTACATTGTTTGCTGCGAAGCGGGAATAACTACAACCGGCAGAATACAAGCTTTCTTATCGTTGGGTCCTTTATTAACAGTTTTCTTCTAGGCAATGCTAATTCGAATTATTAAGTCGACCAGCAGGCGCGTCTAATTGGAATCCAGGTACAGCTCATTCACGTTGCTCGTTCGAAAAGGTTTAACATGTTATTCAAAAACCAATAAAAAATATTCAATTACATTGATACGTGTGTTGGTTTCAGAACGATACGGTTTTAAAGAATTTGCTGAACATTTGGAATTATATTTTACTTACATTATAGCATAATCCACAATATATTGCAGTTTTGTATAATGTAATAGTTTAAATTTAAGTGAAAAATATTTTAAAATTCATCAAATTTAAATTAAACATAGTGTATCTTATAAATTCTAAGAATCTTAATTTTTCATCCAGATTCAAATTAGTTGATGTGTTCCTTTTTAATTTATTTTGGCTACGCATTTTTTTTTAATTACAGCAACAACATTGCAATAGAAGAAAACTGTAATTATTGATAATTGTATACATACATTTAATTGTTTGATAATTTTATTTTTATTTTATTTTAAAGAATAAAGAGATTAAAGAGTTAGAGTTAGAGATCAAAAAGGATAGAATTTAATTACACCTTACAAATTTACAAAATAAGATCAGTTAATGATCTAATTTTAATTATTAGCTATTATTTTGTTCATACGTCTCCTTGATCTTGGGTCATTTTTATATGGTTTTATTGTCATAATATTGACTAATGAGTGCCATTATTTCTTCATCTGGCCGATGTATTGAATGAATGTCTGATTTCCATACTGTAATATCCGTCTCTCTAGGAAATCATAACCGATTATTCAATGAACCTAAGGGAAAGTTTCACTTATTTATTTGGCCCATTTTGACAAAAGCTAATATGATTTATTTTCCATATAAAACTAATTAGCTTTACCTGACCATGTTTTATTTGGTTCATCGGGCCCCTATCATGCTTAGCTGTGATCTCTATTCTATACAACCATGTCGTACCATCGCTCATACCACAACCGTACACAGTTTAGCAGTTTAGCAACAATGTTGCGGCCGGCCACCTAATCTGTAGAAGTACGGTTTTTGGCGCGAGTCTCTTTTTGCGCGCCTTCTATTTTGGCCGACGACACTCTCGCTTGGTTGAAGTGATTTCAACCGGGTGGCAAACATAAATTAGTGTCAAAATACATTCCTTGCCAAACACGGCCCGGTGGGTGTGTTGTTCATAAACATTCTTCAAATACTTTCTTTTTGATGCGTGGTAGAATGCAGGGAAGGTTAAGACATGCAGGAGTTTTAGTGTGAGACGATGATAGTTCGATATTGCGAATGCACAAAAAATTGTATGTCAATTCAGAAAAAATAGCGTTGTTAATAAAAGCTATACCAGCTGAAAATGCTTCCATGCATCACGCCATAACAAAAATTCATTTACCGATTGCTGATAGCTCTGCTCTTCTTAGCCCTTCAAAGCGCTTATCAGAAGAGAACCAGAATGTGTTCGAGAGGAGAGACAGAGAGGAAGAGATATCGTTCAGGAGAAAAGAAACGGAAATCGACCTTGAATTTACGCATGCTCCGCTTGTGAAGGGTCAGCAAGTACAACACGTTGTTATGGGGAGTTGTCATATGACGACAGCTCGTGGCGCCGGTTTCATTGATCGCGGAGTAAAAAGAGCGACTAGATGCTACGCACGCATACGCACAACCGCGATAGGATAGTTGTGTGAGCAAGGGCTGAAGCATTCCTATACGCTGTGTGTTTGTGTGGCGTGATGGTTGTGACGAAACAATCCCGCGTGCTCAGAATGTTGCCCTTCCCTGTGCCCTGATCTCGAACCTCTAACACTGGTATGACGTCACGTGGCCCGATATTGGTTAACTGAAGATGGGTTAAAATTGACCCTAATAACTCCTAGCGTGAGTTTTGTAGTGAATACTTTGTTTACTTACATGCAATCACTTTGGTGCAACACGGGCACAATTATGTAAGTAGGAGTGTGCAATCCGCTGGCAAATGACGATTTGAAGTTGCGAACACGCCACATACACTGCTACAATTTTCAGTACTGTTTTCACTGCTGCCGAGAGCGAATTAATGAAGGTG
The DNA here is from genome assembly GCF_016920715.1 of Anopheles arabiensis. Taxonomy (NCBI): domain Eukaryota; kingdom Metazoa; phylum Arthropoda; class Insecta; order Diptera; family Culicidae; genus Anopheles; species Anopheles arabiensis. The sequence continues at coordinate 49,591,234 of NC_053517.1, forward strand.
TTTTTGCTTCGCACGTGCAGCGTGTACACTGTACACAACCTTACGAAAAGCGGCACACCATCAAAACTAGCACATTACTCTTGACAGCGTGACCTTTGGAACCGTCCCGCCGGACAGGGCCAACGTTGCGCCAGCATCGGACTGCAACAGGGAACCAATACGCTTCTATCTATCATACACACGGACGGCCTTCACGAGGCGGAGAAGTTAGCGTTAACGGGACACCACTTCTTGTTTTAATCACTGCACGTTACTCTGCTACTACAACACCAATGCTCAATCACTCTTTCGTTTCCCTATCACTGCGCAGGTCTTGCCTTCGGTTCGCACACGGCGAACTGATAAACAATTCACTAATCACTGTTTAGACGGTCTGCAGGCCAAATCGTTCCTTTCTGTGGCAAGAGCGACACTGTTCCCGGTGCTAACGCACTCTTTATCCTCACAGCAATTCCACCCGCTCTGCTGTGTTGCACCGAGCGCAACTGTAACTATGGAGACGCTCGCAAACGTGCGATTTGTGCAACTGTCAAATGCACGGCGTGCGAAGCAGTAAAATGTGCAACATTGCAGAATATCACGAAAGGCTGGGAATTATAAATAACAAACCCAACGCAGCTACGGACACCATCGGTCACAGAGCAACCGTACCGTACCGGCGACCGCGAGGGTCAATCGTCAAGGTATTCGCATCAACGCCTTTGTATACAGTATACACACACACACACACGCATAAATACTTTCCCGAAAATATTTGGGTTATTCGCTGGACGACAGACGCACAAGGGAGCGGTGGATACGGTGCTTCAAAAATTTCTCCCAATAAAAAAACAACGCTTCACATACAAACTTTCACGATTCACTACATCTTTTCCAACACTTTTCACGAATGCACAGCACAGGTACCAATAACGAAACGATATGGTACATCGTTATCTTGCCATTTCACTAGAATTGAGCTGAATTTTCCAAGCAGTGGAAAAATTTTCGCCGGAAAATCTTGCGAGCAGCGCGAACAAACGGGGAACACGTCCGTCAGCTGAGGAGTATCGATGAATACAACGGCTGCCCGCTGGGCAAAGCGACCGAAGAAATCATTGCCTTTCGCGCATTTTCTCAGGTCTTCTTTTTCTCCCCTACGGCAAATTTGTCAAGCAGCACTCGTCCCCTGTTCTTTTTCCTACCCCTCGCCTGAGCGGGATGTCACAGGTTTAGATGTGGTGGTGCGTCAGACACCCATGGCTGTCAGGCGTCGTCCGTGCTCATTCCCTCCATAGCGCTATCTCTTTCGCGCGTGTTTGCTCATGATTGCTGCGGTGCTTAAAAAAGCCGTTAACAAACATTGCGGCGATGAAGTTGAATTTTCACAAATCAAACCAAAAAGCGCAATGAGTTCAAACGCTGCAATGTAAAAATGACCACAGAATCGCTAGCTCACGCTAGAGGGTTTGCTGTGCAACGCGTAGAACTCTAGTTTGCATTAACACGTTCTGCCCGGCGCTGATTTTCATCATCTTTCCGTTCCGCTGGCATCTAGAACACAGACAGTTGATTGTGAAACCGGCATACTGGCATTTTTTACTTTCGTAAATTGCACAGATGTGCTGTGTCGTCTGCGCATGGTTGCGAGTGTGCGTGTGTATGCAAAACTGTCGCCAAATATGTGATCTTCTGGAATGTTATGATCCATCGGTCAAAGAAAGAACCCAAGCGCCACAGATTAAGCTTAAACGACTGAAAAATCGAATATCCACAGAAAAAAAGAAAGCTCCATAGCTTTCTCAAGCGCCACATATTAAGCTTAAACGACTAAAACATCTAATATCCATAGAAAAAAATAAAAGCTCCACAGCTTTATTGGTTTGATCAATAGATGGCGTATTACAACTCATCATTATATTGCTATCCTTTTCTTGCAATGTGTTTCAACAAGTTTCATCTTATCATGACCTATATTAGCCTTCTAACTTTCTGAGCAAAAATCTATATGAATGGTCGTGTGGTCAGATACGTTGGTATCAACACCACCGACCATTACTCAAATCTCACTTGCTTCAGTGCTGGTGGTTTCTGTTGGAGTTTAGTATTTAAACAATCGTTCTAGTTCTAGCGATGCATAACTTCAATGCGAAACCATATAAGTACAGAGGGAATAAGAAAGCTATCCAAGCGAGGAAAGTGCTCCACTGGTTGGGTATCCAACCAACAGATAACAGTTGGCGCCACCAGCTTTTTGCTATTTTTAGAATGCATGAGTCGTTCATCGTCTTGCAAAACGAAGTCTTTCTAAATTCCGTGTAGGTAGAGAGCTTGAGTCGTTTAGAACCCGTTTAGTGGTCGTTTAATGATTTTGTGGTACTTGGGTATTGATACAGGCAGGCTTTGACCGACAACGGTTGTTGTGCCAAAGAAGAAGTAGTAGCGAATAAAATAATAATCTCTTCTTCTCCTTTAGCACAACAACCCACTAGTGAAGTGAGCTTGGCTTTCAGTGACTTATTGTTACCGTAGCAGGATAATCAGTCCTACGTATGGGGGCACGTGCACCCATAACGGGCATTCTGTTAAGTCGTACGAGTTGACGACTCTACCACCAGGCTAGCGAAACCGACATTACTTCTGAATAAAAATAGGATTTCTTTCAGAGAAGATATTTTATTGTGGGCTTGATTACTGTATTTATATTCTATTATTTACTATTGCTTATGATCGATACTTTGAGGAAAAAAAAACAAAATAAGTAGCTAGTGAGGTTGAAAAAATTGAGCACCACAAGTTTGGAATTAACTGCAGATCACAGCAATCCGAAAAAGTTCCCCATTGTGCGCGGTTTGGCGAGTCGTTTGCTCTCGACTACCCGCTTGTCCTGATCGTATCTGGCTAGATGATCTCCACAACTGATTGTGTAGTTGTATAAATTATCTGAAAAAAAAACAAAAACTAAAAACAAGTGTAGAACAAACTCTTTACTCTAATCATGTCGATCAAGCACCGAACCCGATGTGTAATATTACCTCGTAATAATTTGCGTGACTGTGCCATACCTCCATAATCGGAAGGCAGGAGATGTTGAGGGATGTAAGGGAAAAGAGTATGCATCTTGGTGTGTAAATGGAGCATTTCAAGCAACTCTTTCTTCATGAACGGCCTGATCATGGTCATGATGCGATCGATGAACGGCACCACGTTGGCAAGATGTAGTCCCTTAAGCCGAATTGGTAAGCCTTCCTGTATGAAGTACAGCAAATCTTTAAGCGTAAATATGCCCAGCTTCGGCAGGTGTCCAAGATGAATGCCGTCCATGTCGATGATGAGGATCGATCCGTTATTACATCCTTCCTCCCAAAGTTGGATATCAACACACATGAGCGCACTGTGGGCATGGGACAGTAGACAAACATTATCAAACTGAAGGTTGAAACAAATCAAAGGAAATACTTACAGCGTCAGCAAGGAGCTGAGGGAAAATTTACTTGCGTCTGGGTCAACGATCTTGGCCAGCATCACTCGATATCCTTCGGGCGTTAGTTCCGGAAGGATGGCTAAATCGCTGCAAAGATGAGTTCAGCATTCGGTTTATTATCATTCGCACAATCATTTCTTAAAAAGTTTATTCGTTTATAGTTTACTTGTACTCACAGCACATCCATCGCCATCAGTATCGCATCTTTATCGAGGTTTCTGTTGCCGAACAGATTCTTACAGCTCGTTCGAAAAGTATAGTAGCACTCGATCGTACGTTGTGCAGCCTCCAGATCGTAGTAATTTGAGTGTAGAAACAGGATCAATTCGAGCTCGGTAACTGGTGGTAGATGCGGTTGGCCTTTCACCCACTCGCCTAACTTCTGCACATCAGTAGCTCGCAGTTCGCCTGCATACCTTCGGTACTGGTCTTCGACGTTAGCGAACTGGATGGTTTTCATCGCGAGCAGGTTTTCAGAATGGAGATGTGCAAAGCAACTTCAAACTTTATTCGCTGGAGTGCTGCAGTTGACTGGAGCCTAAATAATTTCTAAACCGGACATGACCCACAGTGGCAAGACCCAGGGGTACGGAAGGGATTTTTTAAGTGTCGTTTTTGTCGTCCAGCTTCCTAATCCATTAAAGCAAATATGCACGCGGAAGACCTTGGAAAGATAGAATTAACCCTTGAAGAGCCAGAGTGGCTGAAGGTTACGATATAAAAAACCTAAATGTGCGACGTTTTAGATACTGGAATTAAACCACCACACTGCACGATCTTCGCGGGTTAGCACGATCTGATGAAGGTCTTGCTTACATGCTATTTTGCTTGTTATTGCAGTAGTTCAGCTAACTTGTTTTATCTCATCTGGATGAATGAGAATGTAATGTCTTTCTACAGACTTGTACCGTATGGCCGTACAGACGTCATGGTTTCGGATCGCCAAGTCGGTTGGAATTGACAAAAAATAAAAACTAAATAAAAGATGTGTCTTTGACGCATGCCAACAGTAATTCTGCCATCAACCTCGTGCAATGGAGTAGGTCGCTGGTTGATTGTATGCCAAGAGTTGTGTTTTGTTTTATGTTTTTGTTTGTTACTTCATACCCAGCAAGGGTAAAGTAGTTTGGCGAGGATTTTTAATTCGAATTCGATGTGGAACCTGTTTTATCTAAAACCTAAAGACCGAATACGTACTTCATACGTGAAATATAAATTTTTAGTAATAGTAAACTGTCAATATATGTTATGTTTAACACTGTATAAGTATAATTTAGCTGACGTCAATAAAATACATGCAGTTTATTTTTTAATTGACGGCTTAATGGTGTATTTGCTTACTCAAAAGAAATATTCGTTCTTTACCACGTAATCGCAACGAGGGGCGGTCCCGTGGTACAATAGTCAACTCGTACGGCATTAATAATATATCCGTCGTTGGTTCAATCCTCATATGGACCGTTCCTCCTGCAGCAAGGTTTGTGACTATATCCGACTTTGTTGTACTGAACAAATATCAGTAGTCTCGAAAAACTGTAAAAGCCGGTATGTCCATATAGGCACGTTAAGCACTGAAGCACCAAATAGAAGAACAATCACAGCGAGTGGACGATCCCGACAACAAGTGGCGGAAGGAGACTTTTTGCTATTGGCATATAATAATTAAATTTTCAATTCAATAGGAAAATTATAACGATCGCTAAAAAATGGAACAATGTTCTTTTCGGATGTATATCATAGCATGGAGCAAAAAAGGCGTCGGTTAAAAGCGTAGCCAGTCCACTTTCAATTTACGGCGTGCCCAAATGGTTCGCTCCAGGGATTTTTTTTATTATGCGTCCTTATCATAGAAGGTAAGGTAAATAATAATATTATAAGGTTATAGTTACATAATGCCTACTAGTAAAATAATTGTTTAATGAGTAATCGCAATTACAAATTAGAATGTAATTTCGCAAGCCAGCAAGCAGTGGTCGGGCATTCCATTTGCACGTTATGTGTTGTGTGCTTTTCAATGGAGTTTCAAATGGTTTGAACATTATGATTTATGTACACAATGAAGAGAACTATAAAATAGAAAGTGCCATAAATCGAAATCAGAGGCAAACGAGTTTTAACAAAAAAAAAAAAGAACAGTACTCGCTGTAATAGATACGAGCTACCTGAAATAAACGAAATCTATAATGCGATTGTGGTTGCTTGGGCGCCTATGGTTCCATCATCATAGGTAGTGTTCGATTTTAATTGTCCTACTGTGGTATACATCTTTCTCTCTCTCAATCACTCTATCTCTCGCTTCTTGTTTTATCCTTCGATATTTGTGCTTTGTTTAAGTTTCTGTGGCAGTTTCAATAAATACGTTTGATTGGTTTAGTATACAATATATCCTAACGGCTATTGCAAAAGATTAATTATACGAATACAATAAAGTCAGGCCTTCCCATCGATTGATTCTCATTCAGGTCGTCCTGATATAGCAAGGAAAACCCATCCGATTAGGTGGCATAGTAAAGCCTATGAAACTTGGCTTAAAGACGCAGGTCGTTATGCCAAAGTAAGAAGAAAATAATAATAACCAGATAACAAGTTCTTAAACTGATTGTTTCGCCTTGAGGGAGGTGGAGAAAACACTCTGAATATTGAACATTACAAATCTATCGTCACATCACCCCTAATACTTGCGAACATCGTGCATAGCTTGTGGCTTACGCTTAGCAATTCAATCGCAATACAACATTACAGGAAACATCGATCGGGATCGATATGTCTCCGCTGCCAAACTGTTCGACTTTGTGATTTTTTGTGTTGCAATTGCATTTTATACATTTTCTGTGCATCCTTAACTATATAAAAATCGTTATAAAAACACATTACCTATACCAACTTAAGGAGAAGAGAATCCGGGCTGCCGGGTTCGTTCGATAGGTTCGTGATCGTTTCGTACACATCCTGATACCTCGCGCAGCGATTTGTAAGGATCGTAGTATCGGATCATTCTTTTCCAAAAGGAAGTTGCGCTTCGTTAACAATAATATGGCAGTTTTCATCCATTGTTTTTCTTTTAGCGAGAGAAAAGAAATAAACACATCAATTTGTTACTAGTAAATACATTGACTACACGCATTGGTGCACCTCATTACAATAAGCAAGGCAGTTTCGTACGGTATTGTAAGTAGGTAGAGCTACTAGTAAAGATTGCTTTTTTTCTTAATTTTTTTTTGTTTTGTTATAAGAAAAAAGAAGAACAGATTTGACCGGCTTTGATCGGAAGTTCGATTTTGGCAGTGGGCTCGTAATACTACACCAAACATAGGATGGCAGTAATCTGCCACTTGAGATTCGTGCATCCGTGGTTGTACAGAGTCGGGTCTGAAATACAAGCTTCACGTTGCTTTCTTTACAAATCAAATCTGAGTACGTTTATCATCAATTTTACTAAATAGTTAACGTAAATAATTTTCTTCACCCGTTTAGGGTGGTTTGGTTTGACTGTTATTTTATTTTTGTTTATCACTATTGAGTATTTTCGGGTATAATTGCTTATGGGAGATTCGATTCGACCGGTGCTTATGTTTTGTATTAAATATTCTAATCGACTCATTCATTTTCAAACACAACAGACTCAACAGCGAGAACATTTTAAAAGTTCTCATTCATTATGCCATTCGGGTTAGAGAGATTTTGAAGTAATGTTTTGCTCTCTTTCATGCACGAATATTTTCTTTGCCAGTTTTTAGTAATTTTCAGGGTTTTATGACTTTTTTTATGACTTTTCTTCTTTGTTGTTTTTACAGTTTTACAGGGAATGAAAAGGAACGTAATAGTCCACTAAAAAAGCCGTTTACACTTTTGAATGTTTAATATTGCATCGAATCGATCGAAAGGTCAAAGGTCGGTCTAATGAACGTGAAGATAGAGGCTAACGTGGTCCGACCAGCATATTGATAAGTGTATGGCAATAGGTTGATGAGGCAGTGAAACGCCTCAATCAGAATAAATGACGCCGAGAGAGGTTAGGATGAAACGAGACTACTATTAAGCTAAGCTAAGTGGTTAGTGGAGAACCGATCTTTCCGGTGTAGCGGTATTCACACTAGCAGATTCTACTTTGCTGCTTGTGTTTGTTAGTCAGTGGACAGACAATGGGTCCTTAAAACAGAACTTAAATTCGCTGTCGCGCGATCGACTGCTGGCACTAGTGGGCGGTTCTCGGTGGAACCGTTTCTCGGTCCTGGCTAGTTGGAACGACCGGGAATCGGTTCAGACTAACTGCCCAAGAGCACAGCTGATGCACTATGACCGCTGACCAGTTGGACGTGTTTCGTGTTCGTTTTGGCACATGTTCAAGGCATCGTTAGCTCGAAGCTGTTACGTTAATGGGAGAGAGGATATTTTAGAAGCACACACACACACACTCACACGCAAACACGAATACACACGTTCACACATATACACAAGCAAATAGTTCCATATAAAATAAATGTGTGTGTGCGAACTACGCTCCACGTTACGGACGGTACAAGAGCGGGAACGGGACGTGCTCTACCGCTAGACGTGGCTTGCTAGGTACATCCACCGCAGGAAAGAGACGGCCACTAGCACACAGATAACACGGAAGATCGTTGGATATTGGTGGTATGGTCGTGATCGCTGAAAACACCAGTCCTTAAACACTAACACTGTAAGGTCATGGGTTTCGAAACTCTCGTCCTTGAGGTCGTAGGATGGCTCCCTAGCTCCTCAGCGGTGCGTTCTACATTAGCTCCAGATACAGATTGGTACGTCGTGACACAGAGCAACTCCCACAGTAGCCACCACAAAGTGCCCGAACCTTTTGATACGGCGGTTGCAGCTACGGAAACAGCAAAAAGGATAGTTAATTACGATAACGTGGACCGTTGCGTTGGAGCTGCCCTTTGCCGTTTTGGTTCGATTTCTTACCGGCACCAGGAACTTTATGACCGCGTGGACACCAGACTTTTCCCACGAAGTGTGGGGTCGAATGCGAAACGGTGTGCCCTTGAGATTGATCGCAAAGTCACCCTGCGGACAACGGCCCGTATTGCTGTAGCAGTCACCGGCCGAACCGAACGGTTGCTTCTTGCCGGAGCTGTTCGTGAACCGGAAGTCGTTCGTGTGCACCTGCAGCGTCGACACGTTGATGCGGATCTTGCGGTAATGCGTCGCACCGTAGCTAATGCTCGAGTCCGCCCAATCGCGTTGCGAGTTTTCACACTTGTTCGCATCGGCCGCTCGTCGATTGATGTAGATGGCATAGTTTTCCGTGGGACCTATGGTAGCGGTAGATCACATTGTATAAGAAGCATTTCCGGCAGCATGTCAAACCAATCGGTGTGTACTTACCGGCGGGCAGGGAGAGATATTCGGTCGGCGTGTCCGTCGCCATACCGTGGCAGTAGATCTTAGCCTTCGTCCCATTGACGTGCATCATGTACTCGCCGTCCGTTTTATGCTTGCGCCGCGCATCGTTGCAATTGCGGTAGACGGGTTCGTGATGGCGGTTGCGCAACGCGGTGCGGCATCCCGGTGGTTTCTGGCAGGATGCAGTCTTGCTCGGCCGTGTGCTTTCCGAGCAGCGGTTCGACTCGACCTTCATCTTTTCGTCGTAGCACTTAACGGTGCGATTCTGCTTACCCTTACAGTTGCACTATAATACGAATGAGGAGGATGAATGCAAGACAGGTAGATGTGGTGAGTGAGTGCCGTGCATGTGAGAGGCGCTAGAACTGTTGCGATACGGATGGTAGAGTGGATCTCTGGAGTGGTCCAGCTACGATCAGCGTGCCGGATCTTGTTGATTTTTTGAGTCTTTTGAGCGGTTTGATCGTGAAACACATAGAAGGTGTGTACGAGAAGTGTAGCAGAGGGCAAGGTGATAGAAAACTAGACACAGATTCTGCTCGTAGCAATAGCAGAAAGAAGGATACGTTCTAAGAGACTGCAGCTTGCGATGTTCATCTTCTGTCTGCCGTCTCTTGAGCGACTGTGAATTGTTATACTTTCATTACACTGAGCTTTCGATCCTCAACCCAAACTAGCGCACAACGCACTTTGGAAGCGGCTGCTAAGGATGAGGATGAACTATGTTAGTACCAGGGCGGAAGCAAATGGACGAAATTGTTGTTCGGAATGTGTATGTTTGCAACAGAAGCTTGGCATTGGCAGCTGAGTAACGTGTTTTTCCTTTTCAACAAGTGGTGGACACTTATTCCATTAAAACATGATTGGATCGGTACACAAAAAACTAAAAGCCAGATGTGCCCCGCAGAAAAGTTACAGGAGATGGGTAAATATTTGTTTGAGGAAATCAGCATCTTCTGAATTCCTTCAAGTGTTTTGGAAAATATGAGAACTTTGCTTTGAAAACAAACTCCAACCCAAAAAATAAAACGTAATTCGTAAGGTACAGAGATCATACTTAGAAGCGGAGTGATTGCACTGAATGGCAGATACCAATACTCGACACATACTTTGTTCGGCTTCGAAATTCTCCAGCGGCAGTGAGTGAGCGCTTCGCAGACCTTCGTATTCGGGGGTTTCAGCATCGCGTTGCAGGCTTTCGGCATGATCGTACGGCCATTGGTGCAGGTCACATTTCGCACTGTTCTACCGGTGCCGCACCCAACCGAACACTGTGCGTCGTTCACGCCCAATTCACGCACGTGGTTTAATGATTATTTGGGACAAGAATTAGTTTCGACGGAGGGTTTTGTAGTTCGGTGGGTTTTGCCACCATGGGAAAAAGTGTAGGAATTTGGTTTTTTGTTGGAGGGTGTAGAGTGTACATGTTGGGGATTTTGTTGCGTCCAATCGGTATGAGATTGAGTGTAATGTCGGAAAGGGAATATTCAACGCGAGTGTGTAATTTAAAGGGCATAAGTGTGTGTGTGTGTGTGTGTGTGTGTGTGTGTGTGTGTGTGTGTGATGGGAATGGAACAAAAATACAAATAAAAACATAACAATGGGTGGGTAGGTGGGGTTGAAAGTGTGACCAATGCATTTCAGATGGTTGGCATCACCGGAATAGCGTGGATGGCGATGGTGAGCACGGTGTGTGGTCGGTGGGTTGGTTGGTCGGTTCGGGTGTTGGTGTACACATAGATGGTGAGACATGACAGATAGTAACGGGTAGGAAGACAAAATAATACGATCGTTAGAAGGATGGTATAAGTACTGCAAGAGAATCGCTAAGAAAATCGTTAATTATCGTTTATAAAGGTAAGGAGGTGGTAGGCGTAACGTGTACCGCGTAACGAATGCAAAGACTATTTGAACTATTTTAATACTTTAATATATCGATTTAGAATGGTAAATAAAACTACAATCAATAGATTGAGGTAGCTTGTTTTTTGTTTACTTTATATAGAAAAATAAGATTTTGAATTACTTTAATTTATCTTTTTGTATTTTTAATATGCTGCAATCGTTACACGTAACACTACTATAGAGCGAGGCAAAGCCAAAGCTCCACATAGCGGTTGTGATCCAGCAGAATGGATAGTTTATAGAAAAGGGAAGTTTTATCAATCAAAACATAGAAAGGGAGGTGTGGTGGGATGTTTATGGACACAAGTAAAATTAACATAGCTACGCTGCGCACCTCAGACCAGTTCCCGGGAACCCAGCGGAACGGGCACGGTTTGCTACACTTTTTCTTCAGCTTGGCTGGCGTCGGCATTCTAGCGTTGGCACAGTACTTCGGGTCGACTTTGCGCCCAGTTCTGAGCGGATGCGGATTGTCGATCGACTTGGGATACAGCCGCTTGCAGATGACATTCGGCTTGCGGCGACCCTCGGCATCGCAAGATCCGGCGCACTGCACCGCGAGCAGGGCAGAAAGATGCGCACGACAAAGCCGAGCGGCGTCCACGGCACGGACACGGACCAAAAGCGTTGGCGGATGGAGATAGTGGCGGCGGCAGCGGTGGCGATGGCGGCGATGATGGTGAAGAGATGATCGTGGCAAGTGTTGATATTGACATTGGCGGTATATGTACGGGTACACGGATTTTATGTTTATGAATCGCATGTTGGCACACACAGAGATGGAGGACGGCGATGGGAGGGCGAATTGTGTAATGTGGTTTTGATGTTGTTGTTGTAGTTGTGGTGGTGGTTGTTGTTGTTGTTTTTGTAATAATAGCCGAAGTTATGTGTATGCGTATGAATGAGAAGACAAAAGAAAACGAGAAAACACGATCCACGAGGATATGATGAGACATATTTCAGAAAAGGAGAAAGAAAGAAAAAAGAAAGAAACAATTGCATCGTTAATACACGATTTTCACAAATATGTACATCAGAAAACAGACATCAAGCTAACAAAGCAATCATCTGGCAATTAGTTACACTCTACCGTAAGGTAAACTATAAAGTAGTTTTAAAGGAAAAGTACGAAAATGACGAAAATAGAATAAAAGAAGTACAAAACAAAAGAGAAAACATAAGAGAACTAAAGAAAAATAAAATAATCTACAAAACGGAAGCAAATACAAGATAGAAACAAAACAAAAAAAAACTAAAACAAAACTAATAAAATGAGATAACGATAGATAAACAAGAGAAAAAAAACAAGAAGGTCATTGGAACGATATTTACGGTGACTCTCCATTTAAAGCTACAACACGATTCCACAGCGGGCGGTTTCAATTCGGTCGAGCATTGGTCGCTTTCTTTGCCACGGTGATCCTGACACAGGACCTGACGGGAGCGTATGCATTCGTCATTACACTAAAAGAGAAAACACAGTCAAAATAGATTGAGCCACCCATCTTGGGTTCTATGGAGTGGTGTGAACGAGGATTGCATGTGGGTATAACGTGTAGTGTAGTATTAAATCGATAGGGATTTACGAAAAAAAAACATTGTGGATAGGAAAATGCAGGAAAAACGAATGCACTACTGAGTCATTTTCCATATAGTATTCCAATAAATGCATTTCATGCGCATTGTACAAAAAAGGTAGTCAAATCTTAGATGTGTTTTTTGTTCATTTTCTGCGTATACACAATGTTCAAGATGGGAGATAATCTGTATATAGTACAAATTGTTAAAGTAATATGGGCATGCGTGCATAACTCTTATGACGTAAGATCATGACAGATCTTAGAAATGACGCATAGTTCGTGTGAAAGGATTGTAGTAAAAGTAGTGCCGATTATCATTGACGATCACCATCCTCAGCCAAGGAAGCAGAACAAATGTACATTTGCAAATGTGTGGTGGATGTAGTTCAGCGATCGCTAAAGTGTGTATTTAACATTTTGTGGAAGAGTGTTAGGTGGTGTGTATTGGTTGAATGTGACAGTGATTGCAAGCGACACATCAGAACATTTGCTGAAGCCGGAAGCAAGATTGTAAACCTAAATTTCATTACAAAATCCATAGGACAGAAATATACAAAATGTGCTCTTGCGCAATATGTATTTTATGAATATAGGCAGCTTGTTGTAGTGTGGGTACGTGGTATGAGATGTATACAGTAGCGTAGAGTGGAAATATTGAATGAAAAGCACACTGGTTCGGGTATTTCACAATTTAAAAAGAAAACAAGCCACAAAAGCATACTGCTGCAGCATCGCGGTTGTTCGATGAGCTAAGAGATCGAGCACTGTTTCCTACCAGATGGGATGGGCCTGGTGGGTGTGTCTGGTGCAGTATTGTATGTATGTAAGCAGTGTGAATCCTTCGCTCCTACCTCCTGGCAAAATATACTCGCTCAGGATGGAAAACATTGGACGTGGTTTGCTGAATCCGACGAACAGATGTGGGACGGATGGACGATCGGGGATGTTTGGGGCGATCGTTGTGCACTTACCTTGCTCCAGGTACCGAAGTTCCAGGAAGGACAGCGAACGTTGGCGCAATTGATCTGAGTCACCGGTTTGGGATGGGGACAGTACCGCTCATCCAATGTCTGGCCCGTTTCGGACAGGCAGCGCACCAGGCGCTTTTTAAAACCGCCGTCACATTCGGCACTGCAGTTGGAATAGCTATAGGCACGCCACTGTCCGCGCGGCACAGGGCTTGGCTCTGCAGTCGGTTGGTAGTTGACATTTTTCATGCTCTGGTTTGGCTGTACGTCGTTCCGAAAGGATGAGTATTGGGTGTTAGGCATTGGCTACGAATAATGGTGACACCGGTTGGGAAGATAGATAGACAAAGGAAGGGGAAATTTTGAGTCGAATTACATGGATCTGGTTGTACTTCGGTGGTTCCGGTGCTGAACGGTTCTTTTTTTTTTAATCGATAACAAAGCATAATGATGGACTGTTGAAAACAATGCAAATATGCGCCTCTATTTGTGTGCATTTAACGCACAAATAACTGAAAGTAGTGTGTTATAATATACTCACAAATTCCATTCTCGTTTATCAGTGGCAAAGAATGAAAAATATGGAAAATATGTATTGTAAAATGGTACAGTTTCAATGAAGGGAAACAAAAACGAAGACATTTAACGTAAACATTGATAAACAAACATACATTGAATAGGAACATTGAGAAACAAAAGCGAAAGCTACACAATATCTGACAACCGATTGTAGAGAACCAGCCGACAAAAGATTTGGACCGAACATGTACTATTGTTGTGAGTGGGAGAAGAGGAGGAGGAGGAGATCGCTATGGGTTAGAAGGGAAGCTACCAAAAACACATAGACACACACACACAAACCTTTTGATCGCAGGGCGGCATGGTACAGGTCATTACGTCCGGTGCAGGACGGGCCCCGCACAAGGCAGCATTGACGCTTACATTTTTAAGCATACATTGCAGAGCGTACGCACGTTGGCCTTCGCCACAGGTAACAGAACACTGCACGGGAAGCGGGATGCGAAGGAGGTTGAAAGGTAAAAAAAATTGGGCACATCAAAATAAGTATCAATGATATGGGGGATCATTGATTGAAAGGGTATACACTAATGCATGCATCTAACGACTAAATAAGCACACTATATACAATGTAGCTGGTGAGATATCCAACAAGCAAGAGTAATAAGGCAGCCTAAAAGCTTTAATTAAAAATGGCAATCACGGTAACGTATGAGCATAATATTTGTCGTTAAAATGTTTTTGGTATGCATCTATGCTTAACATTAACAATAATGATAAAATGAGATCGACGATCGTTTCTTAACACGTTCAGCCCGGATTTTTACTGATTTTTATCAATTATCCGTTCCGCCAGCATCACCAACGCAGACAGTAGAATTTGAACTAAATATACATGTAGCGATTTCTTGGTTGCGTTATTTTCAACTCTTCTCTGTTCATTAATACTTTAAGGGCAATGGAATTTTCGTCAATCGCAACCATTCTTAGAACACGATTATTCTACCTGTGCACCGCTGCAATTCATATGTGTAGAGTACAGTGGTTTGCAATGATTGTTGTTTCCTCAGCAATAGAATAATGTGAAAGATTAAGTAAAAGACTAACTAATGCCCCCAGGCTCGGAGCATACGGAAAAGTTCACTGGCGGTCCATGGGGACCCCCATAGGGCTGAACGTGTTAAGAAACTTCATTATTAGCTGTTCAAAAGGATGATCACTCTAATATAAAGCATATTTGAAATTCGTTGCCCTGCGCACGATTTTTGGTTGTATCCCATAGATTTTTGGTTCGATCCTATAATTTATTGGTATTTTCCGATTGGATATCAATACAATTAGACCAAAAATTCGAAAAATGCATGGGCATTGATACCCGCAATCGTCCAAGGTGCTGTCCCAATATAGTAAGGGGTTTAGAATAAAGCATGACAGTGCGCCTAAAGGTAGGCAATGAAACGCTTAAACATGTGAAACTCGAAATAGGATGAGAAATAATACACGGGAAGGTGAAACATATAGCTACCGGGGTAAGTTCTCCTTTAACCCATCTCGCGCAATCCGCCTGGTCCGCATCGCAAGATCGTACAGTAATCTTTTGCTCCCTGAATTCACAGTACGCATCTTGGATCGGAAATCCGTTCGGTTCGGAGAGACACTTGGCGGTACGGTTCTGAGTACGATCGGAGCAGGAGCACTGCACGCCGAACCGTGACGATGGATAAATAAGGTGTGCCGATACGCGAGGATGCAAGGACGATACAGGACGATACACAGTGAACCATTACAGGGAGAGACAGACACACAGACATGAACATAGAGTACGGTGGGGGTACGTCACAGGACACGGAACCATAACGTAACGTAACAAAACATGAAAGGGCGTCCATTTTTCACCCGACAGCAGACAAGGCACATCCCAAGCGTTGGTTGAAAACAGGGCCAGCACCCGAAAGGTTGAAGGTTCACAGTACGTTCGGTGGACAATTCACAAGTAGAGAAAGCGAGAAAGAAAGAAATGAAGAACGAGAAAGAAACCCGGTCAGTAAACGTTGTACGGCGGGGTCGATATTCACCGGGTGGTAGTAGAGCTTGCTTGTAACCTTATTCCATTGCGAGTACAGCCAGGTCGCGTTCATGCAGGGACCCATGCACGTTTCCCGGATGTTGACCGGTTTCGTCGAGCCGTAGCACATTGCATCGTCCACGTGTTCCTTGCGTTGCGTCTGCGAGTACGATCGGACGCATTTGTACTCGATCTTCTTGGTGCCCTCGCCGCACGCACTGGAACATTCCGTACGGCCGGGCTCCCAGCTGTACAAATAAAATCGCACGCGCTCATTAGACGGGTCTCACCCTGTACGGGACAGTGTGGCGACTTACTAGAAATGACATTCCGTGTTGCATGACTCGAACTCGTCCTGCGGTTTGACCGATTGGTTGCAATAGTCCGGCGACACTTGCTGCTGCGCCTCGGCGTCGACACAGATGGCCGTACGACGCTTCTTACCCGTGCACTGCTGGTCGCACTCCGTCCACGGCGCCAACTCCCATCGGTAGGGTGATTCTGGCGTCGGCGCAACCGTGGGCTGCAACCGGTGGACACTGTTGCCACTGTAGTGCGAATGATGCGTATGGTGAGGATGATCGTAGGGATCAGGTTCGACTTTCGAGTATATCGCGTTGGAGAGCGTATTTCCGAACGGGTGTACTGGAACCATGTAGCTGTAGTCTACGAAGCCTTTGTGTAGCTCGACGTGCTTTTTTTGGATAACTCGCACCGTTAGCTTTTCCTTGAGCGGTCGCCCAAAGGTGGATGTGATGCGTTCTTCGGAACTGGTGACAGTGTATTCTAGTCGCACGCCAGCAAACAATCGGTGCCTGCTCGTGTGCGGTGTGAGATGTTTCGGGTCGTTAAAGATGATTTCGTTGCCACTCATTACACCTACACAAAAAAAAACCAAATGGAACGGAACATGTTAAGAATGGAAGCATGATAAGAACGGGAACATAAATGCCGATCGTCGATGAATCTTACTCAAATAACATGCATCCTTCATGTAGCCCGTGTTAATGATGTTAATGCTGGTGGCTCCTTCCGGTATGCGGAACTCCATTGGGCCGTCGGACGACACCCTGCGTACGACACCCTTGCCTAAATTAAGGCGTCCGGTGACCGGCCGGCAGGTAGAGTTGTCCCCTCTGCACACACCGCATTGGTCGAGCTTGGCGTCCGAATTGAGCACATAATCGCATCCCGCCTTGCGACACTGCCCATTAATGCACATATCGAAGCTGTCCTCGGGAAACGTGCACGGTGTGCCATCAATCACCTTTTCCTTCAGCATAAAGTACAGACTCTTGTCCTGCACGCGGCACAGCAGCTTGCACTGGTCCGCCACCGGTGTGCCATACTTAGGCGTCCATCGTACATTCGGCTCCAGCGAAGGTACGTCAAAGTTCTGGCCGTCCATCTCGTGGCACTGCTCTTCGCGGAAGTTGTACCGCCAGCTCGGGCAGGGCTGCGTGTTACAGGGCCGATACTCGATGCGTAATCCGGTGCAGAATTTGCCCCCGTTTTTTGGCTTGGGCGAGTCGCACTCGCGGGTGCGCGCCTGTATGCCGCCACCGCATGTTCGCGAGCATTCGTTGAATCTGACAGGAAGCAAAGGATAAAATGGTATTAAACTTCAGTCCCCTGTGCGTGGGTGCAGGATCACTGCACAGCGCGCTACTTACGAACTCCACGCACTCCAGCCACCGTTCTGCGGTTTCAGCGCTGTCCGGTCGATCGGTACACACTGGCCTTTTGGCACCAGTGTCCCTCCTGACACTCGGTACCGTCCGCCCAGGGCATGTGTTGCGTTTTGCAGCCGGACATCTCGTTCTCCCAGCTGCACCAAAGCCGTGCGCACGGCGGCATGTAGGAGCAGATTTTTGATCCATTGCCAAACACCAGCTCGCACTGCTTGTCGTTGGTGAACTTTTCTCCCGCCAGCATCGAGTCCATACTGCCGGACGTCATCAGATCAAGCGAAGGGTGGTTCAGCATGCAGTTATCTGGATGTTTTCTGTGCGGTACAACGATGTACGGGCGAATGAAATTGACCAAAAGAAGAACAAATTGGTAAAACGTTCAAAATAAAAACGGTTCAGAGTTTCGGTGGGGAACCGAAACGAAACAAAACAACTAGCGGGTTTATGCAAATTTCGACCTTTCTCGATCCCGTTCCACTGATTTTAATCGATCGACATTATATCGTTTAGTTTAACTATTTTGCCTCCGTGCACAAGCGACAGCTGACTGCCGCGCCCAAGCAATCTCCTTGTGGCTGGGGTAGATTTTTTTTATTGCAAGGATGTATGCAAACCCGTATAGAATAATAAAACCGCAGCAATCAAATGTACTGTCGGCTTGTGCAGAAGAGAGGGTTGTGTATAGTTTCACGTTCATCTACCGCGTAGAATAGCATTCAATTTGTTCTTGCCTAGAATCATTTGATCGTAACCGATCGAAAGTAGCAGCAAGTCGTTAAAGCACATGGACGTACAGCTACAGATACAGCTTCAATAACCAGAGCCAGATCCCTATCGGGACTTATTATCATTCTGAGTCGTCCGGATGGGCAGCAGACTTATTTTATTGCGTTCGTCTGGCGATCACTCCACCACCCAATGAAGCGAATGAGAATATTTGATTGAGGTCGTAAACCTGCATCTCGCCAACGGTGTCGGGATGGCAAAAAGGGTGTCGGGATTTGGAATATTTATGACATTATGCACGCGGATTGTGCAACCGATAAGCGTCCTGGCCGTGGACATGCAAAATGATCGTGTCCTAGGTCGGGACGCGTGTTGTGTGCTACTGACGCACCGAAATTGTGTATGCACGGTCGTGCGACGAAGGAAATCGTTAATATGTGATTGACCGTTTCGCGATCGCATTTTTGCGATGCAGTCGACCCGTGAGCATGAGTGCCTTCGGTCTGGACCGCGCTGACTTGGGCAGGATTCGTGGCAGCGTAATTGCAGTAGACACTGCGGCCGGCCGGTCAATTAAACCCGGTTGCTGCGGACTTGTGGGTCGTCGCGCGGTGGGACATTGACCAGACGACGCTAAGATGACACGAGCGGGCGATGTAACGATAGGGCTGTTCCCCGGTGAAGGGATGGTTTGCACAGCACAGCGCAAAGATGGTTTGATGGCGATGAATGCTAAACGGTTTCATCGACGACAATGCGATACGCAGCTCTCGGGGTCTAGGTGATGCGGTTATGGAAGGGATTAGAAAGTGTTGATTGCACATCGCAGGGAATTAGCATGAAAAATTACTCCGCGAACTAATCAACCAGTGGTATTCGAAAGCAGTTGTGAGGAATGGCTCGCTGCTGTCGTGCAGGGCTTACATCTGGGAGATTAATGATCACACGGGGTTTATAGGACACGCTGAGTCTAATGCTATGCGAGATGTGTCTTATAAAGCTATATAAAAATGTTGCCCGCATGTTGCTTCATAGGATAGAATTTATTTGAATCCACCTCTTTACTCGGGAACGTTCACCAAATAACCACAATTTTACAATATTACAGAATTAAGATCGTAATAAATGACAGACAATATTGGTTGAGCTGGTATACAGTATACAATCAATAGCTTGTTGCACGATTATACCTCCAACCTCATATGTTCAAGTAATATCGTTCCCCACAAGTATGGCAGTCAAAAATACCGCATGCAGTTTAATAATGACTCGTTGGGCTTTGCTGTGTCCCGGAGGAATATCTTACCCATCATTACACCGCTGGTTGATGAAGTCATTCTTCGCCTAATATGGGGCGGTCTTATACTGGCCAATCGATATGATCGGAAGGTATGTTTTCTTGTCCTGCTAAAGGACCTTTTTATTTACCCTTGGGGTATTTTTTTTATTTTTGGGGAAAACGAAGCAAATTAAACCTAACCTGTGGTGAACAAAAAATGGTCACGGAAATTAAACGCGCTGCGTGATTGCTGTGTTGCACACCGCCATCCCCTCCCCGTGCCTCACACCAATCCAAACACCAAATTGGGATGTAAACCGATGCTCTTCCCTTTTTCGAAAGCCCAGAGGCCAAGGCATATGCTGCCTTGCCTTATCCAACGAACCGACACATCCATACACAAACACACACACATCCATTCCTGCCTGTATAAAACATTGACATGAAAGTCGCCCGACAGTGATGCAGCGGTTTATTTTGGTAGGAAGCAAAAAAAATCTGCAGAATGTGTTTGCTGTTGTTGCAGTTTGGTTACAGTTCGTGAGTTAGTCTAACAAGTGGAATACGCCTGCAGTCGGTGTTCGGGAAGGAAAGGCGATTGCAACGTACAAAGACAGCTTAACAAGGCACTCCAGGGTGGTATGGCTTTGTGGTGCACTTAAAAGTTGTTAAAATAACTGTCCAAAGTATCTGCAAAGTGCGATGGACTGCGATCATTCCGTGCCTCTGTGGCAGACAGGTAGAGCCAAAAAGAAATGGCCCCACTAATTGGGTGAAAGATGTATGAAAAGCAAAGGTTTTTGCGTTATGTGGACCAGTTTTGTGACCATGATAGCAACATTTTTGGCAGGATTTAACATTCATTCGCGCCCCCACACACCGGTGACGATCTCAAGGAAAGCTAAAAACAAGCGAAACAAAACAAAAAATCAACCCGCTACGTTTCAGGTTTTTAGTGTCCGGTAATCCCTACAGGTCTGCACAGCTCACCGAATAAGCGGATTGTCCGTATCGTTGCGCCTTTGGCTGGAACACCTTTATCTGTCATCACGATGTAATACCTTTTTATCTAAGCTCCTCGGTTTGCCCCTTTCCTTCATTTTCAGACCAAGTTAAGGAGGTACACTCGGTAACAATAAGTAACAATACTCGGAACATTACACCTTGTGGTTTCTACGGCTATATGGACTTTTAATCCCATTTTGTCGGTTGCCTTTGGTGAGCGCCGGTACTTACTTCATGGTAATTGATATGCGCTTGGTTCGGAATTAACGGCAAGGGATCGGGATGGAATTCGGAGGAATGTGATCATGAGTGATTTATATAAATCGTTTAAATATAAATGCCATTTGAGTGGTCGACAACAGGTAGAACAGTGTAATAGCTTCGTGGCAGAGTTTTAGTGTATTGAAGTTCAGAGAAAATAATTAAATAGCAGCAGACACGACCAGCAGTCAAAATAGCGCACAAGATAAGATATATTGCATATGAATCGCTCGTTGTGACAGCATGTCACGCTTAGAACGAACCAATGACTCCCGAAAAAAGTGCTAAGCACATATCCGTTCAGCAAACATGTTCCCTTTACTCTCTTGCTCGAACTTGCATATTAATGTGTTGAAAATATATACAGCACGCACGTTGTTTACGGGCGTAAATCAAACTCTCTTTCCACCCGCCAACTGCAGCCAGGTTGAAGATTTCATCGGATAAAGATGACTTCCTTTTACGTGCCGTTTGGCCGTTCGGTGTCGGCATCCTTGCTGGCGAGCGCGTTGAATTGCGTAAGGAAAGGTGATTTATCTTGCCACTGGCTGCCGGCCTTTCGCATTCCACTCTTTGAAAGGGGAGATGAGGAAGGTTTGCAGCGCGTAGGTTACGCTTCGCACCATCCCTGATTGCACCGGACAACCAGGCGATACAATTGCATACACATAATTCATCCTGCCGCTGGAGAGGCAAAAACAACAACAAACTGCTTCAATCAATTTTAGTTGTCGACGTCCGACGGTGCCGGGATTTGCTTCACTCTCTTTGAAGCCGACATTTTACCCAACCCGTGTTTCCGTTAAAAAATCGCACCGAGATTGTTTTGATCGGTGCTGATCAATTATTTGATTAGTAGTAAAATATGAGGCGGTGTATGCTACTGCAATATTTTTGGGAAAGGGCAACGGTAGTTGTGTTTGTGTTTTCTGTGGTGTGCAAATTTCGAGAGAAGACATTTTGTAGATTTATGAGGGCAACAAATGTTAATACAAAAATAAAGAAATTAAAGATTAAAGTTCGTTGTATTTTTTTAAATAAATTCTTATAATAACACTCTTAACTTTCATGTGATGCCGAATATGAATGAAAAGCAAAAAAAGGTCTTTGTCTAAAGGAGTGTCTAAAGAATTAAGATTATTTAATTGTCTAACATTATAAAATAAACCAATGTTTTAATCATAAAAGTTATGTCGTAAAAATCGCAATTTCGTATAAAATACGTAGTATAAAATATTATATATTTTGATCACATAGATAGCTAGCAAGGGCTATTATAAAAATACATTGCTACCGACTGAAGCAAGTGTACAAAAGTTCTTCAAGAACAAAAAAAAAACTGACATAAATCAAGTGTTTCATTTGTGCACCGTTTCCTCATAACTTTAGCAGAGATGAAACGCTCTTGAGACCACCCTGTCAAATAAGTGCATCATTTTTGGAGAAGAAGCAGAAGGATGCTTTTGTTTTTGGTCAGAATTTTTATTGATTTTCTTTGCTTCATTCTCGATGCAGTTAACTTTCACTTTGCGAGCAAAACAGGGAGAAGAATATACGACATGCTTACAGCATTATGTAGCACGCTCATGCAAGTGCATAGTTGACCGCCCAGGAAGGTGCATATTGTCAGCATTATGTTGCTTGTCGTTGGTGAACATAACAGCGGTGAAAGCATGAGCCGGGGAGTTCAACGCTATCGTTCAGTATTTGCCGAGGGGCATTGGGGAGGGTGGCAAGAATCGAAATTGACAACAATGTTCCGCATGTTTGGTATCTTCACCGTACATGCTGGGCACGATGAATGATGGGAGCGTTTCAAAAATCACAGAAAGGAAAATAATGAACGCACATACACCAACAAAAAAATGCTATGCTGGTGCTTATGGAGAGCATATATTTATGCTAACGATATATTCGATGCATTTATTGCGTTTTATTATTATTCCCGTTATGTACTGGGTGGTCCTGGTTGGCAGGCGTGCTCAATGCACCTATGGTATAGCATAGATTAGAGTGCAATGTTATGCGACTCACGCTTATTGTTTTTTTTGTACTTTGTAACAGAGAACAAATAAGAAGTTAAAACATCATACCTAATTTCTGTTTCAAAAATCCACATTCAAACAAAATGCAAAGTGAAAAGAAAACCATGACGATTTTCGTCTTTCAATGTGAACATTAATTCATCATTATTATGTTCGCTTCTTTTCGTACCCGTCGATAAACGACCACCGTGGTCCACCGTCTCAGAAATAGAAAGGAAACTGTAGACAAGATTCGCTCGGCAGGGTTTTGTTTTATTTGCTAGCGCCGTCGGGTGGTCATCGATTTCAACGGTAAATTAATTTCATTAATTATCGACCGATCATAAATCGACTCCAGACACGTGGGTTCGACTGCGTGTAGGCTTTCGACCCTTCCTCGGTGTCGCAACCGCCTTGAAGCTCGTGTGGATTTTTGACCAATAGAAAGGGAACTCCGGAGGGATTGCATAAAAATGGAAACCGTGCGTGTGTGTGGCAGCGGTGGCAATCATTTACTAATAAGAAAAAGCCAACCGAAGAATCGTTTTAGGATGAGGGCCTAACTGCGTCTGTGTGGGTCTGAACGATTAATGATCCTGTTCGACCGGCACACACTCGATCGCGTTTGGTGGCGATGGCCCACCAGTGTGTGACGTTTGATTGCCGATGAGTTTGTCG
This sequence comes from Anopheles arabiensis, assembly GCF_016920715.1. NCBI lineage: Eukaryota > Metazoa > Arthropoda > Insecta > Diptera > Culicidae > Anopheles > Anopheles arabiensis. Next base: position 49,614,780 of record NC_053517.1, read on the forward strand.
ATATCATAATTTATAACACATAAATGCTGATAGAAGATGGAGTAATGTTGACGTCATTCAACAAATTATGGCCAATTAAGATAACTACAAAAAATACTGCTTTTTGCGTTAAACATAAACAAGTATTCGGGATTTAGGAAGACGAGGAAATTTACTTACTCAAAGTACTCGCTAAGAATCTGTCGCGAACAATTAGACCACTGCCATGGATGTGTGTTATGGTCGATCGTACGTGACATAATACGATTGTTTCCGGATGAGTCGCCCCGATACCGTTGACACCGGTGGTCGTCATCGTGAGGCATTCCTAAGCTGTATGAGGGAATTGTAAGTAAGCGAAGAAAAAAAAATGGAATTGAGAATGAGTGTGAGTCAGCGAGATACAAAATCAATAGAATCGGATTGAGAAATAGTTTGGCAGGATACAAACATGGACTCAATAGTTTACTTGACATTTACTGAGTAGCCAAACAAGGATTGTAGCAGTGCCCCTAGATTGTAGATGGGTTCGGACCATTTCAAACCCGTTGTCTTGCAAATTGCAGTCAATGTTTCGATTGTGCCGCTTTGTTTTTGTGTTTGTTGCCATAAGAAAAATTACATCGGAACACCATATATAACCAGATTATTACAGCTGTTGTCAAGGTGTAAACTTATGTAAATTAGCACTTTGAATTGCTTGCCATGGGAGTGCACGTTGAAATCATGTTTAGGTTCATATACACCGAATCCACTGTACTGTACTACCAAATCCAGCACCGCGCCTTGAGGATTTGATTGAATAGAGAGTTTGCAGTGACAACTATAACGATATCGTATATACCATATACATATAAGAAATATATATATAAAAATGCTATACATATCTGCAATCTCCATTTTTTACCTACTACTTTCCAGGTGCCCATACAGATCGCTAAAAGCCGTCCTGGACTTAACACGAGAATCAATCGTAGAGTTTATTATAACTGAACGCTACATTGTGTGCACGCCGCGACGCTTAATTAATGGCTCGCTTCTGTCTGGCGGTCGAGTTGTCGGTAGTGACGCTGGCTGACACTAACGCCTCATAAAGAAAACGGGAGGCTCACCTCGTTCATAAACCACGCGCCACGAATGACAGTAGCAGAACAAAAGGCTATAAAAAAATGATCTTCCGCAAAACGTGTTCACTCTAATCGTGTAAACGACCAGCCACCACTACAATACGTTCATTTGTCTCGAAACACTTGGAGCATCAACACGACGCTCCACAATTGGTCATTGAGCGTGCTGTGCCGCGAAGGGCCCTCAGTTACCGCTACCGAGCGCGATCCAATTTGTTTGTACGATCTTAATGTGGCCCTGTAGTTCTCCTGTTGCTGCTTGATCTTCTCCGTGGTGCTTGTTGGCGTTCATGGTGGTATTTAATAAATTTTATTGTGCATTCTATTTATCACTTTTCATCCTTGTTTTTTTTGTCCGATGATTAATGCGGACGGGAGCTAGGGAGTGTTCCAGTCGCTGGTGAACTCTCGGTCTAAGCCCTCTGCAGAGCCGCCACAAACGTACCAAGCCATTAATCATGCGCCGTGTCTAGGAAGTAAGTAATGTGCAATCTTCTCTTACCATACCTGCACGGGGCGCATAAAATCGGATTACTGCACCGAGCAGAGGGCTAGGTACGCACGATGAGTAATTGGCTCGTGGTACGCGGATTGTCCAGTTTAGCCGTACTGGTCCATGAAGTTCAAGTCGTGCACTCCCGTGGCAAGCAATAAAAATAAATGAAACAAAACAAACCGTACCCAACCTGGCGATACTTACACGTGGCCAAGTTCATGAGCGATGGTAAAAGATGCCGACAGCCCGTTATCCTGCACGATGGCGCACGCCGTATCCCGGCAGATCGTGCCCAGCTCTGCCAGCCCGAGCGTGTCGCAGTTGTTCTCGGCCGGATTGCGACAGATTTGTTCACGGGTCAGTAACAGTGCAACGTCATGATGGATGTTTGTCGATTGCTTAAACCGGCAAAAATCTTGCAGCATATCGGAAGCAGACACCCCTGTCATTAGCGGAAGAAAAAAAATGGACAAACAGATTAGGCGATGAAACCCAAGCTTTAGACAAGCGTTCGATAGTTGTGTTGAAAAGTCCCATGTGAAATACTATATTAAATAACAAATGTATTTCAAACTGGATGACACCATTTAAAAAATAAATGGTCGTGACAGTAAATTAATAAATACATAAAAAACTCAATAAATAATTAGTAGTTAAGTTAGTACGTGAATGAGCAAGTGATTGTGAAAGCATCTTTGTAAGTTAGTAAGCAAGTTATCAGGTAGGTAAGCAGGAATGAAACTAAAATAGTAATTAAGCTGAATGTAGAATGAATGAATTAAGAATGTAGAAAACAAGGAAATAATAAGATAAGACATTAGGAAAGTAAGAAAGCAATAAAGTAAGGAAGTAAGAATGTAAGCAAGTAAGTATGACATCAAGTTAGTTAATAACTTAGTAAGTAAGTAAGCAACATAGCATACGATAAACACGTATGCCAAAGAATTGTTAGAATTCTTACTGTTAGAAAGAACGCCGGTCTGGTGGTACAGTCGTCAACTCGTACGACTTAACAACATTCCCTTCATGGGTTCAAGCCCCGAATGTACCGTGCCCTCATACCAAGGACCCACTATCCTGCTTTTTGTTATCAGTAAAAGTCAGTAAAAACTAAGCTCTCTAGTGGTACAGGCTGGCCTTGACCGACAGCGGTTGTTATGCCAAAAAGAAGAGGAAGAAAGGAAAATCTCAATGAACGCATGCGAATAAATTTTAGTTGAAACAACTTCATTCAAAGTTGGAATGTTCCTATGCAGTGCCAATTCAGCAAATAGGATTCAATAGCTTTATTAATTATAGAGAACTCGTAATGTATTTGCTAAACGACTCTTTGTGTTCAGTCCCTAGCTCAGTCCCGATGGTGCAATGCTGCAATAAATGTTAAGCCAGCAACAGGGTCCTACACCCGGTTGGGGTATCGAGATTAGATTTGCAACAAACTTGAGTACTTGTTAAGTTATCGCCAGGGCAGTGGGTGTGGAAAGGGGGGAGAGGATTTTCGCACAAACGCATGCGCAGCTGGTTTATTGATTCTCTTTCAGTAAAACAATATTCATCCTCTAAGCGTGTGCCACTAACTTCCAGCTAACGACGGGTTGGTGGAGTCGTCGATGGCGCAAATGCATTGCTCAAATTCTCGCACACCACAGGGACAAAGGCGTACAACAGGCAGCCCGAGCTAGCCAGGAGGATAGTTTGTTTAACGCAGCGGCGTACTCAAGATAAATTTTGCGAAAAAAAAACATTCCGTTGCACAGCAGTTACTGGGGGAACGTAAACGTTTGGTACACTGCAGCTGCTAATGCAGGCGATGTAACACGCAGCAACATTCTAACGGACTCTAGACAAATGTTTACAAGAGTTGTCCCATTTGTCATCGGGACTGGTAATAGAGTTTTCACATGGGGGCCCCCATGCACCGCTGATTGTCAGCCCGATGCTTGCTGGCGGTATCGTTGTCACCCTAACTCCTACACACGTGCCGGCTCAGCCATGGAGCGGCGAGCCAATGTTTCAGCGCAAAAGTGGTTAAAGCGTGCTTGGAGATAGGCAAAAAAGGATTATTTTCTTCATGTCGTCATTTTGTTTCGTTGCGTTTATAAAACATGCTGGTTATACTATATCGGTTGGATTGGAGGCTTTGTGTTAGAAGAGAATGGCATGATGAAGAAGAAAGGCAAGAAGAAACATCTTTCGTGGGAATAGTACGATTTGGAATGTAGACAAAGACGGAGACGAAGAAAAAATATTTGGTTTCTAATAAAAAAGCAAACCTCAAACCTTTAAGGAACACAGCAAGAGGAAAAAGCAACAAAAATACGATGTGCATAGCGTTCTTACCTTCTAGGCCCTTCTTCGCGGCGGTCGTTTGTGCATCAAGGTCGTGATGAATGTAAGATATATGGGTCACCGCTATTTTCATCGAAGATCCTATGCTAGCGTCAGCATACACACTGGAAACCTTTTTGAGGGAGGAAAATAAACCAAAAAGATGTGAAGAAACTTGAGTGTGAAGCTATGGAAGAATACTACCATACAGGTAAGACACAGCAGGAAATCGTGAGTAAAACAAAACAAAACCTTTATAAAACAAAATAGAAAAAAACACCATCTCGCCACAAATTGCTGCCGCAATAACCGTAGCATAATTTATGACGCGCCAGATTAAGCAATTTCGATAGGTACAACGTTCGCAACGGTACAGCAACTGGTGCAGCACGATTTGCAGCTGCATAGAGCTGTTTATTTATGGTTTCGCTACCAGCGGGACTGTATCCGCATGCAGTAGCGCGTAATTTGTAGCACATTCCTGGTAGAACAATTCAATTTCCGAACCTAGGTGGCAATTGCGATAAGGAACTGCATTGAACGCTCGCGGCAAGACTAATCGATAGTATCGATCTTTGCGTTCATGGTAATGGTCCGTAAAAACTAGAAGAATTCGCATTTAAGATATCTTTTACTGATTGCAATGGACGAGAGAAGGTAAAAACAGTTAAAGCGCTTCTGCAGTTCGTAATTGAATATGTTATGGGCGTGAAATGTTCTTTTACCGTTCGATAGGTATAGCGTTACCTAAATGAAAAATGATCGATGTGATCGTAATCAGCAAAGATGTATTACCTGTGTAGTGTTTTTCATACTTCAAATCAATTTACATGACACACAAATTGAACAATTTATTGATTGAATTATGCGATTAGCATCTATAAGGTTGCAATTAGGACAAAATATACTGGCCTTCATGTTCATTTTGTGCAAGTAACAAACCTCCGCTTGAAAATAGCTTGTAATGTAGTGTTACGAATGTTTACATGATTACGAGTAAAATATGCTTGAAAAAACACCTAAAATAGCATTGTTCTAAGATGTAAGAGTCTCAAGAAATTAAGCACTATGTCCAGGCAACAATACTTACAATGGACATCAGCGTTAGAACGTAGGTTTTCAGGTTTGTTTCGTGATATCGCTGCATTTGGTTATCGACCACCACCAGCACCTCGACCGTGTAATCGTTGTTGGCGAAATGTTCCGGGCTGCGCCGTCTTCGACTATGCCGACTGAAATAATTGTTATCCGTTGGTTCTGAACCTAATGACCGATCAGCTGGAAAAAAGCAAAGAATGTTATGAAACATTAATTGAAGCGAATTGCAACAGCAACAAACATAAAATATTAAACGCTTGTACAAGTAGAATACAAATGTGTTGAACCATATTTGAGATATTTAGGTAAGATGAAGATAACGATAAGCTAGATCAAAACAGAGGATTTAGAAAACAATATTTCAAATCATGGTGGACAATAGTAAAGTAACGCGAACGCTTTAAGTAATGTAAGTGTATATATTGAACCGTGCTTTATGTTTACCATTGGTTTCGGTTTATTATTGTTTATTTTAAACGTATCCAAACCACACCGTACCGATTACGGTTGTGCTCAATCAATTGATGTGGCCCCACTAACCACATGCTGGAGCTGCATTGAATGGAACAGTAAAATACTACCCCGAATTCCCCACACCTTCCTATTCATCAAAACGTTTTTTTTTGCTTTACCCTTTTTGTTCGTGTCTCAACACGAGCCAAGTGGCACTCTTTAAAATTAAAATATTATGCTAATCAAATTAATGATTTCTAATGCTTAGCACCTCCGACACCTGCGCCAGTGCACCGACTGGAAGACTGACCGAGTAGTGAACGCTTGTGTGGTACCGAAGAAAAAACAAAATACACCATGAAAAGCTGTCCGCCTCCTGTCGCGGTGATTTGGAACAAAAACGATGCAAAGCAGCCCGGCTTTTACCGGTCGGCCAAGCAACCTGTCTTGCCGGTCGATCATTTTTCCACTCCAACCAAGCCTCCAAGGGTCACTTTAGTCACCGACGATTAGTCTCGATGACGCAGAGACTTGCCTTATTTTGTTAGATAATTTGTTGTTAGCCAGACCGGACGGTTGAATGAGTGTTGAAGTAGCTTTTGGTGCATGGGGCAGGCCGCACCGGCACGGAGCGTCCTGCAGTGTCCTGCGAAGCCGATGGAAGTGCAGCGTGCGGGCCACTTTACAGCAACTTCAACTTCACTGTCAGCTCGGTGGAGTGCCGATTTGTTCCAGCCGTCCAGTTGGTGCGTTTGATAGATATTTATGAGTGCGTGTTGATTTTGTCACTTGTGCACACCTGGTTGGCTAGATGGGGGGGCTAGTGGTGGAGGCGGTAAGCACTGTTTGGACGGACTGCACCAACTAACTCACTGTCAGCCAGTCGGTCAATTTGCCAAACCGGCTTGTCAATCAGTGCTCTCGGTTTGAAGCCACGAGGCGTACGAAGCGGCTCGTTCCGCGTGCGCCAGCGAGTCTACCATGGCGCGCTTTGTTGCATTGGTTTTAACATTCCATCGCGTTTGGAATCCTGTGGTGCGCTCCGGGCATAGATGCGTTGCGCAAGACGCGTAAGGGTTGATTTGTTCGGTGAACGATTAGTCACCTGTCCGTGTGACACTGCGGCAGCATTTATTATATACCCCTTACAGTCGATTATGTCTGCGGTTTGTACTTAAGGCCCGTTGGTGCATCCTTGGAATCGATGAAGAAACAAAAAGCGTGTGCATGCAGGTGTTAGCTATGTTAGCCATTTACGACTAATGATGAAATGCAAGTCGATTTATGACCATCTTTAACGCTTGCCGCTGTTGTTAAGTATTTTAATATAATAGTGTGTCTAATTTTTAACTGCAAGAACTGACATTTTGCTAAAACATAAAAAAAAAACTGGCACACAAAAAATTGCTCCTTTCACTGCACGGGCCAAAATCCAACAACGCATAAACGTTACGTTTTAGGTTTGTCAAGCGATCGGTCACAGCACATGCCGTGATAGTGCGTGCTATTATAAATCGCGCTAATTGGTAACACAGTCGTTGATACGCCAAGCTCGCGCCTTCTCCTGGTCCTTGTCTGGCTGTGGGAAATTGATTAGGTTTTAATTGGCGATTAAGCTAATTGGTACGTGCGTATTATCGAAAGGGAAGTGAGTGGCTGCGAGGAGCGTGCCTGCATTCGTACTGGCCCGTCTTCGTGAGGGGTAACGATAAAGAGAGCTGCCGTCTGGACGATGCACTATAGAGACCCAGGAAGCAAGCTATTTGCTGTATAAAGGCGCCAATGGTAATTTATCATTTATGTGCCACGCAACGTGCAGACCGCTGTTTGCATGCTATCACTCGTGTGTCCATGTTGATGGTAGACGGTATCCATCAACACACTGCATGGATTCTGTCAGATTGAAGAAGATAGATACAAGTACTCGATGCAGCTCAGTGTAACGACTGTTTCACTGTCCAATTTTGAAAGGTTGGATGATGTTGCGTACACTATAATCGGTCGACAAGACGCAAGCACTGAAATGAAGCATAATTCTGACGAGAGTGCATTATGCAGATTGCGCTATACAGGTTCTTTGTTGATGTTCAGTTTTATACATCCCAAAGAAGAATAGTGACGATCGGAATTTACATTTTCTGTGCTAGAAAATGTTCACACCTTACCATTTACTCGGTCTGACACGGAATGGTGACTTTGAATGGATAAGCCAAAGCGCAACTTCGTGAGATGAGATTCTATCTTTTTCAGCGAATAAAAGGTTATTAGCAGATTGACTGGCAACGCTAGATCTACACAGCATGCCAGTCGCATTGCCCTTGAAATGGAATTTTCCTGTCAGCGTCTGCTTAAACACTAGCTCAAGCGCGTTTGTTTCGTTTTTAACTCCATCGACCATCGTTGGAGTGCATTAGGGAAAGAGCATAGTGAGGACATTGTTTGTGCGGACGTTCGAACGGTTTCTATACTGCTACGAGAAAATTGTTCAACCCCAACTAATAAGCAGCCAGTGATGGAATAACAAGGTAATCGGTACAAATACTAGAGCTATATCAACCAGTGTTTATACAATTAAACAGCTAATTGGCTGGCCGGTAAAAAGATACAAAACTGCTAGTCAAGCAACTGATGCCCCATTGTAGAAGCGTTTGATTAATCAAACTTTTTATAGACTTAGCCTTATGTTTAAAAACTCGTGTACATCATACGCGTGGCGGTATACACGCTGTTCGCGACACCAGCCAGGCTGACTCGTTCAAAATATTTAAAAAAAAACTTGAGTGCATGCATAAGACACGAACCCCCTTTCCGATCCAACAGTCGCTTAACGGTCGGTTTTGAAAACCAACAACGCGCAGCGTGTAATGGGAACCAGATCAGCTTATCGACAGTTTAATTAATCACAAGAAGTTAATCCATTACCCCAGCTGATCACCGGTCCTCTATCTTTCCCACGGGAGTAATGTCCGTCGGCGGCAGTAAATTCGTGCCGCATGTTTCAATCCACAGCGAACTTCGGCTCGAAGGACTGAATGAAAAAAGAGCAAAGAATAACAACAGCAAACAACGCTTGTAAAACACCTTTATTGAAGATATTCAATTGCGATAAGCGCCTATCGAACGGCACCTACACGGCAAGCGGGATTGTGGCTCGTTGACAGAGGAGAGGGGGGGGGACACTTTGAACGGAAAGCGTTTTCGTTGTACAATTGTTTTACGATGTTGAAATTAATTAAAGCATGCTTGCGGGCAGACTGCTTGCTGGGCGCGCGCGCGTGAGACAAGTTGTTCAATAAAAAGAAAACCCCCACTAGAGCAACAATTACTTTCCTATCGGGCAACAGTATAACGGCGAGAGCAATATGTTTGAAATAAATTAAACCATTCCCTCGGTGTGTATTTCTACAATAGTTTACGAGGAGTTATTCACTGCAGGGATCGTTACAACACAAGTTGAGGAAAGCATGTTCGGCAGAACATGCATCTGAAAATTGCATTGCCATGTTTTTGAAGCATATGGTGTCCGTCAGTTTGCTGCAGCGGGCTGTGGTCGTGTTGTAGTAAACCTTCTGTTTCTCACGACTGCATTCAAGGGGGTAAGAAAAGGCAAATTACCAGATTGTTTTGTAAGCAATCAGCTAGCAACAAAGTGAGGAAAGAAAATGCATCTCTCGGATGCATAAACCGGATCCTCCTTGACACACATTAGTTATCAAAACGTGCCCCAAAGAATAAACAAGGGTAAAAAAATTGACCAAGTATGTGCAATAAATCACCACCGAATCTATTAGCTCTCGGTCGAACGATAAATTTGGATCAATGGAACAGGGAACACGTGTGCGAAATGTGGCTGAAGCTGACGATGAAACTTCTATAACGCTCGTTAACGATCAATCGGCTAATACTGCTCGTAAATTATTGCCGAAGTATTTACGACAAATCAAGACTAACTGGTTAAACGGGCCAATGAATCGTTTGCGTGAGAATGGGATCTAATTTGAATTATATGGAATTTTGGATGATCTGATAACACCCGCGGATTGGAATTGATTTTATGAGTTAGTTGTGTTGGCATTTTTAATGAAACGCGTACGGATGTTGGCACTGTGCGAGGGATGATCGAAAAGGTAAATTTGTCAATGTTGAAGGGATAAATTATGTACAACTATTTTAATCACTTTTGACAAAGACGATCTTTATGCAAACCTAATGGTATTTAACTCAGAAACAGTTTGGACGATTCAAGATTTTAAAATAAGAATAAAACTATTGATCACGCAAATAATGGTGCAACTGTACGGAATCTATAAACATATATGATACAAATTTATTTGCTTTTTTTTCGGCACCAAACCTCGCCCAACTGAGCATCTTCTCATACTCATCCAAACGGATCGATTTCCGGCACCGAGAACGAGTTGTGCAGGTTTTTTGGGCGGTCTTTTTCATGCAAATCAGTTGCGCATACCAAACGGCAAGCACTGCGGCCAACCATCCTTGACTTCTTGGTGCTGCTCCGCGGGCAGCATCCGTTCACATGAGCAGTCTTTCGGCTTTTGCAGACACGACGTCGGCAAAACAACTTGTTTCCCGTACCTGAGTCACGGAATAGTACAAAAAAAAAAACACAAACCGGAATTCACGTAGACAAGAGCGAGACAGTATATACAGTTTTTGGGGAGTCGATTGTGACAACGAGACAAATAAAAATTACAGAAAAAAACGGAACGCGCATGATTCGTGCAAATGGGCGCGGTAGTAGTTTTGGGATCATGTTGCACGATCACATTGCGCGCAGTGTAGAAAGCCGCAAGGTGAAGGAAGTACACACAGGTGGTTGACAAAAAGTGTAATAAAATAAAATAACACAACATATCACGTAAACAGCATCATAAAGGAGCGATTTTTATTGAGCCATTGAAACTGTGTGGGTTTGGTGGGTCGTTGCATGGGATGTTATTGCTCAACTGCAAAGGCGGCCGCGAGTGTCACGAGAGAGAATAACATTGTTTCCAGCACCGATAGAACCCGCTCTCGACCCACATTCTGGGAAAGCTTGGGGTAGTACTGTATGGGCTAAATTTAGGTTCGATAGGTTCGTATCTCTGCGCACGTTTGTTTTCCCGTACAGACGTGTACATTCCACTACAGATCATTCAATCCATTGTCACTAAAGCGACATCTGACTTTCGAGTCATGTGATGAATCGTTTTTTCCCTTTAAAAGCAAACTGGGACACTAGTTATTTTTTATGGTGTGGAAACAGTGTCACCGTGATTGCCCAAAAGCGAGAGGTACGATGGAGCGGATGCAGCCGTTAAACCGAAAATAGTAAACAATTTGCAATTTGAAGACACTAGTGTAGGATGCAACCTTTAGACGTGTGGTAAACGTTATTGCGCACCTCCTCTTGCAGTGCAGTGCATTCGGTGAAGGAACGTTGCAACCGACGAGGGCGATGTCACTTATGGGCCTCGGGTGCCATTTTACATAACATGTTGAAGGCGAGTAGGAAGACCGGTCATGATTTGTGTTTGCCCTGATCTCTTTTTATGAGTGGAGCTGTAATTTATGTAAAGCTGGTAAGTACTGCTCATCCACTTGAGCGGCAAAGGTGAGTGCACAGAGCAGCACTCTAACACTGACTGGATTATGCTTGAATGTGTTATGATGGAGGTGTGAAGGCTCTGTGATAAATGTTCGCTCATTTACAAGTAAATTAAAAAAAGCTTCCCATAAACTCGTGCTTATAATGCGATGCTCAAAAACTAATCACATGTACCATCCAGTGGTTCAAAATAGGAATCTTCTAGCAAAGCTCAGACACTATTTGTTCAAAAATGTTAAATTAGCTGTTATCAAGATTCCGCTTTCTCACAAAACACCTGGTACCGAACGGTTGCCTATCAACGCCAATCGATGAGTCAGTTAGCTGGGCCTTTCAGTTTTGTTTCAGTAACCCGAAGCTGTTTACATTGGAGCGGTCAACAACTTGTTCGCGTTTATTAGTTTCCTAAGCAGAAGGCAAACACTATCAGTGAGCAGTGTGTGTTGATACGGAGAGGCTAAAGCACCGCGTACGTTGCTGATCTTGAATGGCAGGGGGATGATGTTTTGTCAACTACGATGATACGGGTGCCAGATTCTCGGGCAATGCCTTCGCCCGGGTTGTCAGCTGGGATTGTTGTCGTGGCACCGTGCGTGCTTCCTGAAGGGGCTGGGCAGGGGATGGGTGAACTCGCGCTGGGGAACAAATAATGCGATTCATCATGGAACGACCTTGCGAGAAATTACGCAATCACCACGGAAGCGGGAAGCGAACTAAAGAGATAGTGAAAGATTCACAACCCATTCCCAGGCGGGTAATATTTTATCGTACTTTAAGTATTAGTGTGATCGTTGACCTGATTTTTGAGTTGCTCTCTTCTCTGCAACCTTGCGTTTGTGCATTAAGCCTTGTGTATATTGTAGTTTCGTCCATTAATCTTGATTACTAAAAGTATACGCAAATACTATAATTTGACCTAGGTTCTGTAGATTGCAAGAGTGCCCGGAACAGAACCAAGTTCGGATGAGCTGAGCGAATAATTGGTTCAGTTAATTTAACCGTTGTTTTTAATCAGCTTGGACTGAATATTAAATGTAGTAACGCGTCGTGGGATTGACCTAGATCGCATTTTGGCGAATAGCGTGCCAAGATCTGATCGAGAAGAGCACATTTCTGAGGATGAAATAAGACACGTTTTTGCAACGACTCGAATTCACGGTCGTAATAACAATCAATAAAAGTAGTTCAAGTTAAGCTGGTTGTTTTTTGATGGTGTGCAGTGGTGGTTGAAACGTTACATTCGTCATTGAATCGTTGAATGAAAAGTTGGAAGAAGAGTAGAAACTAATGGAATAACGGGCAAAATTATGATTTAATATTATTATAGTAATTCCCCGGTATATGCCATACTTGATACACGCGATTTTTTTTTAATTTGACAGTTCTTTGAGCAAATTGTACTGCTTTGACACATCGAATGTCAAATGCAAAAAAATTAACTATTGGTCGAATTAAAAAAAAAAACAAATTTTAAAAAAGTACAAAATTATAACCTAATTAAAATTGAAATCACATCAAATTCCTAATTTAGTGGCAAAAATCTAAAAATTTGACTTAGCGCTAATATTATTGGTACACTATTGCCTCCCGTCCGCATTAATAGCGTATATCGAGGAATACCTGTATTGTTGTATTTCTTTATTTAAGTTCAATAGCATAGCGTCTCCATAATTAAAACATAGTTAAAGCTATCCTACCCTACAATTCCCAATCTACTACGATTCTTGCACCTAAAAATATGTTGTTTTTTACCGCTGCAGTACTAAAGATAGAATAAAAAATAGAGCTGTTGAGAGCCTTGCACATAGCTGATATAGGTGAGTTACTCGCATGCAAAGAATTAGCATTAGCCTTAGGGTGTATATGGAAATACCGGGCACATTACGAGAGGTTCTTATACAGTTGATCATCGATTCGTCAAAACGGAATCGTGCCGAAACAATTTTGTCTATCGGGCAGCACGTGCCCTGTTTCTGCTTGATGGAGATGTTGCCGTGCCCCGTGTCAGCTGGTAATCGGCGGGCGGCATTTTTGGCTTTTATCCCTTTTTATCCTTCCAGCCCCCAAACGCCAAGCTCGTGAGCAGCTCGTTCCAATCGCAATTCCCGTACGCGTCGATCATTCCGAGCTACCTTTTGACGACGGTTCGATCAATCATCGAATTCGGCTGGAACCTGTTTGTTTGGTGGAGTTCTTGTTTTGGCCATTCGTCCTGGCTTCACAGTATTCGTTTTGCTGACAGAGATAGCCAAAAAATATGCCTAGATTATCCCATAGCTCCATTCAATGCTCATTTCTGCTCTACTGAGTGGTTGTTTATTGGGTATGTGTCGGTTCTCCCCCTGTCTATTGGGGGGCCTACATCGCTACCAATATGCTAAAAGCCGACCACCATTGAACGGACGCGTTGTACGGGCGAACTAGGAAGAAGAAACTCTAAACATAGTTTGCCAATAAAAAAACAGCGAGCAACTTCCAAGAAGGAAAAAAAAGTAACTCCGCAGAAACCCGAAAACTGTTGTTACACGTCAGTCAAAGATTTTAGCAGGCAATTTACATAATTAGATTTCATGTTTCACCTAACGACAGCCATCACATTGCGACTGCGGTAGGCGATAATATAGTCTATGCTGGAACGGGCGGGGGACATGTTGTGTATGAAATTCCTTACAAGGTGTTGCCGTTTGTTGGTGGCTATCTCATCAGAAAAGGTGCGAAGCAGCCACGCAGGAGCAACCAGGTCCTTTACCACAGACAGAGTCGCAGTGACGAGAATTTCAAAAACGTATAAAATTAATTTTTAACACGTTCTTGCATCGATACATCTATTCTACGACATGACACATTGATCTGTTGGTTGGTGGGAATGTATCTTTTTGTACGTATGGGTATGATGTGGTGTGATGTTGCCGAGCCGATTCCATCTACTGAGACTGAACATACATAATACGTATCTGTCCATCAGCGTTTAGTCAGGGCACAATCGGGTACGGGCAAAAAAAACATCTGATTAGCAAACGACGCTAGAAGATGTTCACTTTATCGCCAATTAGCGAGCCAAGATTTAATAATCGGTCAATGAATTATGTACTGATAGGATTTCTGTTTAAGCTCACCGCTGTTGATTCATGGTCTGGTCGAGCAGGTGTCGAATCGGGTAGGTAACGGGCACAATACGTATGCGGCAAAACGCTCCAGCAACCGCACAACCACCAAAAGGCTTGCCCTTTGGCCGTGCTGAGGGCGATGTTTTACCGTGGGCTGCTGCTGATAATCATCAGCGAAGCGCATCGCAGGTGGCAAACGTGAGCCGAAGCCCTTCGTTCAGGTTTATTTAATCAACCTTAACATTTACAGCCTATCAACAGCGATCTTGGCCCGCGTGATCAGGTGGGAGCATCGTTCTGTGCTGCTCCAAAACGGGGTTGGGTCTCCCGAAGTCAACGTGCTGCCAGCGGAGCGGCGTTACCCAACCGTTAGCAACCGTGTACCGTCGTGCATACTGATGCGCCGCACACGCCCGAAGGTCACCGTTTGGGAGAAAACATCTTCTTGCTCAGTCGCTTGACCGTTCCACCGCGCACCAAGCGATCGGCGGAATCGATTGTTTGACTTATCATCTGCGGTTGGTTCGGTGAACGCGGTCGTCAATGTTAACCAGATGCGAACATTGCCCGACAGTAGGGCCGATGCGTAGGATCTAACCACGATGCGAAGGCTAAGTGATGTATACCGAAAGTGACGCGCATTTGATACGCTCCGTACACGCTATGCTATGCTTTGCCCAATTGGATCGAACATAGCGCAATTTGTTTGCTTATCAATTTCTGTCGCCCTCGTCACGTTCAAGCTACCCTCCCTGGCGGCTGTTGACACTCGCCCTCCAATGCGGTCTTTATCCACTGGGCCTGGCCGAAGTGATCTTTTTATGATTGACAAGCATAACTAAACGCCCCTTGTACACTTTCGTACTGCGGGACTAACGATATAATGGACGTTTGCATGATGCTTATACATTGAGAGTAAGATGAATCCGAAACTGAACCGATGGAAACCGTAGTTTTTTTTTGATTCGCCAATAAAATCAATTCCAAGTTAGAGATATTTGCAGAAACTATTAACTAATTTACAGACAAATTTAAGTCATGGTTAAAGCCGTTTATTTGCATTTGAAGATTGTGTGTAAATGGAAACGTGAACTCGACCTTTATTTGCACTAAATAATGCAACTGTTCTGATTTAATAAATGCTAAAATTCAATAAAATAATTATATGGTATATTTTTGTTAGGGTCGCAGCGATAGATGGGAAATATTTGTCGGAACTCCATAGTCCTTACCCATACACGTGACTAACCAGTCAGCAATAGCAAACTCACATGAGGCCAGGTCCAATAAAGGGCTCGGCAAGGTATTCAACAGTTATACAAATCTATGTTAACGAGGCTTTATGAATCATAGACCGTTAATGAGTTGCGGGTGGCTGGAGGATACATGTATTTCTTTAATATTTCCAACGATATCAACGACATGAAATTACGCACCTCTGCATAATAGGTGGGCGAATGCAACGCCGCTGCTGCTGCCTACGTGGCCATAAACCTTCCATTAATTTCCACCTAGACGCAGGGTGCGACTGCAGAAAAGTGCGTTTCCTCAATGGTGTCTGGCAGCGTGCAAATTATGCAACGTGGCTGAGCCAACATGGGTGGAAGATATTGTGCATAAGCCTGGCAACATATGTCATACATCAGGACGCATGAGACACTGCCGCAGGAAACACATTCTGGCTCACAATAGAAGAACCGATCTATTTGAGCGGGATACGGCTAATGATTAGGTTTCATGATCACGGTGTTCTTTTCTGTGGCAATGCTATGCAGGTACGTCAAGCTACTAGGTGCGATGTCTCCGTTGGACGATTCCTTCACGAAAGTCTGCCATTGAATCGTATGTTGGTGAATGAAAGCCAAACTCAGCACGCTTCTGCACGAGACGTGCGTGGGCACATGATTGCTTAACAATGCACTCCAGCACAGTGGGTACATTTAATCTTCTTATGCAAATATGCCGTCAGCTTGTCTGGGTAGCTGCGAGGTAGCAGAGCCACTGATTGAAGAGAAAAAAGCTTGCATATAATAAATCATACATCATTCTGATCACATTGGATGCATTTAAAAGCTTTCCCACATCGTCTTAGTGATGCGTTTTTAAGTAACAAGGAATGACGTTTTGATATATTTTTCAGTAAAGGGTAAGTTGTGCAAGTAAAAGCGTAAGTTTGATTTTATATGTCAGGGTATTTAATTTGTAGTGGAAATACGTAGCCTCACTGGTTATGCCCTAACATACAATGATTATTTACCTGATCAGAAAATACCGTTTGGCATCGTCTTCAAAGGTTGAAAGATCATGTGTCTCGATGCATGTAGGCTTGATTGCAATATGAAGAAGTAAGAGGAGCGATGAGAGAAGGTGGAACGAAAAGCAAATAGCATTCTTTCCATGATATACTCTTTTGATTAAGTTGTTCTCAGCGCGAGGTTCCCCAACGACCATAAGAGTACAGGCACATCCCGTTATGTACACCTAAATGCCGAGAAAAACAGCGAAAAAGGCGTGTGTGATCGAAACACAACGGTTCGGATGTCCGTACTACACGCCTCGGGACTTAGTGGTTATCGATCGATTATCTCGTAAGCGACCAAACGAAGGGGAAGAAAGGGTGTGGTCCCCTCGGGGGATCGAAATTAAAAATAAGCATAAATTGGTTGCGTTCGATCATGTCGCTGATAATCTGCGCCGTGTAATGAAACGCCTCGGACCAGCGTCATCGTCTGGGCGGTTCACAACTGTTTTGCGACTCAGACGCCCTAAACCACAGATCACTACGGTTGAACATGTAGGGGTGATGGAAGCCGGGTATGATAGTAAAAGATAGCACCAAGAGAAGGCGGGCTTAGCGTAATTATGATAACTACTATTTTACTCCCGGGCAAAATATCTAGTACGAAGCCGCCAAAACCCCAAACATAGGAAGTAGCTGTATATTTGCAACAATGTAGCATGCGGAGCTGAGCTGAGAGAAAATATGTGAGTGAAAAGTGATATATTAGAAGATCAAGTTGCAAAAGAAACGTGCGTGGTTAATGGTATCACAAAGCGTTTGAATTATACTCGAATGACTGGTCTAATGAATCGATGACCTTGTATTACATTTTCTATTAAAAATTAACATAGCACATTGGGAATCTGTATAATGGTGTGTATTCGTAATAAATGTTATTGTAATTAGAATACATTTAACTTTGTTATCTTTTTGATTCAGGAGGAACGGCTTTGCCGTATTGCTTTTTTCAAACTAAGCACAATATGATCTGAATTTCTAAGTATGGTCTTTTTCCAAAAATTGAAAGTTTTAAACCATTGTTTGACCATTGACCAGCGATCATTCCGATGAACCTTCCTGGGTCTAGACTGCATTTAGGTCACATTCGAGTTGTAACGCATGCCACTGGACAGATCTATACACTAAACTGTTTATGAAGATCAATGATCACCGTACCATCACGTACGAAGATACACGTCTCCATTACATAGACATTGTAATAGCCTAGTGGCAATTTTAACGTAGTTTAATTGTAGGTTAAATTCGAAAGTTGGAAAATAGCGTTACATCCGCATAGATTAACTTTTTTGGCTTGGTTATTATATAGTTGATTCGTAAGCCATGAACGAGTTTTTTTTATATTCTGAATACAATATTTTGGAGTTAAATATTGCGTGATTAAAAATCAAATAGTTTAATGTTATCGAAACAAAATATATCTTGTTTCCTTTGCTAATATTTTTTTTTCTTTGGCACAACTATGTAAATTAACCCGTTTAAACCAAATGAGTTCGATGGGTTTACTTTAATAAACAAACAAATAAACAAATAAACAACAACCGTTGTCGGACAAGGCCTGCTTGTACCGACTAGTGAGGTGAGCTTGAGTCTCAGTGACTTATTGGTTACCAATAGCAGGATAGTCAGTCCTACGTATGGGAGCACGGTCTATTCGGGGCTTGAGCTCATGACGGGCATGTTGTTAAGTTGTACGAGTTGACGACTGTACCATCAGACCAGCCCACATTTCTTTGCTAATATTATCTACTAAATTGACATCCGTCAAGTTAACTGACGGATATGACCTCACTATCGGTTACATTTTCATATCCTTCAAAGTGGGGATTAAATGTACTTCAGATTTATTTTATTACTGCCTGGTAACACAAAGTACTGGCTTTGCTTGCGAATTGATGCGATATAGTACAATTAATTGTAAAAACTGACATCATCGGTCTACTTTTACGGTAAACTAGCCTACTGAATCGTATTGAAGAGAGCAATAAACATAACAAGCGAAGCTACAAAAGCGTTCGTAGGCCAGGGTCACGATCAAGATTCGCTACTAGACAAAAATCTGCCCAATGGTAAAGTAGCCGACCACGCATACGCGTTAATGAGTGTAGTATTCAAACACACACTTAATCACTCGCCACAAATTGATTTTAATGTGTAAACACATTCGAGGGAGTTTTAAAGCCAGCCCTTACTCTGAAGGTAAAAATATGCCCAACCCCGGCACGGTTTACTATACGTAGGAAGCAGGGAAATATTGTGAGGAAAAAATCTCGAGGTTTAGGCTGTATGCAGTACTGCCTATGTTAAATGTTTGGTAAACACAGTGCATTGTGGAAGTAAATGTACTAGAAAAAGGGAACCGGTATAGAATCTGATAATTACAGTAGACGATGGTTACCGACGTAGATGATAATGATCTTGATGCTGTTGTTGATAGTAACGTAAACAAGCTACCGCATTCCTGTTACATTCCGATCGATGTCGAACGGTGAGTAACACTTTCCAAATCTTGAGATTCTTTTGACAAAGCAGAGCGAAACATTCCACACTCAAACATTAGTGGACGGTGCGGTATGCGCGGCACATCAACAGGGTAGAATCGGTCAGCAAATCGAATGAGAGCTAAAGTAGCGAATTTGCGAGCAACGTATGTTTAGATAGCTTAGGTCTGCGATCTACCACTAACCAACCTTCATTTCGATGCGCTATATGCGAAACCTCAGACTGTTTCAATCATTTGGTGGGGTACGCACGTCGGTTGTTTTCGATAACATAAATGAAGTAATAAGTTTCAGTGGCCGTAGGTAAACAGCTTGTACAAATTGTGTAACGCATACTCATCCACAGAAAAAGACACAAGTTAGAATTGCATAATATGAATGTGGCTAGTAATCAGTATAGCCAAACGACATACGTTACACCGAAAACAAGCCAGTCGTAGAACAGCTGGGCGACTCTGATGATATTTCATCACCCATGTATCCCAGGGATCTCTAAACTGTTCAGTTCGCGACCCGCATTGCTTCGTTGTTGAGGGCCATTTTGACGTTACCTTTAGCTAACGGAAACTATATTAAATTCGTTTTGACAAGAAAATACTTAGTGAATATTTCACAATTCTCTATCTTTCTATTATTGAAGCTTGATTTTCGTTTTTAACTAGTACACATCAAAAGCACATTTCTTACTCCATTACATATAGCAAAAGTGCATCTCAAATGGATCTACTTACCAGCTTCATGATCTGTCCGAACAGCACAATCCTGCGCCGGTGTGATCGGGCCATCGACTAGCGTTCGTCCATCGTTTCCGGAACTGGTTTTGTCCGTCATGAGCCGTTGGATGCGGTGTAGAATACGTGCATCACTGTTCGATGCATTGTCCGCCGGTTGTATTAGAAAGGATGCGTTGGTGGTTTTAATGTGTCCTTGCTGTGTTTGATAATAAAAGAACGAGTGTTATATGTTATAAGTAACATGATAATTTATCTGAAGGCAATTTATTATGGTAATGTAAACATCACGTAGTGTTAGGTGAGTTTTTCGCTTTTAAACTGGAGAATTGTTTGTGAAGAATGAATTAAAATAGTCCTTGTCACAAAAAAGCAACAAATGTTTGAGTAACTGGGAGACTGGTAACTTCTTGGGTTATGCGAGATAATAAATCCAAATTTTCATGTTGTCTAGTTGTTCTTCGTCTTTAGTTTTGTCTGAGACAATTTTAGTAATCATTAAACTTGATTTTTCGCTTTTAGGTTCTTCTGGGTCACATTTGCGAAAATGATACAATTCATGTTTAAAATGTTTTTTAGTTATTTTTTTCAATATATTTAATCTGCCAAAAATACTTCAAAATATTAAGAAATATCACAACAACAAAATCTTCGAAACTTGTCTCATATGCAAAGAGGTTCAACAATCATCATGCATCGTATAAGCGTTAAAGTAAAAAGGCAAACAATCAATTACCGTTGAAGCAATTGACGCTGAAGCAAAAAAAAAAAACTTCCATACACTCCCATCTTTAACCTATTTTACCAGAGACGTTGTGCTGCACTGATAAGAATCGAACTGTAAACATGTGGGCAGTAAAAATTATTTCATCGTTTAAAACGGCGATCATTACACTATTCGAAGCAGCTGAAAAGATTTGATGATAGCAGGACCGTGAGATCAGCAAATTTGAGGTATAAAAGATGATCCTGTGACCACCAGAAGGCACATTCGAGCTTTGGAGTGCATTCAAAGCATCCGGGCAACTGCGAACAACCGAACCATGATTGCGAAGTTACTCCTCCTCACTCTTGGTAAGTGTTATTCATTCAATCGTTGGCTATTCCATTCGAAGGATTTCATCTGCCGTGCAATATAACTAATCGGTTAGTGTGCTGCTTTGTGCTTTACAGTGGGGTTGTGTACGGCGTACCAGTACTCGTACGAGTATGAGTTCCCCTCCTCTCGCCCGTTCAACAAGACGGGCTTCGAGTTCGGTGCCTGGGAACCGAACAAGGAGTACGTGTACAACGTGACGACGAAAACCATGACCGCTCTGCCGGACCTCGAGGACTACTGGACCGGCATTGTGACGCACGGCTATTTGGTGATCCGTCCCAAGGATCACAACTACGTCGTTGCCTACATTGACCGTCCGACGTACGCGGCGTTCAACGAGTATCTGCCCCGTGGATACCGCACTGAACTGTCGCGCTTCAACCTGAAATGGCAGCCGATGCCATTCAGCTCGAAGCCCTTCGGAATCTACTACAACAAGGGAGCCGTCAAGGGCTTCTATGTTGAGAAGACGGTCCCCAACCACGAGGTCAACATGCTCAAGGGCTGGGTCAGCCAGCTGCAGCTGGACACTCAGGGAGCGTACGTGATCAAGTCGGAGTTCAACCAGTTCCCGGAGAACAACACCCTCACCGGTGTGTACAAGACCATGGAGCCATCGGTGACCGGCGAATGTGAAACCCTTTACGACGTCAACCCAGTCCCGGAATTCCACTTCCAGTCCCACAAGGAATGGGTTCCTCAGCCCCAGTGGCTCGAGGAGGACCAGCATGTGTTCCATGTTGTCAAGTCCCGCAACTTTGACCATTGCGAGCAGCGCATGGGCTTCCACTTTGGCTTCAGCGGGTTCAGCGACTTCAAGCCAAACACCAACCAGATGGGTAACATCATGACCAAGTCGGAAGTGACCCAGATGTATCTGACCGGCAACTGGTACAACTATACCATCCAGTCGGTGTCCACCGTCAACAAGGTTGTGGTCAGCCCGTCGCTGGTCAACAGCCAGAAGGCTATGGTCTACGCTCAGGTCAACATGACGCTCAATGAAATCACGCCCTACGATAAGTACCCCGAAGGCCCAGCTGACGATCGTCAGGTCTTCGTCGACCTGGTGTACAGCTACAACATGGCTCATGATAAGAACAACTTCGTTCGTCCGGCCAACGAGACCGATGACTCTTCGTCGTCGTCGTCGTCGTCGTCTTCGGATTCCGACTCTGACTCGTCCAGCACTTCGGACTCGTCCAGCTCTAGCTCGGAGGAGGAAACGGAAAACTTCAAAATCAGCCCGGCTGAGCAGTACAAGAAGCAGGCTAAGGAAGTCGAGCGTCGTGGAAACCGCAACCGTCGTGATCTGAATGCCTTCAAGGAGAAGCAGTACTACGAAGCGTACAAGCGCGACCAGTACCGTCTGCGTAAGCAAAACGACACCTCGTCCGACTCGTCTAGCTCCGATGATTCTTCGTCCAGCAGCTCTTCGTCCAGCTCTTCGGAGTCGGATGAGCACGACTTCTACAGCTCTTCCGAGTCCGACTCCGACTCGCTGAGCAGCGAGGAGTTCTACCAGCCGATCCCGGAAAGCATGAAGGATGCCCCTCAGACTCCCTTCCTTCCCTACTTCACTGGATACAAGGGATACAGCGTGCAATACGCCCACAACGTCGATGCCTCTCGCTACGCCTACAAGCTGGCCTACGAGATCGCCGACGAGCTGCAGGAAATCTCCCAGGTCCCCAAGTCGAACACGCTGAACAAGTTCACCATTTTGGCCCGTGTTCTGCGCACCATGCACTACCAGGACATCTACGACGTTTGCCAGAAGCTGTTTGTTTCGCAGAAGGAACGCGAAGAGGGCAGCAACCACAGCGAGTCGTTCGCCAAAAAGGTTGACGCCTGGAACACTTTCCGCGACGCTTTGGCCCAGGCCGGTACCCCGCCTGCCTTCAAGGTGATCAAGGAGTTGATCGAAGAGAAGAAACTGCGTGGTGATGAAGCTGCCAGCGTCATCGCTACTCTGCCCAAGACCATCCGCTACCCGACCGAAACGGTGATGCACGAGTACTTCCTGCTGGTGACGTCTAACGCTGTCCAGCATCAGGAGTACCTGAACACCACCGCTCTCATTTCCTACTGTGACTTCCTGAACCGTGCCCAGGTCAACAACCGTTCGGCCTACAACTACTACCCGGTGTATAGCTTCGGCCGTTTGGCTGATGCCGACTACAAGATCGTGGCTCACAAGGTTGTGCCGTGGTTCGCGCACCAGCTGCGTGAAGCCGTCAAGGCTGGTGACAGCGTGAAGGTGCAGGTGTACATCCGCTGTCTTGGACATTTGGGACACCCCGAGATCCTGAACGTTTTCGAACCGTACCTGGAAGGCAAGATCCCAGTGACCCACTTCCAGCGTCTGGCTTTCATTGTCGCTCTGGACCGTCTGGTCGAGAACTACCCGCGTCTGGCTCGCTCTGTGCTGTTCAAGGTGTACCAGAACACCGGAGATGCCCATGAGGTCCGTTGTGCCGCAGTGTACCTGCTGATCCGCACGAAGCCCCCGGTATACATGCTCCAGCGTATGGCTGAGCAGACCCACTACGACCCGAGCACGTACGTCCGCGCTGCCGTCAAGACCGCTCTGGAGAGCGCTTCCGAGGCTGATGAGTTTGATGATGATTACGAGTTCTCCCAGAACGCACAGGCCGCTGTCAAGCACCTGAACCCCCGTGACTTTAGCCTGCAGTACTCTGGCACTTTCCTGCGTGATTTTGCCTTCAAGGAGCTTGAGCTCTCGTACCGCATGTACTTCTCCCAGATCGCTGCTGACGACCACTACGTCCCGAGCGGCTTCTTCTTCCACCTGCGCAAGAACATGGGTGGCCTGAAGCGTTTCTCGACCTTCTACTACCTGATCTCGAGCATGGAGACGTTCTTCGATTTGCTCGACAAGCAGTACGACAGCTACAACAAGCACCAGGAGTACAAGTCTAGCGACTATTACTACAAGTACTACAAGCAGTATCCGCACCTGTTCAAGGACTACTTCAGCCAGTACAACAAGAACCACAAGTACCAGAACGATTACTACGAGCAGTTCGGAAACAAGAACCAGGAGGAGTTCCAGAAGTGGTCCACCACCCGCATCGCCAAGCTGCTGAACATCGATCCCGAGGAGGCTGAGGAGCTGGAGGGTCAGTTCATGTTTCAGATCTTCAACGGAGAGCGCTTCTTCGCCTTCAACAACCAGACCATTGAGCAGTTCCCGAGCCTTGTGAAGAAGTACTTCGAGGACTTCGAGGATGGTTTCGCCTACAACATGACCAAGTTCTATCAGCAGAACGTTGTCACCATGGCCTTCCCGCTGGCCACCGGTCTGCCATTCCACTACAGCCTGAAGACCCCGACTCTGATGAAGTTCGAGTTCGAGGCCTCTGCCACCACCTACCCGAGCATTTTCAAGACCCCCACTGGATACCCCGAGAAGGAGAACGACGACTTTATCCATATGCCCCGTTGGTTCAACGGATCCGCTGATGTGAACATGGCCTACTCTCGCCTGGTTGATGCCAAGGTTGGCTTCATTACGCCCTTCGACCACCAGCGTTATGTCGCCGGTTACCAGAAGAAGTTCCAGGGATACCTGCCATTCAGCTTCGACTTTGGCTTCGACTTTGAGAACAACGACTTTGAAGTGAACGTGCAGCCACTGGAGCCCAAGAAGGACGTGCTACTCTTCCACATGAGCTCGTGGCCGTACACCGGATACAAGGACATCGCCGATCTGCGCCCGATGGCCGAGCAGCCGAGCGTGCACATTCTGCACGATCGCGCCCAAACCACCAAGTCGTTCGAGCAGTCGTTCGGTCAGTCGCTGACCGGCTTTGCTCTGCGCTTCCAGGCCAAGTACGACAAGGACTTCATCGACTACGCCTACCTGATGAAGCACATTGAGCAGCACGACTACTGGTCTGCGCTGGTCTATCCGTTCGCCTCGGAGACCTACCACTACCATCAGTTTAACCTGTACTACGATGCTCAGCGCACCAGCGTGAAGAATGTCAAGTTTGTGCTACAGCACAAGCAGGCCGACTACGACCAGGACTTCCAGACCGCCGACGTGAAACACCCGAAGAGTCGCCACGGATACTCTGGATTCTACAACGAGTACAACTACGCCCAGCCCTTCGTGTACTACGCCGGAAGCCAGCGCCGACAGGAGCAGTTCATGCGCAACGCTGGTGCCGGTATTCGCAACAGCGATGTCAATGTCTACGATTTCGGAATCGTGTTCGAGGGCAAGCAGCAGAAGGCTGAGTTCGTGTTTACCACCGCCTATGCCGACAGCCCAGTCGACGAGAAGGAGCGTCTGTTGATGTTCCTGTCCTTCAGCCCGTACGTGTCGTCCAGTGCCTTCTTCGAGTTCATTCCGTTCTCTGGCAAGCAGTTCCAGATGTGCTTCTCGGCCACCAACCAGTACCCGAACATGCCTAAGCTCAACTTCCTCAATGTTCTCAACTTTGACAAGGTCGGAAGCATGAACTGGGAGCTGGCATACGGTGAGAAGTGCCAGGGAGGATCGCACGTCTCGATGAAGGGTAAGCTGATCCAGTCGGAGCCCTACCGCCACTTCCTGCGTATCTCCGA
Organism: Anopheles arabiensis; assembly: GCF_016920715.1. Taxonomy (NCBI): domain Eukaryota; kingdom Metazoa; phylum Arthropoda; class Insecta; order Diptera; family Culicidae; genus Anopheles; species Anopheles arabiensis. The sequence continues at coordinate 49,640,202 of NC_053517.1, forward strand.
GGCTGGCCAGAGCTGCAAACAGCAGATGGACCAGGGATACTTCCAACTGCCCGCATGTCAAAACGCCACTCGCCAGGCCGGATACTTCGATCAGTACTCGTTCAACTTTGAGTACAAGGATGTCTCGAACTATGCAAAGAACCTGACCTACCAGTTCTTCGACTACGCTCGTTACTTCACCTTCCCGTACTGGAACGAGGACTACTTCTTCCAGGGCAAGCACAACCAGTTCCAGATCGACTTCCAGCTGGCTCCGTACTTTGATTACTACAACGCTTCCTTCTACGGATCTGACCGTAGCTTCGCTATCCAGAACTACCCGATCGAAAGCGAATACGCCCGTTACTTCTTCTCCGTCCACCCCGACTTTGACTACTACGAGCGCATGTTCAACTACGCTTACCGCGGAAACTACCATCGTAAGTATACTGGCGGAACATCATCATTATTACACGCTCCAAAGATACCAATAATTGTTTTCTTTCCTCTACAGCATCTTGCGCTGTGTCGAACAAATTCGTCAACACCTTCGATGGAAAGACCTACGACTATGAGCTTGGCAACTGCTGGCATGTTGTGCTGCACACCGTCAAGCCTGACTACTATTTCTACGCCCAGGACTCGCACTTCATGAACTCGGACTACGAATACAACTGGAAGAACGGCTTCGGAGAGGATGAGCAGATCACCATCCTGGCCCGTCACGGCGAGGACAACCAGCTCTTCTTGAAGGCTATCCTTGGCCAGTACAAGCAGAACGACTACAACATCGATATCATCCCCCACGGACACGAGCTCCCGATGGTCTACATCAATGGCAAGCCCCAGCAGATCCACGAGAAGTACGCCGTCGAAATGTACACCAATGATGATGGTGGCGATCAGCCGCTGATCCGCGTCTATGCCCTGCCTGGCAACGAGCTGGAGATCAGCTTCCGCGATGACGACATCAAGATCGTGTTCGACGGATACCGTGCCCGTTTCTTCGCCGACCAGTCGTACTTCAACAACTTCGTCGGTCTTTGCGGTACCAACAATGGCGAAGGAGAGGACGACTTCATCACCCCCGACCAGTGCGTCATGCGCAAGCCTGAATACTTTGCCGCTTCGTACGCGCTCACCGGCATGAACTGCAGTGGGCCAGCTCAGGCCTACTTCACCGAGTACCACCAGAAGGCTCAGCAGCACTGCGTCAAGCCCCAGTACTACTTCGGCAACGTCATCAGCGAGCAGGAAGCCGGACGTCAGCGTTACAACTACTACTACAAGGACTTTGATCTTTCGGACTCATCCTCGTCCGAGTCTTCGTCGTCGTCGGATGAATCTGATGATTCCAACTCGTCCTCGTCGGAAGAGCGCAAGCCGAACCGTGAGCACTTCTTTGAGAAGCAGCAATACACCGAAAAGGAGTGCCCCGTGAAATACCAGGCTCAGTACGTCGAGCAGGGTGACAAGATTTGCTTCACTAGCCGTCCGCTCCCAACTTGCGCTTCGCAATGCAAGGCTACCGAAAAGGCTCCCAAGTACGTCGATGTCCACTGCCGTGACGCTACCGATTCCGTGGCTCAGCTGTACAAGCAGCAGATCCGCAAGGGAGTCAACCCGGACATGAGCAACAAGTCGGTCACCAAGACCGTCAAGTTTTTCTTGCCCAAGAAATGTGTGCACGTCTACTAAAAACCACAAATCAAACTGAAACCACGAGCCAAATGAACCGTTTGTGAAAGAATCGAAATCAAGCATTATGAAAATGTATAAAAAAATGGAGGTGTATTTACAATAAAAAGAGCATTTTATGAAAACCTATGGTCTAAAGAACTTATTAAAACTAAACTATCTATCAGCAACCAGTTGGTGAACTCGGATGAGCAAATATACTCGTCTTAACTGGACGTGCCAACACATTTTGGCATCATCTCGAGCTTAGTTGTAATCCTATACAGAATAATATGTATATATTACAAAAGCATGGAATCATTAATAGGGTATATAAAGGGATCATAAAATGTTTGAGGTAAAGAGCCAAATTTTTAATTCAGTAAATGATCAAGTGCCGCGGGCCAGAAGAATGCATTTTTTGTTTTATTTTTGCACTTAATTTAAGTGCTCATTGTATAAAATGTGAGAAACAAACTAAATGGTAAATGATATCAAGCAACACGAATTGTGATGTTGTTGTGTTAGTTGTTATATCATCCAAGTGAGGTTCAAAATTAGTACTTCCTATTATTAACAACTAAATGTAAAAATTCATCAGTCAATGATCGGCAACATAGTGCGAAAAAGTGTGATAAGCCACGATCAAAGACAACATCTTTTATTGATGCCCCCCTCTCTTCCCATGCCGCAAATTTCTTCTATTTTGGCGTAACGTCCTACGCTGCGACATGTCAGCCTATACAGCCTCTCGAGACTTATTGAGTACCACCCAGGCGGATAGTTAATGCTTGCTACGGGGGGACGGTTCATATGAGGCTTGAACCCACTATGGTCATGATGTTAAGTCGTTCGAACTGACTGCTATACCATGCCTCACCATGCCGTAAACAATATTCCTAACAAATAATAACTAATAATTAATTTCTCATGAAAAAGCTCTTTGACAATCGTTGTACTCGTAAACAAAATCATCAGGATTTGTTAAATGTTGGATGATGTTTTCCAATTCGACAATTTTTTCCTAAAATCGATAACATTGAAGCCAAATAATTAGTATGAAATAAAGGAGAACTAATGGATCAGAGAAAATATACTACCGCGAGAAAAATTCATAGAGCTATTTCATGATTTTTAAATCGTTGTATTGCAGATAATTGACACGATATTACGTTGGCAAAAGGCATTGACGCATGCAAAACTTCAGTTATACCCATAAAATCAGTAAAGACCTAGGTGTATTTTCTCTATACAAAATTTCGTATGCGATTTTCATCATTGTGAATATCTCATCGTCGTGCGGAAATAATGTTAGTATTACATACGGGAAATTTTGACCTCGAGTTCAACTCGACTATAATAATTGATCCGTCAATCCATATTGGTCCGCAATAATGAAAGTTGCAAGAGTACGACGGTATGAAAAGAGGTTCAGTAAGTTGTAAACTAATAGTTTCTTCCCAACGTTCAAATGCTGGCAAATCTTTTCGCGGGCCGCACTTCGTCGATCGCTAGTCTTAATGATAATTTCTGAGAAAAAGGTGCTACTGCATCTACTATATTCTACTGGATATAAATGAAATAACAACGTGAGACTCACCTACAACATGTAATTTATTGATGGTTTAGTTTAACCAACCTATGAAATAATTTGATATAGAAATTTGTAGTCGTTTTTCTATGAAGTAAAATTCTAAAATCAAACATTAAACTGTTTTGTAGTACCCGGACTCATGGTATGGCTTCTATAAGCCGTAAACAAAGATTTACAGTTGACTAAGGTTAGGTCCGACACTGTAGGAGCCAGCGCGTCCTTTCAATACATCAACGGACCATCTCGTGTTGTTAAATACTTATTATTATTATGGTTTGCTAATTGATATGTTCCAAGACCGATTTGGATTTCGAAATAAGTATTCTCTGATTCATTTTGGGAGCCGGTCTCGTGATACAGTCGTCAGCCCGTACGACTTAACTACATTCTCGTCATGGGTTCAAGCCCCAGATGGACCGTGCCGCCATACGTAGAGTCAGTCCTATCCTGTTATGGGGGGTAATACATAAGACACTGAAAGCCAACCCCACAAGTGGTACAGACAAGCCTTGACCGACAATTGTTGTTGAGCCAAACAGAAGAAGAATCCATTTCGGGAAATGATTTTATCATTCAATCAAACCAGTCAATCATAAACATCATAGTTTTAAATACTCAAAACTAGCTGAGACCTTTAAAACACATTATTTTAGTTTAATTAAATGATCTGTTAGTTAGAAGGTAGAAACGATATTTTAGACGTTTCGTAATAGATCGCAAATCTCTATTATGTTGGTAATTCACTTCGTAAAACTCTTAGGCAAAACTCTTATTAGTAAAAAAAAATACTAATCAAACACTGATAAACTAACGCGATTTATACATTGGACAAAGAAGAGGCTGATTATAAAAATACTCGCTTTAAAATTTGCTTCATTCATCAATGTATTGTAAAGCACATAAAAAACACAATCATTGACTGAAAACAATTCCACGTCCCAGCCAACTTCCAGGATCAATGAAATAGACAAAAGCAAGTTCCAAGTTCCATTTCATTGATTATGGTAACTACTGATTATTTTCAATAACAAATATTTCGAAGACTACACAATTCAAAAGTATGAAAGAAAGGATTACTATCAATTGTGGGTTAATCAAACTAAGACAGGTGGCAAAAATGGAACCATTGATTAAGGCAGCCACTGACCGATTTCATTAAAAAACACACTCTTGGAAGTTTCCACACAATCTCACCTTTTGCCAATTTTTGCAAAGACGTTGTGCTGCACTGATAAGAATCGAACTGTAAACATGTGGGCAGTAAAAATTATTTCATCGTTCAACACGGCGGTCATTACACTATTCGAAGCAGCTGAAAAGATTTGATGATAGCAGGACCGTGAGATCAGCAAATTTGAGGTATAAAAGATGATCCTGCGACCACCAGAAGGCACATTCGAGCTTTGGAGTGCATTCAAAGCATCCGGGCAACTGCGAACAACCGAACCATGATTGCGAAGTTACTCCTCCTCACTCTTGGTAAGTGTTATTCATTCAATCGTTGGCTATTCCATTCGAAGGATTTCATCTGCCGTGCAATATAACTAATCGGTTAGTGTGCTGCTTTGTGCTTTACAGTGGGGTTGTGTACGGCGTACCAGTACTCGTACGAGTATGAGTTCCCCTCCTCTCGCCCGTTCAACAAGACGGGCTTCGAGTTCGGTGCCTGGGAACCGAACAAGGAGTACGTGTACAACGTGACGACGAAAACCATGACCGCTCTGCCGGACCTCGAGGACTACTGGACCGGCATTGTGACGCACGGCTATTTGGTGATCCGTCCCAAGGATCACAACTACGTCGTTGCCTACATTGACCGTCCGACGTACGCGGCGTTCAACGAGTATCTGCCCCGTGGATACCGCACTGAACTGTCGCGCTTCAACCTGAAATGGCAGCCGATGCCATTCAGCTCGAAGCCCTTCGGAATCTACTACAACAAGGGGAGCCGTCAAGGGCTTCTATGTTGAGAAGACGGTCCCCAACCACGAGGTCAACATGCTCAAGGGCTGGGTCAGCCAGCTGCAGCTGGACACTCAGGGAGCGTACGTGATCAAGTCGGAGTTCAACCAGTTCCCGGAGAACAACACCCTCACCGGTGTGTACAAGACCATGGAGCCATCGGTGACCGGCGAATGTGAAACCCTTTACGACGTCAACCCAGTCCCGGAATTCCACTTCCAGTCCCACAAGGAATGGGTTCCTCAGCCCCAGTGGCTCGAGGAGGACCAGCATGTGTTCCATGTTGTCAAGTCCCGCAACTTTGACCATTGCGAGCAGCGCATGGGCTTCCACTTTGGCTTCAGCGGGTTCAGCGACTTCAAGCCAAACACCAACCAGATGGGTAACATCATGACCAAGTCGGAAGTGACCCAGATGTATCTGACCGGCAACTGGTACAACTATACCATCCAGTCGGTGTCCACCGTCAACAAGGTTGTGGTCAGCCCGTCGCTGGTCAACAGCCAGAAGGCTATGGTCTACGCTCAGGTCAACATGACGCTCAATGAAATCACGCCCTACGATAAGTACCCCGAAGGCCCAGCTGACGATCGTCAGGTCTTCGTCGACCTGGTGTACAGCTACAACATGGCTCATGATAAGAACAACTTCGTTCGTCCGGCCAACGAGACCGATGACTCTTCGTCGTCGTCGTCGTCGTCGTCTTCGGATTCCGACTCTGACTCGTCCAGCTCTTCGGACTCGTCCAGCTCTAGCTCGGAGGAGGAAGCGGAAAACTTCAAAATCAGCCCGGCTGAGCAGTACAAGAAGCAGGCTAAGGAAGTCGAGCGTCGTGGAAACCGCAACCGTCGTGATCTGAATGCCTTCAAGGAGAAGCAGTACTACGAAGCGTACAAGCGCGACCAGTACCGTCTGCGTAAGCAAAACGACACCTCGTCCGACTCGTCTAGCTCCGATGATTCTTCGTCCAGCAGCTCTTCGTCCAGCTCTTCGGAGTCGGATGAGCACGACTTCTACAGCTCTTCCGAGTCCGACTCCGACTCGCTGAGCAGCGAGGAGTTCTACCAGCCGATCCCGGAAAGCATGAAGGATGCCCCTCAGACTCCCTTCCTTCCCTACTTCACTGGATACAAGGGATACAGCGTGCAGTACGCCCACAACGTCGATGCCTCTCGCTACGCCTACAAGCTGGCCTACGAGATCGCCGACGAGCTGCAGGAAATCTCCCAGGTCCCCAAGTCGAACACGCTGAACAAATTCACCATTTTGGCCCGTGTTCTGCGCACCATGCACTACCAGGACATCTACGACGTTTGCCAGAAGCTGTTTGTTTCGCAGAAGGAACGCGAAGAAGGCAGCAACCACAGCGAGTCGTTCGCCAAGAAGGTTGACGCCTGGAACACTTTCCGCGACGCTTTGGCCCAGGCCGGTACCCCGCCTGCCTTCAAGGTGATCAAGGAGTTGATCGAAGAGAAGAAACTGCGTGGTGATGAAGCTGCCAGCGTCATCGCTACTCTGCCCAAGACCATCCGCTACCCGACCGAAACGGTGATGCACGAGTACTTCCTGCTGGTGACGTCTAACGCTGTCCAGCATCAGGAGTACCTGAACACCACCGCTCTCATTTCCTACTGTGACTTCCTGAACCGTGCCCAGGTCAACAACCGTTCGGCCTACAACTACTACCCGGTGTATAGCTTCGGCCGTTTGGCTGATGCCGACTACAAGATCGTGGCTCACAAGGTTGTGCCGTGGTTCGCGCACCAGCTGCGTGAAGCCGTCAAGGCTGGTGACAGCGTGAAGGTGCAGGTGTACATCCGCTGTCTTGGACATTTGGGACACCCCGAGATCCTGAACGTTTTCGAACCGTACCTGGAAGGCAAGATCCCAGTGACCCACTTCCAGCGTCTGGCTTTCATTGTCGCTCTGGACCGTCTGGTCGAGAACTACCCGCGTCTGGCTCGCTCTGTGCTGTTCAAGGTGTACCAGAACACCGGAGATGCCCATGAGGTCCGTTGTGCCGCAGTGTACCTGCTGATCCGCACGAAGCCCCCGGTATACATGCTCCAGCGTATGGCTGAGCAGACCCACTACGACCCGAGCACGTACGTCCGCGCTGCCGTCAAGACCGCTCTGGAGAGCGCTTCCGAGGCTGATGAGTTTGATGATGATTACGAGTTCTCCCAGAACGCACAGGCCGCTGTCAAGCACCTGAACCCCGTGACTTTAGCCTGCAGTACTCTGGCACTTTCCTGCGTGATTTTGCCTTCAAGGAGCTTGAGCTCTCGTACCGCATGTACTTCTCCCAGATCGCTGCTGACGACCACTACGTCCCGAGCGGCTTCTTCTTCCACCTGCGCAAGAACATGGGTGGCCTGAAGCGTTTCTCGACCTTCTACTACCTGATCTCGAGCATGGAGACGTTCTTCGATTTGCTCGACAAGCAGTACGACAGCTACAACAAGCACCAGGAGTACAAGTCTAGCGACTATTACTACAAGTACTACAAGCAGTATCCGCACCTGTTCAAGGACTACTTCAGCCAGTACAACAAGAACCACAAGTACCAGAACGATTACTACGAGCAGTTCGGAAACAAGAACCAGGAGGAGTTCCAGAAGTGGTCCACCACCCGCATCGCCAAGCTGCTGAACATCGATCCCGAGGAGGCTGAGGAGCTGGAGGGTCAGTTCATGTTCCAGATCTTCAACGGAGAGCGCTTTTTCGCCTTCAACAACCAGACCATTGAGCAGTTCCCGAGCCTTGTGAAGAAGTACTTCGAGGACTTCGAGGATGGTTTCGCCTACAACATGACCAAGTTCTATCAGCAGAACGTTGTCACCATGGCCTTCCCGCTGGCCACCGGTCTGCCATTCCACTACAGCCTGAAGACCCCGACTCTGATGAAGTTCGAGTTCGAGGCCTCTGCCACCACCTACCCGAGCATTTTCAAGACCCCCACTGGATACCCCGAGAAGGAGAACGACGACTTTATCCATATGCCCCGTTGGTTCAACGGATCCGCTGATGTGAACATGGCCTACTCTCGCCTGGTTGATGCCAAGGTTGGCTTCATTACGCCCTTCGACCACCAGCGTTATGTCGCCGGTTACCAGAAGAAGTTCCAGGGATACCTGCCATTCAGCTTCGACTTTGGCTTCGACTTTGAGAACAACGACTTTGAAGTGAACGTGCAGCCGCTGGAGCCCAAGAAGGACGTGCTACTCTTCCACATGAGCTCGTGGCCGTACACCGGATACAAGGACATCGCCGATCTGCGCCCGATGGCCGAGCAGCCGAGCGTGCACATTCTGCACGATCGCGCCCAAACCACCAAGTCGTTCGAGCAGTCGTTCGGTCAGTCGCTGACCGGCTTTGCTCTGCGCTTCCAGGCCAAGTACGACAAGGACTTCATCGACTACGCCTACCTGATGAAGCACATTGAGCAGCACGACTACTGGTCTGCGCTGGTCTATCCGTTCGCCTCGGAGACCTACCACTACCATCAGTTTAACCTGTACTACGATGCTCAGCGCACCAGCGTGAAGAATGTCAAGTTTGTGCTACAGCACAAGCAGGCCGACTACGACCAGGACTTCCAGACCGCCGACGTGAAACACCCGAAGAGTCGCCACGGATACTCTGGATTCTACAACGAGTACAACTACGCCCAGCCCTTCGTGTACTACGCCGGAAGCCAGCGCCGACAGGAGCAGTTCATGCGCAACGCTGGTGCCGGTATTCGCAACAGCGATGTCAATGTCTACGATTTCGGAATCGTGTTCGAGGGCAAGCAGCAGAAGGCTGAGTTCGTGTTTACCACCGCCTATGCCGACAGCCCAGTCGACGAGAAGGAGCGTCTGTTGATGTTCCTGTCCTTCAGCCCGTACGTGTCGTCCAGTGCCTTCTTCGAGTTCATTCCGTTCTCTGGCAAGCAGTTCCAGATGTGCTTCTCGGCCACCAACCAGTACCCGAACATGCCTAAGCTCAACTTCCTCAATGTTCTCAACTTTGACAAGGTCGGAAGCATGAACTGGGAGCTGGCATACGGTGAGAAGTGCCAGGGAGGATCGCACGTCTCGATGAAGGGTAAGCTGATCCAGTCGGAGCCCTACCGCCACTTCCTGCGTATCTCCGAGGCTGGCCAGAGCTGCAAACAGCAGATGGACCAGGGATACTTCCAACTGCCCGCATGTCAAAACGCCACTCGCCAGGCCGGATACTTCGATCAGTACTCGTTCAACTTTGAGTACAAGGATGTCTCGAACTATGCAAAGAACCTGACCTACCAGTTCTTCGACTACGCTCGTTACTTCACCTTCCCGTACTGGAACGAGGACTACTTCTTCCAGGGCAAGCACAACCAGTTCCAGATCGACTTCCAGCTGGCTCCGTACTTTGATTACTACAACGCTTCCTTCTACGGATCTGACCGTAGCTTCGCTATCCAGAACTACCCGATCGAAAGCGAATACGCCCGTTACTTCTTCTCCGTCCACCCCGACTTTGACTACTACGAGCGCATGTTCAACTACGCTTACCGCGGAAACTACCATCGTAAGTATACTGGCGGAACATCATCATTATTACACGCTCCAAAGATACCAATAATTGTTTTCTTTCCTCTACAGCATCTTGCGCTGTGTCGAACAAATTCGTCAACACCTTCGATGGAAAGACCTACGACTATGAGCTTGGCAACTGCTGGCATGTTGTGCTGCACACCGTCAAGCCTGACTACTATTTCTACGCCCAGGACTCGCACTTCATGAACTCGGACTACGAATACAACTGGAAGAACGGCTTCGGAGAGGATGAGCAGATCACCATCCTGGCCCGTCACGGCGAGGACAACCAGCTCTTCTTGAAGGCTATCCTTGGCCAGTACAAGCAGAACGACTACAACATCGATATCATCCCCCAGGGACACGAGCTCCCGATGGTCTACATCAATGGCAAGCCCCAGCAGATCCACGAGAAGTACGCCGTCGAAATGTACACCAATGATGATGGTGGCGATCAGCCGCTGATCCGCGTCTATGCCCTGCCTGGCAACGAGCTGGAGATCAGCTTCCGCGATGACGACATCAAGATCGTGTTCGACGGATACCGTGCCCGTTTCTTCGCCGACCAGTCGTACTTCAACAACTTCGTCGGTCTTTGCGGTACCAACAATGGCGAAGGAGAGGACGACTTCATCACCCCCGACCAGTGCGTCATGCGCAAGCCTGAATACTTTGCCGCTTCGTACGCGCTCACCGGCATGAACTGCAGTGGGCCAGCTCAGGCCTACTTCACCGAGTACCACCAGAAGGCTCAGCAGCACTGCGTCAAGCCCCAGTACTACTTCGGCAACGTCATCAGCGAGCAGGAAGCCGGACGTCAGCGTTACAACTACTACTACAAGGACTTTGATCTTTCGGACTCATCCTCGTCCGAGTCTTCGTCGTCGTCGGATGAATCTGATGATTCCAACTCGTCCTCGTCGGAAGAGCGCAAGCCGAACCGTGAGCACTTCTTTGAGAAGCAGCAATACACCGAAAAGGAGTGCCCCGTGAAATACCAGGCTCAGTACGTCGAGCAGGGTGACAAGATTTGCTTCACTAGCCGTCCGCTCCCAACTTGCGCTTCGCAATGCAAGGCTACCGAAAAGGCTCCCAAGTACGTCGATGTCCACTGCCGTGACGCTACCGATTCCGTGGCTCAGCTGTACAAGCAGCAGATCCGCAAGGGAGTCAACCCGGACATGAGCAACAAGTCGGTCACCAAGACCGTCAAGTTTTTCTTGCCCAAGAAATGTGTGCACGTCTACTAAAAACCACAAATCAAACTGAAACCACGAGCCAAATGAACCGTTTGTGAAAGAATCGAAATCAAGCATTATGAAAATGTATAAAAAAAATGGAGGTGTATTTATAATAAAAAGAGCATTTTATGAAAACCTATGGTCTAAAGAACTTATTAAAACTAAACTATCTATCAGCAACCAGTTGGTGAACTCGGATGAGCAAATATACTCGTCTTAACTGGACGTGCCAACACATTTTGGCATCATCTCGAGCCTAGTTGTAATCCTATACAGAATAATATGTATATATTACAAAAGCATGGAATCATTAATAGGGTATATAAAGGGATCATAAAATGTTTGAGGTAAAGAGCCAAATTTTTAATTCAGTAAATGATCAAGTGCCGCGGGCCAGAAGAATGCATTTTTTGTTTTATTTTTGCACTTAATTTAAGTGCTCATTGTATAAAATGTGAGAAACAAACTAAATGGTAAATGATATCAAGCAACACGAATTGTGATGTTGTTGTGTTAGTTGTTATATCATCCAAGTGAGGTTCAAAATTAGTACTTCCTATTATTAACAACTAAATGTAAAAATTCATCAGTCAATGATCGGCAACATAGTGCGAAAAAGTGTGATAAGCCACGATCAAAGACAACATCTTTTATTGATGCCCCCCTCTCTTCCCATGCCGCAAATTTCTTCTATTTTGCGTAACGTCCTACGCTGCGACATGTCAGCCTATACAGCCTCTCGAGACTTATTGAGTACCACCCAGGCGGATAGTTAATGCTTGCTACGGGGGGACGGTTCATATGAGGCTTGAACCCACTATGGTCATGATGTTAAGTCGTTCGAACTGACTGCTGTACCATGCCTCACCATGCCGTAAACAATATTCCTAACAAATAATAACTAATAATTAATTTCTCATGAAAAAGCTCTTTGACAATCGTTGTACTCGTAAACAAAATCATCAGGATTTGTTAAATGTTGGATGATGTTTTCCAATTCGACAATTTTTTCCTAAAATCGATAACATTGAAGCCAAATAATTAGTATGAAATAAAGGAGAACTAATGGATCAGAGAAAATATACTACCGCGAGAAAAATTCATAGAGCTATTTCATGATTTTTAAATCGTTGTATTGCAGATAATTGACACGATATTACGTTGGCAAAAGGCATTGACGCATGCAAAACTTCAGTTATACCCATAAAATCAGTAAAGACCTAGGTGTATTTTCTCTATACAAAATTTCGTATGCGATTTTCATCATTGTGAATATCTCATCGTCGTGCGGAAATAATGTTAGTATTACATACGGGAAATTTTGACCTCGAGTTCAACTCGACTATAATAATTGATCCGTCAATCCATATTGGTCCGCAATAATGAAAGTTGCAAGAGTACGACGGTATGAAAAGAGGTTCAGTAAGTTGTAAACTAATAGTTTCTTCCCAACGTTCAAATGCTGGCAAATCTTTTCGCGGGCCGCACTTCGTCGATCGCTAGTCTTAATGATAATTTCTGAGAAAAAGGTGCTACTGCATCTACTATATTCTACTGGATATAAATGAAATAACAACGTGAGACTCACCTACAACATGTAATTTATTGATGGTTTAGTTTAACCAACCTATGAAATAATTTGATATAGAAATTTGTAGTCGTTTTTCTATGAAGTAAAATTCTAAAATCAAACATTAAACTGTTTTGTAGTACCCGGACTCATGGTATGGCTTCTATAAGCCGTAAACAAAGATTTACAGTTGACTAAGGTTAGGTCCGACACTGTAGGAGCCAGCGCGTCCTTTCAATACATCAACGGACCATCTCGTGTTGTTAAATACTTATTATTATTATGGTTTGCTAATTGATATGTTCCAAGACCGATTTGGATTTCGAAATAAGTATTCTCTGATTCATTTTGGGAGCCGGTCTCGTGATACAGTCGTCAGCCCGTACGACTTAACTACATTCTCGTCATGGGTTCAAGCCCCAGATGGACCGTGCCGCCATACGTAGAGTCAGTCCTATCCTGTTATGGGGGGTAATACATAAGACACTGAAAGCCAACCCCACAAGTGGTACAGACAAGCCTTGACCGACAATTGTTGTTGAGCCAAACAGAAGAAGAATCCATTTCGGGAAATGATTTTATCATTCAATCAAACCAGTCAATCATAAACATCATAGTTTTAAATACTCAAAACTAGCTGAGACCTTTAAAACACATTATTTTAGTTTAATTAAATGATCTGTTAGTTAGAAGGTAGAAACGATATTTTAGACGTTTCGTAATAGATCGCAAATCTCTATTATGTTGGTAATTCACTTCGTAAAACTCTTAGGCAAAACTCTTATTAGTAAAAAAAAATACTAATCAAACACTGATAAACTAACGCGATTTATACATTGGACAAAGAAGAGGCTGATTATAAAAATACTCGCTTTAAAATTTGCTTCATTCATCAATGTATTGTAAAGCACATAAAAACACAATCATTGACTGAAAACAATTCCACGTCCCAGCCAACTTCCAGGATCAATGAAATAGACAAAAGCAAGTTCCAAGTTCCATTTCATTGATTATGGTAACTACTGATTATTTTCAATAACAAATATTTCGAAGACTACACAATTCAAAAGTATGAAAGAAAGGATTACTATCAATTGTGGGTTAATCAAACTAAGACAGGTGGCAAAAATGGAACCATTGATTAAGGCAGCCACTGACCGATTTCATTAAAAAAACACACTCTTGGAAGTTTCCACACAATCTCACCTTTTGCCAATTTTTGCAAAGACGTTGTGCTGCACTGATAAGAATCGAACTGTAAACATGTGGGCAGTAAAAATTATTTCATCGTTCAACACGGCGGTCATTACACTATTCGAAGCAGCTGAAAAGATTTGATGATAGCAGGACCGTGAGATCAGCAAATTTGAGGTATAAAAGATGATCCTGCGACCACCAGAAGGCACATTCGAGCTTTGGAGTGCATTCAAAGCATCCGGGCAACTGCGAACAACAACCGAACCATGATTGCGAAGTTACTCCTCCTCACTCTTGGTAAGTGTTATTCATTCAATCGTTGGCTATTCCATTCGAAGGATTTCATCTGCCGTGCAATATAACTAATCGGTTAGTGTGCTGCTTTGTGCTTTACAGTGGGGTTGTGTACGGCGTACCAGTACTCGTACGAGTATGAGTTCCCTCCTCTCGCCCGTTCAAAAGACGGGCTTCGAGTTCGGTGCCTGGGAACCGAACAAGGAGTACGTGTACAACGTGACGACGAAAACCATGACCGCTCTGCCGGACCTCGAGGACTACTGGACCGGCATTGTGACGCACGGCTATTTGGTGATCCGTCCCAAGGATCACAACTACGTCGTTGCCTACATTGACCGTCCGACGTACGCGGCGTTCAACGAGTATCTGCCCCGTGGATACCGCACTGAACTGTCGCGCTTCAACCTGAAATGGCAGCCGATGCCATTCAGCTCGAAGCCCTTCGGAATCTACTACAACAAGGGAGCCGTCAAGGGCTTCTATGTTGAGAAGACGGTCCCCAACCACGAGGTCAACATGCTCAAGGGCTGGGTCAGCCAGCTGCAGCTGGACACTCAGGGAGCGTACGTGATCAAGTCGGAGTTCAACCAGTTCCCGGAGAACAACACCCTCACCGGTGTGTACAAGACCATGGAGCCATCGGTGACCGGCGAATGTGAAACCCTTTACGACGTCAACCCAGTCCCGGAATTCCACTTCCAGTCCCACAAGGAATGGGTTCCTCAGCCCCAGTGGCTCGAGGAGGACCAGCATGTGTTCCATGTTGTCAAGTCCCGCAACTTTGACCATTGCGAGCAGCGCATGGGCTTCCACTTTGGCTTCAGCGGGTTCAGCGACTTCAAGCCAAACACCAACCAGATGGGTAACATCATGACCAAGTCGGAAGTGACCCAGATGTATCTGACCGGCAACTGGTACAACTATACCATCCAGTCGGTGTCCACCGTCAACAAGGTTGTGGTCAGCCCGTCGCTGGTCAACAGCCAGAAGGCTATGGTCTACGCTCAGGTCAACATGACGCTCAATGAAATCACGCCCTACGATAAGTACCCCGAAGGCCCAGCTGACGATCGTCAGGTCTTCGTCGACCTGGTGTACAGCTACAACATGGCTCATGATAAGAACAACTTCGTTCGTCCGGCCAACGAGACCGATGACTCTTCGTCGTCGTCGTCGTCGTCGTCTTCGGATTCCGACTCTGACTCGTCCAGCTCTTCGGACTCGTCCAGCTCTAGCTCGGAGGAGGAAGCGGAAAACTTCAAAATCAGCCCGGCTGAGCAGTACAAGAAGCAGGCTAAGGAAGTCGAGCGTCGTGGAAACCGCAACCGTCGTGATCTGAATGCCTTCAAGGAGAAGCAGTACTACGAAGCGTACAAGCGCGACCAGTACCGTCTGCGTAAGCAAAACGACACCTCGTCCGACTCGTCTAGCTCCGATGATTCTTCGTCCAGCAGCTCTTCGTCCAGCTCTTCGGAGTCGGATGAGCACGACTTCTACAGCTCTTCCGAGTCCGACTCCGACTCGCTGAGCAGCGAGGAGTTCTACCAGCCGATCCCGGAAAGCATGAAGGATGCCCCTCAGACTCCCTTCCTTCCCTACTTCACTGGATACAAGGGATACAGCGTGCAGTACGCCCACAACGTCGATGCCTCTCGCTACGCCTACAAGCTGGCCTACGAGATCGCCGACGAGCTGCAGGAAATCTCCCAGGTCCCCAAGTCGAACACGCTGAACAAATTCACCATTTTGGCCCGTGTTCTGCGCACCATGCACTACCAGGACATCTACGACGTTTGCCAGAAGCTGTTTGTTTCGCAGAAGGAACGCGAAGAAGGCAGCAACCACAGCGAGTCGTTCGCCAAGAAGGTTGACGCCTGGAACACTTTCCGCGACGCTTTGGCCCAGGCCGGTACCCCGCCTGCCTTCAAGGTGATCAAGGAGTTGATCGAAGAGAAGAAACTGCGTGGTGATGAAGCTGCCAGCGTCATCGCTACTCTGCCCAAGACCATCCGCTACCCGACCGAAACGGTGATGCACGAGTACTTCCTGCTGGTGACGTCTAACGCTGTCCAGCATCAGGAGTACCTGAACACCACCGCTCTCATTTCCTACTGTGACTTCCTGAACCGTGCCCAGGTCAACAACCGTTCGGCCTACAACTACTACCCGGTGTATAGCTTCGGCCGTTTGGCTGATGCCGACTACAAGATCGTGGCTCACAAGGTTGTGCCGTGGTTCGCGCACCAGCTGCGTGAAGCCGTCAAGGCTGGTGACAGCGTGAAGGTGCAGGTGTACATCCGCTGTCTTGGACATTTGGGACACCCCGAGATCCTGAACGTTTTCGAACCGTACCTGGAAGGCAAGATCCCAGTGACCCACTTCCAGCGTCTGGCTTTCATTGTCGCTCTGGACCGTCTGGTCGAGAACTACCCGCGTCTGGCTCGCTCTGTGCTGTTCAAGGTGTACCAGAACACCGGAGATGCCCATGAGGTCCGTTGTGCCGCAGTGTACCTGCTGATCCGCACGAAGCCCCCGGTATACATGCTCCAGCGTATGGCTGAGCAGACCCACTACGACCCGAGCACGTACGTCCGCGCTGCCGTCAAGACCGCTCTGGAGAGCGCTTCCGAGGCTGATGAGTTTGATGATGATTACGAGTTCTCCCAGAACGCACAGGCCGCTGTCAAGCACCTGAACCCCGTGACTTTAGCCTGCAGTACTCTGGCACTTTCCTGCGTGATTTTGCCTTCAAGGAGCTTGAGCTCTCGTACCGCATGTACTTCTCCCAGATCGCTGCTGACGACCACTACGTCCCGAGCGGCTTCTTCTTCCACCTGCGCAAGAACATGGGTGGCCTGAAGCGTTTCTCGACCTTCTACTACCTGATCTCGAGCATGGAGACGTTCTTCGATTTGCTCGACAAGCAGTACGACAGCTACAACAAGCACCAGGAGTACAAGTCTAGCGACTATTACTACAAGTACTACAAGCAGTATCCGCACCTGTTCAAGGACTACTTCAGCCAGTACAACAAGAACCACAAGTACCAGAACGATTACTACGAGCAGTTCGGAAACAAGAACCAGGAGGAGTTCCAGAAGTGGTCCACCACCCGCATCGCCAAGCTGCTGAACATCGATCCCGAGGAGGCTGAGGAGCTGGAGGGTCAGTTCATGTTCCAGATCTTCAACGGAGAGCGCTTTTTCGCCTTCAACAACCAGACCATTGAGCAGTTCCCGAGCCTTGTGAAGAAGTACTTCGAGGACTTCGAGGATGGTTTCGCCTACAACATGACCAAGTTCTATCAGCAGAACGTTGTCACCATGGCCTTCCCGCTGGCCACCGGTCTGCCATTCCACTACAGCCTGAAGACCCCGACTCTGATGAAGTTCGAGTTCGAGGCCTCTGCCACCACCTACCCGAGCATTTTCAAGACCCCCACTGGATACCCCGAGAAGGAGAACGACGACTTTATCCATATGCCCCGTTGGTTCAACGGATCCGCTGATGTGAACATGGCCTACTCTCGCCTGGTTGATGCCAAGGTTGGCTTCATTACGCCCTTCGACCACCAGCGTTATGTCGCCGGTTACCAGAAGAAGTTCCAGGGATACCTGCCATTCAGCTTCGACTTTGGCTTCGACTTTGAGAACAACGACTTTGAAGTGAACGTGCAGCCACTGGAGCCCAAGAAGGACGTGCTACTCTTCCACATGAGCTCGTGGCCGTACACCGGATACAAGGACATCGCCGATCTGCGCCCGATGGCCGAGCAGCCGAGCGTGCACATTCTGCACGATCGCGCCCAAACCACCAAGTCGTTCGAGCAGTCGTTCGGTCAGTCGCTGACCGGCGTTGCTCTGCGCTTCCAGGCCAAGTACGACAAGGACTTCATCGACTACGCCTACCTGATGAAGCACATTGAGCAGCACGACTACTGGTCTGCGCTGGTCTATCCGTTCGCCTCGGAGACCTACCACTACCATCAGTTTAACCTGTACTACGATGCTCAGCGCACCAGCGTGAAGAATGTCAAGTTTGTGCTACAGCACAAGCAGGCCGACTACGACCAGGACTTCCAGACCGCCGACGTGAAACACCCGAAGAGTCGCCACGGATACTCTGGATTCTACAACGAGTACAACTACGCCCAGCCCTTCGTGTACTACGCCGGAAGCCAGCGCCGACAGGAGCAGTTCATGCGCAACGCTGGTGCCGGTATTCGCAACAGCGATGTCAATGTCTACGATTTCGGAATCGTGTTCGAGGGCAAGCAGCAGAAGGCTGAGTTCGTGTTTACCACCGCCTATGCCGACAGCCCAGTCGACGAGAAGGAGCGTCTGTTGATGTTCCTGTCCTTCAGCCCGTACGTGTCGTCCAGTGCCTTCTTCGAGTTCATTCCGTTCTCTGGCAAGCAGTTCCAGATGTGCTTCTCGGCCACCAACCAGTACCCGAACATGCCTAAGCTCAACTTCCTCAATGTTCTCAACTTTGACAAGGTCGGAAGCATGAACTGGGAGCTGGCATACGGTGAGAAGTGCCAGGGAGGATCGCACGTCTCGATGAAGGGTAAGCTGATCCAGTCGGAGCCCTACCGCCACTTCCTGCGTATCTCCGAGGCTGGCCAGAGCTGCAAACAGCAGATGGACCAGGGATACTTCCAACTGCCCGCATGTCAAAACGCCACTCGCCAGGCCGGATACTTCGATCAGTACTCGTTCAACTTTGAGTACAAGGATGTCTCGAACTATGCAAAGAACCTGACCTACCAGTTCTTCGACTACGCTCGTTACTTCACCTTCCCGTACTGGAACGAGGACTACTTCTTCCAGGGCAAGCACAACCAGTTCCAGATCGACTTCCAGCTGGCTCCGTACTTTGATTACTACAACGCTTCCTTCTACGGATCTGACCGTAGCTTCGCTATCCAGAACTACCCGATCGAAAGCGAATACGCCCGTTACTTCTTCTCCGTCCACCCCGACTTTGACTACTACGAGCGCATGTTCAACTACGCTTACCGCGGAAACTACCATCGTAAGTATACTGGCGGAACATCATCATTATTACACGCTCCAAAGATACCAATAATTGTTTTCTTTCCTCTACAGCATCTTGCGCTGTGTCGAACAAATTCGTCAACACCTTCGATGGAAAGACCTACGACTATGAGCTTGGCAACTGCTGGCATGTTGTGCTGCACACCGTCAAACCTGACTACTATTTCTACGCCCAGGACTCGCACTTCATGAACTCGGACTACGAATACAACTGGAAGAACGGCTTCGGAGAGGATGAGCAGATCACCATCCTGGCCCGTCACGGCGAGGACAACCAGCTCTTCTTGAAGGCTATCCTTGGCCAGTACAAGCAGAACGACTACAACATCGATATCATCCCCCACGGACACGAGCTCCCGATGGTCTACATCAATGGCAAGCCCCAGCAGATCCACGAGAAGTACGCCGTCGAAATGTACACCAATGATGATGGTGGCGATCAGCCGCTGATCCGCGTCTATGCCCTGCCTGGCAACGAGCTGGAGATCAGCTTCCGCGATGACGACATCAAGATCGTGTTCGACGGATACCGTGCCCGTTTCTTCGCCGACCAGTCGTACTTCAACAACTTCGTCGGTCTTTGCGGTACCAACAATGGCGAAGGAGAGGACGACTTCATCACCCCCGACCAGTGCGTCATGCGCAAGCCTGAATACTTTGCCGCTTCGTACGCGCTCACCGGCATGAACTGCAGTGGGCCAGCTCAGGCCTACTTCACCGAGTACCACCAGAAGGCTCAGCAGCACTGCGTCAAGCCCCAGTACTACTTCGGCAACGTCATCAGCGAGCAGGAAGCCGGACGTCAGCGTTACAACTACTACTACAAGGACTTTGATCTTTCGGACTCATCCTCGTCCGAGTCTTCGTCGTCGTCGGATGAATCTGATGATTCCAACTCGTCCTCGTCGGAAGAGCGCAAGCCGAACCGTGAGCACTTCTTTGAGAAGCAGCAATACACCGAAAAGGAGTGCCCCGTGAAATACCAGGCTCAGTACGTCGAGCAGGGTGACAAGATTTGCTTCACTAGCCGTCCGCTCCCAACTTGCGCTTCGCAATGCAAGGCTACCGAAAAGGCTCCCAAGTACGTCGATGTCCACTGCCGTGACGCTACCGATTCCGTGGCTCAGCTGTACAAGCAGCAGATCCGCAAGGGAGTCAACCCGGACATGAGCAACAAGTCGGTCACCAAGACCGTCAAGTTTTTCTTGCCCAAGAAATGTGTGCACGTCTACTAAAAACCACAAATCAAACTGAAACCACGAGCCAAATGAACCGTTTGTGAAAGAATCGAAATCAAGCATTATGAAAATGTATAAAAAAAATGGAGGTGTATTTATAATAAAAAGAGCATTTTATGAAAACCTATGGTCTAAAGAACTTATTAAAACTAAACTATCTATCAGCAACCAGTTGGTGAACTCGGATGAGCAAATATACTCGTCTTAACTGGACGTGCCAACACATTTTGGCATCATCTCGAGCCTAGTTGTAATCCTATACAGAATAATATGTATATATTACAAAAGCATGGAATCATTAATAGGGTATATAAAGGGATCATAAAATGTTTGAGGTAAAGAGCCAAATTTTTAATTCAGTAAATGATCAAGTGCCGCGGGCCAGAAGAATGCATTTTTTGTTTTATTTTTGCACTTAATTTAAGTGCTCATTGTATAAAATGTGAGAAACAAACTAAATGGTAAATGATATCAAGCAACACGAATTGTGATGTTGTTGTGTTAGTTGTTATATCATCCAAGTGAGGTTCAAAATTAGTACTTCCTATTATTAACAACTAAATGTAAAAATTCATCAGTCAATGATCGGCAACATAGTGCGAAAAAGTGTGATAAGCCACGATCAAAGACAACATCTTTTATTGATGCCCCCCTCTCTTCCCATGCCGCAAATTTCTTCTATTTTGCGTAACGTCCTACGCTGCGACATGTCAGCCTATACAGCCTCTCGAGACTTATTGAGTACCACCCAGGCGGATAGTTAATGCTTGCTACGGGGGGACGGTTCATATGAGGCTTGAACCCACTATGGTCATGATGTTAAGTCGTTCGAACTGACTGCTATACCATGCCTCACCATGCCGTAAACAATATTCCTAACAAATAATAACTAATAATTAATTTCTCATGAAAAAGCTCTTTGACAATCGTTGTACTCGTAAACAAAATCATCAGGATTTGTTAAATGTTGGATGATGTTTTCCAATTCGACAATTTTTTCCTAAAATCGATAACATTGAAGCCAAATAATTAGTATGAAATAAAGGAGAACTAATGGATCAGAGAAAATATACTACCGCGAGAAAAATTCATAGAGCTATTTCATGATTTTTAAATCGTTGTATTGCAGATAATTGACACGATATTACGTTGGCAAAAGGCATTGACGCATGCAAAACTTCAGTTATACCCATAAAATCAGTAAAGACCTAGGTGTATTTTCTCTATACAAAATTTCGTATGCGATTTTCATCATTGTGAATATCTCATCGTCGTGCGGAAATAATGTTAGTATTACATACGGGAAATTTTGACCTCGAGTTCAACTCGACTATAATAATTGATCCGTCAATCCATATTGGTCCGCAATAATGAAAGTTGCAAGAGTACGACGGTATGAAAAGAGGTTCAGTAAGTTGTAAACTAATAGTTTCTTCCCAACGTTCAAATGCTGGCAAATCTTTTCGCGGGCCGCACTTCGTCGATCGCTAGTCTTAATGATAATTTCTGAGAAAAAGGTGCTACTGCATCTACTATATTCTACTGGATATAAATGAAATAACAACGTGAGACTCACCTACAACATGTAATTTATTGATGGTTTAGTTTAACCAACCTATGAAATAATTTGATATAGAAATTTGTAGTCGTTTTTCTATGAAGTAAAATTCTAAAATCAAACATTAAACTGTTTTGTAGTACCCGGACTCATGGTATGGCTTCTATAAGCCGTAAACAAAGATTTACAGTTGACTAAGGTTAGGTCCGACACTGTAGGAGCCAGCGCGTCCTTTCAATACATCAACGGACCATCTCGTGTTGTTAAATACTTATTATTATTATGGTTTGCTAATTGATATGTTCCAAGACCGATTTGGATTTCGAAATAAGTATTCTCTGATTCATTTTGGGAGCCGGTCTCGTGATACAGTCGTCAGCCCGTACGACTTAACTACATTCTCGTCATGGGTTCAAGCCCCAGATGGACCGTGCCGCCATACGTAGAGTCAGTCCTATCCTGTTATGGGGGGTAATACATAAGACACTGAAAGCCAACCCCACAAGTGGTACAGACAAGCCTTGACCGACAATTGTTGTTGAGCCAAACAGAAGAAGAATCCATTTCGGGAAATGATTTTATCATTCAATCAAACCAGTCAATCATAAACATCATAGTTTTAAATACTCAAAACTAGCTGAGACCTTTAAAACACATTATTTTAGTTTAATTAAATGATCTGTTAGTTAGAAGGTAGAAACGATATTTTAGACGTTTCGTAATAGATCGCAAATCTCTATTATGTTGGTAATTCACTTCGTAAAACTTTTAGGCAAAACTCTTATTAGTAAACAAAATACTAATCAAACACTGATAAACTAACGCGATTTATACATTGGACAAAGAAGAGGCTGATTATAAAAATACTCGCTTTAAAATTTGCTTCATTCATCAATGTATTGTAAAGCACATAAAAAACACAATCATTGACTGAAAACAATTCCACGTCCCAGCCAACTTCCAGGATCAATGAAATAGACAAAAGCAAGTTCCAAGTTCCATTTCATTGATTATGGTAACTACTGATTATTTTCAATAACAAATATTTCGAAGACTACACAATTCAAAAGTATGAAAGAAAGGATTACTATCAATTGTGGGTTAATCAAACTAAGACAGGTGGCAAAAATGGAACCATTGATTAAGGCAGCCACTGACCGATTTCATTAAAAAACACACTCTTGGAAGTTTCCACACAATCTCACCTTTTGCCAATTTTTGCAAAGACGTTGTGCTGCACTGATAAGAATCGAACTGTAAACATGTGGGCAGTAAAAATTATTTCATCGTTCAACACGGCGGTCATTACACTATTCGAAGCAGCTGAAAAGATTTGATGATAGCAGGACCGTGAGATCAGCAAATTTGAGGTATAAAAGATGATCCTGCGACCACCAGAAGGCACATTCGAGCTTTGGAGTGCATTCAAAGCATCCGGGCAACTGCGAACAACCGAACCATGATTGCGAAGTTACTCCTCCTCACTCTTGGTAAGTGTTATTCATTCAATCGTTGGCTATTCCATTCGAAGGATTTCATCTGCCGTGCAATATAACTAATCGGTTAGTGTGCTGCTTTGTGCTTTACAGTGGGGTTGTGTACGGCGTACCAGTACTCGTACGAGTATGAGTTCCCTCCTCTCGCCCGTTCAACAAGACGGGCTTCGAGTTCGGTGCCTGGGAACCGAACAAGGAGTACGTGTACAACGTGACGACGAAAACCATGACCGCTCTGCCGGACCTCGAGGACTACTGGACCGGCATTGTGACGCACGGCTATTTGGTGATCCGTCCCAAGGATCACAACTACGTCGTTGCCTACATTGACCGTCCGACGTACGCGGCGTTCAACGAGTATCTGCCCCGTGGATACCGCACTGAACTGTCGCGCTTCAACCTGAAATGGCAGCCGATGCCATTCAGCTCGAAGCCCTTCGGAATCTACTACAACAAGGGAGCCGTCAAGGGCTTCTATGTTGAGAAGACGGTCCCCAACCACGAGGTCAACATGCTCAAGGGCTGGGTCAGCCAGCTGCAGCTGGACACTCAGGGAGCGTACGTGATCAAGTCGGAGTTCAACCAGTTCCCGGAGAACAACACCCTCACCGGTGTGTACAAGACCATGGAGCCATCGGTGACCGGCGAATGTGAAACCCTTTACGACGTCAACCCAGTCCCGGAATTCCACTTCCAGTCCCACAAGGAATGGGTTCCTCAGCCCCAGTGGCTCGAGGAGGACCAGCATGTGTTCCATGTTGTCAAGTCCCGCAACTTTGACCATTGCGAGCAGCGCATGGGCTTCCACTTTGGCTTCAGCGGGTTCAGCGACTTCAAGCCAAACACCAACCAGATGGGTAACATCATGACCAAGTCGGAAGTGACCCAGATGTATCTGACCGGCAACTGGTACAACTATACCATCCAGTCGGTGTCCACCGTCAACAAGGTTGTGGTCAGCCCGTCGCTGGTCAACAGCCAGAAGGCTATGGTCTACGCTCAGGTCAACATGACGCTCAATGAAATCACGCCCTACGATAAGTACCCCGAAGGCCCAGCTGACGATCGTCAGGTCTTCGTCGACCTGGTGTACAGCTACAACATGGCTCATGATAAGAACAACTTCGTTCGTCCGGCCAACGAGACCGATGACTCTTCGTCGTCGTCGTCGTCGTCGTCTTCGGATTCCGACTCTGACTCGTCCAGCTCTTCGGACTCGTCCAGCTCTAGCTCGGAGGAGGAAGCGGAAAACTTCAAAATCAGCCCGGCTGAGCAGTACAAGAAGCAGGCTAAGGAAGTCGAGCGTCGTGGAAACCGCAACCGTCGTGATCTGAATGCCTTCAAGGAGAAGCAGTACTACGAAGCGTACAAGCGCGACCAGTACCGTCTGCGTAAGCAAAACGACACCTCGTCCGACTCGTCTAGCTCCGATGATTCTTCGTCCAGCAGCTCTTCGTCCAGCTCTTCGGAGTCGGATGAGCACGACTTCTACAGCTCTTCCGAGTCCGACTCCGACTCGCTGAGCAGCGAGGAGTTCTACCAGCCGATCCCGGAAAGCATGAAGGATGCCCCTCAGACTCCCTTCCTTCCCTACTTCACTGGATACAAGGGATACAGCGTGCAGTACGCCCACAACGTCGATGCCTCTCGCTACGCCTACAAGCTGGCCTACGAGATCGCCGACGAGCTGCAGGAAATCTCCCAGGTCCCCAAGTCGAACACGCTGAACAAGTTCACCATTTTGGCCCGTGTTCTGCGCACCATGCACTACCAGGACATCTACGACGTTTGCCAGAAGCTGTTTGTTTCGCAGAAGGAACGCGAAGAAGGCAGCAACCACAGCGAGTCGTTCGCCAAGAAGGTTGACGCCTGGAACACTTTCCGCGACGCTTTGGCCCAGGCCGGTACCCCGCCTGCCTTCAAGGTGATCAAGGAGTTGATCGAAGAGAAGAAACTGCGTGGTGATGAAGCTGCCAGCGTCATCGCTACTCTGCCCAAGACCATCCGCTACCCGACCGAAACGGTGATGCACGAGTACTTCCTGCTGGTGACGTCTAACGCTGTCCAGCATCAGGAGTACCTGAACACCACCGCTCTCATTTCCTACTGTGACTTCCTGAACCGTGCCCAGGTCAACAACCGTTCGGCCTACAACTACTACCCGGTGTATAGCTTCGGCCGTTTGGCTGATGCCGACTACAAGATCGTGGCTCACAAGGTTGTGCCGTGGTTCGCGCACCAGCTGCGTGAAGCCGTCAAGGCTGGTGACAGCGTGAAGGTGCAGGTGTACATCCGCTGTCTTGGACATTTGGGACACCCCGAGATCCTGAACGTTTTCGAACCGTACCTGGAAGGCAAGATCCCAGTGACCCACTTCCAGCGTCTGGCTTTCATTGTCGCTCTGGACCGTCTGGTCGAGAACTACCCGCGTCTGGCTCGCTCTGTGCTGTTCAAGGTGTACCAGAACACCGGAGATGCCCATGAGGTCCGTTGTGCCGCAGTGTACCTGCTGATCCGCACGAAGCCCCCGGTATACATGCTCCAGCGTATGGCTGAGCAGACCCACTACGACCCGAGCACGTACGTCCGCGCTGCCGTCAAGACCGCTCTGGAGAGCGCTTCCGAGGCTGATGAGTTTGATGATGATTACGAGTTCTCCCAGAACGCCCAGGCCGCTGTCAAGCACCTGAACCCCCGTGACTTTAGCCTGCAGTACTCTGGCACTTTCCTGCGTGATTTTGCCTTCAAGGAGCTTGAGCTCTCGTACCGCATGTACTTCTCCCAGATCGCTGCTGACGACCACTACGTCCCGAGCGGCTTCTTCTTCCACCTGCGCAAGAACATGGGTGGCCTGAAGCGTTTCTCGACCTTCTACTACCTGATCTCGAGCATGGAGACGTTCTTCGATTTGCTCGACAAGCAGTACGACAGCTACAACAAGCACCAGGAGTACAAGTCTAGCGACTATTACTACAAGTACTACAAGCAGTATCCGCACCTGTTCAAGGACTACTTCAGCCAGTACAACAAGAACCACAAGTACCAGAACGATTACTACGAGCAGTTCGGAAACAAGAACCAGGAGGAGTTCCAGAAGTGGTCCACCACCCGCATCGCCAAGCTGCTGAACATCGATCCCGAGGAGGCTGAGGAGCTGGAGGGTCAGTTCATGTTCCAGATCTTCAACGGAGAGCGCTTTTTCGCCTTCAACAACCAGACCATTGAGCAGTTCCCGAGCCTTGTGAAGAAGTACTTCGAGGACTTCGAGGATGGTTTCGCCTACAACATGACCAAGTTCTATCAGCAGAACGTTGTCACCATGGCCTTCCCGCTGGCCACCGGTCTGCCATTCCACTACAGCCTGAAGACCCCGACTCTGATGAAGTTCGAGTTCGAGGCCTCTGCCACCACCTACCCGAGCATTTTCAAGACCCCCACTGGATACCCCGAGAAGGAGAACGACGACTTTATCCATATGCCCCGTTGGTTCAACGGATCCGCTGATGTGAACATGGCCTACTCTCGCCTGGTTGATGCCAAGGTTGGCTTCATTACGCCCTTCGACCACCAGCGTTATGTCGCCGGTTACCAGAAGAAGTTCCAGGGATACCTGCCATTCAGCTTCGACTTTGGCTTCGACTTTGAGAACAACGACTTTGAAGTGAACGTGCAGCCACTGGAGCCCAAGAAGGACGTGCTACTCTTCCACATGAGCTCGTGGCCGTACACCGGATACAAGGACATCGCCGATCTGCGCCCGATGGCCGAGCAGCCGAGCGTGCACATTCTGCACGATCGCGCCCAAACCACCAAGTCGTTCGAGCAGTCGTTCGGTCAGTCGCTGACCGGCGTTGCTCTGCGCTTCCAGGCCAAGTACGACAAGGACTTCATCGACTACGCCTACCTGATGAAGCACATTGAGCAGCACGACTACTGGTCTGCGCTGGTCTATCCGTTCGCCTCGGAGACCTACCACTACCATCAGTTTAACCTGTACTACGATGCTCAGCGCACCAGCGTGAAGAATGTCAAGTTTGTGCTGCAGCACAAGCAGGCCGACTACGACCAGGACTTCCAGACCGCCGACGTGAAACACCCGAAGAGTCGCCACGGATACTCTGGATTCTACAACGAGTACAACTACGCCCAGCCCTTCGTGTACTACGCCGGAAGCCAGCGCCGACAGGAGCAGTTCATGCGCAACGCTGGTGCCGGTATTCGCAACAGCGATGTCAATGTCTACGATTTCGGAATCGTGTTCGAGGGCAAGCAGCAGAAGGCTGAGTTCGTGTTTACCACCGCCTATGCCGACAGCCCAGTCGACGAGAAGGAGCGTCTGTTGATGTTCCTGTCCTTCAGCCCGTACGTGTCGTCCAGTGCCTTCTTCGAGTTCATTCCGTTCTCTGGCAAGCAGTTCCAGATGTGCTTCTCGGCCACCAACCAGTACCCGAACATGCCTAAGCTCAACTTCCTCAATGTTCTCAACTTTGACAAGGTCGGAAGCATGAACTGGGAGCTGGCATACGGTGAGAAGTGCCAGGGAGGATCGCACGTCTCGATGAAGGGTAAGCTGATCCAGTCGGAGCCCTACCGCCACTTCCTGCGTATCTCCGAGGCTGGCCAGAGCTGCAAACAGCAGATGGACCAGGGATACTTCCAACTGCCCGCATGTCAAAACGCCACTCGCCAGGCCGGATACTTCGATCAGTACTCGTTCAACTTTGAGTACAAGGATGTCTCGAACTATGCAAAGAACCTGACCTACCAGTTCTTCGACTACGCTCGTTACTTCACCTTCCCGTACTGGAACGAGGACTACTTCTTCCAGGGCAAGCACAACCAGTTCCAGATCGACTTCCAGCTGGCTCCGTACTTTGATTACTACAACGCTTCCTTCTACGGATCTGACCGTAGCTTCGCTATCCAGAACTACCCGATCGAAAGCGAATACGCCCGTTACTTCTTCTCCGTCCACCCCGACTTTGACTACTACGAGCGCATGTTCAACTACGCTTACCGCGGAAACTACCATCGTAAGTATACTGGCGGAACATCATCATTATTACACGCTCCAAAGATACCAATAATTGTTTTCTTTCCTCTACAGCATCTTGCGCTGTGTCGAACAAATTCGTCAACACCTTCGATGGAAAGACCTACGACTATGAGCTTGGCAACTGCTGGCATGTTGTGCTGCACACCGTCAAGCCTGACTACTATTTCTACGCCCAGGACTCGCACTTCATGAACTCGGACTACGAATACAACTGGAAGAACGGCTTCGGAGAGGATGAGCAGATCACCATCCTGGCCCGTCACGGCGAGGACAACCAGCTCTTCTTGAAGGCTATCCTTGGCCAGTACAAGCAGAACGACTACAACATCGATATCATCCCCCACGGACACGAGCTCCCGATGGTCTACATCAATGGCAAGCCCCAGCAGATCCACGAGAAGTACGCCGTCGAAATGTACACCAATGATGATGGTGGCGATCAGCCGCTGATCCGCGTCTATGCCCTGCCTGGCAACGAGCTGGAGATCAGCTTCCGCGATGACGACATCAAGATCGTGTTCGACGGATACCGTGCCCGTTTCTTCGCCGACCAGTCGTACTTCAACAACTTCGTCGGTCTTTGCGGTACCAACAATGGCGAAGGAGAGGACGACTTCATCACCCCCGACCAGTGCGTCATGCGCAAGCCTGAATACTTTGCCGCTTCGTACGCGCTCACCGGCATGAACTGCAGTGGGCCAGCTCAGGCCTACTTCACCGAGTACCACCAGAAGGCTCAGCAGCACTGCGTCAAGCCCCAGTACTACTTCGGCAACGTCATCAGCGAGCAGGAAGCCGGACGTCAGCGTTACAACTACTACTACAAGGACTTTGATCTTTCGGACTCATCCTCGTCCGAGTCTTCGTCGTCGTCGGATGAATCTGATGATTCCAACTCGTCCTCGTCGGAAGAGCGCAAGCCGAACCGTGAGCACTTCTTTGAGAAGCAGCAATACACCGAAAAGGAGTGCCCCGTGAAATACCAGGCTCAGTACGTCGAGCAGGGTGACAAGATTTGCTTCACTAGCCGTCCGCTCCCAACTTGCGCTTCGCAATGCAAGGCTACCGAAAAGGCTCCCAAGTACGTCGATGTCCACTGCCGTGACGCTACCGATTCCGTGGCTCAGCTGTACAAGCAGCAGATCCGCAAGGGAGTCAACCCGGACATGAGCAACAAGTCGGTCACCAAGACCGTCAAGTTTTTCTTGCCCAAGAAATGTGTGCACGTCTACTAAAAACCACAAATCAAACTGAAACTCCGAGCCAAATGAACCGTTTGTGAAAGAATCGAAATCAAGCATTATGAAAATGTATAAAAAAATGGAGGTGTATTTATAATAAAAAGAGCATTTTATGAAAACCTATGGTCTAAAGAACTTATTAAAACTAAACTATCTATCAGCAACCAGTTGGTGAACTCGGATGAGCAAATATACTCGTCTTAACTGGACGTGCCAACACATTTTGGCATCATCTCGAGCCTAGTTGTAATCCTATACAGAATAATATGTATATATTACAAAAGCATGGAATCATTAATAGGGTATATAAAGGGATCATAAAATGTTTGAGGTAAAGAGCCAAATTTTTAATTCAGTAAATGATCAAGTGCCGCGGGCCAGAAGAATGCATTTTTTGTTTTATTTTTGCACTTAATTTAAGTGCTCATTGTATAAAATGTGAGAAACAAACTAAATGGTAAATGATATCAAGCAACACGAATTGTGATGTTGTTGTGTTAGTTGTTATATCATCCAAGTGAGGTTCAAAATTAGTACTTCCTATTATTAACAACTAAATGTAAAAATTCATCAGTCAATGATCGGCAACATAGTGCGAAAAAGTGTGATAAGCCACGATCAAAGACAACATCTTTTATTGATGCCCCCTCTTCCCATGCCGCAAATTTCTTCTATTTTGCGTAACGTCCTACGCTGCGACATGTCAGCCTATACAGCCTCTCGAGACTTATTGAGTACCACCCAGGCGGATAGTTAATGCTTGCTACGGGGGACGGTTCATATGAGGCTTGAACCCACTATGGTCATGATGTTAAGTCGTTCGAACTGACTGCTATACCATGCCTCACCATGCCGTAAACAATATTCCTAACAAATAATAACTAATAATTAATTTCTCATGAAAAAGCTCTTTGACAATCGTTGTACTCGTAAACAAAATCATCAGGATTTGTTAAATGTTGGATGATGTTTTCCAATTCGACAATTTTTTCCTAAAATCGATAACATTGAAGCCAAATAATTAGTATGAAATAAAGGAGAACTAATGGATCAGAGAAAATATACTACCGCGAGAAAAATTCATAGAGCTATTTCATGATTTTTAAATCGTTGTATTGCAGATAATTGACACGATATTACGTTGGCAAAAGGCATTGACGCATGCAAAACTTCAGTTATACCCATAAAATCAGTAAAGACCTAGGTGTATTTTCTCTATACAAAATTTCGTATGCGATTTTCATCATTGTGAATATCTCATCGTCGTGCGGAAATAATGTTAGTATTACATACGGGAAATTTTGACCTCGAGTTCAACTCGACTATAATAATTGATCCGTCAATCCATATTGGTCCGCAATAATGAAAGTTGCAAGAGTACGACGGTATGAAAAGAGGTTCAGTAAGTTGTAAACTAATAGTTTCTTCCCAACGTTCAAATGCTGGCAAATCTTTTCGCGGGCCGCACTTCGTCGATCGCTAGTCTTAATGATAATTTCTGAGAAAAAGGTGCTACTGCATCTACTATATTCTACTGGATATAAATGAAATAACAACGTGAGACTCACCTACAACATGTAATTTATTGATGGTTTAGTTTAACCAACCTATGAAATAATTTGATATAGAAATTTGTAGTCGTTTTTCTATGAAGTAAAATTCTAAAATCAAACATTAAACTGTTTTGTAGTACCCGGACTCATGGTATGGCTTCTATAAGCCGTAAACAAAGATTTACAGTTGACTAAGGTTAGGTCCGACACTGTAGGAGCCAGCGCGTCCTTTCAATACATCAACGGACCATCTCGTGTTGTTAAATACTTATTATTATTATGGTTTGCTAATTGATATGTTCCAAGACCGATTTGGATTTCGAAATAAGTATTCTCTGATTCATTTTGGGAGCCGGTCTCGTGATACAGTCGTCAGCCCGTACGACTTAACTACATTCTCGTCATGGGTTCAAGCCCCAGATGGACCGTGCCGCCATACGTAGAGTCAGTCCTATCCTGTTATGGGGGGTAATACATAAGACACTGAAAGCCAACCCCACAAGTGGTACAGACAAGCCTTGACCGACAATTGTTGTTGAGCCAAACAGAAGAAGAATCCATTTCGGGAAATGATTTTATCATTCAATCAAACCAGTCAATCATAAACATCATAGTTTTAAATACTCAAAACTAGCTGAGACCTTTAAAACACATTATTTTAGTTTAATTAAATGATCTGTTAGTTAGAAGGTAGAAACGATATTTTAGACGTTTCGTAATAGATCGCAAATCTCTATTATGTTGGTAATTCACTTCGTAAAACTCTTAGGCAAAACTCTTATTAGTAAACAAAATACTAATCAAACACTGATAAACTAACGCGATCTATACATTGGACAAAGAAGAGGCTGATTATAAAAATACTCGCTTTAAAATTTGCTTCATTCATCAATGTATTGTAAAGCACATAAAAACACAATCATTGACTGAAAACAATTCCACGTCCCAGCCAACTTCCAGGATCAATGAAATAGACAAAAGCAAGTTCCAAGTTCCATTTCATTGATTATGGTAACTACTGATTATTTTCAATAACAAATATTTCGAAGACTACACAATTCAAAAGTATGAAAGAAAGGATTACTATCAATTGTGGGTTAATCAAACTAAGACAGGTGGCAAAAATGGAACCATTGATTAAGGCAGCCACTGACCGATTTCATTAAAAAACACACTCTTGGAAGTTTCCACACAATCTCACCTTTTGCCAATTTTTGCAAAGACGTTGTGCTGCACTGATAAGAATCGAACTGTAAACATGTGGGCAGTAAAAATTATTTCATCGTTCAACACGGCGGTCATTACACTATTCGAAGCAGCTGAAAAGATTTGATGATAGCAGGACCGTGAGATCAGCAAATTTGAGGTATAAAAGATGATCCTGCGACCACCAGAAGGCACATTTGAGCTTTGGAGTGCATTCAAAGCATCCGGGCAACTGCGAACAACCGAACCATGATTGCGAAGTTACTCCTCCTCACTCTTGGTAAGTGTTATTCATTCAATCGTTGGCTATTCCATTCGAAGGATTTCATCTGCCGTGCAATATAACTAATCGGTTAGTGTGCTGCTTTGTGCTTTACAGTGGGGTTGTGTACGGCGTACCAGTACTCGTACGAGTATGAGTTCCCTCCTCTCGCCCGTTCAACAAGACGGGCTTCGAGTTCGGTGCCTGGGAACCGAACAAGGAGTACGTGTACAACGTGACGACGAAAACCATGACCGCTCTGCCGGACCTCGAGGACTACTGGACCGGCATTGTGACGCACGGCTATTTGGTGATCCGTCCCAAGGATCACAACTACGTCGTTGCCTACATTGACCGTCCGACGTACGCGGCGTTCAACGAGTATCTGCCCCGTGGATACCGCACTGAACTGTCGCGCTTCAACCTGAAATGGCAGCCGATGCCATTCAGCTCGAAGCCCTTCGGAATCTACTACAACAAGGGAGCCGTCAAGGGCTTCTATGTTGAGAAGACGGTCCCCAACCACGAGGTCAACATGCTCAAGGGCTGGGTCAGCCAGCTGCAGCTGGACACTCAGGGAGCGTACGTGATCAAGTCGGAGTTCAACCAGTTCCCGGAGAACAACACCCTCACCGGTGTGTACAAGACCATGGAGCCATCGGTGACCGGCGAATGTGAAACCCTTTACGACGTCAACCCAGTCCCGGAATTCCACTTCCAGTCCCACAAGGAATGGGTTCCTCAGCCCCAGTGGCTCGAGGAGGACCAGCATGTGTTCCATGTTGTCAAGTCCCGCAACTTTGACCATTGCGAGCAGCGCATGGGCTTCCACTTTGGCTTCAGCGGGTTCAGCGACTTCAAGCCAAACACCAACCAGATGGGTAACATCATGACCAAGTCGGAAGTGACCCAGATGTATCTGACCGGCAACTGGTACAACTATACCATCCAGTCGGTGTCCACCGTCAACAAGGTTGTGGTCAGCCCGTCGCTGGTCAACAGCCAGAAGGCTATGGTCTACGCTCAGGTCAACATGACGCTCAATGAAATCACGCCCTACGATAAGTACCCCGAAGGCCCAGCTGACGATCGTCAGGTCTTCGTCGACCTGGTGTACAGCTACAACATGGCTCATGATAAGAACAACTTCGTTCGTCCGGCCAACGAGACCGATGACTCTTCGTCGTCGTCGTCGTCGTCGTCTTCGGATTCCGACTCTGACTCGTCCAGCTCTTCGGACTCGTCCAGCTCTAGCTCGGAGGAGGAAGCGGAAAACTTCAAAATCAGCCCGGCTGAGCAGTACAAGAAGCAGGCTAAGGAAGTCGAGCGTCGTGGAAACCGCAACCGTCGTGATCTGAATGCCTTCAAGGAGAAGCAGTACTACGAAGCGTACAAGCGCGACCAGTACCGTCTGCGTAAGCAAAACGACACCTCGTCCGACTCGTCTAGCTCCGATGATTCTTCGTCCAGCAGCTCTTCGTCCAGCTCTTCGGAGTCGGATGAGCACGACTTCTACAGCTCTTCCGAGTCCGACTCCGACTCGCTGAGCAGCGAGGAGTTCTACCAGCCGATCCCGGAAAGCATGAAGGATGCCCCTCAGACTCCCTTCCTTCCCTACTTCACTGGATACAAGGGATACAGCGTGCAGTACGCCCACAACGTCGATGCCTCTCGCTACGCCTACAAGCTGGCCTACGAGATCGCCGACGAGCTGCAGGAAATCTCCCAGGTCCCCAAGTCGAACACGCTGAACAAGTTCACCATTTTGGCTCGTGTTCTGCGCACCATGCACTACCAGGACATCTACGACGTTTGCCAGAAGCTGTTTGTTTCGCAGAAGGAACGCGAAGAGGGCAGCAACCACAGCGAGTCGTTCGCCAAAAAGGTTGACGCCTGGAACACTTTCCGCGACGCTTTGGCCCAGGCCGGTACCCCGCCTGCCTTCAAGGTGATCAAGGAGTTGATCGAAGAGAAGAAACTGCGTGGTGATGAAGCTGCCAGCGTCATCGCTACTCTGCCCAAGACCATCCGCTACCCGACCGAAACGGTGATGCACGAGTACTTCCTGCTGGTGACGTCTAACGCTGTCCAGCATCAGGAGTACCTGAACACCACCGCTCTCATTTCCTACTGTGACTTCCTGAACCGTGCCCAGGTCAACAACCGTTCGGCCTACAACTACTACCCGGTGTATAGCTTCGGCCGTTTGGCTGATGCCGACTACAAGATCGTGGCTCACAAGGTTGTGCCGTGGTTCGCGCACCAGCTGCGTGAAGCCGTCAAGGCTGGTGACAGCGTGAAGGTGCAGGTGTACATCCGCTGTCTTGGACATTTGGGACACCCCGAGATCCTGAACGTTTTCGAACCGTACCTGGAAGGCAAGATCCCAGTGACCCACTTCCAGCGTCTGGCTTTCATTGTCGCTCTGGACCGTCTGGTCGAGAACTACCCGCGTCTGGCTCGCTCTGTGCTGTTCAAGGTGTACCAGAACACCGGAGATGCCCATGAGGTCCGTTGTGCCGCAGTGTACCTGCTGATCCGCACGAAGCCCCCGGTATACATGCTCCAGCGTATGGCTGAGCAGACCCACTACGACCCGAGCACGTACGTCCGCGCTGCCGTCA
Organism: Anopheles arabiensis; assembly: GCF_016920715.1. NCBI lineage: Eukaryota > Metazoa > Arthropoda > Insecta > Diptera > Culicidae > Anopheles > Anopheles arabiensis. The sequence continues at coordinate 49,675,578 of NC_053517.1, forward strand.
AGACCGCTCTGGAGAGCGCTTCCGAGGCTGATGAGTTTGATGATGATTACGAGTTCTCCCAGAACGCCCAGGCCGCTGTCAAGCACCTAAACCCCCGTGACTTTAGCCTGCAGTACTCTGGCACTTTCCTGCGTGATTTTGCCTTCAAGGAGCTTGAGCTCTCGTACCGCATGTACTTCTCCCAGATCGCTGCTGACGACCACTACGTCCCGAGCGGCTTCTTCTTCCACCTGCGCAAGAACATGGGTGGCCTGAAGCGTTTCTCGACCTTCTACTACCTGATCTCGAGCATGGAGACGTTCTTCGATTTGCTCGACAAGCAGTACGACAGCTACAACAAGCACCAGGAGTACAAGTCTAGCGACTATTACTACAAGTACTACAAGCAGTATCCGCACCTGTTCAAGGACTACTTCAGCCAGTACAACAAGAACCACAAGTACCAGAACGATTACTACGAGCAGTTCGGAAACAAGAACCAGGAGGAGTTCCAGAAGTGGTCCACCACCCGCATCGCCAAGCTGCTGAACATCGATCCCGAGGAGGCTGAGGAGCTGGAGGGTCAGTTCATGTTCCAGATCTTCAACGGAGAGCGCTTTTTCGCCTTCAACAACCAGACCATTGAGCAGTTCCCGAGCCTTGTGAAGAAGTACTTCGAGGACTTCGAGGATGGTTTCGCCTACAACATGACCAAGTTCTATCAGCAGAACGTTGTCACCATGGCCTTCCCGCTAGCCACCGGTCTGCCATTCCACTACAGCCTGAAGACCCCGACTCTGATGAAGTTCGAGTTCGAGGCCTCTGCCACCACCTACCCGAGCATTTTCAAGACCCCCACTGGATACCCCGAGAAGGAGAACGACGACTTTATCCATATGCCCCGTTGGTTCAACGGATCCGCTGATGTGAACATGGCCTACTCTCGCCTGGTTGATGCCAAGGTTGGCTTCATTACGCCCTTCGACCACCAGCGTTATGTCGCCGGTTACCAGAAAGAAGTTCCAGGGATACCTGCCATTCAGCTTCGACTTTGGCTTCGACTTTGAGAACAACGACTTTGAAGTGAACGTGCAGCCACTGGAGCCCAAGAAGGACGTGCTACTCTTCCACATGAGCTCGTGGCCGTACACCGGATACAAGGACATCGCCGATCTGCGCCCGATGGCCGAGCAGCCGAGCGTGCACATTCTGCACGATCGCGCCCAAACCACCAAGTCGTTCGAGCAGTCGTTCGGTCAGTCGCTGACCGGCGTTGCTCTGCGCTTCCAGGCCAAGTACGACAAGGACTTCATCGACTACGCCTACCTGATGAAGCACATTGAGCAGCACGACTACTGGTCTGCGCTGGTCTATCCGTTCGCCTCGGAGACCTACCACTACCATCAGTTTAACCTGTACTACGATGCTCAGCGCACCAGCGTGAAGAATGTCAAGTTTGTGCTGCAGCACAAGCAGGCCGACTACGACCAGGACTTCCAGACCGCCGACGTGAAACACCCGAAGAGTCGCCACGGATACTCTGGATTCTACAACGAGTACAACTATGCCCAGCCCTTCGTCTACTACGCCGGAAGCCAGCGCCGACAGGAGCAGTTCATGCGCAACGCCGGTGCCGGTATTCGCAACAGCGACGTCAATGTCTACGATTTTGGAATCGTGTTCGAGGGCAAGCAGCAGAAGGCTGAGTTCGTGTTTACCACCGCCTATGCCGACAGCCCAGTCGACGAGAAGGAGCGTCTGTTGATGTTCCTGTCCTTCAGCCCGTACGTGTCGTCCAGTGCCTTCTTCGAGTTCATTCCGTTCTCTGGCAAGCAGTTCCAGATGTGCTTCTCGGCCACCAACCAGTACCCGAACATGCCCAAGCTCAACTTCCTCAATGTTCTCAACTTTGACAAGGTCGGAAGCATGAACTGGGAGCTGGCATACGGTGAGAAGTGCCAGGGAGGATCGCACGTCTCGATGAAGGGTAAGCTGATCCAGTCGGAGCCCTACCGCCACTTCCTGCGTATCTCCGAGGCTGGCCAGAGCTGCAAACAGCAGATGGACCAGGGATACTTCCAACTGCCCGCATGTCAAAACGCCACTCGCCAGGCCGGATACTTCGATCAGTACTCGTTCAACTTTGAGTACAAGGATGTCTCGAACTATGCTAAGAACCTGACCTACCAGTTCTTCGACTACGCTCGTTACTTCACCTTCCCGTACTGGAACGAGGACTACTTCTTCCAGGGCAAGCACAACCAGTTCCAGATCGACTTCCAGCTGGCTCCGTACTTTGATTACTACAACGCTTCCTTCTACGGATCTGACCGTAGCTTCGCTATCCAGAACTACCCGATCGAAAGCGAATACGCCCGTTACTTCTTCTCCGTCCACCCCGACTTTGACTACTACGAGCGCATGTTCAACTACGCTTACCGCGGAAACTACCATCGTAAGTATACTGGCGGAACATCATCATTATTACACGCTCCAAAGATACCAATAATTGTTTTCTTTCCTCTACAGCATCTTGCGCTGTGTCGAACAAATTCGTCAACACCTTCGATGGAAAGACCTACGACTATGAGCTTGGCAACTGCTGGCATGTTGTGCTGCACACCGTCAAGCCTGACTACTATTTCTACGCCCAGGACTCGCACTTCATGAACTCGGACTACGAATACAACTGGAAGAACGGCTTCGGAGAGGATGAGCAGATCACCATCCTGGCCCGTCACGGCGAGGACAACCAGCTCTTCTTGAAGGCTATCCTTGGCCAGTACAAGCAGAACGACTACAACATCGATATCATCCCCCACGGACACGAGCTCCCGATGGTCTACATCAATGGCAAGCCCCAGCAGATCCACGAGAAGTACGCCGTCGAAATGTACACCAATGATGATGGTGGCGATCAGCCGCTGATCCGCGTCTATGCCCTGCCTGGCAACGAGCTGGAGATCAGCTTCCGCGATGACGACATCAAGATCGTGTTCGACGGATACCGTGCCCGTTTCTTCGCCGACCAGTCGTACTTCAACAACTTCGTCGGTCTTTGCGGTACCAACAATGGCGAAGGAGAGGACGACTTCATCACCCCCGACCAGTGCGTCATGCGCAAGCCTGAATACTTTGCCGCTTCGTACGCGCTCACCGGCATGAACTGCAGTGGGCCGGCTCAGGCCTACTTCACCGAGTACCACCAGAAGGCTCAGCAGCACTGCGTCAAGCCCCAGTACTACTTCGGCAACGTCATCAGCGAGCAGGAAGCCGGACGTCAGCGTTACAACTACTACTACAAGGACTTTGATCTTTCGGACTCATACTCGTCCGAGTCTTCGTCGTCGTCGGATGAATCTGATGATTCCAACTCGTCCTCGTCGGAAGAGCGCAAGCCGAACCGTGAGCACTTCTTTGAGAAGCAGCAATACACCGAAAAGGAGTGCCCCGTGAAATACCAGGCTCAGTACGTCGAGCAGGGTGACAAGATTTGCTTCACTAGCCGTCCGCTCCCAACTTGCGCTTCGCAATGCAAGGCTACCGAAAAGGCTCCCAAGTACGTCGATGTCCACTGCCGTGACGCTACCGATTCCGTGGCTCAGCTGTACAAGCAGCAGATCCGCAAGGGAGTCAACCCGGACATGAGCAACAAGTCGGTCACCAAGACCGTCAAGTTTTTCTTGCCCAAGAAATGTGTGCACGTCTACTAAAAACCACAAATCAAACTGAAACTCCGAGCCAAATGAACCGTTTGTGAAAGAATCGAAATCAAGCATTATGAAAATGTATAAAAAAATGGAGGTGTATTTATAATAAAAAGAGCATTTTATGAAAACCTATGGTCTAAAGAACTTATTAAAACTAAACTATCTATCAGCAACCAGTTGGTGAACTCGGATGAGCAAATATACTCGTCTTAACGGGATGTGCCAACACATTTTGGCATCATGTAGTTGTAATCCTATACAGAATAATTGGTGAATATTACAGAGGTATGGAATGATAATGGCTCAATATTAGTTTTTCTGAATAAATTGGATTGTCACATGAAACTATTGGTGATTTGTTGTTCCAAATATAGGTAATTCTATTATATACAACTGGGAAGCACAAAATTTATTTGACGATAATATTTAATTTAATTAGGTTTATGGTGTTTCAAACTAGCTTTGATAAGGGCTGTGACATAAACTTCTACATTTTCTCGGTCTTGTTTGATTGTTTTGTACAAATCAATGTTATAATATTGGGGGAAGATATTAGGTTTTATATTTAAATAATTGACAGTTTTACTTTTTGCACAATTTCGTACGAAATGAAGTCCCGATTCCTCAATAGAAACATTGGTTTCTGAAAGTTTTTTTTTCTTTATTTTTATAGAGATCTTGAGCCAATTGGCCTCCTTCGCCTCTTGAAGAAAGTTAAAGAGTACATGGCTAAATGAAAATATTTCCCGATATCATATTTACTCCTTTTAGGGTTATAGTAAATGTGTTTTCCTTAGTACTATAAGTCGAAAAACTCGCAACATAAGATTTGTTAGGCGAATATGAATATGGCAATACTAATTATGTTTCGTATTATGGCAATACTAATTATGTTTCGTAAATTGCAATAATGTGGATGGTGCAAAAGCGCAAATGATTTGCTATTATTAGCATATTGTTGGCATCAATTTCATAGTATAAAAATAAAACTGCATTTTAATATATGGCTTGCTCAAGGTTACTGCGGTTCCTGGAATAGCATAGAGTTGTCTGCCACAATTAGGCAAGTTGTTTTTAGGCAAGATTTAGGTTAGGTTTAGGTTTTTGGGCAAGATAATGTTTTTAAAGGATAAAGGATAAAACAAATGTATTGAAAGGATAGTACACATCGATGCAACAGTAAATGCACATATACAAATAAAGAAATAAAAGGCAACAGCTATGCAATTGTATTCTTCCTTCTTGGCATATTCCCCTTATGGTTTAAAATTTCGTATGGACCAAGTTCTTTATAAAAAAGAATGTCTATCGTAATGGGTATACAAATATAATTTACATTAGATAATGTAGCTAAATATCTGAAAGTGGTATAATCAAGAAAATATGAAAATTATTTTGCTTTATACAGTAATATTGACTTACCATTCCTTCACATAACGACACTCGAACGTTTGATTGTGCATCACCTACAACACTGCCCTTGTAATAGCAACCTTGAAGCCACCTACTTTCTTCGTGATCCTCGGGCTTGCGTAAAGTTTCGTTTGGAAAAAAATGAGTCACCTGTCAAATGGCAATAGAGATTTTTTTAGTATGTCTATGTTTAAAATGTGTTAGGGGATGCAATCATGTTATGATAATTCATTTTCAAGTCGAGATAAACAATAAAAGCCAGATTTTATTTGTAATTTGAACATCTCATCCTCACTTATGATGTCACACGTACTTCATTCTTCTTACCTTCATATCCTTATGAATAAATTCTCCGTCATGCGATAATTTAATATGCATTCTGATCCCAAATACGTTCAGCTCGTACTCTGGATGAGGATCCCAGATTTTTGACGATCTACTTCGAAAAGCACCAGTGGCATCACGGGCGACATCATGAGCTAGAGGTAATTATTCACAAAGATATAGTAAACATTTATATGTCAGCAAGACCAAATGTGATAGACGAAGTAAAACTAAATGCAAAAGTAAATGAAATGCTTTAAAGTGTTTGTATTTTGCTTATAAAATCCTACAAGATTATGCTTGCTTACCTGTTTTGGATTCGTATAACAGATCATCTTGATGCAAGGGCCGCGCTATTTTGGTAATGTACGCAAATTCCGTATCGTTATTTACTTCATGCGCCTGCATCACATCGCCATTATCTATATTATTGCTAATAATACTATTGGTACTAATGTGGCCATCAGATACTGATGGTACTATCCTACTGCTCCCGCTGTCATCATTGACTATAGCTACTCGCAAGGTCGATTCTCTCACTGCAGCTTCTGTAAAAACATATGTAAAGAAGAGCAATTAGTTTTTGCCTAAAAACATTATTTTTTAAAAACTAATTTCAAATTAGCCAGACTCATGGTACAGTCGACATCTCGTACGATTTAACAACATGAAAGTCATGGGTTCAATCCCCGTGCCGCCATACGTAGGACTGACCATCCTGCTATGGGGGGTAATACATAAGACACTGAAAGCCAACCCCACAAGTGGTACAGGCAAGCCTTGACCGACAACGGTTGTTGAGCCAAAGAAGAAGAAGAAGAAGAAGAAGAATTTCAAATCATGTTTTTGATTGCAAGTCTATACTGTACAGCGTACAGTATGCTGCAGCAGTATATGCATCTTTCTTCACGTTTCTTTTTGCTTGGTAAGCATAAGGATGCGCTCAAAACAAGAATAAACATGTGAAAAAAATGTTTTCGAAGCGAAACGATCTACCGGCAAATTTTTGGTAATTCTGATGTAGGTCATCAAATTAGACGATTTTTGGCCTTGCACGTTTTGCCTAAAACATTCCACCTATACATTTAGGAGGTCCGACACTTGGATGACGGTATCGTTTTTCGAATGACAGCAAATATATTTCATAAGCCAGCCGTTGAGATCAAGCAATGGTACAGGAAACACAAAACAGTGTGAAGATTAACATTTCTACACAGTCCAATGCTGGAGTAGACGGAAGGACCAGGAACCACGATAAAGTGGAACGGTAAAATGGTCTGGTCGGTTAGTTGGCTTTTATACAATCCAACACTATCCAATGTTGTGCAAGTGTATGACGTATGTTAACTTCACATTCTGCTTCCCCTCACATAGCAATGGTCAGATTAGGTATTCTAATCTTCCCAGAACCAGTAAAAAAGCATCTTTGGTGTGGTCCTTTAACTCTGACAGAGGTCAGCATCAAAAAGTTCGCTCTTAAGCCTTACAAAGCGAATATGAAAGCAAACCGTACGTATGAGCGGGGTGAAGATTTTGATTTTTTTTTTGCTAGACTTAAATAGGATGAACACAAGTAAGAAATTTTAACGGAAAAGAACTCATAACAATATTACCCAATTAAAATACCATCACGGTCTATCAGTCACTAAGAATGATGTTTAAAATAAAGCAAAATTGTGCCGAATCAACCCCTCATCTTTATGCGTCTGTCCAGCTGAAGGTCCGGCCAGTGCAAACCAAACGCAATCAACCAAACCCATAAAAGGAATGGTTAAAACCACAAATATGTAGGGATGAATAATCGTCCTTACGACCAGAGTGCACGCAGAACGATCATTTTAATCTGCTTTGCAGTCCGTGTTTAATTAATCGCTTCTTTCATCTTTTGCGACGATGATGCATTCGAAAAAAAAAACAGTCTGAAAGATAAAAAGTGCATTTTGATGCCGCTTAATACGATCGTACTTTCCTGTTAGTTTATAGACAAACATTTTTGCACCCGACCGCCCGACAATTAATGATTGTTTTTATCTAAATGAGCGCTAATGGAATGCCGTTAGCGTAAATTAAAATAAACCAATAATTCGAAGAAAATAAATTGCATCTCTCATTCTCGCTGCTCTTGCCCTCTAGTCCTAGTTAGGTATCTTCGAATAATTTCGCTGTTAAGCAAAATTTTTTTTCTAAATATGGTGGCTATGTTTGCGCAATTGAAACTAGAGAAATCACTGCGCATGATATACTAGTACAATTCAATAAGTAATAAGGTATCCATCTTTGTAATGAACCTCAACGCTCAAATCATCGTAGATTCAATAGAGTATGAAGAAAACAATGCACAATCTTGAAAATATGATCATTAGCATAAATTGGCCATCACTGTCATGTTGTCGGATGCCCGTGCCATTATCGAGCTTAGGGAGTCATGGGAAGAAATAGCGAAAGAGGAATCCAAACAACTGTACCAACATATGAGTAAGGTATGATTTTCAGCTCCAACTCCCTCCCAACTATCATCTCTAACTCCCCCCACCAGCCTCAAGAATGATAGAGAACAGACACACATTTCAATACCAAGACAACATTGTTCGAGTTTTGTTCAAACGGTGGTGAAACAATCGAAGGAAAGAAAATGTGCTTAATGATGCATTCAAATTGAATTGTTCCAATGGAATGTTATTAGAGTACGCAATGGTCCGACACTTCGATGTATCAAATATCATTTATGGGTGGTCGCAACATAACACCATGAAGCACATCAGCCGTTGTAGAATGATCATGTTTGAAGTTGATCGATGCAATATAAATACTTGCATGAGTATACTCATACATGTACTATACTTGCATTTATTTATTTATTTCAAATACAAAACCTTTAAGGTTTGACAAATATTAAATATAAAGCTTAGAAACTAACACTGCCTAGCTCTAAGTAGTGAAGACTAATTCTTAACAAAAAATGTGCTATTTGGGAAATGGTTAAAGTGGAAGGAGAGGAGGCTTGAAGACGGGAACGAAAGGATGGCAAAGAACATGTAAAGTCGAAGTGGTTGGAATCAGTATTAAACTGCCTGAGGCAATTTAGCAAGGGATCATTATGACAGTTACGATAGTACATGTACATGATTAAGATAGTACATGTTTCATTTGTAGTTTTGCTATGAACTACGAAAAAACTCTAGTACAAACTGAAAAGACTTAAAGGAGAGCAAGAAACGCATAAATACATATCATCCAGCATATTCACACATCGTTACTTACTGCTCATTGAGGACAATTTCAACGACGAGCTTTCAAACACGACACAATCGAACGCTCCGGGTGGTCGGCTCATATTGTTGTTGGTATGTAATTGAACTGAGAGATAAATGAAATGACTCGCATGCACATCGACATCATAGTAGGGCATTTTTTACATTTGAATGGCGCTGACATTAATGTGCTGGAGAAATTATTTTATAACCAGCAAGCGTAGAAATGTAAATGAACCAGGATGGACAAAAGATCTGTTTCAATATGAGGCAAATGGAATTATTCCTGTGAGTGGACTGTAGACTGGAGAAGATTGTAAAGCATTAAAGCTACAAGCAACATTCTATGCGTTATCAAACTGGATGAAACGAGAGTTTTAAAGGTTAAAAGCGCATATGTGCTCAATGCTGTGTTAAATATCAGTATAAATCAACAACAAAGTTGAACAATATTGTTTCTCATGTATTGTATTGATTTTTGCTCAAAATTTGGCTTAATTGATATGATTTGTCCGATACGTTAATAATGATTATTCATCTGGTTAATAATTCATCTGGTCAAACATTCAAGCACACAGCAATTTTTGATTACTTACCAACAAAGGTGTTCTCGAGAAACTAAGATTTTGTCTGGGAAGTATTTAGCTATTTATGATTATTATTGTTATTATTATTATTATTTATTCCAAAAGTTATCCAGCTGGCGTAAGCTTACATAACATACTTATTTCAATAATTAAGCTATAGAACAGTGCTAACAAAAACGCATCGAAAGACATAACTAGTTTAACTGTCAATTAACCAAATAAATAACATAAACTGTGGATGGGTCATATTAAGCTATGTAAAAAGGTCTGTAAATTGTTTTAGTTTAATTTCAAGCCGACATTGTTTCCTAGCGAGTTATCATTTTTAATAAAGGATCGTTAGATCCAAAATAAGTCGATCTGAATTCTATGTTGAATAATGTCCTGGTTCTTAAAATTCTACTGGGGGCCTGAAAGTTCAATTTACTAAGAATTGACGGGGTGTCTAAAGATCCGCTAACAAGTTTGTGTATAAATAAGCAATGTGCCGTCTTTCTTCTATGTTGCATAGGTTCTAGTCAAAATAACAGGCACCTTGTACAGTAAGAGGGACAAACAGAATTACGAGACCACGGGGGACGATAAAACAATGAAGGAGTAAACTTGCGTTGAACCGATTCTAGCCTATCTATTAAATATTGCTGTGTCAGAGTCCAAATAATTCTAGCAAATTCTAAGGTAGGACGGACAATTGCACAATACAGAGCTTTTATACTGAATGGATCTTTGAAGTATTGCTTACTTTATAGTGGTACTATTACTATTATAGTGGTTCTGTAACGTTAGTCTGCTATCTAAATCTAAACACCTAAATCGTGGATCACATTATTACGCGGCACTGATCTATCATCAATTTTATAATCGCAAATAATGGGAGATCTTTTCCTAGTGTAGGATATAACAAAGCATTTCGATATGTTGAAACGCATACAATTGGAATTACACCATAAGTTAAATCAAGTTAAACAGTTTTGAAGAGTTAAACAATCGGTTTGATCTGATACCGGTAGGAACATTTTCATATCATCTGCATGAAACAATTTTTCGCAATATGGTATAACGTAAATAACATCATTTATGAAAATGTTAAAAATAATAGGGCCGGGAATACTGCCTTGTGGAACCTCGGACGTGTTGGTGAATGGTGCAGATAGAGAGGAGGAAATATTCACTGCAATAAGCCTATCACTTAAATAACACGAGAGCCAATAAACTAGCGCCCCATTTACTCGGTAGCTTGAACGTTTTGAAATTAGCATTTAGTGAAAGAGTCATAGGCAGCACTGAAGTCGGTGTAGATTATTACGTCTACCTGTTTTCCGTTGTCCATTGAAGGATAGCAGGTGCTCAATAAAGAGAGAAGGTTAGTTTCAATTGAGCGGTTGGGTAGAAAGCCGTGCTGTTTGTTGGAAATTATATTTTTGAAACCACTTGATAGGTGTTTCGAAAATTTTGCTGACTGCACATAACATATAAATACCACGGTAATTACATATGTCATTTCTATTTCCATTTTTGTAAACCGGGAACATGCATGATGATTTAAGGGCTTAAAGGAAGCATTTGGAGCTGTACCGTTGCAACATGCTGGACTAGATTTGGTCAAAATTTTAATTAAGAACTCAACGAGCTTAATGCAAGGTTCAATTGACTTATTTATATTCTTTTACAAATATTCCAATTTCCTTTTCATGAGGATCTGCTTGATTTGGCAACAAATCGCTATCGAAAAAAACTTTTCATTGACTTTCACTACAATAGTTTTTGACGACTTTTGCAACAGGTAATAAAAGTGTTGAAATATTACAAAATGATACTGTTTGAAGCATCGCATAGATTTAGGCTTTCATTTGACTTTCATGGAAAAATATTATTTTTTGACATCGTCTCAAAAGCACTGAATTACTGAAAAAACTAAAAACAGCACATCAAGAGAACTAATTCTATTTCAACGTTAGTACCGATCTTTTTAAATGCGTTTGTTTGTTCCTAACTGGATACGAGAAATAACGAACAAGCGTGTGCGACAGAAAACCGATGGCTTGTTGCAATTGGGTAGGAAGACATAGGACACGAAGGACTTGTAGCAGTATGCAGTTACCGAATACAACTGATGTAATACGTGCATCAAAAGTAAGCGAATCATCTTTCACAACAATCCAAAGTATCTCTCCTTCGAACTAAAAAGTGAACATTGCTCTAATGGGGTTTTGTAATCCTTCCAAGCAGTGCTTGACCATAGAATTCTCTTTACTTTGAAAATGAAAGCAATAATTTCTTTTGCCTGACGATGGATGTTACCCACTAAGCGCTAAGCTAAGCAAGCATTTAATATTTTCAATTTATCACGGTTTCAGTCTCCCAGCTCAGTGCTCGTCTGTATATCGGTCGGTGGTCGTGACAGGAGGGATAGGTTAGTAACATGCATCCCGCAAGAATGCATGATTGCGCTCTGTTCCTTTTACCTGCTCCTCCCTTTGTTGAAGAGGGGAGTGGAACCCTACCCAGGGGTCAAGTCATGGTAAAATAAAGCATAAGATTAACTACAAACTTCCTGATAGCTGGCAGAATTATTATAATAATCATATTTTAAGCTGACAAACAAATCTTACCCCGGCTTTACCCGTTCGGTAGAAGGCCTCGTGCGACGGCTTCGTAAAACACTATTCACTCAATTTATTCTTTCAGGCTCTAATGGGGTCTAATCAAACGAATTAACAAGGCGTTGAATATTAATGCAAAAAGTGGAAAATTAATTACCATCAAGCATCATGTGTTTCACGCAGTAAGCAAAATATCTATCTCTGTAGGTACTAGTACACCTGTGACTGCACGAATGGAATGGAACAGGGGTCTCCAAACTTTTCAGTTGGCGGGCCTCATTGCTTCGCAAACAGCGTTGTTGGATCATTATGACGTTACCTTTAGCTGATGGTTGAACTTTAAATTTCCTTTTCATAAGAAAGTACGAATAAATCAAAAACTAAAAAATCTCATCTCGAGTTTTGTCTTCAAATAACTAATGGTATTTTAATATTATTATTATTATTATTATTATTATTATTATTATTATTAGTATTATTATTTAAAAACATTTTAATAAAATAGACACTATGTTTTTAATGCTTTGCAAAGTCATATCAGGTAAAAATTGTAGGCTTTAGAGGGCATGCGGCTCGCGGGCCGTAATTTGGAGACCCCTGGAATGGAAACACTGAATCGCAGCGAGGGATAAAAAATCTTCTTTACCTAGGCAGATTGAAGATGATCGACAAACAACCTCAGTGTTTGTTGATACAACGAACAACTTTACGTTGAATATAAAAATAAATGCACTTTAAATGAAGAATAGCCCATTGACCTAAAGTCCTAGTTTAACGCAAGCAGATAGTTTTTTCCATACCAGCAGAAAATGATAAGAGCACAGATGTAGATGGAGGTATGGTTGAATAATTGAAAATCAATATTGTTTATGCTAATTGTGCAAATTGTGGTTTATCGGCCCGCGGCCGTATTTAATTGATACTGATTTGTTTTCACTTCCGACCTGCTATAGACTATCGTCGCTCCTTGCGGCATTGTCACTCCTTGCACCGTTTTCTCTTTTCTCAACCAAGTTTCTTGGAGACAACCCTCGAAGTACGAGCTTGTTTAATTTATTCCCCACCGTTTGTGGACAGATCTCTCGATAGTGTCATCGATGTTTGCATTCAAGCCAAGTGCGATGCAGTTACAAGCAAGATGCACCTCTTCATGGTTGAACGCGTATTGTGTGTATTTCCCGGATCAAGAGCCAAAGAGGGCTTAACCGCTGCGCAGAGTCGTAAATGAAGAATCCTACTTCCCCGTTTGGTTTGCTTACCCTTTAACACCTTTACATCTGCGGGCCAGCCCCAGTTCCCCAGTGTCACAAGAAACGAATGGCGCCACGACAGATTCTTGACAATTTAAATGTCTCTTGTTTTCATCGGCCTATTCTTTGCTGTTGCTTTTTTATTAATACCATTATTGATTTAGCAAGATAGTGAATGACTCTCGACATACACCATACATTAAGGCAAGGGGCACCCGTTCACCCATTAACCATTTTTGCAGGCAATCAGTGACAACAGTAGTTTGTCGGGAATGTGGATGTGAAAGAAAAGCCTTTTCTCTCCCCCTCCGCTCCAGATCCTAGAGGGAACCAGTTGTGTGCGCGTGTGGAGAACTCAATGAACGAGGGAAATGGTCGTTTTGTTTTATACGTGCATCGTACGCATTGGATAGTTCACAACATCACGGAAGTAAGAGTTCAAGGCCGACGACTGTCGTTAACTGGGAGTGGGGGTCACATGATGTCCAAATAACGGCAATCTTCTTTGTTTTTAATATCCATTTGGTTGCTTCTGAAAATGCTGCTGTATCTCTTGGACGACATGGGTTTATTGCACCAAATAAATGGAAATGATTGACAGACAGTCGTTTGACTGGTTTTATTAACGGACGCATTTCCTTATCGACGCTACATCGTTTGCAATGTTTGAATTTTATTGAAGAAAGTTTTCAATGGTTTTCCGGCACTCAGAATTAATGTTTTGATAAAAGTCATTCAATTCACCCCCAATAAAGCTGACTTTTTACTTTTGCTACTTAAACTTTTATTTCCCCCATCCCTGGGATATTCGCCAAACGAAATGAGTCGAAGGCAGTTCATTTATCAGTCATCTCGAAAACAAACACCCAACCTCCAATTTTGATCACTCTTTTTCTTAAATAACCCAATTCCAAGCGATCAGATAACAAGTTGAAGCAATTCAAAAATCGGGTCCACTTCACCCTCATCATCGAGACTAATCGATTCCGATTATCGGTCGTTAGGTGGCGTTTACTCTATAGCTCTGGAGGCTGTCTTTCGCATTTCAATAATTCAATCTGATAAGGCCACTCATACTGCCACATTCTCGTCTCTGAGTGCGAGCTACCAAAGTGGACCCTTCGGAGAATCTGCGATCGACCAGCTGGACAGGCTGCACACAGGCGATGTATAAATTACTGCACGTACGGGCACAGGTCAGGCAAGTGAGTCTGACGTGCCGATAACTAGATTCCATCGACGTATGCCAGAAGAAGAAGCATGCCGCTACGGAAAACTTTGAAATAGGGACAGGAGCAACAGGAGCGAAGAGGAAACGTATGGCGTCAGTGCAAAAAAAACAACTATTATGCGAATTTCTGGTGCCACTAATGAAGCACAGCTGGTACTTCAGAAAATAACGATAATTACACCATGCTGTGCAGATCTGGGTGTTAATGCGGGTTAGTGGCAAAATAATCGAGGCACTTTGTTTCTGGAGATCGGCAACAGCGCAGGTGCGGTTTCGATCACCTCCGACTTTAAGTCGGCCAGTGTGTGTCACTCCAGTCTCGCACGATAAACGGATGCAATTATGCAGCAAATCATTGTCATTTACTCCTAGCTGGATTACGATTCGTCCCGATGATTGGTTGCCCCTAGGCCTCTAAGCGTGCTGCAACCAGGACGGCAGCAGACATCACTAGCGCAACGGCAGTTTGCCTGCCCGTGAATCATTCAAGGAAATGACAAACGTGTACGTGGCGTAAAATTTTCGAGGTCAGTTGGTGGCGTTCTCGACGACAGCCTACTGATTGTCTGCCACCAAACGATGGTATGGCGTGATCTACACTACACCCGGAAAAGTCGGTCACTCTTGATCACGCAATAGGCGACGGTAGCGCATTACTGAAGTGGTCAGGGAGTTTAAGGAAATGAGCAACACTAGTTTAGCGATCTCTATTATACTTGCATGCAAAATTTAACATACATACATACAAGACCCCAGTGCTAAATTTGACTAGTGGTGTTTTCACTATGAAGGAATGTTCTGAAGGCGAATGTCACACTTGCGCTCGACCGACAGTTCGTGACTCTTTAGTAGCGCTCCAAGAGCGTTCGCGCACAAATAGTGCATAACTGCGCAGGCCTAACCACTTGATAGTTGATTTATGATTGGATTGTGAATGCCGGATTAGCCACCCTGTTTGGTTCTAAATGCAACGGATCACGTGCCGGCAATAGGGAGGAAAAAAAATAAATACTCGATTTGCATACACATCAATGATCAGATGACGCGACCGGTCGTGTTCTATCGATCGCCTTTGATTTCACTTTCCGTGCAGCTGTCAGTGCATGAAGTAATGCTTGGCATAATTCATAGAGCATACTCATATACAATTATTTTAGTTTTCATTCTAATGGATTGTAACATCAGTATGGATCATACAAATAAAATGAATGTCATGAAGCATGTTTTTTACAAGATAATACTACTTACATTCTCAAAATAGTACAACACAAAGCAACAATATATTTGTATTACACAGCTATGGAATCACATCAATCAGTCACATCATAACAATAAACGCCTTTTATTCATTATATATTATTGCATTACATTGCGTAACTATGCAGAAGGGTATAGAAACACAGGGATTTCATCCAATTTTTTCTTCTTTTTTATTTTTTCTAAATATGAATTGGATTGAATTTAAAATTTCACTGTATTGCCAAATAGTTCAACAATTAGTATATATATTTTTCCATGTGATGCACAGCACTTTTTAACGTCAAAGCGTCTGACTGCCTTGAGGCGTTTGATATGTAAGATTTTATTTAAAGGATTGTTGTGTTGCCCTACAGCAATTAGAAGATCTCACTTTTTCGAAAAAGTTTATTATTTTGAACAGACGGCTTGCTCATCTCATCAGCCATAGTGTGGCATTCTTCAAACATTTTTTATATGAATTTGTATTTTCCTGATTTGTGTTGCCGATACCAATATTTATCTGCCTTATATAATACACATTGATCGACAATAATAAATTTATAAAAAGTCTATAACAAGACCAAGATTGAAAAAGTTTGAAATAGTAAGGTATTTTCCTATTATACATTAATTAAATTTAATGATGATTAACTAAATGATGATTAACTTAACGAAACATCTCTAATGTAATTAATGAAGAAAACTTATTTAAATTTGAAGCTAGCATTCAACATGATTGAAGTGATATACAAGATGCTTCGAAAAAATAGAATGGAAAATTATGATTAATACAATAAAACGATTCATGAAATAATAACAGATTTACCATCTTTACCGCGTAGCTTTATTTGGTACCGATGCTCACAATTTTTTTTTTCTAAATGGTGTAATAGTATATCAAAGTTCATTTCTCTCAGTACGCGGTATTCTTAAAAGATACCCGTATGATCACTGTCCATTTGAACATAATAACAGACGCTACACCACGAGCTAAGTGCCGTATAACGGCTGACGCGGTGTTGCATGAAAAAAAATCGTGACGTTCTGCGTAACTTTTTACATTCCTTTCTTCTTATAATCTCAACCCACCCATACTATTGCTGCCTCGCGACGAGTTTCGCCGTTTACGGCAGGCAATGCCTTCACGAGTTAATGCGCAAACGCAGCGCTAAGCGTTTGCGCAGTACCGGTAATCGGTAAGATCAAGTTCAATGAAATCGAGTCTGGCCGCCGTGTTTACTGTCGTTGTAACACAAATTTGATGGTTCTCACGTGGGTAAGCCACCACTTTCGATAGCTACCCGGTTTACGATTTGATTTATAATCGTGTTCAAATGGCAGTTCACCATTCTGGTTTGCTGTATGTGAGTTGGATGGCGTGAATTTCATTACACTACCAAACGACTCAGAAAAGGAAAAAAGTTGCTAAACAACTGAACAATAAAAAAATAATAGAAAATGTAAGCTGGGATAGTAAAAATGCTTTTTATTGTAATATTCCACGATTATATTGAAGCACGCTTATTGTTGATCAGTGCTGGGAGACTTGGTGAAAAGATTTTTAACGAAGCTTATGGAAGTTTTGCGCAGCCGTGACTCTAGCGGTTCCTGTGACGTAGTGGGTTTGCAATCGTTGGAAGCTACAGACTCTTTCCGCTGTGGGTACATATTTCCGAAAGCTTGATCATGATACTGGCGGAAATAGATCAGCTTCTGGGTCGCGTTTGGTGGCTTTATAGTTAGACGAATTGAAAGTGAATCCTTCTGGATGTAACCATTGTTGATCAATTCTTCTCGTCCCAAAAACGATTTCCACCCGAAAGGTAGCGATGGTTGGATACAATATTCTAGCGATTTTTTGACGACCTTTTTGTCATTTTGGTGCAAAATCGCCACAGTAAAGTCGTATCTGTAGTAAATAAAGTGAGTTTAATTGAGATTGATCAGGTTTTAATTACGGACTTGTCGGAATTCTTACTTGTTAGCAATGCCCGAGCAAAGCTCGATGAAAATGCTCAAAAATTGCCCTTTACACTCGGCATTCCCACCAGGGTAGATCTGTATCCGCCACCGGCCACCAATATCATCATTTAGAATGTCAGAATATAGACAATTAGACGATTTTATTGCATCAACCACGTTGCGAACGGTTATCACTTCGGTTAAACAGTCTGGATGGGCTAACCTGAAAACGTCAAATATATCATTACTTGAACGATTCTTTGTACGTTTTACAAATGGGGCTTACTTGTTTAATTGGTCAACTTCAGTCGTCAATAGATCTGCTCGTTTTTTCATTTTCTCGTACTTGTCGATCAGGTTGAGTGCTCGAACAGAAAATGTAAGCTCAAGTGCGTCGTTCTCAAGAAACGATTCCTGCAAGGACTTTAAGTCGATGAAATGATTTTGACCCCAGCCCCTCCGCAGCTCGAAAAATGCTTCATCCTCGTATCGGTGATTCCTAGAGCTGCCCAGCAATTCAATCGAATAGTGATAGTTTCCTACAATCCCGTTGTACAGCTGTAGGAAAATACTGAGCGAGGTGTTTTTGGCGTCTTCAAACCCACTCGGATGTACTTCCAAACGCCATACGGAACCAATATCATCCGTAACTAATTCTGAATACTGAACTTCATTCGTGCGCCTTACTGATGAGTACTTATTTACGATAAATTTCCATGTTGATGGTTCGGGTATTAGGTTACTACGGGTAATGAAAAGGACACAATTTCGTATTAAACAACAACAACTACGTAATATGAATGTAATCAATCAACATTACATATTTTAAATGGAAATGTTTACCTCTTAAAACAAGGCGGTTTGACGTTCAGGCAAATTGTTTTCAAACCTTCGATGACTTGTGTGCAGGACCTTTCAATCTCCGACTGCTTCGTTACGAGCTCTTGAGGAGAATTTTGTCCCACCGTCGCCTTTACGGACAATAGTGCAAATTGATGCTTGTCCAATTTCTTTGTCAATATATCGGCCCACGCATTTATTTCACCCGTTTTTGCATGGAACTGTTGATGTATATCTTTGAGCTCCTGTTGTACCATCACATTTATGGTCTTTATCAGATTATCCTTAGTTTGTTTCACCAGCGCTCGTTGTTTCTCCAACTCCTCTGAAACGCGACGATCAGTTTCGTTAAATAGCCCCTGTGTTTCTAGTAGTATCTTTTCTAGGTGTTGCTGTATCTTTCCAGAGTCAAGCATTGTCGACGATGCGTCAAATTGATCTGACTTGCTCGTGTCATTGTCGATGGGTTTCGATGGATATAACGGACTGCCTTCAAGAATCTTAACAAAATTATCTATTCCACACGGGCACCGACAGTTCGGACATGCCGGATTACCACTTTCTAGCTCCGCCTTTTGTAACCAATCACGGATGCAACTGTAGCAAAACAGCTTCGAACATTGTGGACAAAGCCGAGGATCGTCAATGTGTCTCATACAGATCAAACACTGTGATGCTTCACTAGCCCACTGCACGCGCTGATCTTCTGAACTAGAAGCCATTGGCATTAAAGGTGGTCAATGAACGATTAACGATAAGCTCTGGTTAATCTCGAATGATCGTGCTAATCGGCTAGGCCATCAACCACATATGTATGCTTATCATGAATGCTTCTCACAGAACAGCTGTTGCGACGGTGTACTTATCAGCTGATTGGTTTTTGTAAGTCCACTGTATAGTTTTTGAACGTAAATTGGCCCTCTACAGAGTGTTTACGAAAACATGAAATAATTTTTAAGTTCAATTAAATTACGAGACGAGAATTACAATACCGAAAAACGAAAACCGAACCTACACAACATGTGGATCACATCCGACTGAATTTTCGCAAGCGGAAAAATAAGAGAACGTACAACGAAACTGAGAAAACCATCAACATTTACTCATTTTCTTGCTCTCTTGAAGGAAATCTCTCTAAAACGCGAGACCCACCCGAATGTGTTCTATTTTAAGAAGACCATACGAATGATCCCATTGTGCGATGTTGGTTCCAACTCATGTCTGTTTGTATCGCGAGATACTCAACGAACATTAAATGTTTGTAGGAAAAGGACCGAACTAAAATGGAGAAGCAGCAAAAGAGTTTGGGATCGTATAGGTCATGCAAAGCATTCGGAGATGAGCTGAAAACGGCAATGACTTTCAACATTTGTTACAAGGTTTATAATCACGCGATGAATTCGCCGAATATCGAGAAGTCTAAAAATAATTTCAGTGTTGATCATGGCTGAGCACCAAATTTGAAGCATCGGCAATGCACACATGTGACTAATCAGTATATATAACGTGCACAAAAATTATTTAACATGCAACTGATAGCGTAGAAGGCTAGCTTCCGTGCCAGATCAATGATAATAAAAATGAAGTAGAAAGATTTCATTGAGCAAACCACTGATAAGAAATAAAATCATAGCAAAGTCGAGTATAAAAGAAGATCCTGTGACCACCAGAAGGCACATTCGAGCTTTGGAGTGCATTCAAAGCATCCGGGCAACTGCGAACAACCGAACCATGATTGCGAAGTTACTCCTCCTCACGCTTGGTAAGTGTTATTCATTCAATCGTTGGCTATTCCATTCGAAGGATTTCATCTGCCGTGCAATATAACTAATCGGTTGGTGTGCTGCTTTGTGCTTTACAGTGGGGTTGTGTACGGCGTACCAGTACTCGTACGAGTATGAGTTCCCCTCCTCTCGCCCGTTCAACAAGACGGGCTTCGAGTTCGGTGCCTGGGAACCGAACAAGGAGTACGTGTACAACGTGACGACGAAAACCATGACCGCTCTGCCGGACCTCGAGGACTACTGGACCGGCATTGTGACGCACGGCTATTTGGTGATCCGTCCCAAGGATCACAACTACGTCGTTGCCTACATTGACCGTCCGACGTACGCGGCGTTCAACGAGTATCTGCCCCGTGGATACCGCACTGAACTGTCGCGCTTCAACCTGAAATGGCAGCCGATGCCATTCAGCTCGAAGCCCTTCGGAATCTACTACAACAAGGGAGCCGTCAAGGGCTTCTATGTTGAGAAGACGGTCCCCAACCACGAGGTCAACATGCTCAAGGGCTGGGTCAGCCAGCTGCAGCTGGACACTCAGGGAGCGTACGTGATCAAGTCGGAGTTCAACCAGTTCCCGGAGAACAACACCCTCACCGGTGTGTACAAGACCATGGAGCCATCGGTGACCGGCGAATGTGAAACCCTTTACGACGTCAACCCAGTCCCGGAATTCCACTTCCAGTCCCACAAGGAATGGGTTCCTCAGCCCCAGTGGCTCGAGGAGGACCAGCATGTGTTCCATGTTGTCAAGTCCCGCAACTTTGACCATTGCGAGCAGCGCATGGGCTTCCACTTTGGCTTCAGCGGGTTCAGCGACTTCAAGCCAAACACCAACCAGATGGGTAACATCATGACCAAGTCGGAAGTGACCCAGATGTATCTGACCGGCAACTGGTACAACTATACCATCCAGTCGGTGTCCACCGTCAACAAGGTTGTGGTCAGCCCGTCGCTGGTCAACAGCCAGAAGGCTATGGTCTACGCTCAGGTCAACATGACGCTCAATGAAATCACGCCCTACGATAAGTACCCCGAAGGCCCAGCTGACGATCGTCAGGTCTTCGTCGACCTGGTGTACAGCTACAACATGGCTCATGATAAGAACAACTTCGTTCGTCCGGCCAACGAGACCGATGACTCTTCGTCGTCGTCGTCGTCGTCGTCTTCGGATTCCGACTCTGACTCGTCCAGCTCTTCGGACTCGTCCAGCTCTAGCTCGGAGGAGGAAGCGGAAAACTTCAAAATCAGCCCGGCTGAGCAGTACAAGAAGCAGGCTAAGGAAGTCGAGCGTCGTGGAAACCGCAACCGTCGTGATCTGAATGCCTTCAAGGAGAAGCAGTACTACGAAGCGTACAAGCGCGACCAGTACCGTCTGCGTAAGCAAAACGACACCTCGTCCGACTCGTCTAGCTCCGATGATTCTTCGTCCAGCAGCTCTTCGTCCAGCTCTTCGGAGTCGGATGAGCACGACTTCTACAGCTCTTCCGAGTCCGACTCCGACTCGCTGAGCAGCGAGGAGTTCTACCAGCCGATCCCGGAAAGCATGAAGGATGCCCCTCAGACTCCCTTCCTTCCCTACTTCACTGGATACAAGGGATACAGCGTGCAGTACGCCCACAACGTCGATGCCTCTCGCTACGCCTACAAGCTGGCCTACGAGATCGCCGACGAGCTGCAGGAAATCTCCCAGGTCCCCAAGTCGAACACGCTGAACAAATTCACCATTTTGGCCCGTGTTCTGCGCACCATGCACTACCAGGACATCTACGACGTTTGCCAGAAGCTGTTTGTTTCGCAGAAGGAACGCGAAGAGGGCAGCAACCACAGCGAGTCGTTCGCCAAAAAGGTTGACGCCTGGAACACTTTCCGCGACGCTTTGGCCCAGGCCGGTACCCCGCCTGCCTTCAAGGTGATCAAGGAGTTGATCGAAGAGAAGAAACTGCGTGGTGATGAAGCTGCCAGCGTCATCGCTACTCTGCCCAAGACCATCCGCTACCCGACCGAAACGGTGATGCACGAGTACTTCCTGCTGGTGACGTCTAACGCTGTCCAGCATCAGGAGTACCTGAACACCACCGCTCTCATTTCCTACTGTGACTTCCTGAACCGTGCCCAGGTCAACAACCGTTCGGCCTACAACTACTACCCGGTGTATAGCTTCGGCCGTTTGGCTGATGCCGACTACAAGATCGTGGCTCACAAGGTTGTGCCGTGGTTCGCGCACCAGCTGCGTGAAGCCGTCAAGGCTGGTGACAGCGTGAAGGTGCAGGTGTACATCCGCTGTCTTGGACA
Source organism: Anopheles arabiensis (assembly GCF_016920715.1). Taxonomy (NCBI): domain Eukaryota; kingdom Metazoa; phylum Arthropoda; class Insecta; order Diptera; family Culicidae; genus Anopheles; species Anopheles arabiensis. The sequence goes on from NC_053517.1 coordinate 49,698,043, forward strand.
TTTGGGACACCCCGAGATCCTGAACGTTTTCGAACCGTACCTGGAAGGCAAGATCCCAGTGACCCACTTCCAGCGTCTGGCTTTCATTGTCGCTCTGGACCGTCTGGTCGAGAACTACCCGCGTCTGGCTCGCTCTGTGCTGTTCAAGGTGTACCAGAACACCGGAGATGCCCATGAGGTCCGTTGTGCCGCAGTGTACCTGCTGATCCGCACGAAGCCCCCGGTATACATGCTCCAGCGTATGGCTGAGCAGACCCACTACGACCCGAGCACGTACGTACGCGCTGCCGTCAAGACCGCACTGGAGAGCGCCTCCGAGGCTGATGAGTTTGATGATGATTACGAGTTCTCCCAGAACGCACAGGCCGCTGTCAAGCACCTGAACCCCCGTGACTTTAGCCTGCAGTACTCTGGCACTTTCCTGCGTGATTTTGCCTTCAAGGAGCTTGAGCTCTCGTACCGCATGTACTTCTCCCAGATCGCTGCTGACGACCACTACGTCCCGAGCGGCTTCTTCTTCCACCTGCGCAAGAACATGGGTGGCCTGAAGCGTTTCTCGACCTTCTACTACCTGATCTCGAGCATGGAGACGTTCTTCGATTTGCTCGACAAGCAGTACGACAGCTACAACAAGCACCAGGAGTACAAGTCTAGCGACTATTACTACAAGTACTACAAGCAGTATCCGCACCTGTTCAAGGACTACTTCAGCCAGTACAACAAGAACCACAAGTACCAGAACGATTACTACGAGCAGTTCGGAAACAAGAACCAGGAGGAGTTCCAGAAGTGGTCCACCACCCGCATCGCCAAGCTGCTGAACATCGATCCCGAGGAGGCTGAGGAGCTGGAGGGTCAGTTCATGTTCCAGATCTTCAACGGAGAGCGCTTTTTCGCCTTCAACAACCAGACCATTGAGCAGTTCCCGAGCCTTGTGAAGAAGTACTTCGAGGACTTCGAGGATGGTTTCGCCTACAACATGACCAAGTTCTATCAGCAGAACGTTGTCACCATGGCCTTCCCGCTGGCCACCGGTCTGCCATTCCACTACAGCCTGAAGACCCCGACTCTGATGAAGTTCGAGTTCGAGGCCTCTGCCACCACCTACCCGAGCATTTTCAAGACCCCCACTGGATACCCCGAGAAGGAGAACGACGACTTTATCCATATGCCCCGTTGGTTCAACGGATCCGCTGATGTGAACATGGCCTACTCTCGCCTGGTTGATGCCAAGGTTGGCTTCATTACGCCCTTCGACCACCAGCGTTATGTCGCCGGTTACCAGAAGAAGTTCCAGGGATACCTGCCATTCAGCTTCGACTTTGGCTTCGACTTTGAGAACAACGACTTTGAAGTGAACGTGCAGCCGCTGGAGCCCAAGAAGGACGTGCTACTCTTCCACATGAGCTCGTGGCCGTACACCGGATACAAGGACATCGCCGATCTGCGCCCGATGGCCGAGCAGCCGAGCGTGCACATTCTGCACGATCGCGCCCAAACCACCAAGTCGTTCGAGCAGTCGTTCGGTCAGTCGCTGACCGGCGTTGCTCTGCGCTTCCAGGCCAAGTACGACAAGGACTTCATCGACTACGCCTACCTGATGAAGCACATTGAGCAGCACGACTACTGGTCTGCGCTGGTCTATCCGTTCGCCTCGGAGACCTACCACTACCATCAGTTTAACCTGTACTACGATGCTCAGCGCACCAGCGTGAAGAATGTCAAGTTTGTGCTGCAGCATAAGCAGGCCGACTACGACCAGGACTTCCAGACCGCCGACGTGAAACACCCGAAGGGTCGCCACGGATACTCTGGATTCTACAACGAGTACAACTACGCCCAGCCCTTCGTGTACTACGCCGGAAGCCAGCGCCGACAGGAGCAGTTCATGCGCAACGCTGGTGCCGGTATTCGCAACAGTGATGTCAATGTCTACGATTTCGGAATCGTGTTCGAGGGCAAGCAGCAGAAGGCTGAGTTCGTGTTTACCACCGCCTATGCCGACAGCCCAGTCGACGAGAAGGAGCGTCTGTTGATGTTCCTGTCCTTCAGCCCGTACGTGTCGTCCAGTGCCTTCTTCGAGTTCATTCCGTTCTCTGGCAAGCAGTTCCAGATGTGCTTCTCGGCCACCAACCAGTACCCGAACATGCCCAAGCTCAACTTCCTCAATGTTCTCAACTTTGACAAGGTCGGAAGCATGAACTGGGAGCTGGCATACGGTGAGAAGTGCCAGGGAGGATCACACGTCTCGATGAAGGGTAAGCTGATCCAGTCGGAGCCCTACCGCCACTTCCTGCGTATCTCCGAGGCTGGCCAGAGCTGCAAGCAGCAGATGGACCAGGGATACTTCCAACTGCCCGCATGTCAAAACGCCACTCGCCAGGCCGGATACTTCGATCAGTACTCGTTCAACTTTGAGTACAAGGATGTCTCGAACTATGCAAAGAACCTGACCTACCAGTTCTTCGACTACGCTCGTTACTTCACCTTCCCGTACTGGAACGAGGACTACTTCTTCCAGGGCAAGCACAACCAGTTCCAGATCGACTTCCAGCTGGCTCCGTACTTTGATTACTACAACGCTTCCTTCTACGGATCTGACCGTAGCTTCGCTATCCAGAACTACCCGATCGAAAGCGAATACGCCCGTTACTTCTTCTCCGTCCACCCCGACTTTGACTACTACGAGCGCATGTTCAACTACGCTTACCGCGGAAACTACCATCGTAAGTATACTGGCGGAACATCATCATTATTACACGCTCCAAAGATACCAATAATTGTTTTCTTTCCTCTACAGCATCTTGCGCTGTGTCGAACAAATTCGTCAACACCTTCGATGGAAAGACCTACGACTATGAGCTTGGCAACTGCTGGCATGTTGTGCTGCACACCGTCAAGCCTGACTACTATTTCTACGCCCAGGACTCGCACTTCATGAACTCGGACTACGAATACAACTGGAAGAACGGCTTCGGAGAGGATGAGCAGATCACCATCCTGGCCCGTCACGGCGAGGACAACCAGCTCTTCTTGAAGGCTATCCTTGGCCAGTACAAGCAGAACGACTACAACATCGATATCATCCCCCACGGACACGAGCTCCCGATGGTCTACATCAATGGCAAGCCCCAGCAGATCCACGAGAAGTACGCCGTCGAAATGTACACCAATGATGATGGTGGCGATCAGCCGCTGATCCGCGTCTATGCCCTGCCTGGCAACGAGCTGGAGATCAGCTTCCGCGATGACGACATCAAGATCGTGTTCGACGGATACCGTGCCCGTTTCTTCGCCGACCAGGCGTACTTCAACAACTTCGTCGGTCTTTGCGGTACCAACAATGGCGAAGGAGAGGACGACTTCATCACCCCCGACCAGTGCGTCATGCGCAAGCCTGAATACTTTGCCGCTTCGTACGCGCTCACCGGCATGAACTGCAGTGGGCCGGCTCAGGCCTACTTCACCGAGTACCACCAGAAGGCTCAGCAGCACTGCGTCAAGCCCCAGTACTACTTCGGCAACGTCATCAGCGAGCAGGAAGCCGGACGTCAGCGTTACAACTACTACTACAAGGACTTTGATCTTTCGGACTCATACTCGTCCGAGTCTTCGTCGTCGTCGGATGAATCTGATGATTCCAACTCGTCCTCGTCGGAAGAGCGCAAGCCGAACCGTGAGCACTTCTTTGAGAAGCAGCAATACACCGAGAAGGAATGTGCTATGCAGCATCGTGTGCAGTACATCGAGCAGGGTGACAAGATCTGTTTCACGAACCGTGCTCTGCCCACTTGCTCATCTCAGTGTAAGGCATTTGAAAAGATCCAGAAGTACGTCGATGTTCACTGCCGTGACGCTACCGATTCTGCCGCTCAGCTGTTCAAGCAGCAGATCCGCAAGGGAGTCAACCCGGACATGAGCAACAAGTCGGTCACCAAGACCGTCAAGTACTACTTCCCCAAGAAGTGTGTCTTTGCTAACTAAGGCTCATAAGATGCACTAACTATTTATGAAAATCACAAAAAAGCATTTAGAAAATCATAAAAAATATCGAGGAGAATTGAATAAAAAAAAAACAATGAATGAAATGAAAATTTGCCTTATATTCATCAAGTACATGGAAGCAGTATATTGCACATAAACAACTTCAAATTTTTAGGACGAGTCTTTTTTCTTGCAAATGACAGGAAATGCATTTGTCGGGACTAATTTAAAACTTTTTTTTCTTAATTGAATTTCATTCATCGAGTCTTATTTGTGTGAACAGTCATCGCTTTGAATGTCAAGGTTACCATCAAACGACGTTCAATTACCGAACCGCAGACATTCCACACAAGTTTTTTAAAACATTTCACTTAATTTAAAGTCAATAGGATTCAGCGCAACACGCATGAACCCCTACGAACGACGGCGAGTGCAGTGAACTTCAACTCCTAGACAACAATCAGCCTTTTAAAATACACTAATTGGTGTGCACCATCGTCTGTGTGTCTTTGCGTTCTCGTCGTCACGAGTGAAGTTTCTGCACTAGATATGCTGTCGCGACGTCTCATCCGTGATTGGCAAAAGACGGTGCTATTTTTATGCAAACGATGATTCAATGTCGAGGAATTGCTCATACCATTGCACCACTTGTAATTCATATGAAACAATTCTAAAATTTTAAGTTAGTATACTTAAAACAAAAGAAAGTTATCTTTATTGAAATTTTACTATCTTATTTATTTGTTTACAAAGGTAGTATAAGTTAAAAAGTATGTGTGTAACAGTGAAAAGTAGACCAATATTCAAAAAAATATTACATTTAAAAGCCTACAATGTTAATGAGCAAATACATCTCTTCAGTAATACAATTTCCCCGTCAATTGAGAAATTTAGGTTCTACATACTATATTGTATCGATCGTTATTCTCCAATGAGGTACACGAATAGACAAAGTCATAGGGTATTAGCCATCACCGCACGGTACTTGTGCATGCATATTGTGACTTCATTGAATCGTAAAGTGATGGCGCGACAAGTCTGTTTAGCAGCTGCGGCACCCCAATGGACGAACGATTCAATTCTCAGAGGTAGTTAATGAACCAGTTGTACGTTTGATCGGTATTTCTTTGCATAAATATTTTCTAGAGCCACGCCAACATGTCATGCCACAAATGGACAGATCGGTAAGTTTATAGAATTATTGATCATAGACGTTAATTAAGACAGCTAAGACCATACTAACAGGTAGTCCTTGAATGTGCTTCGTTTGAATACATTCACACTAATGGCGCGGTGTGTAAATGAGCTAATGCATGTGCTCGAATTTAAAGAACAAATTGAATTAAGTGAGCAGTTTGAGTGTAGGGAACTTTCGTAGGGTGTAGGTTAACTTTCACAAACTTTCTCACTTCTCATTGAATAATCAAACTGATATGTAAAACACTGTAATTAAGTGATGCACGGGTCATCTATTTCTTAAATGAAAATCAGTCCGATTCGATATCTAAAAACACTTTCCGACTATTTCGTACAAGGACCACGAATGCACACGCTATTTGTCTTTTGGCACGATGCAGCCGTTTGTCTGCATTCCGAAACAAATGGTGATGATGCAAGTTCTGATTTCACTCGACTCGAAAGTACGGAGGGAAGGTAAAAAACATAAATCTTGTTTTGCTTCCAAATAGCTTGCCGTTCAGCTCATAACACACGATCGGATGGTGGTGGAATTTGAGAGGCTGACCGACAGACAATGTTGCAACGAACTGGTAATATATGCACGTGTCTGGCCTATTCCACTCTTGCATTCAACCATTTTGCGCGAGTCAGTTTGTCTAGCTACTATGACCTAGCGCGTAACTCAGTATAAATGTAGTATGAAATTAAATGTATAAATATTTCGCGGCTAAGGTGATAAAAAGATCTACCCACCCGCCCTTGCTGTGTACAAACTGCAGGGTTGGCTTTATGCAGAATAATTTACCGTAGCTCATCTTAAGTCTGACATAAAAAAAACGATTGATTTTTGGCTGGTTTCGGAGTTGCTGTTACATTCTAATAACTAAGAAGACTTTTACAGTGCGTCATGATTTAGGACAACTGCTACAAAAATATAACACATTTCGGTCATAAATGCCATTTTTGCAAGCAAACTAGCTTGCAAGTGTCAAGGATTGAACACTTCTCAATTTGGAGTAGTTCCGTAACCGGCCAAACGTTTAATAAGACCATCTTTCAATGTAATCTTTTCAATCCTTTTGTTTTTGCTTCTTGAGTTTTGCGGCATAAATAAACGCATCAAGCAGCTCTAATTCCGATAAGTGAATAATAAATCCTTGCTGACATTAATAGCATCGTGATGGGTGCCAGTGCACTCGATAGGAATGTGAAACTGCTTAATGTGGCCTGTCTTAAATATTGCGCTATTGGTACCCGCATGCTAGCAAGCATATGGTAAGAAATCCTCGAAACCTGCCAACATTGTTCGGGGTTATCACGTTTGCTTACTTCACGCACAGCACAGCGTAAACCAATTGAAATACTTCATGATTGTGTTTAAATAGGTTCCATACATGTATAAGTGTCTCAGGGTGTTTTATGTACTGACGGCAGGACGGGGGTAGATTATTTCACTATCTTTCAGCCGTTAAGTTGACTGAAGTCAAATCGAATAAAGTGTGCACGAACGATGCTGCAACTGCAACGCTTAAATTATTTGGTCGTGGTGAAAACTGAGCCAACAATCGGTTCGTATCCTTGACCTTCATAAATTAAATGCATTTGTTGTTGTTGTTGTTATTCAATTTAACTTACGGTTAAGTCAACCGATTCTAAAAGTCTTAGAGTGACCACATCCACGGGGGGAGGGTAGACAACATTTTGGACAAATTAATTGAATATGGACTACCATCTTTCGAGACCATCGTCTACCTTAATCGAAATTTGCTACGAATTCTTTGTCTGGATGCAGATGCGACTAAATTGTGGGGTGGAAGTGATAAGGAACCGTTTCAGACTATACTATAGATATTATATCACATGGATGTGTGTTTAAATTATAACTGTAGCTACTAGAATACACACATATCTTTACATGCTAATTTTGTTTGTTTGTTTCTCAAAAAATGAAGCAATGAAACGTGATTTGAATTACGTATTGAAATTGCTATAGTTTGCGATGTTAAATGAGCAGAAGAGATATGTAACCATTCATTAGAATGAAAAACAATGTAGCAAAAATAACAAGCAAAACTTTTGGCAGACACCTGCCAAATTAGGCGATTTGAGAGTTGCAGCACACCATACATCATACCAAACAACCCAAGCGACAAAATCGACATGCTTTCTCGCTCTCTCAGGTTTACTGATCTATTGGGTAGAATGAGAAAGCATGTCAATTTTGTTACTTGGGAAGAATTTGACTGCACCGTACATCATGGCTGTAGCAACGCTTATTGCAGCACAATTAAAGAGCATCGGCGTGCGTTTGTCGATAACATACACGAAACTCCCAAGGTAATCGCTGTTAGGGGGATGATAAATGTTTAGGTACATCATTGAGCCAACTACCAACTGGCTAGTGCGCGAGTTTTCGTCCATTTTCTTTCTCTCTTTTGGAACCGGTCGGAACTTTTGTAGTTGTTTTTTTCCTGTCTCGTTGCTTGCAAACAATTTCAAAACTGTGCATTCGTGAACGAGAACGTGTTGTGTTTGATAAATCGTTGTGCATACCATTCTTCCCGTGAAATCATTTTACAAACCAAGGCGACGCAGAATCCTACTTATGGATGCGTCGCGCTAATTCGTTGAGAGAAAAAAAAATGTTCGAAAACGTGATACAAGCCAGAACCCATGCCAACGAGTGTGGGAAAGTTTTGGGCACTTAGGCTCTTTGGTGAAGTGGAACGCAAATGACTTGTAGATCGATTAACAGAACACTGTTCTTGGTCCTCATCGCAAAAGCAGACTATCTTCAATCATATGCACGGCATGTGACAACAACTGACTGACAGGATGAGTCGTACGCTAATGTATGAATATTTAAGACCTCTCAACGCTAGTGAAGCTGACTGTTGTATCTTATTTTTATATACAATAACCTAATTTGAATTGATCATTTGTCATATATGCCGTTCCCTTTGTCTGGCTGTCTGCGAGAAAAAAACACTAAATTTAACAGGTCGATTTATTAAGCAATTCACAACATTTCACGCTACAAACTATGTTACCGACAAATGTCACAGAACGCACTATGTCGCGCACACATCGAACAAAGGCGATCTGCTTTTGTTGCGACCAATAAATACGCGCTAATCTTTTTGCACTTGCCTTGCCGACTGCGTCCACCCTATGTGCGGCACAACAAACCATAAATCCATTAGCGAGGATCGCCCCCGTGCTGACCCTGAATGGTGTCCCAGGTACGCCCAGGCAATCGCCCCCATACGCGGCAATCCGATTGTCAACAGGTTGCAATTTAGCGGAGGATTTGTGCCATCGCGAGCGGTTTCATTGAATATCGGGGCTCTCTGTGTTGTTTGAACGCATCGTTACTTTGTCTCACACGGTCGGTTTCATGTCATGGGATGCTCTGATTGTCAAACAAACCGAGCGGCAGGCTCACACATACTACATGTACTCCCTGGATCCTAACGCTCTCTTTTGCTTGACCTACACGGAAACCCACTTTTGCATTATGCGTTCGTAAGCAAAGTCCCCGATTTTGGTACTCAATTTTGCAAGAAACCAAAAACCCAATACCCAGACCACAATTTTGTAGCAGCTTAAGCCGCATGAACCTTCACGGTTGCCTCTTTCGGGACGGTAAGCTCCGACATGCTGGCCTACAATCTAGGGGACTGTTTTACGATGCTATTTAGCGCCTACGCGCATTTCGCTAAGGAAATGGTGGTATCAATTAAGAACGCCGTGGGCCGATTACCGGAAGACACACCGCTAATCGGATCAAAAAGCTAGATTGATCGTCGTTCGCAAAGCACTAAGATGCGCGACGTACATGAGACACAATATTACACAAGACGGTCGATAAGCTTTTGGCTACTGAGAAATACTTAATTTAAAAAAAAAGAAATAATGCATAATTAGATGAAGCAAAACAAGAAGAAACACTTCGGAACATAACAGCTACGATATCGTGGCAAAACAATTCAAAACGAGGTGAAAATTGTCCTCCCCGCATTGATGGCACGAATCCAACTGCTCGCCATTCGTATCCAGACCATTCGAATATCGTAAATTTGGAGGTAGTCTAAAGGGATTAAAGAACGTTATGTGTCGTTTTTCTCATGTAGCACTACAAAGCTATCCTTGACAGGGTAGGGGCCATCCTAGTTAAATCTGAACGGCAGCTCACCGGTTAAATATTGCTTATAAATTGGCTCGTAAAATAAAATACAACCCGATTACGGGACTATAAAGCATCGTATTCAATCGAGTTGCGCTGTGAACCACTGGAGCAGCGCTAACTGGTGCACACCAAATTAGCTTAGGCCTGTGGCGAGACGAAAACAATAACCAATTAAGGCCAAGGAGCAATCGCTTTGGCCTACTGGAGTAAACTTCTGGATGATGAAATTCAACAGAATAGCAAAGTAAACGACTCTTCTTACCAAGCCATGGGAGATGTTTAATGTCTTACAGCTAGACTTCGTCCCCAGAAGGTGCACCAGTTAGGTCAGACATCATATAACTGATGAAGTCACGCAGTAGCTGAAACACCACAAGAGCAGGAGATGTTATTGTTTAGAACATATTTCTTAGTTAGTGCAGTCAGATGCACACATTTTTCACGTGTGTAAATAAGGCACACTATTTACATGGACTAACCTATATAATCATCCGAACAGACGCTATTTAAACAGTACCTATGCCACGTTGGGCCGTTTTCTGTCAGAAGAACGTAGAGCAGGTTTCAGCAATACTGGTAGTAACGACGACGACGACGGCGATGACGACGGGTAACCGAAAGTAAAATTTTGTACGAGCTGTGTTTATGCGTTTGTGAGTGTGTATATTTTGGCCACTGCGAGTTGCAAATGTGTTATACCAACCATACCCGAAGTGCATTCTCCTATCGCAGCCAAGAAACGGTTTAATTGCTCCATAATTCAGTGAGCTATTTTGATAACTCACTTAACCACGTTCTCTGCAGGCATGAAAACTGCAACTCTATCCAGTTGCCCGGGCCAAAAGTGGAAACAACCTGTAGCGAAGTGTTCTAGGCGAGCATGTGCAAACTTTATCGACGCGCTTAATGGGTTGCAACTGCTTGTGAGGTGTTTTTGAGACTGGTCAGCAATTTCTTGCACGAACTTTCTAGCGAAGAATGTCGGAAACGCCCTATGCGCGTTGTGTGTCGTGTGCAGTATTTCCTAGTGCTAGATGCACTTACCAGTCTGGTCGCATGTCGGACAACTAACTATGTCACGGATTAACGAGATTTCAGAGTACAACGATTCCGTTGTACGGAACGGGACACAACGTCGTGTCGTGGGTTATGTTTTGTCTGGTAATCTGGTTCTGATATATGGTTCCAGCTAGTGAAGATCATTCGAGGGGATTATTCCGAGCAAGGGAAGCTAATCAATGGTCAAAGAAGGGAAGAAACTTGTACGGCAACTACCGCTTTTGACATTCGAGGATCGCAGTCGAAACATCGTAATGACCCCACAGGCAAACCGATTTAACGGAGCAGGAGAGGAGCCGAACGGAACATAAATAATCCAGCGCTTTAACGAACGTCGCTAGGTCGATTCAGGTCCATGGAATGGCTTATCGGGATCTTAGCTAGACGCAGCAACTTAGGAACACCATCCTACAGACCCGGCAGCACCAGTTAGCCCTAGCTTCTGCACGGTTGCTTTATTGACCATTCCGATGTGATGTCGTTCTTTTTTTTTCACTTAGAGACGGGAAGTACAAAGGTCAGAAAAGGTGCAAGCCACTGTTGATCAACATTTCACCGTAGGTTGGAGGGTCTGAACGGTTTCTCGACATTGGGCGTGAGGGTACACCGTATAGACGCGATAGGAGACAGTTGATTGGTAATCGCAATTAACGGTCACCTAGCCTTGTCTTAGCTTGAAATTCAGTAAATTCAGTGTGGATACATTTTTCATCTCAACTGAACGTTTAATCATCAACTGCAGGTTTAAACCCTTACAATAAACCCTTCAAATACAGAACAGAAATTGCCACATAAAATTAGTATGAAATATTATGAAAATATATTATACCGAGTTTTTAGATTAGTGTATCGCTTGGATTCAAATTGTAGAACGATTATAAAGTTTTTTTTTTCATAGCAAAACACCTACTACTGTCACAAGAGTTAAAAACTGTACCACAGTGCTGAACAAGAGTTAAATATGCATGCAGACGAAATTGTTCGTATCTAAAACCGATAGAACAGGACATGATTCAGCTTGGTCGGTGCAGCGCTCCATGGTCGTAATAAATTATCATTCCACCGCGAGCCGACATGGCCTCCTATTAGGTTGTGGATTAGGGTGGTCCATGCTTGGCAAGATTCCCAGATTACTCGAAGACTGTGTGCAGACAGTACGGCGGCTGAACGACTTCTGTATGCTGATCAACACGCAGCAGTCGCGCCATTTTACACTTCGCCCTTCTTCCGTGCGTTTGACTCTGCGAGAGCCATGGTATAAAAAATAGCCATCCCATGCGTGCTAGCCTGGTAGCGGTCGCTCCATAAATTACCATCTGTCAATCGATAAATTCTGCAAAGTGATAATTGTACACCGTGCCTAACACAACGGGAAACTAATCGGCCGCTAAGAATCGTGCCGGCACTGGAACGAGTAGCGTATCGTGGGTACTTCCGTACCGGTTTTCTGGACGATGCGCGCGAGGAATGATTTGTGTTACCGTGTAACGCCCAGGACGCTTCAGCGAGTGGATTTTTTGTCTAACTTCCTGCAATACACGAGATCCACACCTCGTGGGGTAGACTGCCATCTAAAGCAGGGGCAATTCGACCTCACGTGCAGTATATGGAAACAGCAGCACGTTACAAAAGATTCTGACCATTCCACCCTCACACTGACGACCACGATCGGATCGTAATCGACTGTTTGATCTTGTTTATTTACATTTTTCATTCTCTGGCCGCATGCCTCCAGCCCGGATCTGACATTTGGCATTTGAATACCGTTTTGTGAAGTGTGAATTCTTCTAACCTGTCAAGAGTCTCCAGGTGACGTGAATCAGCACGCGCTCATCCGTGTTCGCGCAGCACCTCCACAGACAAACGTAGGCTGAACAGCGATTCATCTGTCTCATAAAGCGAAGTTTATTTCTTCGAAGTACTGTGCGTTGGACAACGAAATATTTCCAACTTGAAAGTAGACCGAATAGTGCTCTTCTTACACGATATTCTATGTCGATGAATTCCTCACAGATCCAAGACGATTGCATCAATAAATGAAGCAAATTTTGTGATAGTAATAATGCATGACAGCGAGCATTACTTTCCAATTTTATATACTCAAAAAACATAGCAGATGAAAGAAAATAATAACAAATTATTGTCTTTAAAAAACTCCATGTTCATGCTAATTGTGTATACAACTTTAATAGAACTTATTATTACGCTGTCTGAAAGGATAGCTACTGTTGGTGTTTTTTTAATGGAAATAGAAAATGCCCCTCCATGCACACCAATCTTTTGAATAAACATGATATAAGAAACACGACAAATGATGCGAAAGATGCTGACACTGCCGAGTAAGCTCAAATAACAAGGGTAGTTTTTGCTTTGGAGGGGGCCATGTTTTTCGACCATGGAATCTACCAACTACTACAAAAATCGTATAGCTCGACCATTCGACGTATACACACGAAAAAGATCACGCCATTACAGTCAATGACAAAATAATGTGCTACTTCTAACATTTTTATATTTGTTAAATTTTTTCAATTATTAACACTTATCAAGGCGAGTCTTAAAATTAAATTCGAGGTTCAGCGGGACAACAAACAAGACCATATTGCGAAGAAAACCAAATGATTCTTCAACACGTGTCGATTAAAACTGCTTGAATGTGTTCCGATCATATCCTATCAACAATGTTAGGACGATTTTCTAACTTCCATACAAAGAGCAGAATTGTTGTTGTTGTTTTATACAGTACGGTACGATATATACGAGATATACGGGCACGAAACAATTATCCCTAGTAACAAAGCATAGATGGAATATTTTAGTTTTTTTTGTGTATAACCAAGTTTTCCGGGCCAGCTAGTTAATTATAAAAATGTTATAATTTTTGTTGCAAGTAAGCACTTTATTTTGCCAAAATAAGTTTTGCAAATTTTGTTTCTTCAATAAAACAATTCATTTTTGTAATGTTTTGCATTGCACATTTATGACCACATAATGCTAATAGTACTTTTAAATAAAGGAGTATACATTTGAGTTTTAAACGAAATAAATGGAACGAATGCAAAATTTATGACGTGAGCACTTTTTTTTGCATATCACTGTAATTTTTGCGTATGCTTTATAGATCCTAACAGAATAGCAGAAATTGGGAAAATCATAAATTTGGCAGAAAATACAAAAAAGAAATAATCTTGCGTTGACGCTACATCCATGAATGGCCGGTCTCGTGGTACAGCCGTAAACTCGTACGACATAACAGCATTCCCGTAATGGGTTCAAGACCCGAATGGACCGTGCCCCTCCCCTCCTCCATACGTAGGGCTGACTACCCTGGTACGGGAAATTAATAAGTAAAAGCTAAGCCAACTAGTGGTACAGGCAGGCCTTGATCGACAACGGTTGTTGTGCCGAAGAAGAAGCAGACGATATCTAGAATGACGAATCAAACACTTCTAAAAACGGAACAAACAAAATTCAAATTTGCTACTAAACTTTAAAATTAATATATGTTATTTTATTATCAGTTAAAGGTTAAGGGTGTCTAGACCCTTTACTGCAAAGCAGAGTTGAGAACCTTTAATAGTTTCAGTGAGAGTGAGGGGGATAAATAAGAATTGCTTATTCGTGGAACGACTATTTTTCGCTAACAAGATCTCCATCGTGTGTTCATTGTTGCTTTATATTGTTATATTAATACATTGCATTTATATAAGTTAAGCATAAAAAGAATAAATTTTACATTTCACTCTCACACAGTGAGAATTGAGATAAATTTTTAATAATTATTATTAAAAATAATTTACTATTTGTAAAATTGATAAAATAATAAGAGTTTTTTTGGTATAGAAAACATTTGACATATTCAATTCACATATTCACATATTGACATATTCAGTGATTCAATTTTAACGTCCTTGCTGGTACTAAACTAAACATCGAACGGAACACATTTTGTATGAATTTATTAAGCTGGAAATTTAAATCCGTTGATGTGGTGAGTAGCAATGCATGCCACAGTGCCAATAGACAATCCAGACTTTGAGTGTACTCCGGATAAAACCTCAAAAACCAAAAAATAATGACTTATGTGTAAGGAGAAGATAAATCAAAACTTATTTCCGCTCACCAGACATAATGACAGGATAGTACCAATAGCCAGAGATAGCAACCACATAAGCGCTCACGCCTTTAATATGCAGAACAGCGCAGTCACCGATGCTGCCAAGGGTGATAAATAGTGGTTTATATGTTTAATCGTTCAATGTTACCGGATACTGGTGTGCTGGATTTATGGAACAGTACTTCTGCGTATTGGTTTGCAAAGATAGGTACGCAGGAAACTACTTTTCCATCTAGCAGCTTGTTGTTGTTCAGCAGCACGTTGTGAAAAGTAGTTGTTCATAGGTTAAGCATCACATTACAGTTGATCATAAAAAACAACAATTTGAAAACATAATAACACCATACGGTTAAAAGATTTCGGTTAAGATTTTTTTCACTCTGGGAAGTCCCTTGAACAAGTAGTTTGCGATATAACAATAATTTAACAACATTTTCAATAAACAACTAGGATATAGATCTTACTGACCGGAGTTTTTGACTACATTTTAATATATACCTATTTAATATTTAATCGTACAATCTCGTTGATTGCGCTTCCTATTATATATTGTGAGCTTATTTACAAGTTCTAAAAAGGTGATTTAAAACAAGTAGCTCGTATGCACATTTTTAACAATGCCACCAGAAATAGCCGGAATTGCATGCACAAAAAAGCATATAATTAGCGTTCTTACGTTGCTCAGCACCGCTTGTTAGAGGAAGAAACCAGATCGACTATGAAAGGACAAAATAACCAAAATATCATAAGAAAAAAAGCAGCCACCGAGTTTGGGAAATGCAGTTCAGAATGTAATACCGTTTATGGTGATTACTATCGGCAGTGCAAGCCTTTGCCAAAAGGACAGAAAATGACGTTTTAATGATGTATGAACTGTTGAGGCAACACGTTCGCTTGCTAAATCAGTGCATCTATGTCAGGCTCAACACGTACACAGCAGCAAGCATTTAACTTTGGCTGGAATGTTTATCATTGTTTAGTTGTTGTTTGCCACGTCTTTTTTGAAGACGTTTTCTTTCGTAAGATCTCCATGCCCCTGTGTGTAGATTGCATACTGCATTTAGTATGTTTTGCTTGAGCCAAAACCAAAACACTGCATTTTTGCACCGTCAGTTTTGTTTTCGTTCGCGGTAACGATGCTTGACAACACGAATCCTCGACAACGGTTGTGCTTTGCGTCGTTGTTTAGCCAACTTGTTAGCTTGAAATCATGCAATTGATCAAAACTCATATTTTCTTTTCATTGCAAACTCCTTAGCATCTTGACAGAAATAAACCAAATGAATGGCAAAATAATGCTTAAGCTAAACGAGTTATTATCGAGCAATTTTATTCCATTCACAGTGTAACTATAAAAGCAAAAATAATAATAATAACAAAGTGGCAACAATAAATGGCTGCAATTAGTTTTGTGTATCCAATTCTTTATGTTACCTTGGCGGCATCATGTAGGAAAAAACCATTTCCTATCGTCAGTATATTACAAATACTTTACATAGCACACACACTTTACCAATCCTTACTCATGGTTTTGGTTGTGTTAATTGTTGCAAGATTTTTGTTTATACTCAGTTTACGGTGAATTGTTGATTTTCGATCTCTTCAACGGTTTACTGAAATTTGATTGTTAAAATCACGACCGACCGACGATGCTAAAATGACCGAAGATTGACGGTTTGATTGAGATTAATGAATCAATAAAACGATGCTCCACCACGCAATCGTGAGAACGCTGAAGAAGTTTGGGCCGGTACAATCCGAGAGAAATCCAAACGAGAAAGAGCAAAAAAGGTTGCAATTGCGAACGGTGATAACGAATGCGGTGAAACGCAACAGTACGAACCATCTCTGACAATGAAGGTGCAAACTTTGAGCTCCGGTTAATGCGTCGAACAGATCGAAGCCACCATCAAAGAAGAGAAACAAACCAAGCAGGATAAGGTAAATCGTGCAAACATCCTTAACGAACCTCAATGCAACAAATAAACACAACGCAATGACTGCACCAGTCATTGCTTTCAATTCGAGCGTCTGTTTATGCTACTAATGGCTTCCCAGTGTATCGCCACGAATGGACAGGTTCGGCATAGATTTCATGACAGTTTCATACGTTAGGCGGCAAGTTGACGACTGTCTTTGGAAGATAAATGTTTCGCACGGTGAGTGATTTCGGGTGAGTGGCATCGAATTTTGAAGACAAATAGTTGAAACCGTTCGGTAGAATGATCGATGCTCCGTGGCACAGACGGAGCAAGTTGCAACCATCGTTAAGTGCCCGCTGTCAAGAGGAAATGCAATTAAATGCGGTTCGGTAA
Source organism: Anopheles arabiensis (assembly GCF_016920715.1). Taxonomy (NCBI): domain Eukaryota; kingdom Metazoa; phylum Arthropoda; class Insecta; order Diptera; family Culicidae; genus Anopheles; species Anopheles arabiensis. Next base: position 49,714,886 of record NC_053517.1, read on the forward strand.
GACGTTTGTGCGCATCAGTTTGCTGATTGCTCTGCTGTTGGAAAATCCGGCATTTTGTTGTAACCATAGTGGAGGGTGCACCATTGTAGACGTGAAATGTATAAGGACTCTCGAAGCTGAGACGCTGCGTCTTGCACGTAGGAATAGAAATTACAAAGGTGTACCTCGTGTTTTAGCATAACATGTAGATATGTTTGGTTGTGAAGCCTTTTTTACAGAAATATATATACCATCTTATTTGAATGCACAACACATTTTGAATTTACCAATTCATGAAATATTATGATGTATGGGTACTAAATCATATACAAAAAAGGCTATAGAATATTAATCTGATGCTTACCTTTTCCTTTAGATGTCCCATTCCCACCCGGCGACGTATCGTTTGGTGGTGTTTCGAATGGTGGAACATGCTCAGACGGCACTAATACATCAACTCTATGATCCAATAACACGTGACTTTGCCCCATAGATTCTGTTGTGGTTTTCCACAGATGAGGGATCGTCGAGCTTGGACTTTGCCAGCTTTCGGAAGGTTCTGATCTGTACGATACGAGACAAAGCGTTAATAGTAGCAATATTATCAAGATTGCCATGCATCCCGATATCAGGAAGCAGATCTTCCTGCGGGATGGATACCATCCGGTGGTCATAACTACTACTGCAAATGCTGTTGAATATTGCAGCCAAACAGAAGCCTATTAAAGCGCAAAATTCACAGCGTGAAGTTTTACGCCAACTTAGCACACAACTTCGATATCAACACTAAGCACTTCACCGGCAGCCTGCACACACGAAATGCAACCGCGCACACAAAACGCACACGCTTTTCTTTTGATTCCGGGAGGCGTCACAAAACGACACCGCTTGATCACTGCACCAATCACTGCATTGATCACTGAACGGACTATAATTCGATACCAAAACCAGACACAACAAAACAATGCCCTGTAGCGTCGAAATGGGTCACGGGTCGCTTAACCCGGTTGAGCACAAACACCACAAAGAACTTTACACTTTGTCACCAGCTGAGACGGATGGTTTAATACCGCCCTTACACTGCTCGTCGTAGGTAGATAACACTTTTGCTGGCCTTTCGTCATTTGCATCACTTAATATTATCCGATTGTCGATTCTGCTCCCTTGTACGGTTGGTGTAGCTTCCAAACTGAAATAAGGTAAAAAGAGCAAATGATTATAAACATGCGAAAGCAAGGGTATTGTAATAACTATCAGTTAACAAAACAGTGATTTTTTACCTTTACCATTACTATTACTTTATACTTTTACTTATACTATTATTATATTTTGAGCTATATCGGTTAAACGTGCGCTACTTTAGCCATCCATTACCATCTATTCTAATAAAAAAATAGAGATATTAATCTTATGCGATAAACGCTTTGAAACGAGTATATAGGACAACGACAACAAGTGCGTCATTACCTCTTAAGATTGGAAATCACGGTTTTCGAATGTGGTACAGCAATATAATTTTAACAAAGACATTTGTTCGAGGCAGAGTTCTAGAACTAGGTCGGAGCTGTGGAAAATACTAAAAAACGTGCATCGAAAAAGGTACAGTTGGGATTTCCCGTGACATTTCATTGCACATTGGAATGATTTTAATTTATTCGAAGCAATTAGCGACCACTAGGAGGTGATCCAAGCCAAGAGGATAGAGCAATTTATTTTTGTCATTTTATATGTCATAGCGTGGGATGGTCCCGAGGTACTGTCGTCAAATTGCACGACTTAACAATGTACCCGTCGTGGGTTCTATTCTAGAATGGACCTTTCTCCCACAGCTAGGAATTTGACTATTCGGAATTCTCGAAAGCCTATATAGACCGGCATGTCCGCGTGAGACGTTACGCCAAATAGAAAAAAAGAAGTTATTTTTGTATGTCTTTCAACACATTATCTGCATAATTTATGACGCTCCAGATTTTTAATGATAAACTCAGACATATATTTTTGTTCCATTATTCATTCTAGATCTAGAATTGACCTGAGAAGAGCAGATTTATAAAATGTTTTAAAAATTATACAAAATATGCCTTCGATCGAACGACCATAGCCAATATAGAAACAATGAACTACTTGTTTTGAAGAAGCCATTTTAAAACATATCAGTCAACTGTGTGTTAGCCTTTTTATAGTTACAAATATAAAAGGCAGTATGATGACTCCCGTGAACCGTGTGCACCGAAAGCATTTAATATGGCGCCATTTGTTCGGTAGATCATGTTGTACTACAGCATAGCACCAAAGGTTTAGCGGATACGCTTAGTTAGGGCACATTACGCACGCTATTTCAACAACCAGGGCGTCAACACTTTTTCAACAAGAACAAGAGAGATCATTCCGTCGGTTAAGCTAGCAACGTATTCGACATTGGCGCCAGGAGGGGATAAAATTCGCCTTCCTCAATTTGCTCCGCTCGAGTGCAGCTGGTAGAAAATGGTCCGGATTGTTTAGAATCCGGCGATCCACTCAAGCTCGGGGCTCAGAAGAATATCGTTATTTTAAGAAAGAACAAAACAAAGATATGAAATCGCTTCCACGGCTGAAAAGGGCCAGTCGCGTAGCGGGTGGTTTAGTAGCGCCCACTGTACATTCTAATTGATCGTCGGCACCGAAGCACCCTAAAATATGTTCGTGGTTCAAAGCATAAACAAACCGCAACTTAACGCGCCGGGCCTTCAACTATAGACGTTGATCGGACCAAAATTACTTAAAAGTAACACGCAATCGCATGCGCCAAGAGCGTTCAAAACGACGCACGGAAACAAGGCGTGTGTTTTGTTTTTTTTTTTACCATCCGTCTCCGGTTATTTTTCTTGTTACGGCGTTGTCTTCAATAAGATGAAAAATACACAACGATAGAAATCTGATTCTGCGCCAATTAATAATCAATTATCCATAAACACTTTCGAGCTTCGGCTGAGCATTCCCGAGTGAACAGCATTAGATCACGACATTCACGGGCAATACTTTGCAACCTCTTCCCTCCTACTGGTGCGTTGCAATATTTTGTTCCCGTACACCGCTGGAAACCTGGAACCATCGTACACACAAACTTACGATCAAGTGAAATCTTCATGGTCAAACCCGCAATGGCCTGTAGCGTTCGTTCGGTTCGGTTGCCTGCCGAGTACGTTGACGTTTTGTTCCCCACCACGCATGCCTTCGCAGCGCAGTCAAGTTCAAGTTCATTTTTCAAGATCTCGTCCAATCTTTAGCCGGCGGCAGGGGGAGAAAAAAGGAATGACCAGCGGAAGGTGGTGAACGTATGCGAAAGCGAAAACATGATTCAAAGCGTTTCGCTTATGAAGGGAAGGGTCGGAAACGACTGGCTGGAACGAAGACGTCACAATACGGCAATCGTACATTTGCCATCTTTAAATCTTGCGGCATGCGGTTTAGCGTGTCACAGTATGCTGGTCGGTATCGTCTAGAAAATGAAAGAAATGAAAAGTGAGGCGTCGAAACAGGATCATGCTTTGTAAGCCAACGTTCGTTGCTGGAAGCCGTATGTTTCAAAACGTGTCGCACGAAATGGTGGGATGCTGAGAGACTCTTTTTCGTATCAGAACCTTAACATCAGGCAGGAACATTGGAATGTGGCACACAACATCGTACATATGTTAGCTACGACAATGACTGCACCATATCCTCCTGGATAGGTCAGGAATCTGGAGTCTTGCTGCGATAGTAATAACTTTTACTACGGGTTGAGCTACAACACTTGTATAAAAACTCAGCACCATATCATTATTTATAAAAATATAAATATATATAAACCATGTTAGTAATAAGGTTTGAAACAAAACTTCAAACACTTTTGGCATAAAAGATTTAAGAACAAAAAAGTCAACATTTCTTCTTCTACTTCTATTCGTTGTGGCGTCCTTCGCATACATACCCCTCCTATCTTTCTTAACTCAGAACCACGCAGCTGGATAAGTCAAGTCCTTAATATGAGGCGACGGAACGACGGTGTACGTGAGACTTGAACCCATGGCGGGCATGTTGTTAGCCGTGCCAATTGACGACTGTACCATGGGATCGACCATTGTTCAATAGTTAGTAATTTCCATTTTATTCAAAAATAATGCTCCACCCATCAACACAACAGATATCGCATGATCGTACATTTAATCTCTCCACTCGAGCTAACGATGCCCAATTAATGTAGGCACGTTAGCAACATTTATTTTAAACTCAGCTAATCCATCCTGTTGCCAATTAGGTAACATTGTGAAACATACTGATCGTTTGATTCGTTGAATTCTCGTTCCTTCTTTCCTGTTTTCCCTAATTTCATGGTCCACACATACAGCCTACGCTGCTGGAGCTTCCTTTATGTCACCATTCATGAAACTTGCTTCAGCTCATCACTACAATACCCGCTCCGCAATCAAATTCATCGCCCAAGCATCGGTGTGAATGAGTCGTTCAGGTTTGCGGTAATGTTTGAATGAACTCACCATCACCAAAAATGTATGAATGAAGTGAAACGAAGAAAAAAAACAAAACCAAATACAACGGAAGAGGTGAATAAAACATAAAGATATACACTCTAGGTGCGGTAACCCGCTGTGCAGTCATTTATCGGAAAGAAGAAGAAAAATAGCATTGCAAAAAATATAAAAATCACATCACGAATAACGTTGGCTCTATGATTCATGTGATCGATTACCGGACACTTCGGTTTTGCTTACTTTCCACACGCTTGTGCTCCTGTAACACGGAAACGCTAATTGATTAGCGTGATCATTAGCGAAGAATCCCATGCCCTTCTCTGTGGATATGGAGGTCGATTCGGAGAAGATTAAGAATCAAAGCGGCTCTAAAATTTTGATGTATTGCTACACATTAGCCTATTCGAACGCCAAAGCAGAGGACGACTTAAGATAGTATCATCTTGTCAGAGCTTTGGAAGCGTTTTGCATAGAGATTCAATCTGCGATAGGATTATTTTCTCTTTAAACCATTCATCATTTGTTGAGCTAATTAAATGTTGGGTCTCAAACTGAGCAACACTGTTGTTTCAAATATGTACCATTGTGTTTTAGCTGTTCATTCTGCTCTAGTGATGAAGTTTACGACCATGTGTCTGCCACGTACGAAATGGAAACAGCCCTTCTAGCTACTCCAAACCAGCTGTCATTTTAGAACATTAGGGAAGCTGGTAGAAGCACGAGTGCGAAGAGTGCGATGTAGCGTAGTTGACACTGTTCGTATCATTTTGGCAAGGACGTACCGATGATGGACAACGGAAGAAGAAGCTGACCGAATGGGGAGCGCTTAAGTATGAGTGAGTACCGACTGTAGTGGTGTGCAAACTAACCTTGACTCTGCTTTTAACCGAAGCTGAGGTCATTACGGCAATGGTAAACACTGAGGCACGACATGCTTGAATTTTCATGTCCACACTATATGAAGAGCGTGTCCACCGACGCATTTCGATCTGGTGGTGGTATGATTCCATCCAGAGTGTAAATGTGGAAACCATATGGATTTTAATTGAATACAGCTCTGCTTGATTTTGGCTTGAATTTCGAAAGCTTGGTGGAGATTCCGAAACACATTCCACTGCTTTGTCATACACGAGATTGTTTGTACGGCACTAAAGGCTTGGTCTGACATGCTTTGCTCTAGTTTGTATTATTTTACCAACATTTTTTTTTAATTAATACACTTCCTGAGTGTTCTAATGAAATTCGGAAGATTCTGAAAACAACTCCAATCGACTCCTCCACTTCCAAACGATTCTCATCGATTGGTAGTTTATGTACTATTGACAGCATAACCAAAACTTTCGTTTCGTACGAGTCACTCCACCGGGTGAAGTCACATAAAAATGTTCAGAATGTATCGATCTCCAAATAACTCTGCAGCCCCATACTCATCGAGTCGTCCCATTACCACTGGTCTGGGGTTGCACTGGCATAGAATCTGTTTAGTTTCATGTGTCGATCAACACGCGCCAAGCGTAAACTGTCAAAACTGTGAACACGCTTATATGCCCCCTCCCAGGATAGGTTTTACCTTTCTTCCTCAGTCTGGAGGTGCAGACCGTTTCAATCCTGTTCGCAGCTCGACAAGAAAGCTAGATTGTTTCTGTCTGGCAAGGCACCGTTCGCACTGCATCGGGAAAACTCCTGTGGGGTCGGTTCTAAACACACACTGTGGCCGTGCTCGTCTTCAGCACGTGTCGCTAACGGGAAACAGGAAATTGATGCCCCTAAACGTCTTGTGGTGATACCGAAGGCCTGGCGGTAGTACTAGGGCAGGAGGGCGGTATCGAGAATAATGCCGAGAAGCAGCGCATTTTTGACACAATATGTTAGTTTGGTCTCTTTCGATCTGCAACAATTTTCACAACCATCGAACGTTTGGTCCGATATTGATGCGTTCCAAATGCTGCGAAAGATAGTAATCATAATTGAATTGAGAGTTGGCTAAATATAAACCACTAGAAGTGGAACAACCGTGCGTTGCAGACAGCAAATTCGCACAGAGACGTGCTAAATGGTGCAGCATGTTTATCAGATTGTAGCGAAACGATTACTCGGAACCTAGCCTCTCTAGACTTCACAACTACAAAGTGTTTACAATATTAGATTTTGCAAATATTTTGCATTTTGCACCCAGCATTCACTGTGTTTCATTTCTTGGAAAGCATTCGCATGATATACAAGGAAGTAGGTAAACAAAATCATTCAACTTCTACAATGTATTACGATTGTTTCTTAGAATTCCAACTATACAATACAACTATGTAATACATGATATTACAATTGTGCGATTCATCTACTTAGGAACCCTACAGGACACTAGTTCACCTGATGTTTATATCATCATGTTTTGATACAAATGGTATTAGAGCCAAGGAAAATTATTCACAAGCCATACATTGGCCGGTACATTTACTCCCTCGCCGATATGATCGCTCTAAGCAATCACAACCTTCGCCCGTGCAGCACACAAAGGTGATGGCCACATCATTAGAAACTCTGCGGAAGATAATAAAATGTGATAAAAGCTCCCGCGCGACAAACTGCCATAAAACAGTGTTTTATTATCCTGACTGACACTAGCACGCATTTTATTCAGCCACTTCCGTCACAGTTCGTTTATGTTATTTTATTTTATTTTATTTTTCATCGCCGTTAGCTCATTAGTGTCGTACAGCAGATGCGCTCGGACATACATCGTGCGACCGGGGAGAATCGATGCACGACTGTGCACGACGAATGCAGAAATTAAAGTTCATTCTTTATACAAAATCCAACCAGCGTTCAGTCAGAGCTCTGTTGCGAGTTATGGGGCCGTACGCCCATCAGCGCCCTAACGGTACGTTGTACAATAAATCCCCATAACGCTTCTTCATCGATCGAAACTGCATCGGATCGCAGACCGCCCATTGATGAGTTCCGAGCTGGACGCTCGCCAGAGGATTTGAAAGGTAAATTAACACCATATTTTGATGGACGAAAATACATGGCACGCATAAAACTTGCACGTTTATATCTTGCGCTTAATGAAGTTTCAATTTGTTGAGAGATGTGTGTCATAAAGACAGAATCACATCATCTGGCACCGTTCGTAGCACATCATGGAGAACGTTTACCATCGTTTAAATATATCTGCCATAGGACGCGAACGTCTGGAACTGTAAAAAAACTGGAGTTCATCAAACACCGTCTTCCAATAAAATGATCTATTCCTCACGATCGCATTCAGTTTTTCCTCATTTCAACTCATCAAATACGGGACCACCTCCTCTGAAGCCTGTCAGAGTCGGTTGTGCAATACAAAACCCTTAGCTTGGGCTTTGCACATCGACAAGATGATGGGGAGCGTATAATCGTCTGAGGGCAATCTGCAATTTGCAACCCAAGACATCATCAGACCCAGCTCGGACGCAAGTACTTTCTTTCTATAAACGGTTGTGACGGCTGGAGACTGGGACTGGAACTGGACTGAACAAACGAGCAACAGAGCAGAGCAGAATAATGAACATCTATTTTAATTTAGCACGCTCGGTGTCTAGTTCAGACGTCAATTGCGCATCGAAGGCGCGTCAGTTACACGCCCCCGCACTATGCCAAGATGCTAGAGCACGATCCGCACACCGGCGAAGTGAAGTCCTAGAAATTACTCCCCAACGGACCCTGGGGTCTACGGTTCACCGCCGGATGGCATCTTTTCTGTTTCGTTTATATTTCGGAATGCATTCCAGATAGCTTAGGGTGAACATGATAGGTCATGACGCGTGGTCCGCACCGGGAGTGGACCAGTTAATAGAGAAATATATCGACATTTAACATAATTTATTCCTTCCCACCAGCTATCGTTTTCTCCGTCTAGGAACAGTGGTAGCACACTGTACGGGGACCGGCCACGATAAAAATGCAATTTGCATAATTGAAATAGTGAAATAGATTAGATCTCTTAAACATAACGCTGGACGGTAACGTAAAGAAACGAAAGCGATGAATCAACATCGCAGTGCGGGCGTGCTAACAAGGCGTAGTGCCTGAAGAAGCTGCTCGTAAACCATTGGAACCACAATTATCTTGCGTCTGGAAGCAGCGCATTGAGTATTAGCTGTTCGAGATAGTTAACTATTGCAAAGAGGTACAGCCATTGTCAGAAGAGCTCTCGGTAAGTGGAGTAGTCTTTGGATGGAAAAGTGGTAAATGACAAGGTAAAACAATTTATAGTATGTTTTAAAGACCACATAAAATTAATTATGTTTATACCATTTTTTTTTATTTTTTTTTACAGCTCAGCTGGTTTTTAGGCGTATTTACATACTCATGTCTGTTTCGGACGACATGGTTTGATGAAGAAAAATGATAATGCACCCTTCCAAAAGTATCGCCCTATGATTGATCGCGTCAAAGAATGTTTCAACCGTGGTAAGTGATTGCTACGCGCTGACAACTGGATGGAGATGGATCGATCAGCGCCCAACATCATTTAACTGTACCGTCGGTCTAGGAAAAGAAATTGAGCTCTACGCACTGGGCACACGTCAGCGAACCCAAAACCTTCGGCACTCAGAGCGCCCGAATCAATTTAAAATAAATGCTGCCTGTCTGTACATCCAGCTAGATGAATCGCACGACATCAATTGACACATCGGCACTCGCATTGCTGTTGGCCGATTGGCCGGTAAGCTAGTTGGTAGCGGTGACGACAACGATAAAGACTAGTTTTTTGCTACCGTTCGCGCGCCACTTCTATGGTTGGGAACGCTTTACTTCGCGTGCCATTTGCCATAAGCTTGCAGCACACGATACGCTGTGTCAAACCGGTAGCGAACACGCTCCCGACAGCCGACATCTTCTCCCCGGTGCCACCGGCAGTGCTAACGCGGTCGATCTACAAAGAGAAAACGCCGCCCCAAACACACCGAGCACTGGCCACAATCCGACGCCACGGTACCCGTTTCGTTTAATCAGTTTTTGATGATCCCATCCAATTATGACCACTGGTTGGATGGTTGCGTTTGTGGCTGTTTGGGGACAACTGTTGCCCTCGGGAGCCGGTCTACCAGCTGCTCCGCACGCTGAGTGAAGCCGTGAAGCATAAATCGAAGACAATCGGAGCATAAGGACCAGGGCAATGATTGCGTTGCAACGGACGAGCACGCAGATCGATAAATCTAAATTATTAGGTCGTGACTTTCGCTGTCAGTTTTCCGCCAGACCAGGCGTGAATAGATTTACTTCAAAACGGGGACTTTGCTCTATGCGGGCTAAGATACACACACACGAACCCGGTGGTAAGAGCAGCACGCCAAACAACTCACGAACCGCAGAAGATAAATGGTACGTCTTTCCTCCGGTTTTAATGGGTGTCTTTATTAGAGTAATCTTGAGGATCTTAGGCTAACCTGTGGGATGCGAGAAACTAAAAACACACACACACACACATGCACACTCGTTTCAAATCATTCCAAAGGTACCGTTTCTCACGCGACATCCGACAAGTCCTACGCACAATGCACACAAACGTCAATAATCCATCAATTGTCGCATTAACCAGCCACACAAAACTGGGGCGCGCCAACGATGCGTGGGACACTATGCACCAGGGACGTCATACAATCCGGTGAGACGACCGGTCCAAAAAAGAAATGGATGCGATCATATGAATGGAAAGCGGTCGCATCCCGAAAATGGGCGTCGAATTAATTTTGGCGTTAAATACAACCCCATGGCGTTCGCGTGCAGTGTGCATTGTCATTTTCAGTCCTGGAGATTCCGATTCGATAACAGTTGCATTGCGCAACCTCAATTGCAATGCAACCGAAGAACTCCGATCCCGTGGCGGGACAAAAAGGGTTGAAATTTGTCCTTAAGCAACCGCAAGATCATCATTACCTTTACAGTCACCGAGAAGGTGGGTGAGACGATGGTAAAAAAAATCCCTCACCGTGAAACCATTCAAACTCCGACGAAAACGGACTTTAAAATCAACGCCCTCGAACTCTGCGCTGACCTGTGATCGAGTAATTTATCGCCGGGTCAGGACCTGCAGTAATATACCCTCCAGCCTGCGGTAGGTCGCACACTCTAGCAAATGATTCTAAAGTTCACTAACTCCGTATGCGGCGCATACCGGCGATAATGAGTTATTGGTGTCGGGGCCTTAAAAAAGACCGCAGCATTAACAATCTTTACACATGCGATCGATATAAAGCCCGTCCTCAATGCACACGACGATCAATAATGTAGATCGAGCACGAGTACAACAAACTGCTTAGTGACACAACCGAAGGAGAGTCTTTAATTGGATCGAACCAGAAGTCGAGCCATTGGGTTTTTATGGAGCTTACCGTTGATGCAATAAATACTGTTACAAATGGCAATGGAGAAGGGAATGGCTGTACAGCCATCAACGGGAGTGTAATAAATGAGACAACTGAAATGGTGCGTCCTAAACCTAAGGAGAGAGAGGAGTGTGATACCAAGCGGATGCCAACGGCAAAGATTACGTGACCCTTTCCGGAATATGAAATCACATAAGGCGGTTGAATCCTCCCCGGTGAGCTGCCAAACCGTAACCCACGCCACGTACGTCTGAAATGTTGAAACACTACACAAATGAGTTTACTGATGTAGTCTTGAAACCTCCGGTTTAGCGTGGGGCTTTAAAGTCCCGTTTTGCTGCACCAACCTACCATCGTCTACGATTAAATTTAACGTGCCTTTTTTGTGAATGAAACAACTCCAAACGATCGCAATCAACTAAAACCTTTGGTTTTAGCATTTCATTCAAGTTTTTTCACGATAAAGTTGTCTGGACATGGGGGAGGGGAGGGCTTTTCCAAAAAGGGACACGCGTAAAATATCATTTTACAGGACACTTTGCTCAGTTTCTGACCGGTATGAGGATTAGTTTTCTCCTGTCTATCTTTCCTTCTCTCTCGCTCTCTCACACGATCTCGATCTCTCTCTCTCTCTCTCTCTCTCTCTCTCTCTCTCTCTCTCTCTCTCTCTTTCCCCTTCAACACTATATATCGTTGTGCACTGGAAAGGATTATGGCATTGGGTGGTTGGTTTCAATCGTACCGTTCCATTCATGGCATACTTTGGGTGCACTTGGTGGCTTTGGGCTTTTAAACGCGGTGGCAATGTGTATCTGTTTGTGCGTGTGTCGTTTGTTGATCTAATGAGAGTTATTGACGGTTGACCTAATGAGATAGACGACGAACGGACACAGCTTCACAACTATCTAATCAACTAACCGATTTAGGAATATATGGAGCCACCTATAGGAGTAGTATGCAAATTTGATTTATGAAACCATTGTTCCGATTGGCAGCTAGGATTTAAATTATGCATACATAAATTCATCTAATGTAGATATAGATATAATGAAGTAAATACTCACTCCAAGCAACTGTTGCTGAAGCTAAATTGCCGACATCCAGTATAGCATGCAATGGCGAATGCTTTCTGCTTCTAATAAGCTAGCTGTAGTTGTTCAATGGTAAATAATTTCATAACATTACCAAATACGAAGCAAACCGCAGCTAGAATGCAAAGCTATACTCGCTCATTTTAGATCCACACTAATCGCATGTTCTGTAATGTGTACTGCATGTTTTTCAGTGAGATATGGGATGAAAGGATCTGGAAAGAAAAAGAAGATCATTTGTACAAAGAGAGTTTTCTATCATATTTTTAACAGTAAATATCTTTTTTTTTTGTCGTTTAACACTGGTTAGTGAAGATGATGAAGGTTTAAGTGAATATCTTTAGCTAATGTAAAATGCATCCTCCTCCTTCAGTGGTTAATTAGCAAAGTGAAATTTCGCCAGCCACCTTTCAAAAGCAGACAAAACTGTAATGTAAACAGGTCGTTTTGGTCAGCTCGTTCCATTTTCGATCCTCATTCCATCGGCGATCGTTAGACCAAACCCCGAACGCCAGACGCGTGTGTGAGTAAATTTTGCAAAGTTTATTAAATTCGATCCTCCGGCTTCCTGGGCGCCAGCTTCGTCACTACCATCACTAAAGCCGTGTGGCCACCGTGACGAGTCACCCCGTGCTGTGCACATGGCGCACGATCTTCCCGTTCGTCAAGACGGCGGAGAAGGTGGGGTCCCAGGGGTGGCCTAAAAAGGGGTCTATTGGCAATCTAAATATGCACGCTTAGCTCAACGCTTAACCCTGGCACGTTCCCAAATTAAGAGGCCAAGATAAATGTTTAGATAAAGTCAGATTAGGTTACGCACAGAGGGATTGAGGAAAGCGGCCGGCATTGCAAATGTTACAGGTGGAGAAGAAACTTTAGAAACAAGCTTGCCAGCCTGATCGCGCACCATTTTAGCAACAACCCAGTCAGCTGGGTGATGGAACAACCGGGCGAGCGGGCATGAGAGGCGAAGGAAAATTGCTTAAAACATTCGTCCCATGGCACGCGAATACATTTCGGAGGTTGATTTCCCTGTGAGCAAATGGGGGAACAAAAACGATGGCGATAAACGATGGCCAGCATTTCATGGGAACCACTTGCAAGCGGCTACAGTGTTGCTATGCTACACATGCAGCATGCTTGCACTATTGGCTGAATGGTATGAGGGGCTGGGGCAAAAAGCTGGAATGTTTCCCGCTCCCTCAACGGTTGCTGGTGATTTAAAAGGAGTAATAATCGCACACGTTCCACCAATCGATCTACACTCCATCCCAGATGTAAGGCGGCTAATTAGCAAACCACCTCGATTGCATTCCTACTGTACACCATTACACACACCGCACAACAACTAACACTGTGTGTCTGGCCGTCTGGCAATAGTAAACTGAAAAGGGAAACGTATCCATTCCGATCTCTATCGGAATATTTATTTTACTCCTTCTAAGGCAGTGCCGAGTGCGCGGTGGAAAATGAAAAACCCGCGTGGCTATGGCAACTAGATTCGCATCTGGCAGTCTGGATCCACCACGATACTGTGCCCAAGACGGGCAACGAGTCTGCTCTTGACGGAGCTGCCGTTTACGCTAGTCTACTTTTAGACCAACCCGCTTGCCAACGAGCGGCTAGACACATTACGGCACCCGTTACTACCTCCACTACTGCCGCATAACGTCTGTTATAGTTTGTTTTAGTTATTTTACTTCAACACCCATTTTTTTCTTTTCGTTTAAGTTTAACCCTGGCGGTGTGGTTTTTCTTTTAATGTTTTCCGCATTTCCCACCGCCCAGTACTGATACAGCCTGGCATACGGTACTGACAGACTCAATGCTGACGCCATCAAGATTTAGACTTTCGCTTTCCTTGAAGTCCTAGTGTTGTGTTTTCTCTCTCCCTCTCTCTCTCTCTCTCACTCTCTCTCTCTTTCTATCTCCCTCTCCCTCTGGTGTCTGCGAGGAAAGAAATTCATCGCCAGAACTTTAGCGATGCCTATCGGACCCAAGAACTCCGCTAGACATCGCGATAACGGTGTGCGCATCACAGCAGAATCCAAACGATTGTTTGAAATCATCCATGATACATTAGCTACTGCTGATTTCGAGATTAGTTATCAAAAAGTAACAATGTATGGAATTTCATTGCACAGCAAAATAGCAAACTTTATGCCAAATCACAGCGCATTAAAAAAAGAGGGGAGAGAACCGATCCACACCACACTGCCGTGCCGGTCGGGTGAGGTTATTGACAGCTGCTTCCTCGACGTAATGCTAAACACTCCAATCCAAGTGGATGCCGCTAAAAACAGAAGTCAGTGGAAGCAGCGGGACCGTGTTCAAGTAGGGTTAAGCGAATTTTCAAGGTTGAGTGTGAGAAGGTACGCTAAATTTATACCGTGCACAAACGCGCTCGCTTTCGACAGAAGAACTCATCGCGAGCGGTCAGGTTCAGGTTGCGCGGCGGCGGCGTGAGCCGGTGAGTTCGATCGCATCGGTTGCGCTGCGTAAGTGCGTAAACGATTTTAGCAAACGGAGATGTGGAGGTGCCTCACCTGGGAAACAGCAAGGCCTGGGTAGCTGGGGTGCCGCTGTGACGCAAAGGGTGTCCCAAAAATGGAAATGTCATTTATGGTAGGCATAGACTTTGAAGCCGGTCGTTGCTCGTTTGTTCGCCCGGTCGTTCGGGTGTACAATGGCGTCGATTATGTAGCGAATTTGACAACCTCGATGGGATAGTTTAGTTTTTTTAATTCATTTTTTTGTTTTGCTTGTAAATGCAGTAAGGACAATTTGATTCACAACCAGCTGTACCTTTTGGTATACATCTACTAGAATGCGTTGTTATGATTTTATATTTATTTGATTTTAACGCTTAATAAACATGGCTAATTATTAAGGTCTAAAGATTAGTCAGACGATTAAGCAGACCTATCAATAGCATAGTTTATACGATATATACGACTTTAGCTGGTCTCATGGTACAGTCGTCAACTCGTACGACTCAACAACATACCCGTAGGACTGACTATCCTGCTATGGTGGGGTAATCCAAAAGTCATAGAAAGCCAAACCCCACAAGTGGTACAGGTAGGCGTTGACCGACAACGGTTGTTGAGCCAAAAAGAATAAGAAGATACGATTCACAGATCTTTCAAAACAAAATCTTATGAAGACAACATAACACATTATGTCCATAGTAATTAACATTCTTTAAAATGTATTTTAGCTCTGTTTCTGTCAATAAAATTGATACAAATTTAACATTACCGTATTTTTAATATCCATTACTCCGTGCAATGGATTTGTATTACTCCATGCGTATGATGACCATACAGGTCGTTTAAAAAACTCCAATCGGATGATCTAGCAAAATAACAACTCTAGCAGAATGTTTCTTGTTAAACAAAACTAAAGCAAACTCTCACATTTCTAATGTGTCCATCACAAGGATTACCTACCAGTTAAATGAGAAACGATTCGGAACCTTCCCATTTTCCATGAAAAATACTAGCCAAAGCTAATTATGCACACGACAGCACATTCCCGAAGGTAATGTAGTAGGCCTACATAGCTTGGCCGGCTTGTGTTTTCTGAGGAACGGGTCATGCGAGATATGTGTCAACATCGCTGTTCCGCTCTAGAAACCGAGTCCGAGGCCCGAGACGGCCTGATGGGTGTAAGATTTGTTGAGCTCCAGGGAAACGGAATGATGAATCTGATCTCCACATCACCTGACATTACCGGTGCACATGCTTCACATGCTCCAACTGGTCCACCGATGTTTGCGCACGTGGTGAACTCATTCAAGAATTATGCAAGTAATTGCTTCTGCCACGAGTGACATCAAATCCCGACTGATTCATTTTTTGCAGACGAGTTACACCCACGGGGCCAAGGAAAAGAAGAGAACTAACACAAAAGCTGCATAAATAATCCACTGAAAGCCGTTACGGTTTTAGCTGGTATCGCAACAAGCCACCAAGAAACTTCCTTTGGCGGCACCATGCTTTCGGCAAATGTTAGTGAACAGCTGTCCGAGCAGTTCCAGAAAAAAATAAGGAACATCTCCTGCCGCTGCTGCCCGATTCAAACGTCTAAGAAGCACTGGAGACGGGAGAAGGTAACATTCTAAGCGTGCGAGAGGTGCACGATAAATTAGTTCTATCAGTTTATGGTGTTTATGAAAAGTTAATTCCACCCGCCCGTCATCCGGACTATTCCCTCGCGGGGGCGGCGAGTATGCACTCAGTCTTGCTGAGGCATCCCAAGGCGTTTCGGTGCGTGTGAATGTAAACGGTGATCGTTGGCTCGACCAGATCCCGACATTCGTAGCTGCCTGTAACGTACGTCGACGGAATAGACTTTGGGGAGCGATTCGCAAACGTTATTTACGGTGTCTTGGGATCATCTGCTATGCCGCCGGACGGGAAACCGGCCATCCAACGGCAACCACCGTCCGTCCAGCGTGCTATAACGTCCAGGCTAATCTTTGCCCCACTTTAACACCGTGACTAAACTCGCGCACGTTTCTCACATTGACATTTGTTACTCACCGCAGGGGGGTATTAAGTCACAATTCTGTGCAAAAGAAGCGGCTCTGCTAGGTTAAATATCGTGCATACGGAACGGTAACAGCAGTAATAAATACCAACAACAACAACAACAACTGCATGCATTCGGTGATGGAATTAGTTCCGATTAACTCTGAAGTGAAAAAAACGGTCAAAAGGAAGTTACCGATTAGAAGCCGCAGCCGCTCCATACGATTGGAGGCGCTTTCCGTCGAACATTTACTCATAATTTGCGGGAGCTAATGCACAAAAACGCTCACACACAAGCTTGATGCAAATTTAAGCCCAAAAACTCACATTTCCGCGCCCACCGGGGGAGCAGAGCCTTCGGAAGTATTCAAAAATCGATAATAATCGGTAATAAATTTGAAGATTGGTTTACTTTGCTTTGTTTTGCTAATTTTGCCGTGAGCGAGTGTATGTTATTCTTCCTGCGTTGCGTTGATGGAAGCAAAGCAAAGTAAAATGTTAAATGAACGAACCCTCCTGCGTCCTCCTCCAAAAACAAAACGAAGCAAAAAAGAAAGCAACACTAAAACGGATACCACATTATTTGATCGTACCTTCGCCGATAACATGAACAACGCAACACATGGGCAACCGAAGTTTTGGAAATATCTATCGACAAATTTATCGATTTACCCGTAGGATTGACACCCACCGACAACCGTGATGCTCCCCCCAATGGACACCTCAAAACGATGAGAAAAATTGAGGAGCATGTGGCAGAATTAGCATAAGGAAATGGGTAAAGGCAAATAACGTCTAATTAGCAGTCCGGTAAGAGAGGGATGCCCTCACTAAACTTCGTTCTGGAGTGGTAGTGTATTCGATTCAATTGGTATCACAAGCCGGATGTCTTGATTCCCATGGCTGGATCAGAACAGCTGGAGGAAGTTTTTACAAATAGTTGCACTTTTTTATCCGAGATGGACGGCTTTGCCGTATCGGTTAGTTTTCATAATAATTGTTATATAATATAATGAATTGGCTTGCATAGTTATCAAGAATATGTATTTCCTGCTACGAGATTTTATCTTAAACTATTAGACATTTCCATCGATCTCCCATCGAGTGTGACGTCAATACAATGAGACTAGGATTGATAGAGCAACATAAAGATGGCCGTAAAGACTTCAACTATAAGATCGAATATTCCCACTCATAGACAGCGTCTCGTGGAATATCTCATTTTTAGCTTTTCCACGTCGAGTTGTGTCTACCCGCTGCATCACATTTCAACAGATCGCCCTTAGACTGATCAATACAAAGGTAAGACGTTAACAAAAAAGACGTCTGTTATGTGAGTCTAACGCTGGGAATTGGACACTGTATCTAACTCGCACGGAAGATCTCCTACCACCCTCACCGTACTTACAGCAAAGGTATAAGCTTAGCCCCGGCCCATCAATTTGCAGGAGTAACTCTTTTGAAATCCTCACTTCCAATCTGTCATCGAGCGTTCCATCGTGGAAGCTTTTAATTGACATTTTTTCTAAAGCCTGTTGACAGTTTAAACGTACCCGTGCGTCGTAAGAAAGCAATATAACCCGATAGCCGACCGAAACGGGTAAGAAGATGAAACCTTGAAGATGAAATGAATCGATAGTGTCCGATTGCTAAAGCCGCTGCCACGTCGAACCGGCCGGTCTGACCCAAACGCAGCAACGATCGAATGTTTCGCCGCCAGCAGTGACCATAATCTGCACGGGGTGTATGAAGAAGATTTTCTACGCTTCTACTCACCACAACAAAAACCCACGCTAACGATGGGTCTTGTTAAAATAAAGGAAAATCTACACCGTCCACGATCTTTGCGTACCGCTGTTGACAGACCAAATTCCTCGTCAACGAGATTAATTCCTAACATATTTTTCCCTCTTCGAGGTAAAGGTGCAAGTGGCATGGACTGGTGTAATGAAAGGCTGTCTTGCTACGGACACCCTAGACGAGGTGTATGTTTAATGCCCGCCTAATGACACCCTTAACGGCGAGCACGAAGAACAATGCGAATGGTTGAAATGCTTTCGATATCGATGGGTTACTTCTTTACGGAACATTCCAAACACTTCGGTATGATCGTGCATCGATCTAAATACGATCCCATCTGCGGCTGCACTCTGTGGAATGTCATTGCTGTGGCTCTCTCGGGGTAGAATCAGGCCAATGTTCTGCAAAATACATATAAACCACATGTTTCCTGAAAATATTCCCATTTATTTTTTTTCGACCACAGTGTAATGGGGAATAAAAATAGCGCATAAATTAACGATAAGACATTTGCATTTTTAAGATACATTTAAATATTAGCAATTAAGTGTCGCATCCCTAAGCTTTACGCGCTTCTTTATTCGGTATGAAACGATAAACGAAACTTACTTATAGATTTGCGTAAGAGCAGTGTATAAGAGTAAAAACGTGAAGCTAAAACACGTAACACCAGCCCGATTGAAGAGCTATTTCCTGCCGTGCTAAACGTGTGACGCGATCAACGCACCAACGAAAAACAGCAGTCCATAATTAATGGCTTATCGTTTGATAGCATAATCCGTCAGCAAACTTCCGACTTTGTGCTCAACCCGCCATTGAAAGACATCACTTAATTTCAAGCGATTTGTCAACTCGATTTCTAACTGTGCCGCAAGATTGCGCTGTTTCTTAACAAGTCGACGAATCTACAAAAAAAGCGCTCCCATACAAATTGTCCTCACCTGCACATTAATCAAATCAACTGAGATTAAAACTATACCGTTATCGGTATTTTTATCCAAAAATTTTAAACCCAAGTATAAATATTTCCTCACTTTGTCTTGTTCCCCACCCAAACGACCGGTGTTACCTTGTACTAATCGACTCCCTTTTTTCTGCGTCCCGCAAACGAGAAACAACGACATCGGACACCGATTTCACAACACCGCTCACCACAGCAGAATGACAAAATTTACGCAGTTTCAGTTTAAAGCTGTAAATATTAAACCCAAAGTCAGCCGGCCACGTTAATGATGATCGTGTTCAAGCTTCGACGGTTTCGATCATTTCTCCCACTGCCAAAACAACGTCATCGGTTGGCTCGATAAATTAAGTCGTGTCCTTTCGGTGCGCCTGTCACCACGCGCCACCTTCGCAAAAAGCGAACAGATAAGTAAGATAACCTCCATTTCCGTGCCATGTACGCGTAGACAGACACCGACCAGACAGTACCAGAAGTGTCGGCGAAGATTACGGTTATTACTCATCCGGAGTCTCGCTCGGACCACTGGCTCCGGGGACACCTACCCATCGGTGGAGCGATACTCACCGACCAACGGTAGTGAGTTTCCAACATCTATATTAATATTTTCTCATCCAGTCAAAGCTTCTACCGTTCGCGATGCGCCAAATGTTGGCATAACCCATTGGTAGAGCTAGGGGGAAAACGACGCACGCACACGCGATACGAAATGACAGCCACGGCTGTTCAACAGGGAAGACATTGAGTAGAAACAACTGTTTTCAAGGATTTTGATTCTCATCGAGTTCTCAGTCGACTTTCAACACTGTTGCACATCTGCACGGCCCATCTTGGTGTACATCCTGCCGCTAAAAAAAGATACAGTCCACTTGGTTTCGACTTGCACATCTGCATTTCCAATGCCGCATCACAATCCCATGCGCAAATGTCTGAAAGTCTGTACTCAAAGTGCAATATTGTTTGAGCCTCACAACAAATTAACTAATCTTTTTGCTCCAAACCGACTGGAGAAGATTTCAATAATGGTATACTTTACTGTTAGTGCTATTAAACAAATTTTGTATTATTTTTGCATAGATGACCTCTTCCGTCTTTCTTTGTTTCCATGTTCCATCTTTATAACTTGCCCACTCATGATGGGGTTCTTTACAGACTTGCATCTTTATTGTTATTACATTTTCAACACACTCTCGATCACAGTGTCGAGCAGTTGCAGAATTATGCACTCTCAACAATTCATCTCCAGGCCAATGGAAATGAAGAAGGCACTGTGAACTTTATGCAAAATAATAAACCACACCCGACAAGTATCTGCAATTTTGCTACGCATTTATTGGCTGATCACTTATTTATGCCCACTATCCAAGATCAAACTGCAGATTCTGTCTCGCCTGCCATACCCGATATGTTTATGCCTTTCAAGATAATTTCAAATGGGTTTTATTTAATGGATTGAGACATTCCTTGAACCATGGGACATCTTGTGTAGCGCTGGAAAAAAAACCCTCAATCTTGTTTTTTTTCTCCAAGAAAGAGGTTTGGTGAAGGTACAGACAAGACAATACATTAAGGATGCGCGATCTCCTGCGAACGGACGGATCGAAAGGTGATGATTTGTTTGATGATATTTTACATCGAAAGGCCAATGTTCCGCCGCAGAACGGAGTAACAACAACAACAACAAAAACATGTAAGTTATGGCGCAATGGAATGAATTCCGGTCGCAAAATAACAATGGGATGAATGGGAATCAATAATCGTGAGTTATTGTGCTACGACGCAGCTTGACTTTATTACTCAACCGCGTGTGAGTAAAACCTTTTCACAGGGAGCAACAAATTGCGAGTTTTATTGTGAGCACTAATGATTCTGAACAAAATGTTAAAGTTATTTAATTTATTTGAATGTTATGGCGAAGCCAACGTTTCAAAAGGGCTCCAGTTGAATCTGTGTTCAACGTTAAATATCATTTGCTTAAAAATGAATAAATTTACTCAATTGAGAGTGCGCCTAAACTGCTATCCTAAATTTGTTTTTGCCGGTCCAAAATAATCAAAATAAAGTAATTTGCAAATATTTCAAAATCGCAATCAACATGAAAGCACCAGTGCAGCGTGAAGAAAGGCCAACTCCCATGAGGCTACATTTATCTTTTTAAATGTTTTTCACAATTGCTATAGCAATAAATATCTCGAAGAGTAAATTATGAATATATCCTGTTCATGACATTCATACATCAATAAATCAAATAGAATGCCAAATGAAATTGATTCATTTAGAAATAGGCTGAATTGCGTATTTCTATCACTTAAAATGTGAATTTCGTACGATACACTAAATATAATGAAGGGTTCTATGTTTTCGCGTGTTTTTTTTACTAGTTTGATGGACCTCTTGTTTAAGAACGGCATGTTTTTGATGTTTAAAACCACAATAAAGTAAACGAAATCTTAGACATTATTTGTCTTAACATCTGACTGAATCGATGCAGACACAACTTTACGCTTTTGGCTATCTGCTTCCGCCATCATCCATCTTTCACGTCGTTGAAAGTATTAATTGAATACAAACAATAAAACCGCTGACACATTTAAGGACAATCTCCCGTCATCATCAATTTTAGTAGCAACGATTAAACGCATTGCACAATATGCACATTACCACATCGGCAACATCCTTAACTGTCGGCGAATTACTTCGACCACGCGAGTTGCAAGGATGCAACACCATCAAGGAGCTTCAACGCAGAACAAAAGAACAACCCTAGCCGATGGCTGACATTGGCGAATCGGTTTCATCTTTCATCAACGCTTAGTCGATAGTCCAAGGGCAGAGGATAGTAATGCGCCTTTCGTTTTGGTTCTTTTTGTACTTTGCGTACGCGTCGTCCTTAAGCAAGCTTATTGCAGTTCTTTGTCCGACCGGGTGCGAACGCGATGAGTTATTGCGTTCCAGCCAGCCACTATCTTTGTGCGCCTTTTTGTCACAAGCTTCGCAGATATTACGCAACGGTGCAACATGAGATGCCAGCAAACGAACTCTGACGCAGCCCGTTTTGGGGGACCGCGGAGGAGAGGTGTGGAATAGGACAAAATATGACATAGGGTGAACCCGTTCCCGGGGTCCGGCCTTGGTACGATTTATAGTGTATCCTGCGTTCATGGTTACACGAAAACAAAAGTAACATCATGTAATGGCAAACCGTTTCGGATTGAAAGTGAAAAAGATGGCAATGTGGGAGTGGATGAATTGAAGGGGTGGAGGAGGAGGGAGTTGCCGATAAAAAATAGCTTCATTCCAGGCTCCGGGGCGCAAGAAAGTAGAGACGGGAAGGTTCGAATGGATGGAAAGTGCATTAATCAATGCATTGGCATTCGCTGATCGGTTTTCTACACCTCGCCGTTTTCGCACTCACCATGTGAAGGTGAAATGGAAATCAGTTCACCGGAGACAGGCCACCGAAAACGGCACAAAACTACACACCTTTATTCCGCCCGACAGGGAAGGGAACTCTGTACCCATTAATCATTCGTCTGGCGCGATCGCTACAATTACGCAATTGTTCTTGTTCTGAGTCACAATGTGATTGTATTTTAGTAAATATTGCCCCAAAAACTACAAGCTTTTTGAGGTTCAATACACAATTAACATCAAAAAAGTTATTTTCATCTTTTTCAACAATTTGTTTACCAGTTTTGCAGCCTGTGAAAAAAGTTGCCCTAAAACCCACGCTTCTGTGTTCGGCCAGGCACACGGACTACTTCCCGAAAGTGGCCGGAGAAAACATAATTCATGCGCATATTTACACGTCTCTTGGTCAGCCACCCGCCAGTCCCCCAAACCCTCAATCATGGTGAAGGATGGCGTAATACTTGCAGCACATTTTGCCGGTTTTTTCATCAGGCACGCCGAGCACACCGAGCTTGGCGGCCGTTGGTTCCAATTTAAGTGGCCGCAGCTTAAACTGCAGCAAAACATGCGTGTAAATTGCCGTCCATCGCGGTCGCGAATGTCACCATCGCAATCATGGGACGATCCAGTAGTACCCGTACCTTTAACGCACCCATTACAATGCATTACGCTCGTGATAGATGGGCAAGCGGGGAGTGAGACCTCCAAAAACTCCATCGGAAAGTAATGCTTGTTGCAAATGTAGCTGAATGTATCCCGCGAAAAGGAAAGTCATTAACGCAGGGCTCGAGATTTCGGGTAAAGTGTTATAAATTGTGCCCTGTCATCGCTGGCTGGCCACATTCAATGAGCATTGCATTGCACACCACTGTGGCAGCTGCAACTGCAAAATCCATCAACACAAATGTCAAATGCGTGGCGTGCATGGTGGCGAAACAAAGGCAGCCGATATTTAATGGTGAGGACGAGAAGCCGGAGTGGAGGTGATGAAGCGATCAACATTTGTTTCGTCCTATCACAACCGATCATCAATCTGTCGATTCATCCATCGTAAAAGCTGTACCTGCAAGGGAAGGTACATTTTCCATTGATCGAAGGGTGCTTTTAAAGTAAACATCAATTTAACCGCACGATGAAAGGCGTTTCAAAGAAGTAAAAACAAGACACCGATACTGTTCGAAGAGAACAAAAGTTGGGCAGAAGCTAGGGTTTACCTTCGAAAGCTGGGCAAGTGGTGACGAACACACCCCCCAGGATTGATGTGGACTGATGGACATATGTCGATACATGGCTGGTAAAAGATGTTGGTGCTGCAGTTAAATAAGGAAAGAAAGGATCACACCAAGGAACGCAAAGAAGCAATTGTTTTTGTCAATATTTATGTCATGATCGATTCGTGTAATACGAGCGCTCCAAGGCTCCCATGGACGGGTATGACAAATCGATACCAAACAGGATGAAAACAAAAGTTACAAAATCAGGTCGAAGCCCGGTAAAGGTCAACGTCTACTCTTTTTGTGGGTCACTCTGGTGTAATGAAAAACATCAAGCAAAGTACAAACAGTCTGACATAAAACAGATATCATTTTTTATGACCCGTTGCTTCCGATGAAAGGTATAAGGAGATGTTGTTTTGGAAAAAAATGTATATAGCAGTAGAGTTTTCGGTGCCATTCATCGGAAGACAACAATTCGTCGCTGCAGAGTAACATCACATTACTTTTGGGGTGAAAGAACAATCAAATCAAGGGTTTAAAGGGTTTCAAAACCAACAAATATTACCGTGGGGTTAGTGTAAAGCGTGTGGTTTGTTATAAATCATATGCCTTCATAGATGGAGACGCATGATGCCTCACAGTAAATCACAACACAGCGACAGAATGCCTAGCTGAAATGATTGGATATTACGTTACATTGCTCTATGTGAAATAAAAATATGGCACACAGTCAACAAAAGATATCGATTTCCTCGTAAGCAAAAACACATATTTGTTCAGATGCTGTGATCCGATCGAATAAAGCCAACAGCGGATGATGACCAACATGACGATGACTAATGTGACATCGGATGAATCCCGCCAGAAAGCGTGGAGGTTATGTGCTTCGTTAGCATGTGCTGGGAATGACAACCCCTACACTGGTGGTCCCGATTAAGTGGGATTTGTCGCTGGCCGGTGATTGTGGCACGCATGTTTTCAATTATGAGCGGTCGCTTGACATTTATGGAGCATCATTTTTACTCGCTTACGCTCAAGTCCGAATGAGGTCAGTGTGTTTGGCGAAAGAATTGATGTTTGATTTGAAACGATAGTAGCCCAGCTGAGAGAGATTCTGGAGAACATGTGCGATATCAAGGGGAAATTAATACACACGCCGAAACAATACACATCCACAACTTCCCAAAATGGGTCGTACGTGATCTCATAATTTGGGACTTTATTAGAACATCATTTGCTACGCTGGTTCAAACTGTTTTACTGCCTAAAATGTTCTCGATTCGTGAGCGAATGTTCGATACGCCAGAAAGTGTTTAGGATGTTTGGCCAATTTAGTGCTGTTACGAAATGCTAGAATTGCTTCAAAACATGACTAACAGAAGTTTTGAACGTGTGGTGTATGCTCTATGTGACTTATAGTGCCTTACTCGTGATTTTTTGCTTGGATTTTGACTGTAAATACGCTTGAATCTAAGGAAAATAATGATGAAAAATGGTATTATTACCTTTTCGGTTCAATTACAGTCGTCGTCATAATTTTTTACTCTTGTAGAATCACGATAATTTTACAAGATATTTGAGCAAATTTTTGACAATTGTAATTTTACATCAAAGAAACATTACAAGTAATTTG
Organism: Anopheles arabiensis; assembly: GCF_016920715.1. Classification (NCBI taxonomy): domain Eukaryota; kingdom Metazoa; phylum Arthropoda; class Insecta; order Diptera; family Culicidae; genus Anopheles; species Anopheles arabiensis. Next base: position 49,740,389 of record NC_053517.1, read on the forward strand.
ATTGTTTTAGTGCTTTTTGAAATTCTAATTCTCTAAAACCACCCCCTGAAAATTTAAGTCCTGAATTTACGTTTACCCCTGAAAATTGTTATACGTCAACTATATCAATAACATTAGTTTAGTTTAGTTTAAAATTGGTACATTAACAATTGTTAAATTCACTTTAAATATATCAATAACATTAATAACTACTTAACTTAAATTCATTAATTTTGGAACACACAGCTCAGAAATTACGTTCAATTTTGAAAATAAAGTGACAGTCAAAAATTTATGCCATAGAGACAAAAATTGATGCGTACTGTCAAAAATTGAGGCAATCGAGACAAAAATAGGTGAGTTAGAGTCAAAATTTAGCGGCAACGACTGCATGGTGATTATTTCCTCCAAAACTGATGGAGCTGATTCCATCGAAACCATATGCTGCATAGATCCAAAACATAGATGACTTACTTACTGATCGTTGGAATAAATTGGTAGTTAAAGATTCAGAGATTGTTAAAAATGAGAGTCTCGTGGTAAGTCTTCAAATCGTTCGACTTAACAACATGTGTCCGTCATGGATTCAAGCCCCAAATGGACCGTGCCCTCATACGCTCGATCGAGCTATGGGTAAACAAAAAGTCGCTGAACGCCAAGTCCACTAGTGGCACAGGCAGACCTTGGCCGACAACGGTTATTGTTCCTAAAAGAATAACAAGAATAATATTCCGAGAGTCTTTCATAGAACCATAATTTAGCTACAAGAAACTTTATGTTTAGGAAATGTTAAGAACAATATTATTATCTTCAGAATCTATGCGATCCATCGGCTATTACTCACAAAGATGTATCCATACAAAGAATCTCGAATGTGAGCGCAACTGTTAAAGCAAAACAAGTAACGTAGCAGTAACATTTACATTTGTCATTCACTCAGCAAAAGGGCAACTCTGCAACAGATGTAGGAGTAAACATTCAGTATACCAACCGTACGGAGCATGTAACGGACACGAAGGGAGCAAGTAATAAAAACAGTTGCTACCACAGTTTGCTTTATTAATCACCACCGATCGATCTTCTGTCCAGTGGAGACAACAGGGGACGACGTCCTGTAACCAGATGTTGTCAAACAAATTTCCTTTCATCGAACGCACAAAGAAGGATCGTGCTGTTCGTGTGGTGGAGTACAGCACTTTGCTACTCGGTGGTCCCGACTCGGACAGTGGCAATCACCTACGGATAAAGTCAACATAACTGCATATGAACAACGAAAGAGTTTACGAGCATCTCAAGGATATAATGCCACTGTACTGCATTTCAAGGAAGGACTACACTGTTTACCAACGACATGTGCTAGTGCGTTGTGATTCTGTAAGTGCAGAATTACGGAAGTCTTAGACACGATTGCACTAGAATCTATTTTTACTATGTATATACTACGACAAAGTGCATTGGAAATCGAAAACAAAGTTGCTTATGCCGGTCAATGTTGCATACAAAATAACTACATGCTCTGCAATAACCCTACGTCACAGTAATAAACCCTAGAGCAAAATTCCATCTCTACAAATGGTCTTTGATAAGGGGCTTGCCAAAGCCAAGGTTGTCTGCTTGTTGCCGTTTAAACTTCACCCATTTTCATTCTGAACCTATGATGTTGATTTCTTCTGTTCTAGACCCTTTTCGCCTCATTCGCCCCATCGTCCCCGCTCGATCATAACAAAGAATCACATCAGGATTGTCAAGGTACAATGGGAGGCAAGAACGTTTCTAGAAGTGGAAAAAACGAAGATGAGTGGGCAGAACAATTCGTTGTTCATCTCGCTTGATCAAAAAACTCAAATGCGCCCGTGTACGGTTTAAGAAGGTTGCATTGTTCCATCAGTCAAACAAAAATACACGCGCACACACACACACAAACATATTTTGGGATGTCCTTTGTTTTCCCTCGCAGACCATACCTTGAATGCAGTCACGGCGGACTATATTTTTGTTCATTGCAACCATTCACTGCACATTAATCATATTTCGTAGACGGTACACGGGCTTTTGTTCCGTCTCGTTCAACACAATCCATAACCGGGTGATTTGTTCGATTTTTTTGCTACATTTCAAGCGAAGGCAGACCGGGAGTTATGAGGCATACGTTATGCTTGAGCTGGCTAGTGGGCTTGTACAAACCTCTACAGACGTATTGTGCCCATCCCACCCATAATTACCACACACTGCAGATGCCATGCAAAACAAAAGAGGGTTTTTGTGAATATTCGGTCAGCAAATATTTGAACGCACACAAAAAAAAACCCTCCTATGCGTCTAATACTTACAAATTGATAGAAACACTTGTTGCAAACGTAATATTTTTTAAAACAAACCAACCAAACAAAACAAACAAAACCTTCACGTAATGCAATCGGTATGAAAATAAAATCAATCCACAGAGTCAAAAATACCAAACAATCGGCACCATTATATGCAAATATTTCATTTCTATTCTTATGTTCCAGTCGTCGGCTTCCTTTGGTGCCGTGCGACCGATCATGTTGAACGGTGACCGACCTTTCTTATATTGTCGAACATTATCAAACGAGCAAGCACATGTTTTGGGTTGTCGGCCGGTGTTGAATATGTACAAAGAACCCCCTAACAGATGATAAGCTCATTTCACTATAGCGCAGATATGCTGAAGGTACAGAACGTGTACGAAACTAAGAAAGCTCAGCTCGCTCCCCTTTTCGAACCAGGCCGAAAAGGTCGACGAAAACGAAACGAAATGCATAAAATAACGGATCACCGAAATAAATCCGACGATCGGTGAAGTGAAACAAGCGACCAGCTTCATCGACACCTACTCACTCGACACCTAAGCTGTCGCAGAGCGCGACCCGCCGTTTGCGGATCTCTTCCGCGATCGCGTCACTAGCGCCCAGACGACCCAAACTGTCATGGTCAATGCCAACACGTCGTGCGCGTTCGCCTCTTGCCGCCGGTGAGATGTTGTGTTTGTGTGTTGTTTTGATCTTGCGTCTTTCTTTCATTCTTTCTGGCCATGCTTATCGGACCACTTGAGCATTCTTGCCAACCGGCCGGCCAGTTAATGCGCGTGTATAGGTATCATTGGCCAGCTGGTGGTGACCCAATCGCTGGCCACGACTGTTGCCAGCGCTCTCGATCGTGCACCAACACCAGTTTGGGGGACACAAAGTTTGGGCCAGTGGCAAACACCGTGTTAAGTCACCGTTTCAATAATGATCGCACGAGCTCAACGCAACAGTGCGCGGGTGGGCAGGGACGAGCGTTCGAACGCGACTGGCTGGTAAAGGCATTGAATCACGTTTTTGGCAATTTGAATAGCAAACAGACGCTACCCGTAGTTCAGAATCGCGGTCCGTGGCGCGTTCTGTTTCTAAACGCTCCGGGTGCTAAGGAAAGATAAAACAGCAACGTGCTTTTCCTTCAAAATGAATTCTAATTTTTAGAGATCTGTTTAGAAAAAAGGCAAAGAAAACATAAAGAAAAACTGCTTTCAATCCTACAAAAAGCCATTTTTATGCGTTGTAAAAAAACTACATAACTAGGTCATGCTGTCCGCTACTCTGCTTGCGCAAAACTGTAAATACAAATAAAAAAAACCTTCCTCTGAAAGACCTTGCTCTGCTGTACTCGATGATACAAAAAAAAACACAGCAAACAAAAATTTGCCCCAAGTCAATAGCAATTCAATTTTCTACCGATACTTTTTTGCACGCGAAACGGGTAAACAAACAAAATTTGGTGTGCAAATGGTTGATGGTGGTGCTAAAATTAAATTATATCACTCACTCCGTTCCGTTTCATTCCGGTGTCATTACCTTCTTTCCTCCCCCTCCCTCATGGCTCACCGGTCAAATCCCAGGTCAAGCGACCGTTTCCAGCATGGTATCGCACCGACAATGCACGATCTGTTTTTAGCCGGTTTTGCTGTTGCTTTTGGCGATTTATTTTTGGCAGTCTCGGTGCGGCCTGCTGAGCAATTTGATGACCCACCGACGCGCTTAGCAGGCACGTTTACGCAGGGGTGTGTAGAAGGATAGGAAAGAAAGGCAATGAAACGGTAGTCTAGCGTAATCGTAACGGAGAAAATTGAGGCAAACATTTAAGAAAACGCATGAAAAATTACTTTACTTCACAGCTACTTCCGCACTTCGCTGCAAGCTCCCGTGGCGCATTGTTTGTGTAGCCTCGTTTTGCGCTGCCACCGAAGGCCACCCCGGACACGGGTTTTTCGAAACAGCAAATTAACGATTGTGTGGAAAATGCGAAACGCAAAGTGAAAAACTGCTAATAACTGAAAAATAGCATTTAAACTTCACATGGTGCGTGAACGAAGAGAAGAAAAGATGGAGACATGAAGACTTGAGAGAGAGAGAAAAATAATTTCGACTGACGCATTAGACTGTTTGTCTCCACAGCACCGTGCGCAAACGGACGGGCGTATGAGAAATTGTTGCGGAGTACGCCCAATGTGAGCAAGATGAGGGAAACCCTGCCAGAAACTCGACGATGTTGGTGGCAGCTTATCGGCGCTTTATGCGTGATAGTAAACATTTCTTTAGAAAGAAAAACAAAGCATTCCCTTGTACACCGAAGGGTGAGGAGCAGCAGCAAAAGTAATCTACTAAAAAACACTATACTGATAATTAATTTCAAACACATCATCATCATTACACACCGAACACAAACAAATCTGGTGTAAAAGATCCCATCACTCTAGCAATAGTGTCGACCGTAATCTATTCTAAGGAAATGTATTGACAACAGCAGCTTGTACTTCACACATAATTCTATTCAATTACCATTTCCAACGCAGTTGTTCAACCAACCTCAGATTCTTTGCCGAGCTGAACGGCAAATTAATGTTAATATTCCTTCTTTGTTTTGCTTACTTTTCAATTACTTTGCAGGATTTTTTTTACAATTGAACATCGATGGAACGAAATGGCGAAGGAACATGACAAACGCTGTAAAACAACTGTTTCACCTACGGCGTGCAAACCCCGATTGTGCTGTCCCCGATTGAGACAGAAGCAGATAAACTCTAAACTTCAACCCGATCCCATGCACGATGATAAGATTGCTCCCAACCGAAAGCGGTCTTGTACGGGACGAAAGCAACCTCGCCAAAATGGGGCCCTATCAGACCGTGTCTCGTAGAGCCAATCGTGTTCGCCATGTCCATGCTCAGGCGAGTGAGCGCAAATTGCTGCTCGATGAATTGCGGCACAAGTGATAACCAAATTTGCGCAAGGAAGGGCCGAACGGCAACCCAAACGCGACATCGCGAGGTACTGTTCCCCACAGATAGAGGGAAAGAGAAAGAGAGGTACGGGGATTCGTTCCACCTGTTCAACCTGTTGGCTCACGTGACTTCCTGATATTGTCGTGAATCGCACGACTGGAAGGTGCCCTGTGTCGAGACTGTGTGTTCGGGGCTGGAGCAGCAAGCCGTCGCAACGGCACGACAGGAAGAAAGTAAAAAAAAATAATAATTTCGTAAGGTTTGCCAATGTTTCTGGGTTGAGCATCGAGCAACGCAGCAACGGTGCGCACGGGTAGACCATCTGATTAGCATATACATCCTCAATAATCGTCGCCGTGCCTGGGCGGGTCATATCAACCCCGTTGACGGTGAATATTATGCAATCCCTTTCGATTGAACATGAGTTTCATCCAGCCCACCTTCACCCGCACCAACACACGCGCCCGCCAGCCCGAACAAATGTGAGCACTTTACTCATGACAAGAGAAAAAAAAACAGCCTCAAGAAACCAGCGCGTGCACACGCGTTATCGCCACAACCAGCACCGGCAGCAGCAGCAGTGTCGTTTCACAGGTTTTCTCTTTCCTCCTCGCTTCCTTTTTGGTCGGTCCCATTCGGTGACATCGCGATCGCGAAACATATGATCTACCCCAAACACACTGCTGCGTCACACAGCCATCTCGCGGCGAATGAAACGATGATAATGCTTCAGAATCGCGCAAGACACTGCTGGCAATGGGGCACTGGCCGACGACGGCCGGTGACTGACTGACTGTTTGCTTTGGAGGGAATGGAGGGGAAAAGGTGCACAAAAAACCAGAAGAACAGTGTCGCGATAAAACGACGAACCGCGATGGTGATACGGGCGGTGCGTACTTTTATGATGCTTATTTTGCAGTAACAACAACAAAAAAGACGCGCAGGATAAAACGGCACAACAGCAGCAGCCGCAACCGTCAGGTATGGAAGGGCAGCACTTACTTTGTCGAGTGCACGAAGTTTCGAGGCGCCAATCAGAAGCACATTGTGGGAGTGTATGTGGCGCCCGAGACTAGACTGGAGGCGTTGAATCATTTTATGGAAAACATCATCTCACCAATCGTATCTAGTTTAATTAGTGATCCGCGTTTCTTGCTCACTGCAGCGGTCGAGTTTAATGCGCTCATTACTAACCTGCAAAAAAAAAACAGAACGAAGAATAAAATCAGTCTAATGCGTTGAGAGCCAAGCAATCGTACATAAATCATAAAGCCTATGAAAGCAAACAACATCAAAAGTGTCACAAAGTGTCGGGTCTTTCAGAACCTTAGCACTACGCGCCGAAGAATCGTTAAAAAAGTCTGAGAATGTACATTTTTTTGTTGGTTGTATCATTCTAATGGACATTCCCCAATGGGACAGTGTCTAGGGAATAAAACCGCAATTAACCTGTCCATTCTTACGGATGCTTACAACAATCGGACCCCACCAACTCTAATGGAATCCGGGAGAGCAGCACGTGGGCGAAGAAGCTGAACGCGTTGGCTGCTTCCACGCCAAGTGTCCCAGGTCCCTTCTCTGGTGGGATTCTTCTCCGTGCGCTACGCCACAGCCGAAGTCATTCTACCGGTTCAGGGCTACGTGTGCGTGCATATTGACAGGTCTTCAGCGCGAGTACAACGCTCTGCACTCACATCGGGCCGCCTATCAGTCAACCTTCGCAAGAGAGCGAGAGAAACCAGAGCACATGTCTCGAATTTCAACTGTCGCCTCGTAACAACGGTTGTAAATGGCACCACACCGCTCCCCAGCAGACCGGGTGCTCCCTATCCCTACAGCTTTCCTATCGGTTGACATTTATGCTTGGAGCGGAGTTGAGTCGAAACCTAGGAGAGACGACAAAGGCGGAGCGAGAGTGCAATGCGCTCAGCAAGGTGTTGCTGAGCCCTTTCCTAGTGTCCGCACTCAACATGGTCCACGAGCAGCACATACGTCGAAGAAACAGCTATTCGGCACCGTTTTTTTATTACCATTGTCTTAAGGGATGTAGATATCGAAACCGTGTGCCCGGTATAAGGCATTTGGATCTGCTAGGAGCGCTAGCAACTAGACCCCTAAACCGAGTCCTTCACCAGTTTCACGGGGTCCGTGTGTTCCGTGAAATTGGATACTTTTTCCACCGATCACTGCTGACTCATGCGCACCACCAACCCGCTCAACCCGCTTCGCTCGATCTATTCCAGGCGGCGTACGAGCGATCGAGGCTGCGCTTTTGCGCTGCAGCACCATCATCTCCGCATCGGACCAAACCGGCACTCTATCGTGTGCTATTCTACCGCGCGGGATAACGACGTACTATCTCTCTAGACTGTTTGATCCCCCAAGCTCCTCCTCCCGCTTCTTCGCGCTTCCTCTCTCACTAATTGATTTACGACTCCACGGCACGGACGCAACGTATTTCGGCAACATAATACCGCGGAAGGAGCGAAAAATCGAGTGAAGTAACAACAAAAAAATCGCAACAAATTCGAGAGTTCCTAAATTCAACCAGCAACATCAACAACAATAAAAAGCATACCACCACCGAAACACACATAAAGTTGAAGGTCGCCCGAATTGATACTTGAGTGCGGACGCATACAGCGCAGCCTCTTGCCTAGCGTTGCGTTGCGGAGGCGTTGCGGAGGCGCT